>NW_024429266.1:127389301-127989301 GCF_017639785.1 Mesocricetus auratus
TTTACAAGATATTACAGATTTAGGACAGACTTTTGAAACTCTTCAATCCCGAAAATGATTGCTGAAGTTTAGTCTTAAAGATTATAAGACTGTTTAACAGTTTGAATAAACTGTAAATTCATAAATCGTTCATCAAAAATGCAATTTGATTGTAAAGACATTAAACCAAGTTTTGAACAGTTCTAGAGCATGAGTTTTCTTTAAAGCTTTACATATATTATGTAAATCTGATTCTCATACTATATAACATTTGTTTAATTCAGGCCATGTAATATATCACAGTAATTCAAGTTCTGCAGTTTTCTGTATTGCTCTAATTTTCTTTCCAGAGGATTTCTCTCCCTCCTTTCTTTCTCTCTTTAAGTTGAAATGTTTTCAGTTAAAATCATTTTCATTTTATTTGAGGAAAAAAATGGTAACTCAAAAGATGTATTTACATTTGTAGCTTTACTCATTCCTTTTTTCTTGTATTGATTGGGCTTTCAATGTTAGATTTCCTTTATGATTTTCTCTTTTTCCCAAAGTCTTTTTGGTGCTGTTGTTTTAGAATAGTAATACTTTTACATGCTAATATGAAGAAACTAAAGCATGGAGTCTAGCAGCCTTTGAAATGTAGCAAGCCAAAAATGACAGTTTAAAAGTCAGTATTGTTAAATTGGAAAAAATGGAGTTTTTATTGGCAAAGTTCACGTTTGATATCATCAGTTCACAATTACTTGCTGGATTTTGGTCTTTCTAGCCTAGTATAAGATAGATTAAGGGTACTATTGTGTCCATATTGTATTTTTAATTGCAGTCTTACATGCAAATTAGAATATGTGTTTGTGGGGGCTGGAGATATAACTTAGTTGTCATAGGGCTTACCCGGCACACATGAAGCCCAGGGTTCAATCCACAGCACCAAATAAATCAGGCATGGTTGCATACATCTATAATTATAATCTAAAAACAGGAGAATCAGAAGTTCAGGGTTCTTCTTGAACAAATTTTAGGCTATATTGGTCTAAATAAATAAAATAAAATAAAATATACTTTGTTCAAAAAGCATGTGTATGCATACTGCTCAGTTTAGTATACTTATGAATAGCTTGCCTCATGAATGTTTACCTCCCATCTTCAGATCTGTATCTCCTTGTTGTGTTCTGTAGATGTGACTTAACATTGCCCGAGGAGACTCAGCTTCTGTCCAATGCTTTGCTCAGCCTGTGCTGCTTTGTCTCCTAGTGAGTCACAGAACTAATCGGTTCCTGGCTTTCCCTTGTTTGACTCTCTAAAATGCCTGTTCGCATGTCAGTTAGAAAACATTGGACCGGTTATTTCTTCTTGGCTTCGTTGATTTTAAGATTACTCTTCTGGGGCTTTGTTTTAATTTGTACAAGTTTGATAAACTTCTAATTAAATTACAGGTGCATTCTGAGTAGTTTGTAGGCTGCTGCCAGATGTATGTAATAATGATTAAGACTGTCCTCAAGCTGTTTCTTAAGTAGGAATTAAATAATTTTAGAAATTTGCCTTTAAACAATTTTCCTCCTCTTACAAAAATTCAAAAAGTACTTGTTTTGCAAGAGTGACACACTGTGGCAGGAGAGAGGTACTTCAGTTCTAGGGTTTACCATTCCCTTCTCTTTCTAGTGCTAGGCCTCTGCAGAGATCCTACCCTCAGACTCTGCCTTTCAGAGACAAAAGTTCTTGAGATGCTCTTTCAGGTTTTAGTGAGAGATGCTAATCAGTGGCATGTTAATGATCTTTTTGCAGGTAACTATCTGATAGGACTTGTATGTTTTATTTTCCCTGAATAAATACTGGTTTTGAAGATGATTTTGTGTAAAGTTCACAGGAAAAATGTAGTTTACCTATAATTCTCTCAAAGATAGGCACCATTTAAGATAGTTTGTGTCATTCTTTTCATTGATACATTTCATGCCATGTAATTACAGTCACCTTTCTAGTACATAGCATGTAATAACACAGCTTTGGTGCTTAACAATATTCCCCTTTTTTAAAAATTAAGGGCATTTATTTGAATTAATTTTTTTTTGCTTAGTTCTTTTATGCATATGGGTGTTTTGCCTGCGTGTATGTTTGTGCACCGCATATGTGCCTGGTGTCCATGGCCAGAAGAGAGGGTGTTGAATTCCTTGGAGGTGGAGTTCTAATTGTGACCTGCCAGCTGTCTTCTGCCGGGTGCTGAGAATTAGACATAGGTCCTTTGGAAAAATAACCAGTGCTCGTAACTGCTGAGCCATCTCATGAGTCCCTTTTATTTTAATTTTTACTTTTTTTTAGACAAGGCTGTGCGCCTAGCTTGACATCAAGTTATTGATCCTTTTGCTTTGGCCTCCTGACATTGCAGGGATTGAAAGTGTATGTAGGGTCTCTTGTAACCTGTGCTGACCTCAGCTCATATAGAGTTGAAACTGTTGTTAAACTCTTGAACTTTCTGCCTGCATCTCCCACGTGCTGGTTTTGCAAGGATGTGTGACCCAAGACCTTAAGTAATTTTTGGCAAAACTGAGAAACTTACCAGACTTAATGCTTCTTGTGGTCAACTTTCCCAGTGCTCTTTTAAAATAAGAAATCTTAGCCTTTTTGAGTTAAAACTTCTTGTTGAAAATAACCTTGTGCTCTTCTAGGCTCTGGATGTTGATTTTGTAGTTAAGACTGTTCTTTCTTACATCTGGGCTTACTGCACTGAAAGGACTTTCTAGATTTTAGTAGTCTGCTTGTGATATAGGCCTGTGAAATTCATCCTTTCTTGTTAATACTTAGATTGTCTTTCCTAATAACTAAACCACATGAAGGAGGGATACTTTTACAAGTTAGAGTCGTAGTCACTAAAAAACAAAACTCCCTAAAATTTATATAATAAATAGTAGTTGCCTACAGAAAAGATTATCAATTTACAGAAGTGATACCATTTACCAAAAATAATATTACTTGTTTTGAACTTAAAAAAATATTTACCTTTTTTTCTGTGTGCATGCATTTATGTCTGTGTTTGTATGTACATGTGTATGGATGCTTGCAGAGGTCAGAAGAGGGTGTTGGATTCTCTGGAACGGGAGTTATAGGTGCTTGTAAGTTAACCTGATGTGGATGCTAAGAACCAAACGTGGGTCCCCTACAAAGCAGCAAGTACCTTTTTTTTTTTTTTTTTTTTTTTTTTGGTTTTACGAGACAGGGTCTCTCTGTATTGTTTTGGAGGCTGTCGATCCAGCCTGGCCTCGAACTTACAGAGATCCGCCTGCCTCTGCTTCCTGAGTGCTGGGATTAAAGGCGTGCGCCACCACCGCCCGGCAGCAGCAAGTACTCTTAACTCTGAGCCATCTCTCAAGCTCTTGGCTTCAGGTATTAATATTATTTGAGGGAAAATTTGTTTATATTGAAAAAAAGTACAGACTTTGGATTTTTATGTAGCTTTTTAATAATTTATTTAACTTTTATTTTTTTAATCTTTCTCTTTGCTCTTTTTTTCTCTTCCTTTTTTAAAATTTAAGTTAGAAACAAGTTTAACTTTTATTTTTATTTTATGTGCATTGGCGTCAGATTCCCTGGAACTGGAGTTATAGACAGTTGTGAGCTGCCATGTGGGTGCTGGGAACTGAGCCCGAGTTCATCTAGAAGAGCAAGCGGTGCTCTTAACAACTGAGCTATCTCTCCAGCCCTCTTTTATGCAGCTTCATGACATAAATTTTATGGATCCAGGATTGTTAGAGTTAATGGGCTGTTGAATAAAATGCATCTTGTATTTTTTGCATATAATGTATGTTCCTTCTTGATTTCCAGTTAATTTTGGTGATTTTCTCTCATGTAAACTTCCAGCAAACCACACAGTAGACATGAGATGAGGATTTTTGCTCTATTTTTTAATGATTTTATTTTTTTTTCTTTTTATATACCAACTATAGTTTCCTCTCCCTGTCTTCCCAGCCAGATCCCCCACTCTTCCACCCCTCCCAATGGCCCCCCCCCCCACATTCCACTCCTTCTCTGTTTCTATTCAGAAAAGAGCAGACCCCTATGGACATCAAATAAATATGGCATATCAAGTGGCACAGGGACTAGGCAACCCAGTATGAGAAAGAGTCCCAAAAGCCAGCAAAAGAGTCAGAGATAGCCCCTGCTCCCACTGTTAGGAGCCCCGCAAAAAGACCCAAGTCACACAACTAACTATAAGATTTATGTAGAGGGTCTAGGTCAGGCCCATGCAATTTTTTTCTCTTTTTATTTCATTTTAAAAACTGGTATTTTAATGAAGAATCTAAGTAGAAACTCTTCCCTTGCTGATTACAGATAATTTCCCCCTGAATGAATCAAGAGGTCAGGAGGTCACCTAGTGATTGTGAACATTGCCCCTATAGAAATGTAATATACAAACATTGGGGCCTTGGTGAGACATCTCAGTGTTTAAGAACACTCGCTGCTCTTCTAGAAGGTCCAGTTTTGATTCCCAATGTTCATATGGGAGCTTACCACTGTCTGTACCTCCCAGTCCCAGGTTATATGACACCGTGTTCTGCTCTCTGTGGGCATTGTAGGTATACATGCCGGGCACATACGGGAAGGGCAAACACTCATACACATACAATAAAATATTTTTAAAAATAAAGAACAAGTGTATCAGTGTTTCATAGTTCCATTTTAAGACATACTATGGGCATGATGATACATGCCTTTAATCCCTCCACTGGGGAACTAGAAGTAGGCTGATCTCTGTTAAAAGTTACGAGGTCTATATAGTGAGTTCTAGGCCAGCCACCTATACATTGTGAGGCCTATTTTAACAACAGTTGGTCTCCTACCAAGTGCTTTTAAATTAGCAGATGGCAGTGTGTTGGCTTTCTCCCTTAAGTTCTGGGCTGTGGGGTTTTTCTTTCTTTTCAGACTTTCAAGAGGCTTCTGAGTGAGCTTTTTCATTCTTTGCATAAGCTTTGTTCTTTGGGGTATAGGTTTTCAGCTTTCTGTATGAAAAAGTTGATTCAGGTTTTTTGTGAAAGCATTCTTATAATTTCACACAGAATCATTTAAACAGGCGCTATATTAGAGTTGGTTTTAAAGTGCTTTATGTAATTGATAAATTGGTCATAATTAGCTTGTGTGTGTGCTGCTTGTGAGCAAGCCCAGGACCTTTCGTATGCTGGCAAATGCTCTACCACTGAGGTATACACTCAGGTCCATAAGATTGTATTTTGATCTGTGATACTCTTCTAATTAATAATCTCAATTTAAAAGTAAGATAATAGCCTGTGTTGTGTATACCTTTAGTGTCAGCACTAAGGAGGCAGAGGCAGGCAGATCTCTATGAGTTCTAAGCCAAGGCAATATATTGAGAGCCTGCCTCAAACAAACAAACAAGCAAATAAATAGTTTTATAGGTTGAATGATAACTAACTTTTTGAAACTTGTAGGGTTGTATAGTTTAAGGTTAATCCTAATATTCAGTAGTCACAGAAAGTTGACAAAAATAGAAGCAAATTCAGACCCACAGTAAATTTTTCTATTATCTTTACTCATAGGAATGAAGCTGTGCTTTGGGGGGAATTAGCAGTTAGGAAATATGAAAACTTAATATTTCTAATATAAGGAAACAGTTGCTGCCAGTATCAAAGTGATAAATTAGATGAAGAGTATGTATTTTTGTTAGCAGTAGCAGGTTAGCAGAGTGAAGTGCTCAGGAATTCAGATGTGGTATGAGAAGCCAGTTCACTCAGCACTTCAGTAATAAGGCTTTACAAATTTTTCTCCCCTCAAAGAAAGAATTTGGCTGCTTACCATGATTGTGGTGCACTCCTGCTAGCTACCCAGTTTTGGGAGGCAGAGATGAGATGGTTACAGTTTTGAGACTAGTCTGAGTCATGGCATGAAACCTTAAGTTAATTAGGTAAGTAGAAAAGAAACGACTTTCTGCTAGATTTGAACTATTAAACTGTTTTTCTTTTTATGTCACAGTTTACAAAGATGTCCAAAATCAATGGCCTATCTGAAGATTTGATATGGAATTGTAAAACGCTAATTCAAGAAAGGGATGTAGTTATAAGACTTATGAACAAATGTGAAGACATTTCAAATAAATTGACCAAACAAGTTACCATGCTCACCGGAAATGGAGGCGGATGGAATGTAGAGCAACCCTCCATTCTAAACCAAAGGTATCATTAATTGAACACAGTTATTTTGATCTTGTATAAAGTATCTGAACATTTATTTTCATTGTGGCTAGAGAAATTGACTGTAATTCAGCAACTAGGGTTAGAAGAAAACTCCCTAAGTTTTCTCACTGGCACTTTGTGATATACAAGTATATTTTCATTGATTGTCCCCTCTCCAGCAGGGTATTTTATTCTATTATGTCATAATGTAGTCTTCTATAACATTTGTCTTCCTTATCAGGTAACAGATAGTTTTATTTGTATCCATAGAAGCTATAATGGTGTTTTTCGACATGCTTGTGTAAATTGAGTGTTACTCTTTGTGCTTCTTAACTAGTCTGAAAAGCCCAGATTTTTCAGTCTCCTTTTGAGAAGACATAGCAGATAGTAACTATACATAGTCTTCCAGATGCTACTCAATAAAAATACCTTGCTAGAGCCCTTGCAAAAACTAAATCCACAGAACCATCCAACATCAAGTGACATTTTGTAATTATGAGCTCCTTATATGATATTAGAGGATTGTGGTAGGAAAAAGTACATTTTTATTTTCTTGTACTAATTTGCTTAATTTTAAGTAGTTTGGAAATGTAGAGTTGTTCAGAATACTTCCTTTTCAGAAAATATATTCAATTGCTTATTTTAATGTCTTCTTGTTTTTTATTTTGTTTTTGTCCTTTTTGCTTTTGAGATAGGTTTATGATACATAGCCTTAGCTGGCTTAGTGCTCACTCTGAAGTCTAGTCTGGTCTCAAATTCATGGTAATCCTCCTGACTTACCTGCTCAGTATTAAGTTTATACTTGTACTCCATCATACCACCACACTTGGCTTGTGATACTTTTTGTGGTTGCAATACCATGAAAATAGCCCAAGTTCCTAAAACCAAGGAAATAGTTGAAACAGATTATGGTAGGTTTGCACTCTGCAGTGTTGCACAACTCTAAAAGTAAATTAGAGCTAGGCATGATGTCTCATCCCTGGAATCTTAGCAGGGAGGCCAAGACAGGAGGATCATCATAAATTTGAGTACAGCATCAACTACATTGTGAGTTCTAGGCTAGCTTGGGCCATGGGGGAAAAAGAATTCACAATCAGAGAGGGAAAGAGACAAAGATTGTTTAGGATATTTTTACTTTTATGGTTGTAGAACATATTTCTTATATCTTTTTGTTTTTAGCTAGTAGGGTTTTGGCAAAATGATTACCTTAGCTGTTGATTTTAGTTACATCTGGTATTCTAATTTAATGATCAGGCATGTTTGCTGATGATCATTGGTTAATAGTTCAAAATCATAGTATGAATCAAACAGAAAAAGACGTGGTTATTGGCCTTTAATAGTAAGCTCGAATCTTTTCTGTGCCCTTCTAGGGTGCTATGTGGTGGTGTAGGGAAACGTGATGCAGCTCCCACAAAAGAAGCCCTTTGTGTGTTGCGTAGACAGAACTATGTCAGCAAAGTCATCTCCTAAGTGTAGTTGGAGCTGCTGCTGCTGCTTGTTCTTCAGCGTGGACGTGGGGAGTTCTTCACTCTGCCAGACTTTCCCAGTTGAGTCCACTTTATCATAACTTGGAGTTTAAAATTGAGTACTTCACTGCATCACTTAAAAACTTTCAACCCACACTCACAAATTCCTCTTCTAAATAGTATGGTCAGGTAATACTCTCTTTCCCCTTAGACTAAGGTTTTAAGCTGTAGTTTAATTATAACTAATAATGGGTTTCTTTATGACATTTCATAATGACATTTTTATTTTTAATGAAATGCTTGATAGATGAGAAATTAATTCTTAAGTTCTCCTTGGATCAAAGCCTTGAGATGCTCCCCCAGTTTTTTTACTTGGACTGGTCAGCTACCAGTGTAGAAACATTTGCAGTTGATTTTTGCCTTACAAGGGTAAACATGTCCCAACAATAACTAACTACCACACGTGCATCTTTATTTAGCTTTGGTGGTGGCGGGGATAGAACCCAGGCATCTCTCATTGAGCACAGTACTGTGTTACATCCCCAGCCCTAGAATCATTCTTGTAACAGAGCAGAGCCTTTGTGGAAGTGATAAGTGTTTACTTTTCCGTTGGAAATTGGTGTGAATTAAAATAGGAGAAAATTTGCTTTTGGAGGTACAGACATTTCAGAATTTCCTGTTATAAATGAGTAGAGATGGCTCAACTGTTAAGAATGCTTGCTCTTCCTTCTCAGGACTTGAGTTCAGTTCCCAGCATCCCCATCAGATGGCTGTCCCTGTAAATCCATCTCACTCCAGAGGTTGATGCCTTCTTCTGACCTCTATGGGCACTCACATACCCGTCTTCTCTCATACACCTAAATAATAAAAACAAATCATTAAAAATAAAATCTTGTAGAGAAAAATAAAATTTGTCACATTTACTTTAAAGCTATTACATATTCATACTTATTATTTCACAATGTTAAACTTGTTTAAAGTTAAAACGATGTAAGGAAGAGTGGTATCAAATTTCAACTAATTAGTTCAAATTTTAGGATAAGTGTGTTGGATATTGTTTCATTTTTTTTCTTACTATAGGTATAACCTTATTTCTAAGACCTTAGTTGATATGGATTGATCATTTCTAAATTTTTCACTGAAAAGGATTCTGACTTGTTCAGCATATAGTATGTTGTCTGTCTTTTCAAGCTAAATCTATGAAAGTCCTTACCTTATTTGACAGGAGATTTTAAGCAGGAGTTGAGACCTTTGACAGTAATAAAAAAAAAAAAAGTCATGGTATGGTTTAATTTGAATAGTTCTATTGAAGTAACTAATATAGTAATATTTTTAGGAGCCATGGCATGCTTAGAAGACATGAGCTTTCATTGGATGGCACATCTCGCCTTTGTGTGAACATTGTTCAAACAAGTTTCTCCAGCTCCAGATTTATGAATTTCATACTAATTATATGCAGCTCTGGCATCTCTGCTTTTGTCCTTTCACTCATTTGGAAATCATGTTGAAACGAGCTTTTCTCACAGCAGATGTAGACCTTACTTCATCTCACACTGAAGAAATCATAATGATTGGGAGGAGTCTCCCCCCCCCCCCATAACAGAAAAGTAACTTCCAAATAATCTTTGTCTTCATTTTCTTTTATGATCACTGGAGATCTTAAAGTAGCATTTCCCTCCATGGCAAGCCATAGAACCTCAAGCCTAGAGATGTTTGTCAAATTGTATATTTAGAGTTTTAAGTACTTTTACATTCTTACCAGTACATGGGTGGTTGCTACATATGCAGTCATTCAAACTCTAAGGAAATTGTCAAAATAACTAGGAGGGAGGTTTGATAACATCACATCTAAGTAATAGGACTTGTTAGAGAAAGAATATAGCCTACTTATTTTAGTAATTTGTCATATTAAATAGAGTTTCCTTTCCTTTTCTTTTTTTTTAAAGTGGTACTGGGAATTTTTACCCAGGGCCTCATCCATGCTAGGTAAGCACTCTTAACAATTGAGCCATATCCCCATCAAGTAAATGTAGTTTAAATTTTCTTTCTTAAACCTGTCTATGTCTTTGCTGATCCTTTTATGTTGTCTATTTGCATTCTGGAGAAAGAACCTGTATCAGGAAGTGATTTTTGTCGTGCTAAGCAACACAGTCATGAGATTTAGACAAAAACTAGCCAAGGAACATCTGCATGGATATACATATACATACACACCTGTATGCACACTTATGTGTGAGTATGTATTTTTGAAACAAATACTCCAATTTTAGTCAAATAGCTAATCCAGGTGCCTTAGCTATGCTCCCTTATGACTGTAAATAAGTCAATATTCCTTGGATAAATATTTCTGTATAGTTGATGCTTTTCACTCACCACATCTAAAAATTTGTGTGTAAGCATTTTGACAAGATTTTTGAAACCTATATTAGTGATGAAAACTTTTGTAATTTTGAAGAATATTCCTTGTATGTTGGAGTGCTATGGTAGCCCTCAGGTGCATTTATAATGTAATTCTCTCTTACCAAAATTTCTTTTCATAAAAGTCAACCTTACATGTATATGATGGCTAAAGAAAGCATTGGTAAGGGCTCAAAAATAGTAGAGAACTAGGTGTTTACTTGACTATTGGATAGGTTAGCAAAAGCTTTGAGTTTTGTTATTTTGTGGCTAAAGGGTAGCCTTTGGAACTAGAGAAATGGCACAGCATGTAAGAGCACGTGCTGCTTTTGCAGAAGACCTGTGTTCAGTTTCCAGCACATTGAGCAACTCACAAACCACCTGTAACTTGAGTTCCTGTCCCTAGGCACCAGGAATGCAACCTGTACACATAAAAAGTAAGTTTTTTAAATGGTAGCTGTAGAGTAGTTCTGATTGAATCCTGGGACCTTGGGGAAGTCTTTTCACTTCAAGGTAATGGTGCAGCATGGGTAGGCTTATTGCCTCTGTAATAAACAACATTCTTCCTTTTTTTTTTTTTGTAAGGAGGCAAATAAAATAACTATGATGACTTTAGAAATGCTGACAATATTTTTCTTCTGTGTACTGTTATTTTTTAGTGAGAAATATTTTTATGTATTACAACCCCCAAGCCTGAAACACAGATTGGTTTCAGGGGACTTGCAGCCCCACTTCACTGGAATAAAGATGTTTTGGTTTCAGCTTAACCCCATAGCTGCTTGCATGCCACAACTTCTGTCCAAACCCCTTTTGTTTATGTAGACTGAGTGAGAAACAAAGGAGGCAGACTAAAAGCTGGGAGATGTTACAGGCTTCCACATTTATATGTGGTGAGTGTTGTCCTACTGAATATGAGAATAGGATTTGGATTCAGTATGACTTCCCAAATTAAAATCTGAGACTTAGGTTCCCGACTCTCATTTATTTTTCATCTAAGAAAACTATAACAGTGCCAAATTTATAGCATTCTTAAAAAGTTAATAAAGTAACATCTGAAAAATGACATGTGTTCTTTATATAGTAGATGTTCAGTAAAATCACTTAATAATTTGAGCATTTTAACATTTAGGAAATGTTGCTTTCATCCATTATAACTCTGTAATATAAACAAAGTTGTTCTTAGGGATTAATTTGTTTATGCATTTCCAAGTTAAAGAATTAAAATATTTGCATTTTACTTTGGTATTCATCAACACTTAGCAGATTTACAGATGTAAATATATACATAAATGCTTTATTTTGCTCTAGAACTACACAAGCCTATCAAGCAACCTAGCAAAAGAACAAATTTTGTTTGTGCATTTAGTCTAAAACTTTTATTCTTTAGTGTGCTAAAAGTCTAGTCAATATAATCTAATCTACTTTTCTAGAACAGATGTGACTTTAATATACTATCATAGTTAATATTCTGATCATTTATGGAATTCAATAACTTGGTGACATTGTGATGTGAGCAAATACAGAAATATTTTATGTTATTTATACTGCCAAAATAAATGTCAAACTTTGAATACTTTTGAGATTTAAAAATTATTATGTATTCTAGACATATTTTATTAACATATACATAGCTTGTAAGAGTCAGGCTAAAAGGTAAGGCTCATCTAGATCTGGATATTTTTTGTGTGCTTATTCATTATAACCAAAATATCATAATTACATAGTATAGAAAACTAGTAAAAATATAAATCTGTAATATTTGTTGTTTTTCTTATCAGTTTATCACTCAAGCCCTATCAGAAGGTTGGTTTGAATTGGCTGGCACTGGTGCATAAACATGGACTTAATGGCATTTTGGCAGATGAAATGGTGAGTGTATACTATTAATAGAATTTGTGATTCAAAATGTCATTAAAAGATATGTTGTCATTTAAAACATGGCATCATCTCTTGGAGTTGTTTTGCTTTCTTGGGGTTTTTGTTATTTTGTGGTTGGCTGGTTGTTTTTGTGGAGTTAGCCATCAAACCCAGGGCATGCTAGGCAAGCATCCTACAATTGAGCTACATCCCTAGCCCTCCATTGGACATTATAGTTTTTACTGCTCTCATTTCAATATCTTACAATTCCTCTTACCTTTCTTTGTTTTTATTACTTTAGCTTTAGCCTCACTCCTCCACAACTGAAAGAATTTAGTCTTTCTGGTTATGATTATATATCAAAGTAAGCATTGTATGACTTATTAGCAAAATCATTTCAATATCATCTTTGTTAAATGTCTCTCTGAGTTATTTTCCCCAAAATTACAATTGGCTTTTGGGATAAGCTCATGAAGTCTGTTACATCCATTAGTTTAGGTATTGTCATATGAACTTGACAGTTAGTCTGATGTGTTCTCCACCTTCCTTCAGCTGTACTTGTAAAAAGATTTGCTGAACGTGAGTTATATGCTGGCTGTATTGCCCCAGCACATGGGAAACAAAGGGTTTCAAGTTTGAGGCCTTGCTTGGCTCACATGCAAACCCTGTATTCCCTGAATAAGCATTGAATACATTAAATCATATTGTCTATTAGAGCCTCAAAAATGGACAAACATAATAATGCTATTTATGCATATCCACACTGTCACTTTATACTTACTAAAGATGCTATTCAATATAAAAGTAATATCCGAGGCATTTCAAATTTAACAAAAATCAATTGTAAAGAGCATGGCAGTTGTATAAATGAACTTGGGAATCAGAGGTGAGCTTTGGATGTCAGCCTTGCCTTTCATGGTCTATCAAGTTCTTACCAGATGACATAATCATTCAGAACTAATATTAATAAAAACATATAGTTTTTATACTCAGATTATATTTGCTATCAAAAAGCCGGGTGGTGGTGGCGGCGCACGCCTTTAGTTCTAGCACTCAGGAAGCAGAGGCATGCAATCTCTGAGTTCTAGGCCAGCCTGGTCTGCAGAGTGAGTGCCAGGAAACCCTGTCTCAAAAACTGGGGGGGGGATTCGTAAAAAGAATATGTGAAGTTAATTATCTGTAAAGCACAAATGTGTAAGTTGCCTTAAATTTAAGTTTGCCAGAACAAAAATACCATGGTCATACCATACAAGTTTGTTTTCCAGAGCAAGGTGGAGGTGGTAGCAGGCTTCGCTTCTTTTAATAAAGGCCTTTTATCTTGCAAACAATCACATTGTTTCTGTGTCCTCAGATGTAATTGCCATTTTGGGCCAATCCCAGGTCTCTCTCTCCTTAAAAGGACATCAGCTTGAGTGGATTAGGACACCATCTTCAAGACTTCATTTACCTTAAATCTTTTCCTTATGGCCAGTCCTCTAAATACTGTATCCCTGCATGTTAGGACTCCAACATATGTTTTTTGAAGGAAGAATACATTGAGTTCGTAACAATTAGTTGGTGCTACTTAGATCCCTTGAAGTGCTTCTTCATGGACCTTTTGTGTTGTGCCTTATTTTTGTTTTGAAGTAGGGTTTCATAATATTTCCCAAGCCAGTCTGGAACTTCCTGTACTGTAGACCAAGATGTTTGTTCTTAAACTGGCATAGATCACCCTGCTTTAGCCTCCCAGTCGGCTGGAATTAGGGATGTGATCCACCAAGCTCAGCTCTATACCTAAGTTCTGAAACCTATCACTAGAGTTGACCTCAGGCAATACTATATACAGTTCATTCTGTCTGGCTCATTACATACAACTGATGCTTCTGGGGTTCATCTGCTACTATTGTATCAGTTTGTTTACTTTTTTAATTGCCATTTGGCATGGTCTTCTTACCTGTCCTTAAGAGTGCTGTTGCATAGAGTTAGGTATATGTTTTGATCTAGTTATGAAATATAATTCTCAGTCCATTTAGGTCACAGTAAGTCCTGTGACTATAATAAACACAATTAGTCTCCTTCTAATACAATGCAAAATTCTTTCCTATTAAGTGTGTGTCATGTATAAACTAACTGCTAAGATTCATTATCCATGCTGCTCATTGAAATATAGAATCAGTTGTGGAGATTTTACTCAAGTCGTTTGAGGGTTAGGATCTTTGTTGGAATTCTGAGAAGTGGATTATGGGAAATGGAAAATCAATCCTGCCCAGAAATGCTCCTTTTTCTTTGTTACTTTCAATTATTTGCTTATTTTCATTAATTTGAAATTTTCATATATTATCTTTTAAACTTTTAATTTTAGGGCCTGGGAAAAACCATTCAAGCCATTGCATTCCTGGCATACCTCTTTCAGGAGGGTAATAAAGGGCCTCATTTGATTGTTGTTCCAGCCTCAACCATAGGTTGGTAATACGGGGACAGCTTTTTCTGTATTTCATGATGTCTTGTATTGGTGTGCATATGTGGTGATGAATAATATTTTTGCCTGTTTTCTCTTTTTTGTAAATACCTGTGTGTGTGAGGGGGGGAGGGTGAGTGTGGGTTCATTGACAGTGTTTTCAAGGAATTTGACATCGTCATTTATTTTTATTTCATAATACTTAGAAAGTCAGAGAACCTGGGTGTGATGGTACACACCTGTAATTGTAAGTGCTTAGAAGGCAGAGTCAGGAGGATTGGTCATTTTCTTATGTGTAGTGAGTTTGAGGTCAGCATGGGTCTGTATGGAGAAAAAAATATAGCCAAAAGCAGAAAATATACAAACAAGTATGGTGTAAGGGAGTTGGGGGTTGAGACAAGGTCTTACTTTGTTGTCTATCCATGCTTCCTTGAACTCTTGGACTTGGGTAATCCTGGCTCAGTTGGTATTACTACCCTGCCCAACTTAAAAAAAATTGTTTTTGAATCTAAAATTGTATCATTTCATTCCTGCTTAAATCATTAATCTATTCTTTCTGAATTAATTTAATGTACAAGTTGGGGTAAGAGAGTGTTTTGCACTTAAGTATGTAATAAAGACTGTCTCTCTCTGAGTTGGAATTTTCACTTAAATGAGGTTGTCTTCTGTTCCTTTTCCCCTGACCTTGATACCACTTCAGAACCTCTCATTTTTGTCATGAGGGGTAATATTCATAGTGCTGTTTTCAAAACAAAACTGACTTAATAAACCTAAATCCTATAATACCATATCCAAATTATCTCTTGTGTTTTATAGATAACTGGCTAAGAGAAGTTCACTTATGGTGCCCCACATTAAATGTGCTCTGCTACTATGGTAAGTTATTTGGTTTTCATATTAAAGTTCTTCAAAATTAAAATAGACAATTAAGCACAATCAATACAATCTAAGTATGCTTCGCTTTTAAATTCTAGGCTCTCAAGAAGAACGTAAACAAATTAGATTCAACATCCATAATAAATATGAAGATTACAATGTAATTGTTACAACGTGAGTATTAAGAAAAGTTGGGAGGAGGTGGAGAGAATTTGTATAGTACTCCTTTCCTTAAAATTATTTGCTTGCTTACTTGCTTATTCATTTATTTACTTATTTGTTTATTTATTCATGTATGTGTGTATGTATGTATGTATGTATGTATGTATGTATGTATGTATGTATGTATTTAATGTATGGTCTCATTATATGGGCCTGGCTATCCTGGAACTCTGTGTAGATCAAGCTCTACCTTTGCCTCACAAATACTGGGATTAAAGGCATGTGCCATCATGCTCAACTAGAAAAACACCTTGTAGTAATGTGTAGGTTAGTTCATGCTGGGATTGTGCAATAGAAGTGATAGGGTGATTTATGCTCACAATGAAGGCATTTCTTGTGTAAAGCTTTTTGTTTGAATTTGTTTTGTTTGGCTAGCTTACTAAAAGGGGGTAAGATTTTTGTTCATTTAATTGAAAGCATAGCAAAACTCAGTTAAGTTTAAGATAAAATTTGAGGTTCCACACCAATCATTTATTTTTCTAACTTGCAAGTAATTGTCAATAATAAATATAATGAAATCTCCTGCTCCCAATGAAGAGTCTGAATTAGGACAGAAGAAGGATGATAAATACATTCATTCTCTTTGTTTCCTTCTATTGTTGGGCCTCTCATTTAGGTGGCTGGTCTCCAATTCATTTAGCTGAGTACTTCCTTGAACTCTGGATCCTTTGCCTCCTCCCTGCAAGAGCTGAGATGTCAGGCTAGCACCACGCCCAGTTTCAATATATCTTTAAATAGTCACTGCGTGGTTGGAACTATTGGATATGAATGCATGGTGGAAAGCTTAATATTTTTATAACACATTTAAATTATGATTACTGCCAAGGAGTCCATTAGAAAGAATTTGTCCAAAATTTCTTGTTTAAAGATTTGAAATATGGAAGATATTAGCGTATCTACCTAAGTGTGTGTATGTGCACCACCTGCCTATGGCTGCCAGCAGAAACCAAAAGAGGGCTTCAGATCTCCTGGATCTGTAGTTACATGCAACTATGAGCTGCCAATATAGGTGCTGAGAATGGAGCCCAGGTCCTTCGTTCGAGATCAAGAAGTGAGTGCTCTTAACTGCTGAGGCATCTCTGCAACCTATTCCTTTAAAAAGATTTATCATTTTGTCTTAAGTAAACAGACACCATATATAGTCTTGAACTCTTGAATGTTAACTGGCAGTTCTTTGACCTACTCTTCTGTTTCACCTTTGTGTTGTATTCTGCTTCTTAGAAAAACTTATGAGGCAAAGTATGCAGCAGTGCTAGATTATTTCTCAGGTATTCTCAAACTTGACAGCTTCCCAAAGTGTGTCAGTTGTCTGATATTGTAACATTTAAATTTCCTTTTGGTTAATACTGCACAATTTGATTACATATATAGATATATACATGTGTGTGTGTGTATATATATATATACACATGTATATATATATACATATATATAATTATAATTATTCATAAAATATATCAGTATTTGAGAGCTGACTGTTAGTGTTGTCTTGTTAGAGCTATTTGAAATGTCAAAAGAAAAACAATTTAGAGGCCAGTGAGATAGTTTAATGGGTAAGACAACTGTCCCTGTACCTGGCAACCCAAGGAAGGAAAGAACATGACCTCTATACCTATCCCTTTGGAGTCACACATGCACTTATATAATGAACAATAAATAAACATAATTAAATAAATTTTTAAGAAAAATAATTTTAAAACTCACATCGTGTCCTAATTAGCTCTAAGCTCATAAATGGTATAATCTGAAATAATTTATTTTCTTTGGCAACAGATATAATTGTGCAATCAGCAGCTCTGATGATCGGAGTCTCTTTCGGCGGTTGAAACTGAATTATGCAATTTTTGATGAAGGCCACATGCTGAAGAATATGGGCTCTATCCGCTACCAGCACTTAATGACAATTAATGTACGAGTATGCTTAATAGTTATGATAAAATTGACCTTTCCCAATGTAGCACTTACACTTACACACACACACACACACACACACACACACACACACACACACACACACACACACACACAGATAGAGAGAGGGGGTGGGTGGGTGGGGGATTCTTTTTAATTGGTGGGCCCTGTAGCCACAGTTATGTGCTTCTTGTTTTGTTTCTTTTTTCATGACTAATTCTTTAAAAATGTAAAAAGAAATATGAAGATGGAGTTTCCTGTCCAGTCTCACAAGGCATTTAGTCCCAAATAAACACACAGAGGCTTATATTAATTATAAACTATTTGGCCAATAGCTCAGACTTCTTACTGGCTATCTCTCTGTTAATTATTAACCCATTTCTTTTTTTTTTTGTTTTTTGGTTTTGTTTTTGTTTTTTTTCGAGACAGGGTTTCTCTGTGGCTTTGGAGCTGTCCTGGAACTCGCTCTGTAGACCAGGCTGGCCTCGAACTCACAGAGATCCGCCTGCCTCTGCCTCCCGAGTGCTGGGATTAAAGGCGTGCGCCACCAACGCCTGGCTTTATTAACCCATTTCTATTAAGCTATGTATTGCCACAAGGGGTTACCCGTAATGCTCTGGCATGTTACTCCTTTGACAGCTACATGGATTCTTTCTGGTGACTCTCTGCCTTTTCTCTTCCCAGAATTCTCCTAGCCTGGTAGTCCCACCTGTACTTCCTGCCTGGCTACTGGCCAGTCAACCAGTAATAGAAACATATATTCACAGCATACAGAAGGACATCCCCCATCTGAAATACTTAGTGCTATGTTGCACATAAGCTTCAATTTGTATGACAGGATATATGTGTGTATGTATATATAGGATATATACATATGTAGCACTTACACACACATACACACACACACAGAGAAAGAGACAGACACACACACACACACACACGGGGGAGGTTCTTTTTAATTGGTGGGCCCTGTAGCCACTGTCATATATATTACAGTTTATCTTTTACCACCTCATAGAAGCTATTGGAGGATACAAGTTACTACTTTCAAAACGTGACCAGCAGTTTCACATTCTACCTAAAGTATAGTAGATGATAGTAACTGACATCAATATTTCAACTTCTCTTCTGTCACAGAATGTAAAATTGTTAATTATGATTATAATTTTCTTATATCCTTTACTGGACAAGCTAGACAAGAAGGGTGGGAGAGGCACTTAAAGAAAACTAATCTAAGTTTTGTCTTCATCCTCTCAGGCAAATAACCGTCTATTGCTCACGGGTACACCTGTGCAGAATAATCTGCTAGAGCTCATGTCATTATTGAATTTTGTTATGCCACACATGTTTAGTAGTAGCACCAGTGAAATCCGAAGGATGTTTTCTTCTAAAACAGTAAGTATGCATGTATGTTTTCCCCAATTGTGGGGGTGTTGGTTTAGGCTCTTCACTCTTTTTGTCTCTTACTATTGTTTTCATGGTACATGCTCTATCAAGTGAGTGTAAGTGCTTGTTATACCTATATGTGGACATATCAGCCACAGTATAGAGGAAAGTAATGATCAGTTCTGTTATCAGTATTCAGGAGTTTTGAGTTTTGAGTATCCTAACGTGCTGAGTAATAGTTTTAAATTGGTTGAAGAGCTCAGGTATCTTGCATTATATTTCTTTTTTAAATACATCCTTTCTTTTTTTTTTTTTCTTGTATATCCTTTATTTGGCTTCCTAATTTTAATACCTTATCAAAATGCCATTATCAAAACAAAACTTATGTAATGCTATCAACTAAAACACAAAGACCTGAAACTATAACCTAAACTATAAACATTCCCCATCTTGGAGAGGGTGACTGGGTTTTCCAAAGGTAGATCTTAGGGTCTTAAGAGTTTAGGATTTCCAGATACCCAAGAAGTGTCTCCTGTCTTCATAGTCACTGGTTGTAGAGTTTAGAGGTCTTACCTGGAAGGCACTTGTTAACCAGTGACTTCCTGACTTCCCTTTACATGTACAGCCTGATGAGAGAAAAAATAGTGTGTTCTCAGACTCAGAGATTCATAAGAGTCTCTTGTGGTCTATGACTATAGAAACTATGATTATTAAATTGTTAGATTTTAGTGGACAATAACGAACATGCAGACATGCCCAGGCTTTGTGCAGCAAGCTCCATTTTACTGCTTCATTCCACAGCTCTTGTTCTCCACCTGCTTCAGTGGGAAGAGAGTTGGCTGGACTCAAGGGATTCTAGTTCTCTGTTTTGAGCTGAGTGACCTTATCTAAGCAGCTTCTTTCTTGATCATCTTGCTTGAAGCTTGAGAACACCCACCCTTGAGATCCTTAAGATGGTCTTCACCTTTGGTTTTTATTTTTGCACTTGTGCAATGTGCACATTCAGGCCAAAGGTTGACATGAGATGTCTTCCTCTGTTGTTCTGCACCTTATTGTTTATTAATTTATTCTTTGGTAATTTCATATAATTACAATGCATTCCGGTCATATTTATCCCCATCCCTCTCTTAACCCCTTGCTACTTCCATCTGCTACCCTTTTCTCACCAAATGCCAGTGTCACTTTGCAACCCACTGGGCTTAACCAAATCTGTCATCTGTTGGAACATAGGTAACTCACCAGTGGCTATACTTTGAATACAATGACTCTCATTTTCCCAGCATCTCTGACTACTATTAGCTCCTCTGGACCAGGCCTAATGATCCCATCTGTGACTAAATGTTTAGCAATTCTGTCTCATGCATTCCATTGCTGTGAGTTCATGAGTGCCATGGCCAGGTTCTGCCCATAGGACAGCATTTCATGCTCTCTTTCCCGTCATCTGATTCTTACACTCTATCCGTTCCCTCTTCCAGGATGGCCTTCCTTGCAGGGGGTGATGTGAGTTCCTTGTTTAAAGCTGTTCACTTGTTTAAGGCTGAGGGCCACACTAATCTGTCCACTTGGATGTGCACTAACCATTGCTAGGTGTCTAGGGCTCTATGAACTTATCTGTTCCTATAAACCTGTCTCATCTCCAGACCACTGGTCCAAGTGCCTAACAGCATTTACCTCTCCACTGAACTGAAACACTATTTCTGTTAGACTTGATCTGTATTTTTTTCTTAAAAGATGATTTCTGTGGATTGTTCTACTGCACATCATCTATCTTTTTGATGTTTACTGATTAATTACTCCCACTTGATGTGCAACTATAGAAGTAGATGGGAGATTTTATGAATTACTCTTCCAGCTCTAGTTTATGGGTACAATAAAAAGGTACTGTTCCCTGTTTTTAATTTTTGTGACATCAAATTATTGATGTTGGGCAAGACTTCTTTTTACAAAGACATGGGTTTGTTGTCCTCCCCCGTCTTTATTCTCTCTTTAGACATGTGCACACATTCTTAATCCATGTAATTTATTCAGTCAATGACTGAATTGGATGGTTGGGTCTAAAGACTAGCTAATCTGGTTCAGGTTTATAACTTCAGTAAAATACATGATAATATAATGGGAATCCTCAAAATATATATTGCGCTTCAAATACATTACAACTCAGAATTTAAAAGTGACTTTCTGGGCCCAGACAATAGCTGGGTGTAAAGAACCTGCCTGTTATCCAAGCCCATGAGTTTGACCAATGCCACTATGCAGAGGAAAAGCCCAAACAGTCAAATGTGCATTTCCATCTGTTAATCAAGGATCTACAGATTATGCATATTATAATATGGTATTGTTGTGATGATTTAACGACATGATTTCTAAAAGGGTTGGGTTTTTATTTTGCTTAGAAACCAGCAGATGAACAGAGCATATACGAAAAGGAGAGAATAGCACATGCAAAGCAAATCATAAAGCCTTTTATTCTCAGAAGAGTGAAAGAGGAGGTAATTTTGTGTCTCAGTGTTTTGGGTTGCAATTTTTTTTCTTAAGAATTGTTTTATTAGAAAAAGTCTTAGAAAAATCATCAAGTGATTTTCCTTTCCAAGGTTCTCAAGCAACTGCCTCCTAAGAAGGATCAGATTGAGCTGTGCGCAATGTCAGAGAAGCAGGAGCAGCTGTACTGGGGCCTTTTCAACAGATTGAAAAAGTCCATTAACAACTTGGGTAACATCTGACTTCACAGCTTATGGAAAAAATGATCTTAGACTGGGGCATATGATAATTAGGGGTTGTTCTTTTTAAAAGTTGAAGAACTTTTGTTTTCAAGACAGGGTTTCTCTGCGTAGCCTTGGCTATCCTAGAACTAGCTCTATAGATCAGGCTGGTCTTGAACTTAGATATCTTCCTGCCTCTGCCTCCTCCCTTTCTGCTGGGATTAAAGGCATCCACCACCACCACTGCCTGGCTTGAAATATATTTTTAAGTATTAAAAATTGAGGTAGACTTTAGTAAATAGCTCTATATTAGATTTTTTTTTTAATGTGTACTCTTTGGACCACAGAAAAAAACACAGAAATGTGTAATGTCATGATGCAATTGAGAAAAATGGCCAATCACCCTTTATTACATCGCCAGTATTATACACCCGAGAAGCTGAAGGAGATGTCTCAGCTAATGCTGAAGGTAAGGGCTTATGCCTTACTCCCGTTGAGAGCTTTGCTAATAACACTGGGAAATATTTAGGATGATCTTATGATGAAAATCAGGCTGCTTTAACATTGGACATACTAACCTTTGAACCACTGCGGGTCTCGCACATGTGCCCAAACTCATCCATTCTGTAGCCCTATATTGAAATACATTTTATAGACAAAGATATTTGAGGGACAAAAGAGAAAGGGAAGATAATTAGGCCTACCATCAGGAAACTGGGCCAGTAACTCTTCTTTTGTTACAACACAAACATGCCCATTTATCTGTGTTGTTCTCTTAGGGTTCTCACTGTAGGACAGAGCAGAGTAAGTACAGCACACACCACTCTACCTACCAAGCCAAAAATACTAATATTTACCAGCTGGCCCCTGGCCTTTCATGCTAATTTTTCAGGTAGACTTTAATAATACACATTTTTAAGTTTTTCCTTCCTTCCTTCCTTCCTTCCTTCCTTCCTTCCTTCCTTCCTTCCTTCCTTCCTTCCTTCCTTTCTTCCTTCCTTCCTTCATCCATTTATCTATTTATTTACTTGTGTTTTTAGGCAGGGTTTCTCTGTATTGCTTTGGTGCCTGTTCTGGAACTTGCTCTGTAGACCAAGCTGGCCTCCAACTCACGAAGATCCACCTGCCTCTGCCTCCCGAGTGTCACCAATGCCCAGCACATTTTTAAGTTTTAAACTAAACTGAAAGATCCTTCAGATTTGTGTCCTGGTTAATGGAACAGGTTTCAAACCCATTTATTTTCTCCCATTTTGTTTTTCTTTTGTTGTAGTTTTCTCTGCCAGTTTAGTCTTTATTTTTGACTCATTCTTTCTTAACTCCTTATTCTTCTTTTTATAGATAAATCTATTGAATGCAACAAATTGTCTTAATCATTTTAAACTTATGGAAAATTTGAAACACAAAAATACAAAGAATTCCTATAATGGATCCTCTGCCCACGTTATTTTGATGCGTTTTTAATTAGCATTCCTGTTTCCTGTAAACCCCTAGATAATTTTGCCAAGGTTATTTTGAGTTTTTATTAAATTTTAAATTCCAAATTGTAGAATAATTATTTACATGGTAAGGGCAGAGGGTGTTTTTATGTTAGTAATGGCTGTCATACCAATAAGAAATGTTCAGACAAAATAAGAGGAAAAGTTTTTCCTCTGTGTGAACATGTCTCTAGAAGAGTTACGAATGTCCCTTTCTTTGTGATACCCCAAATTAATACTCATTTCTTATCTTTAGTCTGTTGTACTAAAATGTTGTCTGGTGTGGGTATTTATTCAAGTGTGGAATGATTTTATTAAATTAGTCTCGTCATATTATGAATTGTATATTTTGTGTTTCTGTGTTTCGTTTTAAAAAGGAACCTACACATTGTGAGGCTAACCCTGACCTGATCTTTGAAGACATGGAAGTTATGACAGACTTTGAACTACATGTACTTTGTAAACAGTATCGACACATTAATAATTACCAGTTAGACATGGATTTGATTTTAGACTCTGGGAAATTCCGAGCCTTAGGATGCATCTTGTCTGAATTGAAACAGAAGGTATTTACAAGAATAGCTGTCTCTTTGTATCTATCTGCCCAGTTGAATTTCTGAAACAGAAAGTATTAGAAAGAATGACTCTGGCTTTGTTTTTGTCCCAGTCACTTCTATTTCCTAAAGATTAATCTATGTTCTACGTTTTTGTAGAACCTAGTGTTTTGAATATTTGCTTCACACATTTTTCTTTTTGTAGAACTTCAAAGAAAATGTAGAGTAGATCACATGTGTTTTTAAAGTATTAATCTTCATTTTGAAGGTGACTAATTTTGTCAAATGGTACTGTAATTTGTGTGTAATAGCTTGGAATTTCAATGTTAATGTCCAAGTAGTGATTACGTAGCTGATCTCATTGAATAATGCTGTTTTGTTATGAAAAGGATATAATCTACTGCCTTTAACTTAAAAACTGACAGTTAAACTTCTGCTTCTGAAGTTCAGAATTTAAGGTAATTTATTCACATATAAGGAAAAATAAGTTTATCCTTGGTATCATTACCTTTTAAAAATATTTTTTTTTTTACTTTAAGAAGATCTATGAATACTAAATTGTTTTATCATGGGGAATATCCTGTAAAATTGCCAAAAACTTTTTAAAAGCACTACTTATTTTGTAGACCTCAAGGCTTTGGGTGGTGTAATGGTTTTAATTTCCTGTTTCTAATCTATAAATGTATTTCCACAGGGCGATAGAGTTGTATTATTCAGCCAGTTCACCATGATGCTGGATATATTAGAGGTTCTTTTAAAGCATCATCAACATAGGTACCTCCGATTAGATGGAAAGACTCAGATTTCAGAAAGGTTGGTATTTGTGGCCAGATCTTACTTACTGTGCATCTGCTAGCATCTTAAGTGTAGGGAATATTTCATAGAAATTTCTTGTTTTAAGTGTTAGGCTATGTATTCCAAATTATTACCTGGGGTGTAGGGGGTGATTCTTGTTTTCCTTTAATTTTTTTGAATTATATACAGATATTTTCTTGAAAACATGAGAATTGTATGCTTTTCATTATTTCCCTTTTTATTTTATAGTGTTAGGGATTAAAATCTAGGGCAAGCTAGGCAAGCACTCTATAACCAAGCCACAGCCTTTAAAAACAACTATTCACTTTTTAAGGTATCTTGCTGTTTCATCAACTTTTTTCATATTTTGAAGGTTAATTAAACTTTTAGAAAAAGTTCTGTTTTGACAGGAGCATCTAACTATTTGAGACCAGCCTAGGCTACTTAATGAGACACCCCCTGTTTCCACCCATGCCAAAAAGAAAAAAAAATCAACCCCCAAAACAGTTCTTACAGGGTTTTAAAAAATGAAGAAAATAGAATAAATTTTCTAATTTGTATAAGTGGCATTTGTGTCTTGGTTAATTTTTATCAGCTAGGGTGATCTCTTCTCCTCTCCCTATATTAGTGTTAAGGATCAAATTCATGGCAAACAAATCCTAAGATACAATTAGAGTGTCCAGTTTATCTGATATATTGGTGTCTACTGGTAATAGCTGTCAGATTTCTGAGAAAGTTAGACTGGATAAGTATTATTTACCAAAATCCAAAATACTCAAAAAATAAAGTAGTACTTCAAAAATTATTCAAATGGAATAGTTGGATTGAATTAAGAGGGTCCTTCAGACATAGGACAGAAGAAAGTATGTGTAATGAGAAGAGCATGTATGTATAGCTTCTAGGTTTGCTTCCCATGTGAAGTGAGTGTTTTCATGTGTAGTGATTGTTTATCATTTAGTGAAATCGAACCTAATCCATTTGTCTTGCAGGATTCATCTAATTGATGAGTTTAATACAGATATGGATATCTTTGTATTTCTCTTGTCAACGAAAGCTGGTGGATTAGGAATAAATCTGACTTCAGCAAATGTTGTTATACTTCATGACATTGATTGTAATCCATACAATGACAAACAAGCAGAAGACAGGTGCCATAGAGTTGGTCAGACTAAGTAAGTATTGTCAGGTAAAATTCAATTTTCATCAAGTACAGAATATTAAAGGTGTGCTGAATACACTGCCTTTAGAGTTAAATTTTTCAACAATGTATAGCTGCTATTTTTATTAATCAGCATTCATTGATACTATCTATTAAGTGAAGTACTGTGTATTCACTTTCTAGTAATTAAATTAACCTCCCATCTCCAATAGTTTTACAGTTATGGATGTATATTATCAGTAGTGGTAGTTCATGCCTGTAATCGCATCACTTGAGAGACTATATCAGATTTCTATAACGCCAGCCAGCCTGACCCTACAGCCTGGTCTCCATAGAGACCTGGCTATAAACAGGAAAAATAATATATAATAAAACAATCATGCTTGGCTACAAATGCTCCACCACCAAACTCTATCTCCAGTTCCAATTATTTATCAATAATTTTCAAAGTGCACATATTTTTCTTTTCTCTTGGATCAGTAGCAAAGGATGGTTATCTGAACACTTTAATACTTCTAAATGTCAATTTCAAGTAGTTTGAATAAAAGAGGTTAATTATTAGTAACTATTAGTATGTGTTAGTTACTGTTCTATTGCTGTGAAAAAAGACACCATGACCAAGGCAACTCTCCCGAAAGAAAGCATTTAGAAGCATTAAACTTGCTTACACTTTCAGAGGCCTAGTCCATTGTCATGATGGTAGGGAACATGGTAGGCATGGTAGACATGGTGCTACAACAGTAGTTGAAATTTCTACGTAGGCAGAGAGACACTGGCTTAGTGTGGGTCTTTGAAATCCCAAACTCACCCCTGTGACACACTTCCAACAAGGCCCCACAACCCTTAGGCCTTCTAATCCTTTCAAATAGTGGCATTCCCTTGTGGTGACTAAGCATTCAAATATAGGAGCATATGGGGACATTCTTACTCTAACCACCTGCGTCATTTACTTTTCTTACTGTTCTTTTGTTTGTTTTTCAAGACAGGGTTTCTCTGTGTAGCTTTGGAGCCTTCCTAGAATTCACTCTGTAAACCAGGCTGGCCTCAAACCTTAAGAGATCCTGCTGCCCATCCTTTTCTTACTATTCTTGAACTGCTAGAAATAAGTATCTAAATGCTTTTAATGACCTGTGGACATGTCGTGTGTTTATTTTTAGAGAAGTATTAGTTATTAAATTAATAAGCCAAGGAACCATTGAAGAGTCCATGCTAAAAATTAACCAACAGAAGTTGAAACTAGAGCAAGATATGACCACAGTAGATGAAGGTAAGCTGTTTATAAATAGAAAGGCTGGTGTGGGTTACCAGAGTTCTTAACTAGGGTGTATGGTTTATAGGAAAAAATATGCATACTCATGTCAAGTGTAACAGTAACTAAGATTTTTTTTTTTGCCAGAACTGATAAAAAAAAAGCCTTGATTTTGAAAACATCTGTTTCTTCCATCTCATTTAATGGATACCATAGTATCCCCAAAATAAAATCACGTTTAGATCTATACCTTCATTCACAATTTTATGATGTGTTCACTAAATGAGTAACACTATCATTTCAAAAGGTTGAAAGCATATTTTATAGTGTAAGTAACTTTAAGAGCTCTAATACTTACATAATTTTAATTTTACTAGTAAATGTCAAAATAATGTACAATAAAATACACTTAAATTTTTTAATGTCGTTTTTTTCAAATCAAATTACTTAGGCCTTAGAAGCCTCAAGTACATGACTCCTTTCTAAGCCACTGCTGGAAAGGACCATTTTAAGTTTTATAGCTTTAAATGTTTTATTTTATTTATGTGTATAATTTTTAACAAGTGGTGTATTCATGTAATTTAAGACTGGAAAGGTGGCTCAGTCTATTGAGTGCTTCTTAAATTAAGCTTACGAGTTCATCCAAGCACATTTGGCAGCCCTCCTCTTGTCTTCTGTCTGTTCTCTGGAAGGTGTTTGCAGGGGATGCTTTTTTTTTTTTTTTTTTCTTTTTTGCCTAGTAGAGGTAAGGATACAATGGATACAATTTTTTACTTTCACTTTCAACTGTAGTAAGTTTATCTTTAGCTTTCTCTTGCATTCATTTTAAAAAAGAAGTGACACTGGGGTTGGATTATGTGTATCCCTTTCTTCCCCTCCCACGGAGTTCTTTTGCTCTGTGAGTGAAGGTATGAGTGTGTGTATCAATAGTCTCTGTGAAACCTGGGAAGTTAGCCTGGTTAAAGCTCAGCTCAGTCTGCTTAGATTCTGTTTCTCCAGAGCTTGCCAGGGGCTCAGGTTCTGCAACTGCATATATCACCTGCACTTGCCAGTTTGGAATGCATATTTCCAAATTCTCTATTAGCCCTACTTGCTTAGAAACTCTGTAGTGTAATCAGCAAGCTTTTTTGTTGATACTGCTGTGTATCAACTGGAGAGCCAACTGCTGCTTTATGATAGAAACTGGTTAATTACACTTTTGAACTTTTATTACAGAAATTTTGATATAAAAACATTGAAGACGTGGTATGAAGGAAAACTCACTGACTAACAGCTGTGATGGGTGCAGTGTTTTTACTGTCTCTCCCCCCAGCATCAGTATGAAGTCAGTTACAAGCATGACAGTTCACACTCAGGATTTTACATAAAGATTTTCTGAGTTGTTGCAAAAAAAGTGGTTTTCAGATATGGTCACCTTTCCTCAGATTTTTACCAGCTGTCCTTTTAATATGTTTTTTGGGGGGGGCAGGGGGGGGGGAATTCGACACAGGGTTCTCTGTGGCTTTGGAGACTGTCCTGGAACTAGCTCTTGTAGACTAGGCTGAACTTGAACTCACAGAGATCTGCCTGCTTCTGCATGTACCACCAACACCCTGCCCTTTTAATATATTTTTTAAAATGAGCTTTATTTATTTTGTTACCAGTGTGTGGGTATTTTGCCTTCATGTATGCTACATTTGTGCAGTTTACACCAAGGCCATCAAATCCTCTGGAACTGTAGTTGTAAATGGTTGTAAGTCATCATGTGGGTGCTTGATATTGAACGCAGGTCCTTTGGAAGAACAGCTCTTAAATGCTGAGCCATCTCTCTCTCTCGAACATCCTTGTAATATTTATAGTTACCTTCTTTTGAAACTAGGGTCCTACTAAAGTTAATGCTTTAAGTTTTATTTTGTTCTATCTGTAGTATCTTTACACTGAAAAGACTCTATTTACTCTTGTCTCTTCTGATATTTCTTTAGTGTAGCACCAGCTAGTTTAGGGCAAGTGCCGACTGACTTGGTGCCATGGACCTGTTTTCAGGTCTGTTGAATAATCTTGGGGGAAGGGGGTCCAGGAACTCCTTAGGGTTTGTCCAGTGTTCTGTGTCCTGTGTATTTGTGTCTTTTTTTTTTTTTTTTTTTTTTTTTTTGGTTATTTTGAGACAGGGTTTTTCTGTATTGTTTTGGAGCCTGTCCTGGAACTCACTCGGTAGACCAGGCTGGTCTTGAACACACAGAGACTCCCGAGTGCTGGGATTAAAGGTGTGCACCACCAGCATCTGGCTGTATTTGTGTCTTTTACCAATTTGTCGTTTTGATTGTGTCTCAGGTTTTTGTGAGAGAAGTGATTGATTGTGCTTCATTTCAGCTGTGTAACTCGTAAGTCATTTGCAGTTTATGGCTGTATGCATCAGAAATATTGCTATGCCATTGCCAGTAACTAAGAAATTAGTAACTCAGTTGCATATGTTAAGGCAGGTTGTTAATGAGATGATACCGAAACAAACTGGGAATGAGTTATAGGTAGAAAAAGAAAAGTTGAGAGAAAATGTGTTGTAGAAGCCCAGATACTTGTGCATAACATTTCTCATCATTTTCTGACCTGCAGGTGATGAAGGAAGTATGCCAGCAGATATAGCCACATTACTGAAAACGTCAATGGGCCTGTGAAAGGAGAACTCAGAATTCCTGATTGATGCGGAAATAGCAACTTGGTGCACTCAAGGACATTCACTCACAGTGACCATGGGGTTTATGAGCATTTGTAACTTTTTATAATTTCATGTTGCATTTCTCATAGTATGGACAACTTTTGCCACTAACTGGATTCTCCAGATATTCACATCCTGAAGATGTTGAATCATCATTTTACAAAGCAGTTTTCTGAATGGGGATTAGTTGGTGATTGTTTGTAACAAATATGCTAATGCTTTAGAAATGTCAGTATTTTTGTAATTATTTCTACCTCCAAATATATATATATTATATATATATATTGTCTTTCACTGGATAATGTGTGTAGATTTACATGTGCCTTATTTGACAATGCTTATGTCTTGTTTTTGCCTGTCTCATTTGAGTTTTTTATTATGTTAAAGAATGCAGCAATGTAGGTTGTTTAGTCTTCATTTTATTGCTATTTGAAGCAGATGTTCACCAATGTCAGTAAGAACTCATCCTGAATCAAAAGGTGGCATTCCATCTACTAACATCCCCAGGTCGTCTTCCTCCTGTTAAAACACATTTGTTTGGCTAGGCACTAAGTTGTTTTCCAGTGAGTAGTAACTTAAGTCTTTCTCCTGCTCTGTGGCACGATTCCTTCTTTCATTTGCTTACTGCACTTCTGTGTTCATTAACTCTGCCTACTGGTGTGTGTAACCATCAGCTTCCTCTCCCGCTTTTGCTTCTCTTAACTGTTGCCCAGTCCCTTCTGCTCCTGTTCTCTCCCATATTTCCTACTCTCATACACAGACTAGCAAATGCTGGTGACATTTTTCTAGACCAGCAGAACAGATTAACTGAAAGTTACTTCACTTTAAAGGAGACTGGATGTGACTTCATGCTAAGGCAGCATTAGGTACTGCATGGAAATAGGTCATTAACTTTAAATTCTTACCAAAATATAATTTATCAGTTCCCAGGATTTCCAATACAAGACCACCTGAAGAGAAGCCATTATTCAATTCCAGTTCAATGTGGGTGACAAAGTGGAATTTAGAAGTAAAATTGTCTGTTCTTTCAGTCTTTATTAACCATTCTTTTAAATTTTGCCTGTCAGTCTATATTGCTGTTTTTATTACATACAAGATTCTTTGTACAACTTGTGAGCTTTATGTGTTGTTTTTATTATGTAAATATCATTATAAATAAACTTATTTATAAATGAGAGATTTGTTGATTATTGGAGCTCATACTTTTTAAGATGTCCTGCCTGCTAAGGTGCTAGGTAAGCTGATAGAAAGTTGATGTCATCATACAGTGCTTTGTTTTTAGGTGTCCGAGACTCTGAACTTTTGACTCCGTGGATATAATCTTGATACTCTATGAATATATCAGATTATATATCAGCACTACAGGGCTACCAGGAACCTGCAGGTGTCAGTGCTACCTCCTTCTGATCACGGTATTCAGGCCATTTAGCAAGTTGTTGGGAAACGTACCTCTTAAAAAAGCCACAGTGAATAGTTCCTAACTTTTCTGTATGACTGTGTCTCCCACAGTAGGCTCTTTTGTTGTATTGTTATATCCATATTTCTTCTATTGAAATGTAGTTGGATTCTCCCTGTAATACTCTATTATGTCTCGGGTTTAATAAAAGTATTTGTGATCATTAAGTTGTATTTCACACCCTTTGTAATAGTTTGTAACCCTCTTTCAATCCTTCCCCATAGAAGTATATAATATTGGACAGAAATGGGATTATACTGTGTTCGAGATATTGGCCTGGCAATAAATTGGCATTTGTTACTTAGAATTCTGCATTGGGCTGATGTCATTAAACATCACATCCCGTTCTTAACAGAAAGCATACAAAAGCCATAAGTTGTTAATACCACAAGCAACTGAGGGAGGTGTTTTGTTTGTTTGTGTTTTGTTTCTAGACAAGAGTTTCTCTGTGTAGCTCTGCCTGTTCTGGAACTCACTATAGACCAGGCTGGGTTTGACCTCTGTCTCTGGAATGCTGGGATTAAAGGTGTGTGCCCCCAATGACCAGTATGAAGTAGTTTTTATTTCCTTAGTGTAAGTCACACATGGATAATAAATGTGCCTTATGGGTCTAGATCAGGTAACCATTGCCAATAGGAGTTACAGAGTGAGGATGGGTGGATCAGAAGATCTACCTTCTGTGGCTTCCTATAAAATGGTTAAATATTGCCCTATAGAACATGCTGTGGTTACATTTTACACTTGAACTATGAATCATAGAAATAATGTAAGACTATCTTATTTTGAGTTTCCATTTTTTGCTAAGTGTTGTATTCATTACTTCTCCTAAATTCTGTTTCCATTAAAGACTGGATTTAGTACAATGAGATGTGGAAAGAAATGTCTATACATGTGTAGGAAGCACTACCACCTTCATTTAAAAGCATTGTTTGAATAGTTCCTTAAAGATTTTCCTCTGTAGATTGTTTCAATCACATGATGTTTACCTATGAAATGAGATTCTTTTTGTTCTATTAGCAGCTCCCATTAACAAAACTTTATCCAAAAGATCAAGGTTCTTAGGAAATGCATTTTGTGTTTGTATATAATGTGTGGTAACATACAAGATTCTTTTTTACCCCACCCCCAGGCAAAGCAGAACACTGTTCTAAGGAAAGAACACACCTAGCTGGACATGCATTTCCTTTCTTTCTTTGCTTCTTTCTTTCTCTCTTTCTCTCTTTCTCTCTTTGTTTCTCTCTATACTAGTTCTTTTCCTCCTCCTCCTCCTCCTCCTCTTCCTCCTCCTCCTCCTTTCTCCTCCTCCTCCTCCTCCTCTTCCTCCTCCGCCTCCTCCTCCTCCTCCTCTCCCCCCATTGTCTCTCTTTTCCCCTCTCTCCTTTAAACTTCATACAGAGCATAAAACCACCTGCTTCATTAGTATTTCCAAGTAATTAGTGTTTCTGCAACATACCAAGTAAATAATGTTTCTGATGCCAAGATGTAAAGCTAAAGTCTGCATTTGAACAATATAGTTTAAGATAGGAATTGCGGCATGACAACAAAGAAACAGGAAGATTACAATGAGTTTAAAGGCAGCTTGGGCCAGATAGTACATTCTAGCCAGTCTTGAGATACCGAATGAGACCCTGTCTCAATACAAACTAAACAGTTGTCAGGGATAATTTAAATATTGCTAATTAGAAGGTTCTTTTAAGAAAAAAATATTGAACTTTGCTTAATGAAATGTATTGTGTGTGTGCACATGCCACAGTGCTTGAGGGGGAGGTCAGAGGACAATAGGGAGAAGTCAGTCAGTCTTTTGCTTCCATTATGTGGGTGTCAGGGATTGATCTCTGGTCTTCAGGTTTGGCCAAAAGTGCCTTTATCCATGGAGCCATCTCATTGGCCAGCAGAGGATTGTGTAGAGAATTGCTTTCCACTCTTTGTCTCTTTGCTTCCCAGCCACCATGAGGTAAATAAACAGTTATTTTGTTATACACTGCCCACTATGATACTTTGCCTCTCCACAGATCCAACCTAATGAAGCCAGCCCACCATTGGGCTGAAGTCTGAGATGGAGCCACATAAATCTTCCCTGTAAGCTATTTGTATCTGTCACAGTTTGTCAGTGATAAAAAAACTAACACAGATTTTTGGATTTTTATTTGTTTTCCAGACTCATGTTCACAGCAACACTAAGGAGCGGTCTCATACACTCCTGTCCTCACACCTACAGTCTCTCTGGTTTCAACATCTGCTCTCCTTTTGGCCACGGTTTGCTTTACAGCTGACTTGGTGTTCTGCATTCTGAGTCAGTTTATAAATAAGGATATGTACCTGCCACCACTCTTGACCAAGTCACCACTGACCTGGGCAGCCACTCCTCTTCTGCTGTCCTAATCATTTGGCTTTTCCCAATCGTATCTGTAGTTGGATTCTTTTTGTGTGGGCTCCTTTTGTTTGGCTGTGTAATGGCTCACCCATGTTCTGTTCATGGCTTATTAGCCCTGAGTAGTAACCATCCCTGGTCTGTATGTGTATTAAGGTTTATTTCTTTATTTCCTTCTGAAGAGATTTTAAGTTCTGACAGCTATATGTAAAGCAGCACCCAAAATGCATGTTCAAGCTTGGTATACACATGCGTTGAGCTCATTTGGGTGAACACCACAGTGTGAGACTATTATTGGGCCTTTTGTTTTGTAAGAAACAAGGTTTTATCTTGCCATCTTTTGCGTTTCGTCATCAGTCAGTTCTAGTTCCTGTTACTTCACTGCCTCTCCAGTGGTTTTGGTTTTGGTTTTTTCTGTCTGAGATTCTTACTATTTCTGGTCTGCACTGCTACTAATAATTCCCAGATGCCATTATTTTGGCACCTCTTTGCATGCTCATGGCCACCGTTTATCTTCATTAAGTGTCACTTCTTGGCTGGCATTTCTTTGTTTTTGTGACTCTATTTTCAGCAGTTCTTTATCACTTTCTCAGTCTGTGGACTGTCTTCTTGTTCCACTGATTTGTTTTTTGCCGAAAATGTTTATTGTAACCCACTGTCCCTTGTCTCTGGGTCATCTAACTTTCTATGTCAGTGAGCTGAAGCCCCTTTGTCTACAGCCTCCTGAATTGTGGCAGTGCTGAATTCACAGTCAGCTTTTTCTGTAACTTCTGCTGAATTTGAGTAAGCTCCAATATCATTTTCTGTGGCTGTCTTTTAATCTTATGAGTTCCCTTTTTTAGTACCCAATGTGTGACATGTCAGACAGATGTATATTTTTGGAAAGCAACCTACACTCTTTGGCATATACCCAAATAACATGTACAGTGGTGGCCAGTGACATGGTTGGCCACTGAGCATTGTGGGCATTGGTTTTTAGTGTAATGATTTGTTGATTGAAGGTCTATCTGCAAAATCCATATTTCATAGGATTTCTTATAGGTAAGATACTGTGGTAAATGACACACTAGCCAGGAAGCTAGTAAAGCATCCAATGATAATCAATGAATAGCAATATGTATTGTGAACTATTTCTTTCTAATTACTGAAGTGTAGAATTCTGGAAAAAGTAGATACTGTAAACTAAATGCCTACAGAAAGAAAAACAAAACAACAAAAGGGATCAGAGCAAGCAGAATACAAAATAGAGAGTCCTGGTGTAGTTAGAAGTGTGTGGCTCGGCCGGGCGTTGGTGGCGCACGCCTTTAATCCCAGCACTCGGGAGGCAGAGGCAGGCGGATCTCTGTGAGTTCGAGGCCAGCCTGGTCTACAGAGTGAGTTCCAGGACAGCCTCCAAAGCCACAGAGAAACCCTGTCTCGAAAAACCAAAAAAAAAAAAAAAAAAAAAAAAAAAAAAAAGAAGTGTGTGGCTCATCTGGCAGACTGATGTTGCTCTTGTCTGGTGCTGGGGCCTGGATCAGAGTTTGGTTTGTGGCCTCTTTTGTATCCAGGCAGCAATGGCAGGGATAGCTTGAACTTTCTTGCGCAATGACGCCAGCTTGGGGTGGATGTCCAACAAGTCAGGCTTTAAGACCAAAAGGGTGGTGCTGCAGATATCCCAGTAGAAGTCTGCCCATGTTACCTGCTTAAAGGAAAACAAAGACTTACTTTTGAATATAAAAAAAGCTAGTAGCGTTCCAAAAATGAACTTAATTTCATACACTCAAACATTTCCCATCAGTTTCAAAACAACTCTGTTAGTACAAAAGCTGACTGTATGATAAAATTTGAAAGTGGCAAGCATTACAGTGCCCAAGGGACACTGAGGGATACTGTCTGTGACTTGGTATAGGTGCCTGACACGGCGTTCACAGCATGCAGTCCAGTGCTACACTGTCTTGATGCTGTGCCCAATCTCCACTAGTCTGACAATACATTTTCAACCTATCTAACAAATAGATTTCCACCTGTTCCAGAAGTCCTTTGGAGGACAAAGTGGCCTCATTCCAGGTGTGTACATGCCCAGTGTACACACTTTTGTATGTCATCATTGTTGACTGCACACCAGTCCTGGAAATATCCTGTTTGGGGATCTATGATTATTTCATTATTTGTCTACCTTCTTTCTTAGTGTTTTAAAATATAGAGGAATAGTGTACAGGTTATTCCTTCAGGGTCTCCAATACCAAAGAAAAGATTTCGGGAAAAACCCATTATCTTTGCATCACAAGTACTGGGTGTCTGATCCTTAACGGAATAATGAAGTTGGCCAAGGTGAAGAGTACAGGCTGCCTTAAGCCTTGGCCAGCTGAGTGTTCTCTGTTGTTAGTTGAGCTCTGTCTGTGGAAGGTTATATTGGTTGTATAATTACGTTAGCAAAGTGAAATCTTTTTAATCTTTGTTGTTGGAGACTGACGCAGTAGCATGTTTTACTAGAACTTCCTCTGAATACCAGGCTGTCTGGGATTGTAGCATATTTCCCTAAGCCCAGCTACAAAGTGGAATTTAAATGTGGACTAAGCTTGCTTGTGTGTGCATAACTTACTAGAGCTGGTCACTGGTTCTTCGCAAATTTGCTGTCATCTAAGAGAGATTGATGCTTAGAGCATTAACAGTTTAGCTAAGAAATACTTAAGTACCTGTGTGTTATACCCACATCCAGGTGTTAGCGATGGCAGAGAGCAAGCTGGGATGCAGTGCCCTGCTCTGATGCAGATTTGTTTGTAGTGCTGTGGATCACATTCAGCCTTCTAACACCACTGAACCTCATCCCCAGTCTGGGATTTTGTTATTGAAGAGAGCAATCGGAGTGAAACGGGTGATGAAGGAAAAGTGGAGTGACTAACATGGGGCGGGGCACCCTCTAAGTGGTGATGTGTATTTAAGCCAAGGGGCCAGATATGCCAAACTTAGCAGCTTTTACTGGGAGTGTGGCATGTCCAGTTTGGAGCACAGTGAAGACCAAGAGAGAGAGAGTGCTCAGGGATGGAGGTGGTTTACAGTTTAATAGGAATAAAAAAAAACAGTTCCTACAAATACTGAGAAAATAGGCAAGGGAAAGGAGTGTTTAGAAAAGGAGGGTAGGGAGCGATGGGCTGTGCAGGGTGGTGGAAAGCAGAAGAGAGGTAGACTGATCAGAGTCACCCAGGCTGCAGACAGCAGCACCGTTTTCTTCCATACTCAGTAGCCCAAAGGGCTTGGAAACCCCAGCCACTACAGCACTGAGGTCCGTTAGATGTGATTTGGGTGGAGTATGTTCCTGTTCTGAAAACCTGCCTGTAGCATCTGGCTGTCATCCCTCTGAGACGGGTGGTTTCTTGTGGCCATTGGCTAGGCCTGTTGCTTCTTGGGGCTGGAAAGTGATGATGTTGATTCTAGCCCTCTATGACTTTTCTGATGAGAAACATGTACTGCCTGCATAGGAAAGGTGGGACAAATGCCTCTGAGCCTCTCACTGGTGTCTGTTCTCAAGAGTTTTCAGGATGGGTTCTGTCTCTACAGCAAGCAAGGTGCTTGGTTGGGGGCTGTGTTGTATGTTTGGATATAGCAGAAGTTATCATAAACTCCTCTATTTGTTTTGACCTGCTTGAATTTGCTGCTGTTAATGTTCTCATTGAAGCCTATATTGCCCCATCTGTAGCCATTCTCAGGCTGATTTCTGAATGATTGTAATATTAAAAAAATTACAAATGACAGTTCAATTGCTTCTAGTAGGAAAAAGCCCTCACTATATTTCTTTTCTCAAACCAAGGATAAGTCATATGTCCATGAATCCCCAGTTCTATTCAGTGTTTAGCAGACCAGAATCTGGGTATAAGGAATGTTCATGGTGACTGGATTATCTTTGTCTCCTTCTCTCCCACACCAAAGAGCCTGCTTCTTGGTAACATCAGTGCGATTTCCAATTACTACTCTCCCATGTGCAAATCATAATATCACCAAAACAATACCAGCAGTGCCCAGAAGTGCTAACAGTTCTACTGAAAATGGCGTGGTTCGTATTTCTGAGACTCCTATCATGAGTCACATTGCCATGCCTTGTATTAAAGGTAGTTCTTGGAGTCCTTTTTGTTATTCAGAGTATGATATTGGTGCTGGGGAGATAGTGCAGTCGGTAAAACGCTTCCTGTGCCAGCGTTGTGAGGAGCTGAGGTGGAACCCTAGAATTCATGTACAGAAGCTGTGTGTGGTGGCCCAGGCATGTGGGGAGGCAGAGGCAGGAACAACCCTGGGGCTCACAGAACTAGCCTGACTGGTGAGTTTCAGGCCAGTAAGGGATCCTGTCTCTGAAACCAAGGTGGACAGTGTCTGAGGAGCAACGTCTGACGTCAACCTCTGGTTTCCATATCATACACACAGATCCCCCCACACATGCACATTTACACACACATGTGCAAAATAATGCTGAAAGCAATTTTTATGTACTCTTAGGTACATGACTCAAATTCATTCCCTTACTTTTGATTTTTAGGATAACTTTTAAAAATTATTGTATATAATTATATAAAGTTACTTCATGACTTCAAGTCAGATATCTGTAAAGAGTTAGAGAAGTTTAGTGGGTTTTTCTCTCTCTACTGTAGCTTCTGAGTCATTATCTGCCACCCCATTCTTTCTTCTTTCCTTTTTGAGACGGTTCATGTAGCCCAGGCCGGCCTCAAACTCACTATATAGCCTCTCATGTGCTGCGATGGCAGGTATGCAGTATCGTGCCTGGTTAGAATAACATTTTGCTCAGTAAATTTTTAGTTCATCATCTTATCTAAACATAACTGCTGGTATTTTAAAACATAAAATGTACTCACATAGTTACCAATAAACCACTTTTTGTCCCCTAAGTATGTGTCCAAATCTTTCAGAAGAAGAGGTGCATGACATGTGAGCAGCTTCTTGAACGTTTGATCCTAGGAGAGAGAACATCCTTGTGAATGACGACAAAACTAAGTGTAATCTGAACAGCAAGTTAGAAGGAATTAAAGTAGCCATGCAGTTGTTTCTTCATAGCTAGGAACCTATACAGAGACCCAGGCCTAACTCCATCAATTATTAATCAGGTTTTTAAATTACATTTATTTATTTTTTTGTGTGCAGCATGTATGCATCCATGTGCCACAGAGCTTGTTTGGAAACCAGGAGGTTGTGGGTCCTAGGAATGAAACCCAGGTCTTCAGGCATAGCAGAAAGCTGAACCATCTTACCATCCCTATCACTCATTTGAAAATATTGCTGTCATCAGTTTCCTTAGTGTTTCCATTGCCTGTGGTATTATATTTCACATACAAACATTTTATATGCATATATGCAGACATGATACATACACACACACATGCACACATGTATGCCACATTTTCTGCATTCATTCCAGTATTTTAGGCAGGTTGCTTCTATCATTTGTCTACTGTGTTTGAACAGTGACCATAAGCAATGGTGAGCAAGTGTCCCTGAGGTGTGTTGATGTGGCTACCTTTGGTAAGTGCTGAAGAGGTTCGTAGGCAAGTCATGGTAAATCGAGATCTGGTTTTATGAGAAACCCCCATGATTTTTCATCTTAGTTTATTGTAATGAAAGAGTATTGTATTTTTAGATTCCTGAAATCCCCTTTTAGCATAGGGCCCTTAGAGTTACGTGACTTTAACTGAAAGGAAGTGGGCGTGCTGCATTCTGTGAGATTGGACATGTGTTTCTTCCCTCCTTATGGCACCTAATGGGTATAATAGGCCATGGTGATGCATGACACCCATGGGGCCTTAGCGTGAGCATGTCTGCCTTTCATATTTGGGTAGACAAATAACAAATACTCATAATAAATTCAAGGGCAGTCCTAGTAGTTTAGAGACTCATTGCCTTTAATCCTTTAAGATTGGAAATGGGCCTTTCACAATGAATACAGATTTATCAGCAGTTGTTATAGTCATGCATGTATTGGAGAACATATAATGACAATATTTTCAGTGAGACTTGTGTGGCAGCCCACACTTGTAATGCCAGCACTCAGGAGGCAGGGACAGGAGGGCTGCCAAGTCAGCCTGGCCTGCATAAGCAAGACTCCAAATGAACAAAAACAATGTGCTACCATCTTACTGCAGTTATTTGCCAATTGACCACAAGGTGGCAGCAACTGACTTTGCTGCCCAAATAATGTAAAACTAAAATTTTTGTTGATAGCATAGTCCCATAGCTATTGCCAGAGTCTCTGCAACATTTTCTTTTGCATAATTTGTTCCTGAATTTGGGCTTCTATGTCTTCTGAACCTGACTTGAGGTACGTAAGAGCATCGACCACTGTGTTACTCACAAAGCTAGAGTATTAGTTTATTACCAAAGACCTGAGATACTCTTCCTCTAGGATGTGTCCTCTGTCATGGATCCTCAGCCACAGAAAGATAGAAAGTAGAGAGAAAGGCAAGCTGAGAAGGTGGCAGACTGCCTAGCAATGAGGTCTTTGGTACGCTGGACAAAAATCTTTATACACTCTCTTTCTATATTGGGGAGCATGATGTACGTGTGTGCTTATAATATATGTAAAACACACATCACACCTGGAAAGTAGAAGAGTAAATTAACACAACTCTATAACATGTTAATAATGGCTGATGTTGAGTGAACACTTTCTACCCTGTCATGTGTATATAATGTCACTGAAGCTCTCAACGTGCTTCAAAGGAGAGGCCCTTTGTGTCTGTCCTTCACACTCACAGGGTTTGAACCGTGAAAGGGGAAATGTAAGTGGTTAGAGGCAATTTAAGTCATCATAAGACTCCAGGGCCCAAATATATTATGTTAAAAGGCCTTTTTACATTCATGCCATCAAAGCTGAGCTTTTCAAGACTTTGTTCTCTCCCTCCCTTCCTCTCTTTCTGCTAATATCCCTGACACACCTTATTTATATCAATCTGTTATGTCCAAATATCTCCAACCAGAAGATCGTAACAATATAAACAGTATTCAGAATGCAGGTGTTTAAGTAAAATGTGGAGAGTCACATTGGTTGCTCTGGGCTATGGCTTTTGGACTTGGGCTGTCCCTTTAATTTATACCTATTTGTACGAAGTGTTTAGGGCAGCAGCTAGTACTGTGACATTACATCGAGGAGTTAAGACCATGCTGTCTGAGAGTGACCTCGGCTTTCATTCCTTTCACAGTACTTTCCTTCTAAACACCGGAACTCAAGGTGTTGAGTCTTCCTGTCCTCACCTGGGAACTAAACCCTGAGGCAGTTCCACTCCTGCTGTAGCAGTCAAGCTCTCTGTGATCAGCCCATGGGTTCTGGAATTTTGGCAGGTGGACCAAGGACACATTCTTACACTTGTCTGACTCCGAGCACCTTCCAAACTAATCTGACTGCTTCTTCATCTTGAAAGACAGCATAGTGATGAAATAAACGCCTTTCCATATGTCAAGGAGATGAGAGCAGCCCCTGGTGGTAGGATATGGTAATGCAGGATCCTAGCAATGATTAGTGTTTGCCGTTAGAGGGCACTGCTACAGTTGGTTAACTAATAAAACCTGTTATTTGTCAAGGTGACACTTTCTGTTGAAGTAGTCATTCGACAACTACATTTTAAGGTGATTGTGGCAAGTATCCCGAAGGAAGCCACTAATAAAGAAGCCGGATGAAGGTGATGGATATGACATGTATGCATAAACTTATTTCCATCCCAATTCAATGGTAGTGTACATGCTTTCCGAGACTAAAGCTATGTGGAGGTGGGAAAGAGGAGAGAGGATGAGAGCAAAAGAGTTTGCAGGTGTAAAGGTGAGTGGGCAGACCAGCGTGGGAAAGCCGGAAGCTAACCCTGTGTATAGTCACCATACAGCCTGGAACTGAGCAGTCAGGGAGCTGAGACCAGTGGGAACCCCCAGGGGAAGGAGCTTCAAGAGGCTTCTCCTTCATTTCGGGTTAATGGACAGGATCCCATCCTTCTCTACAGGAGGCTAGAAGGGGCTAAAATAGCTTCCAGGATAGGGAGTACCATGAAAAACGTATTAAGAATAAAAGAATGAGATGGGTAGATTCACACTCAGCAGTAAATCGTAAAGCCACCATGCATCTCTTCCCACTGTCTCTAGATCAGTTTTCTCTGGGCACTCTTCCCATCACAACAGCAGACACTGGGAGCAAGGAACACTGGGAGAATCCCAAAAAGTAAAGTGTCATTCAAGATCAATAAGCTATCTGCATGTGCACAGCTTCACATGACCCACAATCCTTCGGTCCACCGTGGATTCTAGAGGATGGCCTAACCCCCAACAGGGACTATGGCAAACTGGAAGGAAAGCAACTTTGCATAGACAAAGAGTGAGTGGGCAGAAGACAGTGCAATCATAAAATAAACAAACTACCCTCATGAGTAAAACAAAGCACTGTACAAAAAGAATCCAGAGATGTGTCAGGCATTGTCCAGTGAAGCAGGAGGCAGTAGATATGTTCAAGCTACTGTGTATACATGTGTGAAATTGTCAAGAAATAAAAGATATTCTATTTAAAAACCTGATAAATTTTAAAAGGTGAAAATTTAGAGCTCAGGTGGAGGATGTCCTGAAAACACAAAAGCAAAAAACGGGAGGTAGAAAAGATCTTAGCCTCTCAACAACAGGGTTCTTCGTGAGAAAAACAAATAAATAGATGATAAATAGATAAATAAATGAATGAATAAATAAATAGGGAGAGGCCAGTGAAGAAATTTAAAAAGAATTCAAGGATATTTCTTTGACTTTTTCAAACGACACCTCAGGCTGAATGGACCCATTCAGATGATGCTAGGCTGGAAGGATGACTCACTTGATAAAGATGCTTGCTGCTCAAGCATGGGGACTCAAGCTTGAAGCCTGTCTTCATCATGGTTCTATTGCTGTGAAGACACACCATGACCATGGCAACTCTTACAAAGGAGAACATTTAATGGAGGCTGGCTTCAGTTTCAGAGGTTTATTATTATTGTCATGGCAAGAAGCATGGCAGCATGCCGGCAGGCACAATGTTGAAGAATGAGCTGGGATCTCTACATATTGATCTACAGGCAGCAGAAGGAGACTGTGTGCCATGCTGGACATAGCTTGAGCATACAAGAACTCGAAGCCTGCTCTCAAAGTGTCACACTTCTTACAACAAGGCTACACTCCCTAACAGTGCTACTCCCTAATGGGCCAAGTATGCAAATACATGAGTCAGTGGGGGCCATTCCTATTCAAAACCAATACAGGTCCCTAATGCCCATGGAGAAACTAGGCTAACACATAGCTGTAGCCCAAGTACTGCGAAGCAAAAAAGGGGAAGGCGTATGGGCTTGTTGGCCTGTCAGTCTATCTGAATTGGTGAGCTCCAGATTCAATGAGTATCTGTCTGAAAAAATACGCTGAGAAAGGATTGAAGAAGCATCTTGACATTGACTTCTGGCCCACACAGGCATGTGAGCACACATGTGCACTCAGAAACACAAAAAAACAAGATGGTGCCCAAACTCACCATTTTCTTTCTTTCCTTTCTATTTCTATACTTATCTCTACATTTATTTTGTGAGATAGGCTCTCGATATGTAGTCTTGGCAGGTCCAGAGCTTCCTATGTAGACCAGGCTCACCTGGAACACACAGAGATCAACCTACTTCTGCCTCCAGAGTGCTGGGATTAAAGACATGCTCCACTATGTACAGAAATACACATCATTCTAAATTTGTCAACATCTCATAGCCTATAGTGTCCTCAAATGCTAAAGACACATTACTTGCCACAAAGAATTCCTTACCCAACTCTCTTAGGGTTTCTATTGCTGTGATAAACACTATGACCAAAAACAACCTAGGGAGGGCAGGACTTATTTCAGTGTACAACTCTGTCACTGAGGGAAGTCAGGGCAGGACTCTGGTAGCAAGAACTGAAGCAGAAACTGAAATAATGGAAGAGGGCTGCTTACTAGCTTACTCCTATGTTTTTTTCAGTCTGCTTTCCTATAGAACCCAGGACCACCTACTCAGGGATGGCCACACCCACAATCGGTTGGGCCCTCCCCGTTGATCACTAATTAAGAAAATGCCCCACGGCATTGCCTACAATCCAGTTTTATGAAGGCAGTTTCTCAATTGTGGTTCCTTCTTAGATGACTCTAACTAGTGTTAAGTTGACAAAACCAAATCCAAAACCAATCAAGACATCAACAAAACTATGAAGCCAGGTGAAAATTAAATTGAAAAAAGTTGCAAGCTAATAAAGCATCAACACTTTGGATTTCCTGTGATTAGTAAAGCTGTTGGCGAATTGCTGCACAAACCCAAGAACAAAAAACAGAGGCTGAATCAGGAAAGGGCCAAAAGAAACATTTAAGGTGTCAATGAAAACCTCAGCATGGTAAGTGTACCATGCGTGTAGGGAAACCAAACCTGACAGGAGCAGTAACACAAAATGAAGAAGTCCATTCACCTTGTCACCATCACACCTTCTCTTAGTGATATAATCTTCGAAGTACTAGAGGACATGCTCAAAAAAACAATGACATACACGAGAAAGTGGGCATCACCCTGGAAACAAGAGTCAACCCCAGAAGAAGGCCCGGCTGGGATAGTTATGACAGGAAGGCCTGGAACAACCACTGGAGAAAGCCACAGAACTGCAGGGTAGGGGCAGCCTCCAGGCCAGATTGCTCAGCAAAGCATCAGAAACATTGGAAAGATTAGGCAGGCTGATGTCATCGACTTGGAAGGAAATTCTACTAGGAGAAAAGTAAAATGAATTAGGCAAGAGTGAAAACCCAGTTCCTGACTGGAGAAAGAAACAGAAAAGGAAGCTTCACTGAAATACACCACCATGTACAGTGTGTATTTGCATATGCAAAGCTACATAATCGTAGAGTATTAATTTAGCTCAAAGATATTAATATCACCATGTTGAGAACTTAGGGAGAAGGAAGCAGAGAATATGACAAAAGAAGAGATAAATTCCCAGTTAGGTGTGGTGGTGCACTTCTGTCATTCCAACACTTGGGAGGACCAGAAGTTTAAGGTCATTCTCAGCTTCATAGTGAGTTAGAGACTAATAAAAAGAGGAAGAGACAAATTCTTTCAGACACCATAAGAAGTCTGTAAGAACTGTTTAAAATTGTTAAATCAAACTATATATTTTTATATGCTGCCAAAATATGATGGTACACATTCTACAGTCTGCATAATGAGATACTATTTCCGAGAGAGAGAGAGAGGGAGAGAGAGAGAGAGAGAGAGAGAGCACATATGCTCATTGGTGAGATGGTTCAGTAGGTAAAAACATTTTGCCACCAAATGCAATGATTTGAGTTCAATCCCAGGCACCTATGTAGTAGAAGGAGAGCTGACTCCCACAGGTTGTCCTCTGACCTCATATCCATGGGATGACTTCATGGGTATGTACAACATTACCCATGTGCACACAAGCTTTTAACAGGAGAAGAAAAGAATGGAAGAAAGGAAAGTGTGTTTGTCCCCAGAAAACAGCAGAAAGCATTAAAAACTGGATCTGTTGGGCTGGGGGGTGGCTCTTGGCTGACAGCATTCGCTGGTCCCACAGAGGCCGTAGGTTTGTTTCCCAGCACTCATAAGGCAGCTCCTAACCTTCTGGAACTCTGGGTTCCAGGGAATCCACACCATCTTCTGACCTCTGCAGGATCCTGCATGTACGTGCCACACCTACATTCTCAAAGATTCATATGCATAGACATTTTCAAAAAGTATTTGAGGCAGGGTTAGCATTGAGTATGGCAGGAAATCATTGACCTTGCCTTATAATTTAGTATAACTTCCTTTTTCAAAGTACATATTACATAGATTAAAAACAAAATTTTAAAGCACTGTAATGTAATTTCTGGAGGTGATACAAGGTTACCCATAGTTACAATAGTAAGTTTATCACATTACTTTTACATCCTGATTTTTCTCCGTCCATGGAAAAAGTGACATGAAATCATCCAGTGTGTCCACAATACCATCAGCTTGACATTGCTCCAACTCTGTCTTCCCAGCCAGATCTATGGAATAGAAAGAGACCATTTGGTGTCTACTGACATGCACAATTTAACTTACTATTAATGTGCCAACTAGGCAACATATTCATACTTTTAAAAAATGCAAACAGTGTGAAATGGTTGTGAGGCAGAAGACAGAGGTTGGTGGTGGAGCAAGGAGAAAATTCTAGAAGTTCATTCCCCATTCTTCTTTGTATATCTTGAAAAACGTCTGGGAAAAATCTGGTTCCAAGCCGGGCGGTGGTGGCACACACCTTTAATCCCAGCACTCGGGAGGCAGAGGCAGGCGGATCTCTGTGAGTTCAAGACCAGGCTAGATCGACAGCCTCCAAAACAATACAGAGAAACCCTGTCTCGTAAAAACCAAAAAAAAAAAAAAAAAAATTCTGGTTCCAGCTTTTACCATAAAGTTTCAATTTTAAAAATGATAGAATGTCTTAACCCTGGGACAACATAATGCCTTGGCTGAGAGCCAGACAGGACTCAGTCTTGGGACTGTTAAGCATCTCACGTTGAAGCTAGATAACCATGGCAGCTGCAGCTGAACCCTGGAGCTGGGGCTGCTGATAGTGAGATACAAGCTGTGGTTAAACCGTCTGAGGCTTTGATGCCTTGTTTCTGTTTGTTGGATGGCATGTTCTTCCTAGTAGCTACATTCCCTTCAAATTGAAACATTTCCTTAAAGAGGAAAGCCAGGCTCAAGAGACTCCAGAGTTTAACAAAAAAAGAAATCGGGAAAAGAGAGAAAAAGAATCACAAAACCTTGCAAGATCCTTAAGACAACTTTTTTTTTTTATTTTAAATTTTATGTGATTGAGTGTTTTGCCTGCTTGCATGCAAGGACACCACATGCCAGCCATTCAGAAGAGGGCATTGCATTCCCCGGAACTAGAGTTACACACAGTTGTGAGCTGCCTTATGGGTACTGGGAACCCAGCCTGGGTTTTTCTGGAAGAACATCCAGTGCTCTTAATTGCTGAGCCATCTCTCCAGCCCCAGTTTACAAGATCTTCAAAGCCTTCAATAGAAAAAAAAAGTAAACAGTGGCTGGAGATTTTTTTCACTCATTTGTTAATATTTTTTTCTATTAATTTCTAATTAATTTTGTTTAAGCTGTTGATCTTTCTAAACTTTTCTTCAGTGGTGTCAATTGGAAATGACTCAGTATGAAAATCTTGTAAAATTGACTGCTTTTGTATAACTGTATTAAATTACAAAGCACAAGGAACTCCAGGGATGACGACAATGCATGGCTCATATAAACAAAGCCTTAGGGAAGCTGCTCAGGGTGAAGGAACGTGTCTGTCTCACATACTCCCCGTGTGATTTCCAAGGATGGAGTCTCCTCATTAACCTGAAGAAGCACGCCACAGGCCCCTCACTGTCTCTCAGTCCAGGTTTGACATCTGTGTTCCAGGATTTAGCTGTTATTTTTGTGCAGTTAAGGGCTCTGTGGACATTCATTGTCCTAACCTGCAAGCAACTCTCAGGCCCCTTTGCAAATATGTGGAGCTATTTTCCCTCCTGAACTTCTGCCATCAAATTACACAGACATCACACCTCAAACAACTGTTCTTTTTGCATTCCAGGAGGGCATGGCTTCTCCTACGAATCAGTCCCATGGGAGCCCCAGTGTGTATTGAGAGAGACTCCTTACGTGCCTGAATCCTATGGCTGGCAAACCTGATAGGGCAAGAGGTATTGCAAACTGAGGGGAGTCTTTACAAAGAACAGAGAGGGAGAAGACTGGAGGAGTAGTGAGTATTTCCAGTGCTCTGAGAATAACAAAGCCTGCTCACTGTGCCCTTTTACACTTCCCTGTGACCCAGCCCTACAAAGGTTATGCATACTTTCTCAGAGTCTCCACCCTCCTCCTTCTGATGCCACCTGGATGATTTCAAAGCCCTCTAATGTGTGTCCCATAGTCAGGCCAATCAAGAACTATCACCAGAATAATTGTCCTGCAGTCAGACCTCCCAGTGTGCTGCCTCTCTGGGTGACAACCTACAGTTGTTAGAGAAGTCCACACCCTGGATTTCCTAACCAGGTCCAGTGTATTTTGCTAAGTAAACCTCCTTCTCTACCCTGCAAATATGAAGTTTTGCTTGTTTGTTTTTCTTGTGCCTTTTTCTCTCTACTTGTAATGCTGTAGTTGGTTGAGTCTAAGTGACGTCCATTTGCCATCTCAACACTATCTGGGAAATCCTTAGTAATGCAACCTTTTCAGGGCCCTCCTCCACCCTCTTGAATCATTTCTGGAAGCAAGAAGAGTGGGTGTGTTCATGAAGCCCTGAGAATGATGCTCATAAGAGGGGAGGTCTTGGGACCCTAGGTATCCTCTGAGGCTCGACTCAGATACCCTTTTCTCTTCTAAGCCCAACTTCCAGAGACATACTCCATCTCCTCTGACTCTTCCCAAACCTTCATTGTTGAAATATCTGTTAGTTTCTGTGTGCCTAAATTTTTAAAATGTATCTTATGGGTGTTAGTTCACCCTCATGTATGTAAGTATGTTTACCATGTGTGAGCCTGGTGCCCACAGAGATCAAAAGTCATTATCAGATCCCCTGGAACTGGAGTTGCAGATAGTTGTGGATGCTGGGACCCGAAACCAGGTCAGCTGCAAGAGCAACAAATACTCTTAATGCTGAACCAAGACTCTTTGTTCCTAAAATGGGAGGCTAATCATTGTGGGTCACTTGGGTGCTCAGCATGCTTGGATTCTAAGGTGGTAGTAGTGGGATGGAATGAAAAGGCTGAGAGTGGAAAATGGTGATTCTAGCAAGCTAATTAAAAAGAAAACGGCTTTCAAAGAGACCCGAAGTTGTCCTTTTACTAAAAATGTTTGTAAGTGGGAAGAACAGGAGAGGGGAAGTAGGAGGGGGAGCATGATGAGAAGAAGGCAGGGGCCACCTCTGTGACCTCTGCCCACTCCATGGTACACGGGCTAAGGAGGCCTCAGAGGAGAGCCGGTGGAGGCAAGGATGCCACCTTCCTGTGCTTCTCAGCATGATCAGAATGAAAGACAACGAATTATAATTCCAACAGTCCAACAAGTTCCAGCCCTCACGTGCTGTGTGTATTTCTGGCTATTTCTGCCTAAATTGTAATACTCAATACAAGCATGACTTGCCAATCCAATTTTCCAGCTAGATTCTAGAAACGACAATCTGGTGTGATACGGGGGTGGGGGTGATGGGGGTGGGAGGGTACTGTATAAGGTGAGATGATGTGGTCTGATGTGGTAGCATACACCTGCCATCTAAGCATCCAAGAAGGATCAAGGATTTAAGGACACTTCGGGTTACATAGCAAATACCAGCTAAACCAAAACTATATAGGAAGGCCCTGTATATAAAAATATAAAATAACAAAATAAATTAGCTATCTAAAGCATTCATAGAAAGCTCTACTGATGTAGATGGTACATTTATAATGTTGTAATCTTCAGAGCCATTCCTAATTGTATCATAGCTAAACAATGCAGTTATCAAACAAATATCAAAGAAACCTCATGATTTTTTTCAGTTATTCAAAACATTAACTAGCATAAGTATATTACCTGTGTTTTTAGTCAAATATCTTGCTATTGCCAGACTCTGGTGAAGCGTAAGTCCTCCCACCTCCAAAACAGGGATTTTGCCAAACGGAATAGCTAAAACAGAACAAGTGAAGAGTCAACTTCAGAGCAGAACCAAAGAAGGTTGAGAGAAGCCAGAACAATAGAAACAAGGTATCATATAAAGTCGTGAAAGTCTTAAATATAGAATGCATACATACATATTTATAAACTTAAAAATATACTTACTTTCAGAAACACTATATTATTGCCCCAAGTCACAGACATCATGGGGTTATTGTTCCACAGGATGAGTCCCTTCACGGATTCCAGCAGGTCATAGATGATGTAGATGTTAGGGATGGGTATACTGGGTGGTTTTGTGTGTCGACTTGATACAAGCTATAAAGTCATCAGAGGAAGGAGCCTCAGCTGAGGAAATGCCTCCTTGAGATGCAGCTGTAAGGCATTTTCTCTATTAGTGATCAATGGGGGAGGGTCCAGCCCATGGTGGATGGTGCCATCCCTAGGCTGCTGGTCCTAGTTTCTATACAAAAGCAGTCTGAATACGCCAGGGGAAGCAAGCCAGTAAACAACTCCCCTCCATGACCTCTGCATCAGCTCCCATTTCTGGGATTCTGCCCTTCAGTGATGAACACAATTCTGAAGTGTAAACCTAATAAATGTTTTCCTCCCCAACTTAATTTTTGATCATGTTGTTTTTGTCACAGCAACATAAACCCCCAACTAGGACAGTGGGCCAACCCAAAGCCCAGGTTGTGGGTTTGGATGGTAGTTGAGCTGGTCAGTCCAGGCCATTGGGACCACCTCCCTCAGGTGAGGGACAGAGTCAGGTTGCCTAGGCCTATATCATCTGGGCCAGCTCTCCTAACCCAGTGGTGAGGGGTGGGGCCATCTCTCCCCAGGCCAGCTCTCCCATGGGTGTGTGTGTGAGTGTTTGTGTTTGTGTGTGTGTGTGTGTGCGCGTATCAGGAAGGGGGATCAGTTCCATCAAGGGGTGGGACCAGCTATCCCAGGGACAATGAAGGTCAGGGTTTAGTAAGGTCGTCAGATTTCAACTGCAGGATCTCCATGGCTGGGGCAACAGAAGGATATCCAAGGGGAGTTTTGGTCTAGTGATCATGGTGTGCTAGAGGCCTTGAACCAGGCCAATGAGTATTTTTTGGGTGGGACTGATTGGACAAAAAGTGTGTGACACACCACAGCTCCTGATGCCACTGGGGTGAATGAAGAAGGGTTGGAGAGGCTGGAAAGATAGAGCAAGGTGGGTTTGTTTGTTTGCTTGTTTCTTTGTCTTCTTTGAATTAATTTTTTTGGAGACAGTTCTTTTGGGGGCATGTTGTAGGGATGAGGGGTTGATATGGAGGGACTGAGAACTGAGCAGGATTGGGGTTCATGTTATGAAATTACCAAAGGATCAATAAATAATTGTGTTTGAAAATAAAAAGCACTGCATTGTTTGAGCTCTATCAAACCCTTCAAAAGATTTCTTCTTTAAAGGGACAATTTCTACATTGATCCTACCTATCCAAGAATATGGGAGATCTTTCCATTTTCTGGTGTCTTCTTTAATTTATTTCTTTAATGACTCAATCTACAGACTCAATGCAATCCCCATCAAGCACAATTCTTCACAAACCTTGAAAGAACAATTCTCAACTTTATATGGAAAAACAAAAGACCTAGGATACCCAATACAACCCTGTACAACAAAGCAACGTCCAGAGGCATCACCATCCCTGACTTCAAGCTCTATTATAGAGCTATAGTCCTGAAAACAGCTTGGTATTGGCACAAAAATAGACAGGTAGACCAATGGTGTGGGGACACTAGACCTTGAGCAGAGACCCATTTCCCCATCGGCCTGGGAGTAGGCAGCTATAAGACAATGTTTACTAAAAACATGTTTACTAAAAACAATACAATGCCCGGGGCAATAAGTTCCTGAAAAGGGCTGGCCCACAGGAACTGCCCTGGCCTCCACCTTTTCCAAAGACTAACAGCCTCTTTCTAGCCACCCACCACCCCTCTGGTGTCAGGGTATATAATAACCAGCCAGGGGAGGAATAAAAGAGAGCCTTCTTGAGGAGCCTTCGGTGTTGTCAATCCCCAATACCCTCGCCACAGTCTCGGACTCAGGCTGAGCAGCATGCATGACACAATGGAATCAAATTAACCCACACACCTACGAACACCTGGTTTTTGACAAAGAAGCTAAACCATACAATGGAAAAAAAGAAAGCATCTTCAACAAATGGTTCTGGCATAACTGGATATTGGCATGTAGAAGACTGCTGATAGATCCATGTCTATCACCAGGCACAAAACGTAAGACCAAATGGATCAAAGACCTCAACACAAACCCAGCTACACTGAACCTGTTAGAAGAGAAAGTGGGAGATACTCTTCAACGAGTTGGTACAGGAGCTCGCTTCCTGAAGGTAACACCAGCAGCACAGACACTGAGATTGACCATTAATAAATGGGACCTCCTGAAACTGAGAAGATTCTGTAAGGCAGAGGACACAGTCAGCAAGACAAAAAGGCAGCCCACAGAATGGGAAAAGATATTCACTAACCCCACATCTGACAGAGGGCTGATCTCCAAAATTTGCAAAGAACTCAAGAAGCTACTCTCCAAAACATCAAAGGGATCCAATTAAAAAGTGGTCTACAGAACTAAATAGAGAATTCTCAATAGAAGAGTCTAAAATGGCTGAGAGGCACTTAATAAAGTGCTTAACATCCTTAGCCATTGGGGAAACGCAAATCAAAACAACTCTGAGATATCATCTTACTCCTGTCAGAATGGCTAAAATCAAAAACACCAATGACAACTTATACTGGAGTGCTGACTCATACAGCCACTTTGGAAATCAGTATGGAGATTCCTCAGGAAAATGGGACTCATTCTACCACAACACCCAGCAATTCTACTCTTAGGCATATACCCAAAAGATGCCCATGCATACGACAAGGATGTCTGTTCCACTATGTTCATAGCAACACTATTTGTAATAGCCAGATCCTGTAAGCAACCTAGATGCCCCACAACTGAAGAGTGGATAGAGAAAATGTGGTACACTTACACAATGGAGTACTACTCAGTGGGAAAAAAAAATCCCAATGGAATGTTGAAATTTGCAGGCAAAGGGATGGCACTAGAAGAAACCATCCTGAGTGAGGTAAACCAGTCACAAAAAGACATACATATGTACTCACTCATGTATGGATTCTAGACATGGATCAGGGGAGTGCCACCCTACAATCCCATTGCCAGTGAGTTTGGAAAACAGGGAGATTCCCAAGAGAGATATGCACTACACCCCAGAAAAGGGGAATGAGCCAAGATCTCGTGAGCAGATTGGGAACATGGGGGGAGAGGAGAGGGAACCAGGAAAATGAGAGTGGGAGAACAGGGGAGGAGAGGAAAATATGGGGGAGCAGTAAGGTTGAGCAGTAAGGTTGAGTTGGGGGAAGAATGGAGGAGAGCAGGATGAGAGATACTATAGTAGAGGGAGTCATTCTAGGTTTGAGGGATTTCCAGAGATCTACAAGGATGACACCAACTGGCAAACTAAGCAATAGTGGAGAGACTACTTTAATTTTTTTCTTTTTTTTTTTTAAACTTCTTTCACTTTGGGGAAAAAGCACAGCTTTGATTACTGAGCTAGTGAGTAAACCAAGTGATGCTCAAAACCCAGAGGTTCTGTGACCAAGACGTAGTCCAGAATAAAATGGACATGAACTAATGGGATTCATTTGAAGAACATGTGTAAACAAGCGAGAGGTGACACGCGGAACTGGAAAGGGAACACCAGACTGAAAATGTAACATGCTTACCAGGCTTAAAGCACTGAACCCTGAGAGATGGGTGTTAGCCTCGGTCTTGGTCTCATTTTATAAAGAAGGAAATGATGTAGGGGGAAGTTTATGTAAACTAGCTTATTGGCATGTAAACTACCTCTTGGTTGAGGTGGTATTCAAACTGAGGTCAGTTTCCCAGCTGTTTCTATGTCTCTGAGTCATAAATGGAGAAGAGAAAGACCCGAGCAAGCCTAGAGAGCAGTAGGGATCTGCTGACTTTATGTGAACTGCTGTTTCTCAACGTGAAGCTCTGTAGGACAGGGCTTGCATTTTCAAGAAGAAGGATGAAAACCCTTAACACATTCTCCCAGCAAAATCTGAACGATTTATGCTACTTACTTGGTTTGATTTGGGGCCAGTTGACTTGTTCTATTCTGTGATCTTCATACTTTATGTCCAAGTAAGCGAATATATAACGAATAATTTCTGCTCTCCCCCTCATATTAAAATAAATCAATTTGTAGTTTGGCATGGTACAATTCTGGAAAGAAAAATAAAGCGAGGTAGCATTTTTTTCATTTTTCAGTTCTTTGATAGTTTCATAAGTGTATGAATATATAATGAATTTTGGTCATTCCTTCCAGTTACTCTCTTTCATCCCCTTCCTTCTTCCTCTCTTGCTGAAACACAGCTTGAACTCACTGACTGTTTGTTGAGAGGTTCCAGAGAGGATGTAAGATCAGGTGAGGGAAAGCTTGAGAAAGATGGGAAGACTTTGCAAATCTAACTGACTAACAATCATGTTGGGAGTGCCATTTGTAGATGGAGTTTCTTTTTTGCCTGGTCCCACTGCACTTAGTCCCAAATAAATACACAGAGGCTTATATTATATATATTATAACAGCTTGGCCAATGGCTCAGATTTCTTATTAGCTAGCTCTCTCTTAATTATTAACCCATATCTATTAATCTGTGTATCTCCCTGTGGTTTTGGCTTACCAGAGAATGTCCAGCATCCTATCTTACTGGTAGCTACATGGTGTCTGCCTGGTGGCTTCTCTATGCCTTTCCTTTTCTCAGAATTCTCCTAGTCTGGGAACCTTGCCTATACTTCCTGGCTGGCTACTGGCAAATCAGCATTTATTCATCAACCAATAAGAGAAACATATATTCACAGCATACAGAAGGACCTCCCCCATCATCTCCTGTTTTCTGTCCTAATAAAAAGGAAGGTTTTGACTTTAACATCATAAAAAATATATAAAACAAAACAGTTATAAAGCAAGAACTATAGTTAACAATATTTACCCCACTTACATTTGGCAAAATTTAAAGAAAAAATTCTATCATTTATCCAATCTTTTTGAGCTTTATATGTAACTTATCTTTTATCATTACTAAGGAAAACTATAATCATAACTATCTGTTTTCAACACCATCAAACATCTCAGAAGGCTAATATTGATAGAGGCATCTCACTGCCTGCACAGTCACCCAAAGTTCCTCTACAACGTTGGGGCATCCATCTTTGACCTATAGGCCTAGCATCTTTGACAGATTTCTCAGTGAAGCAGGAAATTTGAAGCTGTCTACCTATATTGGCAGTTTGTCAGTCATTTTTCTATGCGTCCTACAGAATGTCTGGCAGACTCTTCCATGAAGCAGGAACCCTGCAGGACTGTCCCACCTTGTTTTTACAAGTTCAGCAGTCACTTTCCTGTGGGTCCTATATGTTCATTTTATATAGCATGCTGTCAAGCAGTCCAGATAAGAGCAGTTTTTTGTTCAATAGGCCAGTTTTGCCAAATTGAAGACAAACTCTATAGATTTTCTTCAATGTCCATCTTCCTCTCTGACATAATTGGTATTTCAGGAGCAGTTGTGTCTTATTGTCATGAAAAACCCTAATAAACCACTTTAAATGTCATATTCTGTAGGTCTATGAAAGGTTTTGAAGAATAACTATTCATTTGAAATGTATATCTCTGTATATCTAGAAAATCTAACACAACTGTAAGTTTTGACTATTATAGGTGATTATAATCTGTATTTAATTATACACTACATTTGTAAAAGATATGTATGAACATGATACCTAAGCAAGAGTAGAAATATATGTATAACAAAATTGACCTTAAATTTGTATCAAACCAAAATCATACTAATGCAAAGTATTCATTTCTATATCATATTCCCTTTTTTTTAAAGAAAGAGATCTACTGTGATCATTAACCATTTATAACCAACCCATTTAAATGAAAACAAACATTTATAAACAATATTTGAAAATGTGGGTGTAGTTATCTCCAAACTGCTTCCTCCTGTTTGGGGATGCTGTCAGTCCAAAGAGGATAATGAGAAAACCCAGAACCATGGCCAAATCAAATCCTGGCTGTAGTGGTCTGTGAGGCTCCAATATCTCAGCTGTTTTGGATGTTGGATCACCTGGGCCACTGCTTCAGGGGGTCTTGCTTGATCAAACCATATTAGTCTGGAAGGAATCCACAGCTTTTCATCTTCTGTGGAAACAGAACTAAAATCTCTTTTCCAGAGTAACATGTCCTTAGACTTAAATTTTGAAGTCAAGGCATTTTCAAAATATATAGGTTACATTAATTCAGCAGCATTTATAGTGTCTTTTAGCCACTGTTGCTTCTTTCTCAGCAGTCAAACAATTCAAAGGCAACACAATAACATACAGCATCAGATTCTCTGTGTATTTTCCATCTTTACGTGGCTTTTTAAAATTACTCTATTTCTGTTACTTTTAATTTTTATTCTTTTTGTTTTTTGTTTTTTGTTTTTTGTTTTTTTTTTTTTGGTTTTTCGAGACAGGGTTTCTCTGTGGCTTTGGAGGCTGTCCTGGAACTCGCTCTGTAGACGAGGCTGGCCTCGAACTCACAGAGATCTGCCTGCCTCTGCCTCCCGAGTGCTGGGATTAAAGGCGTGCACCACCAACGCCCAGCTCTTTTTGTTTTTTGAGACAGGGTTTCTCTGTGTATTTTTGGTTGTCCTAGAACTCATTCTCTAGACCAGGCTGGCCTCGAACTCACAGAGATCCGCCTGCCTCTGCCTCCCGAGTGCTGGGATTAAAGGCGTGCGCCACCACCATCTAGCTATTCTATTTCTTTTTTAAGGACTTTATCCTTTTTCTTTCCTCTCCCAAGCCTTCATATATTTATAAACACACTGTAAACCCTTTAGAGATTTTTCTTTATCTGAATCAGTCTTTACTGTATATCTCTATCTTTTTTGCTTACATGAGTCTTTTTTTTTTAAATTATGAAGTTGTTGGCCATTTTGCTTGGTTTCTTGTTGGCTACCTCTGACTCAATTATTAACCCATAACTGCTAATCTGAGTATTTCCACGTGTTCTTCTCTTACCAGAGAAAAGGGTCCAGAACTCTTACTTCTTCCGTGTCCTACATCGGATTATGTGAGTATTATCTGCTGAACAGTATGGGTAAAATTAAAGTGGCAGTGGGCCCTGCCTTATTCCTTGGCTTTATGAGAGTTGCTTGTAGTGGAGTACTGGTAGGAGCCATATTTATTGCTACAGCTCTAGTTTCTAGGTCCATGCCACCACCAGGAAGCATGCTGCTGGCATTTAATTGTTAGGTAGCAGAGCCTCTTAAAGGAGCTGCACGGTGTTTGCTCCTAATGATGAGTCTCTTAAAGGTAAACAGAGCCCACCCAAGAAAATGCTGCTACCAAGAAGCCATGCTTGACTTTATTCTTTTGTTCAAAATCCTTTTTAAACTTTTGTCAAGTTTTATGTGGGTTTCTTATTGGCTAGTTCTTTCTAAGCCATATCTATTTATCTATGTATTTCAATGTGACTTTAACTTACCAGAGAATGCCCAGTGTCTTGTCTTGCCGGTAGCTATATGGTATCTGCCTGGCTGCTTCTCTTTGCCTTTCCTCTTCCCAGAAATCTCCTAGTCTGGTAGCCCCAATTATATTTCCTGCCTGACTACTGGCCAGTCGACATTTACTCATCAACAATAATAGAAACACATACAGCATACAAAAGGACATTGCCCCATCAGGAAGGCTTGGCAAATCTCACTAACAATCAGAAAATTTATTTATCTGTACAGATTTTAAAGACATTTGTCGTTTCTCAAGAGATACAGAGGTTACATACAGGTTAAGTCTTGATAGAATAGATTTTATTACCAATCCCATATCCCTATTGCTAGAATTCTGTAGATCATTTCAGCTTAAGCAAGCATAATATAGCAACATGTTCTTGGGCTGGCAGTAGTTTTCGGTTTTATGATGTTCTAGATAATATGTGAGTCAGTCCAGGCAAATCACCACACTTTGAGCAGTATATTATTAACTTTTGGCAGTTAGTGAGATCACTTGCAAATTAGACTAAACCTGAGAAAAATTTTCCCAGGCTTAGGAACCGCTGCAGCTATTATTCAATTCTTAATAATATGTGTATTTATAATCTTATCAGAATTTGTTAGACAAAAGAATTCTTTTGATTCTAAATTAGCTAACATTATAGCAACTTGATGCAAAAAAATCTTTTTAGGAATGACAAATCTTAATACCTTACTTTTCTTATATTCTTCTATGTCATTCTTTTTTTTTTCCCCACAGAGAACTCAAAGTTCAGAGTAATGAGAAAACACACACTCACAAACACACACACACACACACACACACACACACACACAACTTCTGCTCATAGAAGAAACTCAGCCATAGGTCAGATCTGTACTAGAACTATATATGCAATGAGGACAAGGCTGTTTGTCTACTGTTCTCTAATATTAACAATTATAGGCAAAGCAGTGCAACTAGCATTTAGACAAACCCTTCTAGTGTTACAGTGTCAGTCACAGTACTTCACTTCTCTTCACATAACTGGTTCTCTTTGAGTACCTGGGCTTCTTCCTTTTCAGTAAAGTCGTTTTTGATACTGAAGGTTTTATGAATCTCCTCGTGAGTTTTCCCCTTAATCATACTGACCACAGTCTTGCACATGACATCAAGTAAACCTTTGATGTCTAAATAGTTTGCAGCTAGAATAAGTTCAAAAAGTGTTCCTTGGTCAACTTTCAGGAATTCTTGGTCCCAAACAGGAATATCATCTGTCTGCTTTTCTTTGTTCTCATCATCCTCAGGAGGAGGAGGGTCATCCTTGTGATGGGTTCGCCACTGAATGACCTTTTTTAGAATTGCTGCATTAACATTTGGTAAAGGAACAGAATCATCATCTCCCTCATCATCCATTCACAAATCTTCCAGCATGGTCTTGATGGTCACAGATCATTTGGCAATTTCTACATCAACTTCAAATATCTCTCCATCAGAACTCTGCAACTCTATCGAAGGCATGGTGCTCGGTCGAGGCTGACAGGAGGCGCTCAGACAAGACGAGAAATATTGAGGACAAGGCCACTACCCTTCTATGTCATTCTTACGACACCTATGCATGCTGTTATGTTATCTTAGTCATTCTAGCTTTTACTGCTGAATTCTTTTTAGAATCTTAGTACGTATGTGATCCTCTGTTGTGTAGGTTATGTTTCTAAGGACTTCTAAGTACGCTGTAAAAGGAGTTCTGTGCTCTGATGTGCTATACCTTGTCAGCATCTTCTGAATTCACAGGGTTCTAACTATTTTGTTCTTGAGTTTGTGTAGGGGCAGATAACAAACTCCAAGGCACAGAGCAGACCCCCAAGTAGGGTCAACTAAGGTTTCTTCCCTGAAAGCAGTAGGTAGTATGTTCAGGACTTCCTCAGGGGTATACGGAAACAATTTTCTCAGAAAAGATGTGGATAAACCATTATGCTAATAGCCTCCCCAAGAGTGTAACACACAGAGATTGAAACTGACAGTAAAAGGTATTGGTTCACAGCATGTGACTCAGCTTTTCTGGAACTTTGTCAAACAGCTATGCTGATTTCATGATTTTCACTTGTTTCACTGTTCCCCTAGGAGATGGCTATGCCAGTTTGTAAACACTCAAAGTGAGACTACAGAAACCTCATAAAATTTTAATGCTTACATTAATCAACTGTAACTGTGGAGTGTATGTGGTTTTATAATGACCCGGTAACTGACAGACATTTTCACTTGAAGTTGAATTCTACTCAGTTACCCTGTATCTTTGGGCTAGTTTATAGAGTTATCCTGAATTTCGAAACCTACTGAATTATACAGATTTTGATATAGATTTTAGATGATAAGAGTTATATAGGTGGGGGGGATGGGGAGTGCGGGAGGAGGGGAGGGAGAGGGAACTGGGATTGACATGTAAAACAAGTTATTTAAAAATAAAATAAAAAGTAATAACATTGAAAATAAGAGTTATATAGGTAAAAATTTTAATATAATACTAAACTGTTATCAGCATTAATAATTACCTTAATCTCACATTGTAGACAAGAATAATCATTGGCTACCACATACTGATACAATAATTGTAGAAGGTACATGAAAATTCTCATTTAAACTTGTCAATTACACGGAGGGTCTAGTGATGATGGTTTGCCAGAGGCCTACTACCAGACCAATGAGAATTTTGTGGGTGAAGCTGATTGGACAAAGGGTATACTGAGTAACACACTGCAGCTCCCAATGACACCAGGATGAATGAAGAGGTTTTGGAAAGATGGAGGAGTGAGGTTATTTATTTGTTTGTTTTTGTTTTGAATTAATCTTTTTAAGCCACTCTTTTTGGGGGGAGACTGCAGGGGTGAGGGACAGTTATGGAGGTACTGGGAGGTGAGTGGGATTGGGGTGCTTGATGAGGAATTCCCAAAGAGTCAATAAAGAATTATGTTATTAAAAATTGGTGAACTAAAATGGTTTCTTTTCTGAGCTGGTAAAATGGCTCAGCAGGTAAATGCACATGCTGTGTAGATCTAACGACCTACCCGAGTTCCATACATGAAGCCCATGTCAAAATGCTCAGGTCTGTACTCCTAGCTCCAGCACTGCTGTGGTCAGGTGGAGGCAGAGACAGAGACAGAGACAGGAGAATGGGCCTAAAGCTTAGCGAATACAGCAAGCACAGTGGCAGAAATAACAAGAGAGACCCCGCCTCAAAAACAAGATGGAGAGAGCGATAACTCCCTCTCTGCCAAAGGTTAAGCTTGCTGGCCACCTGCATTCTATCTCCAGAACACCCATAAGTTTGAAAGCAGAGGACTGACTCCATAATGATCAGAATAACTTCCACATGCGTACCATGGTACACATGCATTACACACACACACACACACACACACACACACACACACACACACACACACACACACACACGCATGCATGCACACACACGAAAGCAATAATTAGTTCCTTAAAAATGTAAGGTAATAAAGATCCTTTAGAAATATATATTATGAAATTACAATTTTTGCTAGAAAATGAAAACATGTTATAGTTCCTTGATGTACTTATTTTAAATATTAAAAGAACAAAATAGCCCACAGACTGTGAAACTGTTATTCCTAGTTGTAGTTTTCACTGAAGAGCTTTTCATAAAATTCGGTTATCATATATCAGTTTCCATGGCACAAAAAGGAATTTACTTCTTCTTACATGCATTGTATATATGTGCAGATACATATGTCCACTGCATATGTATCTAAAAATTAAATCTACAACTTATTTCAGTCAAGTGTCCACACATTTCAGTGACCACCTTGTGACTTCTTACAAAGGGGTTGTTTTATTAGTAGTAAGTAGTTATGCTACTTTATCTTGCTGCTCACTCAAAGAAGACTGTTAAATTTCTTAGCTATCTATATTTCCTTGAAAACATCTTCAGTGTGAGATTTGGAGATACAAGTACAACTGACAAAAACTTATTTTTTCCTCTGGAACATTCTTTCAACGGCTGTGACATAAGGAAGCCGTGCTTACACGTCACACTTCTTAGTTCTTGTATACGTTCCTTCCATTACAAGGGAAAGATCCTGCTCTATAGGTTCAAAATTCCCAACTTGTAGGCTTGTGCTTGTCAGGCTAGATACGTGGATTTTGGCAGTATTAAAAAACAGGTCAAGCCGGGCGTTGGTGGCGCACGCATTTAATCCCAGCACTCGGGAGGCAGAGGCAGGCGGATCTCTGTGAGTTCAAGGCCAGGCTGGACCGACAGCCTCCAAAACAGAGAAACCCTGTCTCGTAAAACCAAAAAAAAACCCAAAAAACAAAAAACAAAAAACAGGTCAAGATAAATGTGGCTGGGAATAACTACTGACTCTAAAATATGTAATATACTTAATAAGGCTTTGCACAAAAATAAGAGATTCCAAGTAAACGTGTCTATGACCAACAAAATATTGAAAGAAATTTCACAATAACACCAAGAGAAGTTTTAGTGCTTTATCTAGACCTCTGTGTGTGAGTGTGTGTGTGTGTGTGTGTGTGTGTGTTCATTTCTGTGGCCATAATCTCACTCTTTTAAAAGCATGCCTTCTTCAAATACCTGACCAGATGCACTGAGATGCAAGGCCAGCAGTGAGAGAGCAGGAGACAGTCCCGGGGAGTCACCCCTGTCACATACTGTCTCAGTGACTGAGGGCACTTATCTCTTTCTAGCTTTAGCTTCTTCACCTGCAGAATTATAGAGAAAACATTACCTAAAAAGCCCCTATCCATTGGAACTCAAGGAGCCCAGCCTGTCCTTGAGTTCATGGTTGCTGTAGGGGCAGTCATTGTCTTCAGTGGTGTGGTCATCTTGTTTTGAGTGGATTTCTCAACATCTGTGCCCATGGGACACCCAGATTAAGCTCAGTAAGTCACACAACAAGGACAAAGTGAAACAAAGACAGGGGGAGTGGGAGGCTTGTTCCCAGGAAGGGGCTTGGTGAGGGGGGGGGATGGAAGAGGAGGGATGAGTGTGACTTGAAATTAGTATATATGAAATTGTCATAGAATAAATTAAACAAAAGTCCCCTTACAGCATGTAACATACAGTGTGAGCTCAGAAGGCATGGAAGGGAGGGAGGGTAACTACAGAGTTCTTTCTCATAGTGAAGGGCACAAATTTAGATGTTTTCATTGGACTCACATCTTTAACTGCATGTTATTTGAGAAATCATTCTGCTGCAAGCTCAAAGAAAGAAAAGTTGAAACATAAAAAGAATAGCTAAAAAACATATGGTTAAACTAAAAAACGAAATAACAAACCACAGCAAAAAAAATATTGCCAATAAAAGGCTCATACTAGCAGTAAAATAGTTTGAAAACATCAAGCTAAACTACAGTCCAACACTTGAAGGGCAGAATCCAGAACTGTGTGAGATAATTAACCAAATAAAAAAGAAAGTAGAAATGAAAACTGACTTGGCAATGAGTTACTGCCGTGGCTGTTCAGATAAAGTCTCCTAAGTCACAAAGGCAAAGGTGATCCTGATCTTTCAGTAGTTTCAGAGGAGAGAAAATTGGGGAAAAGACAGAAATTTAAAAGAAAATCCTAGATAATTTCATTAGCATGCATTGAAACATCATACATGTCAGTTACTCAGAATTAGTAGTATACGAATGGACAGAGGTGCAGTGACAAGAGGATTATGGCAGTGTCACCATATTCTAGTAGATGTCCCATCTATGTGACAGACTTCTCTGACAGGCAAAAACAAGCCACACTGTGAGCTCAACAAAGGTTAAGTAATGTTTTTCAAAGTCATGGGCTGGAGGGATGGCTCAGGGTTGAATACATTGCTCTTGCAGATGACCAGTAGAGGACCTCACTACATACCCACACACAGACACATAATTACAAATAATAGACATAAATCCTTTGGAAGGCATTAAGCATTAGCATTCAGTTGTGATCAAAACTCTGAAGAAAAAATTAAAGACCCCTTAACCAACCAGGAAGTGTGAAAAAGTTCTTGGATCCCATGAATAGTCTCAAATGAACATTTGGTGCAATTTCTTTCCTTCCTTCCTTCCTTCCTTCCTTCCTTCCTTCCTTCCTTCCTTCCTTCCTCCCTCCCTCCCTCCCTCCTTTCCTTCCTTCTTTCCTTTTTCCTTTTACTGTTTTATTGTAGAATTATTCCAACATTATATTTTTGTTGATTTTTGGGAAATTTCACAAAATGCACCCTGATCACACTCACTCCCAAGTCGTCCCAGTCTGCTCCTACCCTTGTGACCTCTCACAGAAAAAGAAGAAACAAAACCAAAAGCAACAAAACCCAAACGAATTCAGTTTCTTTAATGTCAAGAACAGTCATACTTACTACATCTCCAAGCCTGAGTGGACCAGCTAATTTAGTAAAATAAGATGGCAATAAATAGTGTAAGGGACATCAAGCAAATGATGACTGTTACCTTCATTCAAAAGTCAAGACAGATCTACTGGTAAACTTGGTTGCAAATTTCAAATTACAGGCTAAGGACCAAAGTAACTAAAAGTAAAAGAGCTTGAGGAGTAGAAGTTGTGGGAATGGATGCCTTGTAAAAAAGGTGATATGGTGTTTGTTCAAGTCTAGAGCAAGGAAGCCTAAAAACAAAGCTGTTCATTTATACACATCACATTTCAGTGGGGACACAAAGGGGCAAGACTAAAGAATATTTTTATATATATATATTATATTATATTATATATAATTAGACTCTAATTTTCCTTACACAAGAAATGCCACCTAGCATGGTGGTACAAACATTTAATCCCAACAGTCAGTAGGCAAAGGCAGACAGATTTTTAAAAAAAATTTATCCCAGTTCCCTCTCCCTCCCATCCTCCCATGCCCTCCACCGACCTCCCATCCCATCCCCCTTCTGCTCCCCAAGGAGGGTGAGGCCTTTCACGAGGGATCATCAAAATCTGTCAAGTCATTTGGGGCAGGGCCTAAGTAGGTCCTTCCCCATGTATGTAGGCTGAGAGAGTATCAGTCTATGTGGTGTGGGCTCCCAAAGTCCATTTGTACACTAGGGATAAATGCTATTCCACTACCAGAGGCCTCATAGACTGCCCAGGCCTCCTAACTGACACCCATGGTCAGGGAGCCTGTTTCAGTCCTGTGCTGGTTTCCCAGCTGTCAGTCTGGGGTCCATGAGCTCCCCCTTGTTCAAATCAACTGTTTCTGTGGGTTTCCCCACCCTGGGTTTCATCACTCCTCCCTCTCTGCAACTGGATTCCAGGAGTTCGGCTCAGTGCTTAGCTGTGGGTGGGCAGACAGATTTTTAGTCTCAACACTTAACCAGAGGCAGGGAGATCTCTGAGTTCTAGGCCAGAATGATGTACAGAAGTTCTAGAACAGCCAGTGCTACATAGAGAGACTTTGCCCCAACAAACCAACCAGCCACCCAGGCAGCCAGACAACTAACCAACCAACCAGCCAAACAACCAAAAATGCCACTCAGGTTATTTGGCTATGATTTGACTGCATCTGATTTGGATAGAACCTGAGACCTCTGGCATCATGCCAAGTTCATTTTTCGTGGTGGCTTCATTTCTAAACTTTCTGTTCCTATGAAGTTGTAAATATTTCACATAGGGAAAATTTCATTTACTCCCTGAAGAGAACAGAAAGCAAAACAAGTTTATCCTCTTCCTTCCTTCCTTCCTTCCTTCCTTCCTTCCTTCCTTCCTTCCTTCCTTCCTTCTTTCCTTCCTTATTTTTGAGTTTCTCCCTTCCTTTTTTTCCTCATTTTTAAAAATTGAAATTAGAAACACATGTCAATCCTAGCTCTCTCTCCCTCCCCTCCTCCCCTGCCTCCCCACCAGGCCCCACAGTCCCCCTCCCAATCCCCACTCGGATTCTCAGGGAGGGTGAGGCCCTCCGTGGGGGATTTTCAGAGTTTGTCATTTCATCCAGGGCAGGACCTAGGCCCTCCCGCAAGTGGACAGGCCGAGAGAGCATCCCTCATTGTGGGATGGGCACCCAAAGTCCATTTGTATGCCAGTTTATCTACTTTTTTTTTTTTTTTTGGTTTTTACGAGACAGGGTTTCTCTGTATTGTTTTGGAGGCTATCGGTCCAGCCCAGCCTCGAACTCACAGAGATCCGCCTGCCTCTGCCTCCCGAGTGCTGGGATTAAAGGCGTGCACCACCACCGCCCGGCTATCTACTTTCTTAACACTCCAAGGGAAGCCATGTAAATTTCCCGACTGAGTAGATATATATCTGGAAAATAATGTACATTTCCTCAGCACATAATTGAGAAATAAAAGCTGTGGGTAAAGCTTCCAGTTACAAACGTGCATGGATTTCTATCCAATGTAAGATTAAGTTCTTAGTATCTGCTAAGCTTGTTAGGAAGGAACGAAAGTTTCCCATGGTTAACTCTGTCTTGTGTACTTCCATTCATTAGGTTTGCAGCTATTTTTACTTTACGCTGCACTGATATTTTCAACTGACTGCAAGAAAAACATGGAAGCAGTCAACACAGTGGCAGTTTTAATGTGATTATTGATAGAATGTGAATTATGGTAAAATCATTTAAACTTGAATAGGTGGATGTCTTATTTTAACTAAGAGGATACACCTAAAATATAGTCTAGTATATTTAGTCTATATGCCAGAAAGACAACAGAAATCCAAAGTCCACTATCAGGCAGAAAGAGGCTAATATTAAACCACTATATTAAGCATACTACTAAAAGTTTCATCAGACAAAAAGGGTACAACACTTTTGGAATAGTGTAAAAACTCACAAATAAGAGACACTGATAATTTTACAGTTTTTTCATTTCCTATTTTTTTCTTATCAGTTTTCTGGTTTGCTAAAGCAGACGGTGACATAGCACTTACCCCATTACTGTCTGTCAAAGAGGCTGGCCCTGGGAAAACTATCCTGAATTCATCTCTTGACACAGATTTTGCCTTTTTTATTCACATTCTAGCATTTCACGACAATCAATTTAACCTTCTCTCTCTTATGTTTGCTCTTATTGGGAGTGGTGTAAGACTTCCTCTAAGTCCCAACACAAGATAACGAGTGGACTGGTTTTACTTGTAGTCAGATAAAGTCCTGCCATCTTCCATCTGGTTACCAGAACCTTTTCTAATTGAGAGGAATGACTTCCTTATTCTGGATCTTGACCTTTAACCTTCTATAGTGTCTATGGTTCAGGCTTGCTCATGATAGTCGTCTTCATAAGGCTCTTTCCAAATTTCTGTATCTTGGCCATGATTCCACCCCAGATGGTCAGTTGCAAAGGCAATTTTATAATTTGTTTAACAACAACGGCCTGAGCTCTCACATTTCAATAAAAGACCTTTGGAATTCAAAGATACTTGGGGCTTCCTGCCAAGCTCTTTTCACATGTCCAGCAATTCTGCAATAGCTGGAGTCTGAAGTACACAACCAAGAGTATCCGTGGTCCTGCCAATAGTTCCTTTGTAGTGTGTCTTAACCCCACCAACAATCCATCCAGTGCAGTGGACGGGGCACAATGTTTGCACCTCGTTTGTGTAGACTCTCATATTTTATATTGCAGAAACTGGATGCGGAGGGTCACTGAGGGCCTAGTATCCACATGAGACAAACTTCTTGTACATGTTGGCATCCAGGAATAGCAGCCGTTGCTCCCCAACACTGGGGGATGAAGAGTACACTGACTTCCCTCATTTCATAGTGCCCAGGGGACATTTTAGTTCAAATCTGGATAATTTACCAGATTGGAGTGAAAAGTTTAGATCAAGAGTGAAATAGAAGAAACCTTATTAACCATGTTACTGATTTCAAACACTGGATGAGCCATATTGTTGGGGTCCCCCCTTTGTTTTTAATAAAGAACAATGAAATACTATTTTAGAGGCTCATCTTCCATTAACATTTACACATGAAGAATAACTAAACTGCTGTTTAGGAGCCTTTAGCTCAAGTTTCTGAACTGAGGTAAATTTCACTATCTTTAGAGCCAAATGGTGATAGAAGATAATTTTTGGACAAGCATGGACACATTTCAACAATATATCCCTTAAAGTGATAGAATGTGATGCAAATCGAATGCCTGAACGTAATAAAAGACCATAAATGAAATTTTATATTGCTTTACACATTAAGGAAAATCACCCAGCAGAGTTCTGAAGTTATAACATCTGCTCAAGATAGGATACTTTCCCCTCTAATAGTGATAATCTCTTAGGAATTTTTAAAACCTCCTGATGTATGCTTCTCTTACAGATTGTCGTTTGACTTCCACATGACCATGAACACAAGCAAGTGTGGCATGAGCTGATGCTGTAAGATGGAGCATACAGATCAGACAACAATCCCAAGCTGGGGAAACCAGAGAAAGAGTAGATCCGAAAGAATGAAGAATTCTCACCACTTACCTAAGCAGACAGTAGCGTCACTTTCCTGTGCCCTGTCTCGGTCTCGGTTGGTGTCTGCACTGTGGTTTCTATGAAGTGATAGTCACATGACAACAAGAGGCTACTTCCTTCACCTAAAGCCTTCCTTCATTTCTCACACGAAATGTACATGACCATCCGTCTGGCCTGTAAAGGCTTCTGTGTGGCTTCTACTGTCATTTCATATTCTCTGTGAATAAATCCAGCATATTTGCATAAAGTAAAGTCACAGTCTCAGGTGTTTGTGAGTACAGATTTCTAAATGCTCTTCATTCTTAGTCTTACACCACAGGCTTCTGGGGAATGAAAGAACAAGTTCAGTCACATTCTCTCACGTCTTCCTTCTTCATTTCACAGTCTCCCTGGGGAGTCCTTTGTTCTTCGCTCAAGTGCCTAACTCCAGCACACTCACATTTTGCTCACTGTATGCTTCTTCTTCGTGGTATCGGACAGTGTGGTGCATTCTGTTTGCCCACCCCTCCATAAAAGCAGTGTCTCTAACATTCAATGTTTACTGCTCCCTCTTTTGCTGTCTCATGTTTCTACAGGATTGCTGGGCATGTCACAGAGACTAATCTCTATCTGATGACTGAATGCCTTAATTTGTGTTTCTGCTCATGTCACACTTTCACAAGGACTGCATTTGCATGGCTACTTGAGTTCTGTTTACACTCATTTCTGGGAAGAGTTCCATTGTTTGAAAGAATCCTAGTGTGCAAGATTTAAACACTCTGTGAGATTACCCATGTCTACTAGTGACACATACCTATCGGCTTTAAAATTTAACACAAATTTAATTTCAGTGATAATGTTAGCACAGCTCACGGGAAATGTGCAATAAAAGATCTGCCTGTACACTATGGAGTCTACAAGCTATCCATGAAACATTGTAATGACAACCTGGCTTTCACTTTCCAGAAAAATCATACCCAGAGGCAAATGATCAACCAGGTAGTAAGATTCATTTAAAAGAACGACTTTTACTTTGTGAAAAGATTCATAAGACACAAGTACAACCTCTTACCCACCCATTACAAGAAGCTAATTTGACACTGGAGTGAGGCTAATGAACACTGTGACAAAGGTTCCCACGGGAAGCTATATAAAATCGGCTGCAAAATGAATGATAGTAGGGTTGTGGCTGGACAAGATAAACATGGGGACTGGATTATCTTTCATCCAAGTTTTGTGGGGGGTTGTTTTTCACTGGGTCCTATTTAAAATCAGCCCACACATCAGTTCCCCTTTATTTTGATAAAGAGGAAGTGTTTAAACCCACGTGTTCCTCCATTTGTGACCACTGAGTGGCTGGGAAAAGAAGGGAACCTTCAGAGGAAGTTTACAGCGCCTCCTCCACCAGCTGGGCTGTCTTTTATTTAGATCCTTATCATTATCTTGGTTTCTTAGGAAACCAAGAATGGGCCAAATGAAGTATTTCAACTTGGGATGGAGCTGGCAGCAAAGTCAATTGTGTTTGTTCATATTTCTAAATTATCTGAGTGGCCAAATGCATGGAAAAAGATTCAGTGTCTATTTTTCCAGATTTCACAAAGTATTTTCTTGTCTGCTTCTTCAGATACTGCAAAGAATGATGTGATTAAGACTGTGTAACTGCTTTGTTCCCCAACCTTTTGCTTAAAAAATGGTTCTCAAATATCTGCAAATAAAAGTCTGATAAATTCGCTGAAGTATTTATTGAGTGATCCCTGTAAGCCAGGGATGGAACATAGTCCTGGCCTGTGTTAACCCATCATCTCCATAGAGTGTCATGAATATCTTTGAGTGTGGTACACGACTGACCAGAGCTCGTCCTTGAGTGTGGTTCACAACTGATTATAGGGCATCCTTCAGTGTGGTGCACAGCTGACCAGAGCTTGTTAAAGCATCTTTTATAGATGCAGAATTACCCAGTCATCTCATTCTAACTTTTAAGATTTCGTGTTGACTCATTCTTAAGGACGGAAAATATCAATTATGAAACAGAATAAGTTAACTTAGTTTTTAAGATTGTACCAGGATCAATTCATGTTGCTTCCACATCGCTTCATCATGCTCTGTGTAAGAAAAGACTAGGCAATAGATATCATCTCTGACTTAACCCTGTCCTAGGACCCTCAAAGACATGATTCTAAAAATTGAAGGCTTGGCCTACTGACATCTGATGTCATTGGCTGCTCTATTACTCCTTCGGTTCCCAGGAGATACCCCTACAAGATAGTGAATGAAAACCAAGGCAAAGAGGCACAGGTTCTAGGGGAGGATAGTCCCTCAAACTGTCTTTAGCCTCAAGTTAAGGCTAAAGATATTTGATTTGAAAAAATACTCAGGTCAAAGGATGCACATTCATCTTGGTAATCCCCAGCACAGTGTCTATTCATCATTTACAAGTACTGTGGTTATTCAGATAGATATTTGAAGAGGACTTTGGAAAGCCTTGAAAATCTTCCCAGAATTTATTTTAAAGTATATTTTTATTAGTTCTTTGACAGTTTCATCCATTGTATTTTGAGCATATTCACCTGTCCCTCAGCTCCTCCCAGATACACCCTGTATTCCATACCCATTGAACTTTGTGCCCTTGTTTATTTTTAAACCCATTCAGTCCAATTAGCACTGCCCATGCATCCTTGGCTGTGTGACCATTCTCTGGAGCATGTTTTATCTACCATGAGCCTCACCCTTAAAGAAAACTGACTTTTCCTAGCAGCCATCAGTTACCAATAGCTCCTCAGCCAGGAGTAGAATTTTGTGACTACCTCTCCCTTCGATGCTAGGATATTTGTCTGGTCTGAGCTTATGCGGATCCTGGGTATGCCAGCATAATCACTGTGAATGCCTATGTGCCTACCCTTTTATGTCTGGAAAACACCGTGGAAGTCATCCACCACCTCTGGGTCACAAATATTTCTGCCTTTTCTTCCTTGAACCTTGGGAGAGGCAGTGTGATACACATATCCTGTTTAGGGTGGAGCACTTCACAGCTCTTTATTCTCTGCACCTTGCCTTGTTATGGGTCACTGTGTTAATTGTTACGTGCTACAAAGAGAAGCTTCTCCGATGGGGTTGGAGAGAGCTGCTAATCTGTGGCTATAACAACAAGACATTAGGAGTGGGTTTACTTCTATGTCCTTTTAGCAGAGTAATAGAAATAGGTTCCCCACCAGGGCCAATGGCCCATCTAGCTACAGATTCCTTGATAATGGTGCCAGTTATGGACTCCATATTGTGCAGTAGGCTTTAAATCGAGTCAGAAAATGGTTGATCACGCTGGTGGCACTTACACTGCTATTGTACCAGTGGGTAGAGGCTGCCAGTTATCATACTTCACAAGGTCTATAGCTGGATACAATTTAGAGTTACTTTCTCTTCTGAGAGTATGTGTAGCACCTTTCAGTACCACGAGGCTAGCCAGTAAGGATGAAGCATTGAGGTCATTTCCATCTTGATTTCTCCATGTCCTGTGACTCAAGTACATCTTCAGTTATAGTCTTCCCTTCAAGTTCTAAAGGTAGCCAGGAGGAACGGCAATAGTCTGTAATCTTTGGGGATCTTTGCAACTTCATGGACTACTAATTAAAATAGAAACAACCCATTCGGGGCACTGGGCTTTCTACTTGTTAGCTGATGGTGTCTAGTAGGGACATTGCTGTCCAGGTGCAGAGTAGCTATTGAAATGCATTTTTGTGTATGTTTATGTTCTAGGATACCTGCAGTAGTAGTCTTTCATATGACTTTCATCAGAAGGGCTTTACTGTCAGCTATCTTCCCCATACTTCCACCTACATTTCCCCCTTCCAGCTCCCGACGCCATCCAATCCTTTCCGTTCCATCATTCCTCTGTTCTCCTTTATATCACTGTGTTGTATCTCCCTTCCTCAGAAAGTCCTTCCTTGTCTTCACCACCAGGGTGAGCTCTCCAGCATTGCCTTGGCTAGTTCACCCCTTGAGGCAATGAGCAAGGGACGGGGCTGGTTCACCTGCTTTCTTGCCCTCGGTCAGCTCTCCCACACTATCGGGGCCAGATCTACCGTGTTGCCCAGGCGAGGTGCAGGGGCCACTCTCACGGTAATGCAGCTGATGAGGGGCAGCTTTTATGACCTCAGGGACAATTCTCCCACCTGCAGCTGGTAAGGGGGAGGGTCAACTCCCTAGCCCACCGCAGGTAGCAGGAGCGAGGGAGGAGGGCATCTTTCCCTCGCCCTCACTACCACATGGCAGACAATGGCAGACGTGGCCAGCTATCCCACTCACACACTCAGGGCCAGCTCATCCACGTCTCCACCAACAGGGTCAGCGCTACTGAGCTGCCTAGGGGAGGAACAATGGGAAGAGAGTCCGCTGCATTATCTGTTGAAGGTGGCGAGGAGTGAGGGGTAACGGGGCCAGGTGTATATCCCCCCCCCCCACTGCCACATGACAGATAAGTAGTGGAGAAAGCTCTCCAACACTCACAACTTGGAGCTGGCTCATCCACAGGCCTGCTAACAGAGTGGGCTCTACTGTGCTGCCCAGGCAAGGTGCAGGGCTTCAGTCCTGAGCGCCACAGCTGGTGAGGGACAGCAGTATCTTCTGCCACTCTTGGGAACTCAGGCAGTAAGGGGTGGGGGCAGGAGGCATCTCTCCCCTGCCTATACCAACATATGGCAGATGAGGGCATGCACCATTTTTAGTCAAGATTTTTTTCCCTTGATGTCTAGATGCTTTAGTTAATTGTATATTCTAGATATTAATTCTCTTTCAAATGTGTAGCTGGTAAAGATTTTCCCATTCTGTAGGTTGCCTCTTCATTTGTATGATACTGTCCTTTGCTGTACAGAAGATTTTTTTTATTTAACCAGATCCCATTTGTAAGAGTAAATCAGAGGACAAGGAAAGAATAGACTTAGTTTGATCTCAAACTGAGAGGAGATTTTTTAAAACACTTTTTTATTATATATTTAAATTAGGAACAAGCTTGCTTCCCATGTCAGTTCCAGCTCCCTCTCTCTCCCCTCCATACCCACTTCCTCATCAGATCCTCCCATGCCCCCACCCAATCCCCACTCCATTCCCCAGGGAGGGTAAGGCCCTCCATGGGGGATCTTTTTTTTTTTTTTTTGGTTTTTCGAGACAGGGTTTCTCTGTGGCTTTGGAGGCTGTCCTGGAACTAGCTCTTGTAGACCAGGCTGGCCTCGAACTCACAGAGATCTGCCTGCCTCTGCTTCCCAAGTGCTGGGATTAAAGGCGTGCGCCACCAACGCCTGGATCTCTAGAGTCTGTCATTTCATTCTGGAGAGGACCCAGGACCTCTCCCAAGTGTCCAGATTGAGAGAGCATCCCTCATTGTGGGATGGGCACCCAAAGTCCATTTGTGCGCTAGGGATAAATGCTGAGCTACTACTCAAAGCCCCATAGATTGCCTAGGTCTCCTTACTGACACCCACATTCAGGGGATCTGATTAGTCCCATGCTGGCCTTTCAGTTATCAGTCTGGGGTCCAATATCTCCCCCTTGTTCAGGTCATCCCAGTCTTGACCTCTTTGCTCATCACTTCTCTCTCTCTGTCACTGGGTTCCAGGAGTTCAGTTCAGTGTTTAGCTGTGGGTGTCTGCCTCTGCTTCCGTCTGTCACTGGATGGAGGTTCTAGGATGGTATGTAAGACAGTCATCATAATCATTATCAGGGAGGGGCATTTAAAGTGGTCTCTCCACTACTGCTTATTTTGCCAGTTGGTGTCATCATTGTAGATCTCTGCAGGTCTCACTAGTGCCAGATCTCCCCTCAAACCTAAAATGACTCTCTCTATTAAGGTATCTCTTATCCTGCTCTCCTCTATTCTTCCCCGAACTCAACCTTCCTGCTCACCCATGCCCTCCCATCCCCTCCTCTTCTCTCCCTCTCTTTTTCCTGGCTCCCTTCCTCCCCCTCCGGTACTCCCAATCTGCTCAGGAGATCTTGCCTCATTCCACCTTCTCTGGGGGTACTATGCACATCTCTCTTAGGGTCCTGAGGAGATTTTTATTTGTCTGAGAGGTTGGTCCCCCCCCAAACCCTGTAGCTCAACATTTGAGAAATGTAGCTGCACACACACACACACACACACACACACACACACACACTGTTTTCTGTCTGGTTACTTCCTGCTTGCAGAGGGGCTGTTGTTTGGAAGTTTTTGTGTTTATAGTGAATTCATCCTTTGCAAATGATGGTAGTGATTATTCGATCCAGAGTGAAAACTTAAGATTAAGAAGTAGGAAAGGATTGTGTAAGAGGAAGATCCAGGATGAGAGGGAAGCAAAAGTTCACCATGGGAAAGAGGCTTATTTGAAACTAGTCTTTTTCTGTCCCACCAGTTAGGTCCCAAACCACACTACATGATGTGACAGACTTTGATGATTCTCCCATGGAAGACCTTCCTTTCCCTGGGGAGTGAATAGGGGATGTGATGGGGGGTGGGATGTGTGGAGGGTATGGGGTGGGGAGAGGGAACTGGCATTGATATGTAAAATAAGATTGTTTTTAATTTAAATAAAATATTAAAGAACAAATTAAACTATGTACAATAAGAATGATTATAAAGTAAGAATTGCGTTTACAATGGCTAGTCCATTTGTATTTGGCAAATTTAGAGAAAATATTCCATTATCTATCGTCTCTTAAAGAGTCCAAAGTTCTGTAGATATTTTTTCTTCCTTCATAAGGAAGGAAAACTATAGTTTTAACTATCTAGTCTTTAATTCCATCAAAGATCCAAGAAGGATATAATATTACCCAAGTAAACAGGAAGTGCAGTGCAAACCACTTCCAAAACTAAGAAATGATGGAGACATGTGGCTGCCTGGACAGTTACCCCAAGGTTCCTCTGCAACATTGGGGCATCTGTATTTGGCCTACAGGCCTAGAATATATGGCAGACTTTTCCATGAAGCAGGTAGTTTGAAAGACTATCTTGCTTTATCTTGGGAATATTTGAGTCTTCTTCCTTCCTTCCTTCCTTCCTTCCTTCCTTCCTTCCTTCCTTCCTTTCTTTCTTTTTCTCCCTTTTTAAAAAATTCAAATTAGAAAAAATATTATTTTACGTGTCAATCCTAGTTCCTTCTCCTTTCCCTCCTCCTCTGCTCCCCACCGACCCCCTATCCCATCCCCTTTCTGATCCCCAGGGAGGGTGAGGTCTTCCATGGGGGATCTTCAAAGTCTGTGACATCATTTGGGGCAGGGTGTAGGTCCTTCCCGTGTGTCTAGGCTGAGAGAGTGTCCCTCTATATGGAGTGGGCTCCCAAAGTCCATTCATGTACTAGGGATTAATACTGATCCACTAACAGTGACTGCATAGATTGCCCAGACCTCCAAACTGACATCCATGTTCAGGGGGTCTGGATCAGTCCTGTGACTGTTCAGGTCAGCTATTTCTGTGGGTTTCTCCAGCCTGGACCCCTTTGCTCATCACTCCTCCCTCTCTGCAAATGGATTCCAGAGTGCAGCTCAGTGTTTAGCTGTGGTTGTCTGCTTCTGATTCCATCAGCTACTGGATGAAGGCTCTAGGATGGTATATAAGGTAGTCATCAATCTCATTATCAGAGAAGGGCATTTAAGGTAGCCTCTTGACTATTGTTTAAATTGTTAGTTGGGGTCAACCTTGTAGATCTCTGGACATTTCCCTAGTGCCAGATTTTTCTCTTTAAACCTATAATGGCTCCCTCTATTATGGTATCTTTTTTCTCGTTCTCCTCTATTCTTCCCCTGACTAGATCTTCCTGCTCTCTCATGTCCTCCTCTTGCCTTCTCTTCTCCCCTTCCCTTTCTCCTAACTCTCTCCCCCCTCCCCCATGCTCCCAGTTAGCTCAGGAGATCTTGTTCTTTTCCCCTTCTCCAGGGGACCATGTATTTGACACTCTTTTTTCTTTGTTTTGTGCTTGTCCAATTTGTACAGCATACTGTCAGCAGTCAAGGCAAGAATGGTTTATTTGCCTAGTGGCTAACCTTGCCATAATGAAAGCAGATTCCATATGAAGTTTCTTTGATGCCCACCATCTTCTCTGAAATAAATTGGTGCTGCTAGGAGCAGATGCGTTTCATTGTTATGAAAATCCCTAAGTTAACAAAACATTTAAATGCCATATCCAGTATGCCTTTGAAGTGCTTGAAAATCATCTATTTATTTAAAATATATCTTTATATGATTTTGAAAACATATCTAACATATCTACAAATTTGACTATTATAAATGAGTAACTACTAATATGTTTCTTGATTATCCTAAATAGTTTATACTAATAGCTTTCAAAAACTAGAATTTTACGTCACATTGTTAAATGAGCTGCATAGGTACAACATCTTAAACAAGAGTAGAAACATATGCATAATATGTTCTAGCAAAAATAACTTCAAATTTTTATCAATATATAAAAGTCTATATTAGTGTAAAATGCTTGAAATTAGTGGCTTTTCAAAAGCAGACTCAACTATCCACCGTTTTATGTTATCATTTTTATTATATACTCCCTTTTTCTCTTCAGAAAGAGACTCCTGAATCTAATCAATATTCTTCATTCCTTTTTTTTCTGATCCTGATCAGTAACAGTTTGTAACCAATCCCCCAAACAATGACAAACATCTATAGCCTACCAAATAAGCAAAAATCACCCATCCTACCTTTTAGGAATATGGACATTGTATTCTCTGGGCTGCTTTTTGTTGTCTGGGGGTGCTGAAATCTTTGGGGTACCCTGAGAAAATTAGGATAATGGTCAAGTCATGTCTAGAATAGTCTGTGAGGTTGGACCATCTCAGCCAGCATCCTTGAAGTTGTTCTGGATTCAAAATTCTGAGGAAACTGCAGCAGAGGTACCTTAAGAGGATGGATTACCTGGACCACCCATTTTCAATGGTGTCTGGTCCCTTTGCTCTGTCTTCTAGTATTTCTAGGTTTATTTATGTCTATAACCAGGATTTTCAGGGAGTCTTCCCCAATAAAATCTGATATCTGTCAACATTGAAAGAATTCATAGCCATTCATTTCTCAGTGGAAAAAAATCATAACGTCTTTCCCAAAGCAATACATTTTTTAGTTCCACTTTAAAGTTATGGCTTTCTTAAAGTTTCTAGGCTAATTTATTTCATCAGTCCCTTTCACAATCCCATGTCTCCCAGCTATAGTCATTTGTTTATCAGCTATCAAAAAAAATTCAAAGTCAATACAATAAGATACAGGATCCAGATTCCCTGTGCATTTCCCATCTCTATGTAACTTCTTTTTATTACTTAACTCTTTCTTTGAAGACTTTACTATTTTTTTTTGGTCTTTTCAGAGACAGGGGTTCTCTGTGGCTTTAGAGCCTGTACTAGAACTCGCTCTGTAGACCTGATTGGCCTCAAACTCACAGAGATCCACCTGTCTCTGGCTCCCAAGTGCTGGGATTAAAGGTGTGTGCCACGAATGCCTGGCTAAGACTTAATTATTTTTAAATTATTTATCTATTTATTTTATGACTGCCTATACCTTTTTTCCTTTTGTTTCTTAAGTCTACACACATTGTTAAACACACTGTAACCTTCTTAGATTTTTTTTTTCATCTAACTCTGTGTATCTGTAACCTTTTCTGTTTGCATGAGCAAAATCTTAATCTGCTGTGCAGTTTAGCCCATGATGTGCTACAGTGCAAGTCTGCGGGCTGTGGCCAGGCGATGCATCTCTGTACCATGACCCACATGAGAGACTGTGGGACTATGAAGCTATGTGAGTCTCCATTTTTGTGTGTTTGGAACCTTTTACGAAAACTTTTCGAGGACTTAAGAAATATGTGTCTGGACATTGGACGCTATTTGTAACTAATCTTTATCTGACCTACCAGCCAGCTTGTCAAGGAGACTTATTAATTATGAAAGCATGGCCTATAGCATAGGTTTGTTTCTAACTAGTTCTTACAATGTAAACGGATCCATTTCTATGAATTTATGTGCTCCCACATGGCTCGTGGCTGTTACCTCTTCTCTTGCATGTCTTGCTTGCTCTGTGTCTGGCTGGTCTGTCTGCTTTCTTCTTCTCAGTGTTCTCTCTGCCACAAAAATCTTGCCAAGCTATTGGTTTTTCAGCATTGGTTTTATTAAACCAATCTAAGTGACACATCTTCACAGTGCACAAAAAGATTATTTCACATTCAATGCTGAATTTTCTGTGTCTGGGTTCTAAATCTGTGGTCCCTGTCTTGAATCAGTTTGGATTATTCCTGGGAAGGGCACAGTCCACTTTCTATTGTCAGCAGCCAGGAGACCCAGTCTTCTTTGACTTCAGAGAACCACAGCAGTCAAAGAATTGGGTGATCCTGAAGTATGTCAAAATGACCTCAATTTTTTCTTTTCAGAGAGCTGGCATGACAGAGTCATTACTTGATGCAAATACCCCCCCCATCCATGTTGTGTCTTTTCTGACACCTGAAAAACAATACAAAGTATCAATGTAACAAGGAATTGGTTCTTTGAGAAAATCAACAAGATAGACAAACCTTTAACCAAACTCACCAAACGGCAGAATGTGAACATGCAAATTAACAAAATCAGAAATGAAAAGGGGGACATAACAACAGGCACTGAGGAAATCCAGAGATTTTGGTCATATTTTGGAAACCTTAACTCCACAAACTTTGAAAATTTAAAGGAAATGGACAGCTGGGCGTTGGTGGTGCATGCCTTTAATCCCAGCACTTGGGAGGCACAGGTAGGCGGATCTCTAGTGAGTTTGAGGCCAGCCTGGTCTACAGAGTGAGTACCAGGACAGCAGAACAGCATCCAAAACAATACAGAGAAACCTTGTCTTGAAAAATAAAAAAAAGGAAATGAACAACTTTCTGGATAGATATTACCTGCCAAAATTAAAACAAGAACAGATAAGCAATTTAAATAGACCTATAACACCTAAGGAAATAGAAGCAGTCATCAAAACTTTCCCAACAAAAAAAAAGGCCAGGGCCTGATGGCTTCAGTGTAGAATTTTACCAAAAATTCAAAGAAAAGATTATATCAATTCTCCTCAAAGTATTCCATGTAATAGAAGCAGAAGGGTCTTTGCCAAACTCTTTTTATGAGGCTTCAATAACATTAATACCCAAGCCACACAAAGACACAACTAAGAAAGATAACTTCAGACCAATTTCCCTCATGAACATTGATGTAAAAATACTCAATAAAATACTGGCAAATCAGATCCAAGAACACATCAGAAAACTCATCTACCATGATCAAGTAGGCTTCATTCCAGGGATGCAGGGATGGTTCAACATATGAAAATCTATCAAAGTAATCCACCATACAATCAAGCTGAGAAACAAAAATCACATGATCATCTCACTGGATGCTGAAAAATCCTTTGACGAATTCCAACACCCATTTATGATAAAGGTCTTTGAGAGATTTGGAATAACAGGAACATACTTAAACATAATAAAAGCTATATACAGCAAACCAACAGCCAACATTAACTTGAATGGAGAGAAACTCAAGGCAATTTCTCTAAAATCAGGAACAAGACAAGACTGTCCTCTCTCCCCATACCTCTTGAATATTGTACTTGAAGTTATAGCTAGAGAAATAAGACAACAAAAGGAGATCAAGGGGATACAAATTGGAAAGGAAGAGGCAAAACTTTCACTATTTGTAGATAATAGGATAGTTTATATAAGTGACTCAAAGAACTCTACCAGGGAACTCTTACAGCTGATTAACACCTTCAGCAAAGTGGCAGGATACAAGACCAACTCAAGAAAATCAGTAGCCCTACTATATACAGATGATAAAAGGGCTGAGAAAGAAATAAGAGAAACATCACCCTTTACAATTACCACAAGGAATATCAAATACCTTGGGGTAACGCTAAACTAAGAAGTGAAAGTCCTGTATCACAAAAACTTTGAATCTTTAAAGAAAGAAATTAAAGAAGACAGCAGGGAATGGAAAGATCTCCCATGCTCTTGGATAGGTAGGATCAACATAGCAAAAATGTCAATCCTGCCAAAAGCAATCTACAGACTCAATGCAATCCCCATCAAAATTCCAGCACAATTCTTCACAGACTTTGAAAGAACAATTCTCAACTTTATATGGAAAAACAAAAAACCCAGGATAGTCAAGACAATCCTGCTCAACAAAACAACATCTAGAGGCATCACCATTCCTGATTTCAACCTATAGTATAGAGCTATAGTCCTGAAAAACAGCTTGGTATTGGCACAAAAATAGACAGGTAGACCAATAGAATTGAGCACTCTGAGATTAATTCACAAACCTATGAACAGCTGATTTTGACAAAGAAGCTAAAAGTATACAATGGAAAAAAGATAGCATCTTCAACAAATGGTGCTGGCATAACTGGATATTGGCATGTAGAAGACTGCAGATAGATCCATGTCTACCACCATGCACAAAACTTAAGTTCAAATGGATCAAAGATCTCAACATAAATCCAGCCACACTGAACCTGTTAGAAGAGAAAGTGGGAGGTACCCTTGAACGAATTGGTATAGGAGACCACTTCCTGAACATAACACCAGTAGCACAAACACTGAGATCAAAAATTAATAAATGGGACCTCCTGAAACTGAGAAGCTTCTGTAAGGCAAAGGACATAGTCAGCAAGACAAAAAGGCAGCCCACAGATTGGGAAAAGATATTCATTAGCCCCACATCTGACAGAGGATTGAGCTCCAAAATTTACAAAGAACTCAAGAAGCTACTCTCTAAAACACCAAAGGATCCAATTAAAAAAGGCACCAGAGTGACCTCGAGTGATCTAAAGGGATAACACCAATGGGCAAGCTAAGCAATAGTGGAGAGACCACCTCGAATGCCCATTCCTGATAATGAACTTGATGTCTATAACCATCCGGGAGCCTTCATCCTGTGACTGATGGAAGCAGAGGCAAACACACAATTAATCACTGAACTGAACCCAAGGAACCCAGTGACAGAGAGAGAGGAGTGATGAGCAAATTGGCAAAGAATGGGCTGGCAAAACCAGCAGAGACAGCTGATCTGAACAGGGGAGAGCTCTTGGACCCCAGACCGACAGTGGGGAGGCCAGCATGGGACTGATCTGGACCCCCCAAATGTGAGTGTCAGCAAGAAGGCCTGGGCAACCTATGGGGCCCTGAGCTGTGGATCAGTGTCTATCCCTGGTAATCAAACAGTCTTCGTGTGCCTATAGCACAAAGAGGGATGCTCTCTCAGCCTGGACTCTTAGGGGAGTGCCTGGACCCTACCCAGAGTAAAATGACAGACTCTAGATATATGTGGAAGGATTTGGCAATAGGGTGGGAGTGCGGGAGGAGGGGAGGGAGAGGGAACTGGGATTGACATGTAAAACAAGCTATTTAAAATTAAAATAAAAAATGATAAAAAAAGTGGGCTACAGGACTAAATAGAGAATTCTCAATAGAGGAGTCTAAAATGGCTGAGAGACACTTAAGAAAGTGCTCAGCTGCCGGGCGGTGGTGGTGCACACCTTTAATCCCAGTACTCGGGAGGCAGAGGCAGGTGGATCTCTGTGAGTTCGAGGCCAGGCTGGACCGACAACCTCCAAAACAATACAGAGAAACCCTGTCTCATAAAAACCAAAAAAAATAAAGAAAAAAAGAGAAAGTGCTCAGCATCCTTAGTTATTAGGGAAATGCAAATCAAAACAACCCTGAGGTATCATCTTACTCCTATCAGAATGGCTAAAATCAAAAACACCAATGACAGCTTATGCTGGAGAGAATATGGAGAAGGGGAACACTCCTCCAGCTGGTGGGAGTGCAAACTTGTACAGCCACTTTGGAAATCAATATGGAGATTCCTTAGGAAAATGGGAATCAGTCTACTCTTAGGCATATACCCAAAAGATGCCCATTCAAACAACAAGGAGGTCTGTTCCACTATGTTCATAGCAACACTATTTGTAATAGCCAGATCCTGTAAGCAACCTAGATGCTCCACAACTGAAGAGTGGATAGAGAAAATGTGGTACATTTATACAATGGAGTACTACTCGGTGGATAAAAACAATGGAATCTTGAAATTTTCAGGCAAATGGATGGCACTAGAAGAAACCATCCTGAGTGAGGTAACTCAGTCACAAAAAGACAAACATCATATATACTCACTCATATATGGATTTTAGACATGGATTAGGGGAGTGTTAGCCTAGAATCCCAGGTCCAGTGAGTCTGGGAAATAGGGAGTTTCCCAAGAGATATGCATTATACCCCAGAGAAGTGGAATGAGGCAAGATCTCCTGAGCAGATTGGTAACATGGGGGAGAGGTGAAGGAACCAGGAAAAAGAGAGGGGAATAAGAGGAGGGTAGATGAAGACATGGGGGAGCAGGAAGGTTGAGTTGGGGTAAGAATAGAGGAGACAAGGATGAGAGATACCATCATAGTTGGAGTCATTATAGCTTTGAGGAGAGAGCCGACACTAGTGAGATTTCCAGAGATCTACAAGGATAACACCAACTGGAAAACTAAGTAATAGCAGAAAGACTACATTAATAGCCCCTACCTGATGATAAGGTTGATGACTACCTTATATGTTATCCTAGAACCTTCATCCAGTGACTGTTGGTAGCAGAGACACATACAGCTAAACACTGAACTTACCCCCCTGGAACCCAGTGACAAAGATGAAAGAGTGATGAGCAAAGGGGTCAAGATCGTGCTGGTGAAACCCACAAAGACAACTGAGTGGATAAGGGGAAGCTCTTGAACCCCAGACTGATGGCTAAGAGGCCAACAGGGGACTGATCCAGATTCCATTAATGTAGTGTCAGTGAGGAGGTCTGAGAAACCTCTGGGGCCTTGGGTAGTAGATTAGTGTTCACCATGGCATACAAATGAACTTTGGGAGCCCATTCCACATGGAGGGATGCTCTCTCAGCCTGGACACATGGGGAAGGGCCTAGGTCCTGCCCTGGATGAAATGACAGATTCAGGATATCCCCCCAAGGAGGGGCCATACTCTCCCTGGGGAATGATGTGGGATTGGGCTGGGTGTAGGAGGTGGGGGTGGGGCTGGCGGAGGGAGAAGTGGGGACCCAGGATAGACATTTGAAGCATGCATGTTTCCAATTTAAATGAAACAGCCAGCACGAAAAGTATAACCAGGATTACAAAGATCAGTGTGTCTCGGGAGAGCAAGGCCTGCACCTCATCTGCCAATCTTGTTGACAGAGATGTAGATGAGCCATCCAGAAAGTTGTGAGCATGGGAGAGCTGTCCCCATGACTCATCTGTCATGTGGTAGCATGGGTAGGCTAAAAATGCCCCCCCTCCCACCCATTAATGCCTGAGGCAGCTAGGAAAACTGGCCCTGGGGTCATAAGTACAGGAGAGCTTCCCCTGCCTGACAGCAGCTACAACATCCAGGAGAGCATGCCCTGCACCTTGAATGGGCAGCACGATAGAGCCAATCCAGTGGGTGGAGGTGTGAGCCAGCCCTGAAATTATGAGCATGGGAGAGCTACCCCCATTACTCATATGTCATGTGGTGGCATAGGTGGGGAGAGATGGCCCTGAGATCACAAAAGCAGGAGAGCTGCCCCTCTTATCCATTACCTGCAATACTTGGGAGAGCAGTCCATGCACCTCAGAGGAGAGGGCAGCACAACAGAGCCAACCACATTGGTGGAGGTGTGGGTGAGCAAGCCTCAAAGTTGTGAGCACGGGAGAGCTTTGCCTACTACCCCTCCCTTTGCTCATCGATGCAAGTGGTGAACTTGCCAGGATAAGCAGGAGAGCTCATCCTGATGGTGGGGACAAAGGAGAGCTGGCAGGCTGACTGACCCTGTAACTACTCAGGCCCAGAACCAGGGTTATGTGTTGGCCCACCCCAACATCTACACTGTTAGTATTTAGGTGTCCATACTGGCCTTGCTTTGGGGTCCTGACAGGATATGTCCTCAGCTGCAGTCAGTAAGAGTACCTCTTGTGCACATTCACTATGTTCCTTTTTAAAAGGCGGGCTTTCTTACCTCCCATTTCTCTCTTTCTCTCTCTCTCCTCTCTCTTCACAGCTTCCTGCAATGGCCTCTCTAGGCCTCTCCATTCAGGGACACCCTGACACATGCCTGGCCTCAGTGATTTTCCTGAGTCATGGAGGCAAATTTCCTAGCCCATTTCTTCTATCTTTAACTGCAGAACAAACCATGTGGCCGAAGCTGCCAAGTTAAGCTGGCTGCTGGAGCTGGAACATAGTCCCCTTGTTCAATTACATCTTCACCAACTTTCTGTTTTTGATGGTTTCCTTCACTGTCTAAGCCTGGCTCTTCTGGAGCTTGCTCAGTAGAGCAGACTGTCCTCAAACTCAGAGTTCCAGCCTCTGTAGTGCTGAGATTAAAGGTGTACACTAACACACCAGACTCTAGGCTTTTCTTTAATTCCTTTGGTAAACTTAGCTGGGTGGGATCTTGACCTGAGTTCACCACTCCTTTTATTCCATTTCTTAATCAGTTTATCTCTGAACACAGACCTCAGCTCCATTCTACTTCCTGGTGCTCTTTTTTTCCTTAAGTTTTATATTTTTTAATTTACCCTGCTCATCTTGCTCCTTTTCATTACAAATTTTCATTAGAGTTATCACTAATAACAGCAGGACAGAGTCTAGACTAAGCTTCTAATCCAAAACTTCTCTTTAGTCCCAGTCAGATTCTTCAGACAAGGGCAAAAGGCAGCCACATTCTTCACCAAAATATTCAAGAACGATCTCTAGGCCACATATAATATTATTCTTCTCTGTAACCTCTTGAGCAAAGCCCCACAGTTCATTAAATCACACTCATCACCAATGCCTTGCATTCTTCTATTACTGGGACCCATTAAGCAATACTTAAAGCATTTAACTGGTTTTCTAAGCCACAGTCCCAAGGTCCATATTCCTTCAACAAAAGCATGGTCAGCCCTATCACAGCAACAACCAAGTCCCTCATACTAACTTCTGTACTAGTTAGGACTACTTTTTTAAAAAATTTATTTAAATTAAAAACAATTTTATTTTACATACTAATTCCAGTTCCCTCTCCCTCCCATCTTCCCATTCCCCCCACCAACCCCACATCCCACCCCCAATCCACTCCTCAGGGAGGGTGAGGCCTCCCATGGGAGATCATCAAAGTCTGTCACATTATTTGGGGAGGACGTAGTCTCTACCCAGTGTATCTAAGCTGAGAGAGTATCCCTCCATAGGGAATGGGCTCCTAAAGCCCATTCCTGCACTAGGGATAAATACTAGTTCCACTGCCAGAGGTCCTATAGACTGTCCAAGTCCTCAACTGACACCCATGTTCAGGGGGCCAGGTTTGGTCTTATGCTGGTTCCCCAGCTGTCAGATTGGGGACGGTGAGGTACCACTTGCTCAGGTCAGCTGTTTCTGTGGGTTTCCCCAGCATGGTCTTGACCCCTTTGCTTATCTCTCTTCCCTCTCTACAACTGGATTCCAGGAGTTCAGCTCAGCACTCAGCTGTGAATATATGCTTCTACTTCTATCAGCTACTGGATGAAGGCTCTAGCATGGCATTTAAGGTAGTCATCAATCTCATTATCAGGGAAGGGCATTTAAGGTATCCTCTCAACAGTTGGGGTCAACCTTGTACATCTCTCAACATTTCCCTAGTACCAGATTTCTCTTTAAATCTATAATGGCTCCCTATATTAAGGTATCTTTTTTTTCTTGCACTCTTCTCTATTCTTCCCCTGAACCAGTCATCCTGATCCCTCATGTTAACCCCCCTCCCTTTCTCCTGTCCTCTTTCTCCTACCTCTCTCCCTAGTCCCCTCGTTCTCCCAGTTTACTCAGGAGATCTTGTTCCTTTCCCCCTCTTGGGGGTTCTTGAATGTCTCTCTTAGGGTCCTCTTTGTTTCCTAGCTTCTCTGGAGTTGTGGATTGTTGTATGATTATCCTTTGCTCTATGTCTAATATCCATGTTTTTCTTTCTGTGTCTGGGTTACCTCACTCAGGATGTTTTTTTCTAGTTTAATCCATTTAGTCTAAACAATGTGGATAAAGTCTATTCCACTGTCCTCTTGTCCACAGTCATTCCCCAGGCACCCATCAGAAAGAAGAAAAAACTCCCGAGGTATGAAAAAGAGTTGAAGTCCCAGAGCATCACCTACTTTCTGCTCAGGAAGGAGACAGCTGCTGCTGTGCATAGACCCTGGAAATGGCAAAGGTAAACCTCCTGAATGCCAGAGGTTAGCTTAGAGGATAAGAGAAAGAGGGAGTTTACCACCAGTGAAGTTAAGACAAAATTCATGTTCCCCTCACAAGGCAGTAAAGCTAGTAGGAACTATGGCCCTAGATGGGGTGAGATCTCTGGGTCAGAGCTAAGTGTCTCTTGGAAGGTTAAGGAAAGATGACAAATGGGATATGGATAAAGGCTCCTGGGGAAGGAGGAGGCCCAACAGTGCTGGACGCAGTGGGAAGCCATTCCTGGGTTTTGACACCAAATGCAAGAAATAAGTCAGCTGAGGAAAATGAAAGAATAAACTCATTTTGACCTGAAATGGCAAGAGCAGACTTGACTGGTTTGAAAGGATGGCACCCTCAAACCCTGTGGCTTGGTATCCAAGGATATAGAAGGAACAGAGGAGGGTCTGAGAATGAGATTTTATGGTTGCCAGTGGCACAGTTACACCAGGTATGGAAACTGCTTTTCAAAACTGCAGTAGGAAATTAATCAGGACTACTTGTTTTTGTGACCTCTGGGCTCCAGGGCTTTCACTAGGGGCTGGCTGCTTTTTCTAGTTTCATCGGTGGCAGATTTCGTGGATCTGGTTTGGGGGTGTGGGGGTTTCTCCATCATTTGTAAATTGTTGGTCTTAAATCTTGCAATGTTAAGGTCCTGTTATGAAAGTCTTTTCATGTTTCAGTCAGCTCCAGGATAGCAAAAACAAAACAAAACAAAACACCAAACAATGTCAAACTAAGCAGAACAAAACAAAACAACACCAAAACCCAAACCAACCAAAGAAAAATCCTGCTGGAGGTATCACCATCCCAGATTTCAAGTTTATTACAGAACTATAGTAATAAAAACTATACGACATGTGAATAAAAACAGCACATTGACTAGTGGAATAGAGGACCCACAGGAAGGTCCTTATTCCTAATGCCAAGAGTTCAACAATGTACAATAGAGAAAAACCAGCACCATCAACAACTGGTTCTGGCTAACCTGCATAGCTAAGTGTAGAAGAACAAAAAGTATGTCTTTATCTCTCACCCTAACTCCAATCTAACTCCAACCAAACCAAGAACCTCATTATAAGACTGACACCCTAAACCTGGTAGAGGAAAAAGAAGGAAATATGTTTCCTGAAATTTCTTAACAATTAGACCACTGGACTGACTATGTATCTCAGTAGTAGAATCACTTTGAGACCTGGGATTTGAGAGCTTAAATAATGGAGCAGACTATAGTCTAATGCTGCAGACAACCTTTCTTTAGTTTCAGTGTACTTTCATACATGAGTGTAACAAAGAAAGCAATGATCCAAGGAAGATTGTTTGAACTCAGAAAACCATGATCAGAAAACCATGTAAAAGAATGCCAGTAATAACACACTAAATATTAACAGAACAGTCCTTTCACAGAACTTACTCAGAACAGACCAATTCAAACACAATTGCCTGGCACGAGCTATCGATTGTATCCAGGAAAGCACAAAAGCAAGGCAGAAATACATACCCAGATTCAGGGCATATTGACCAACAAGGATAAACATATCCTAGGAGGCACAAAATCATGTACAGGAACAACCCATGGAACAAAATGTACCTGAGGTAAAGGCTCTTTGCCTTTTTTCCTGAATCCTCTCTCACAGTTGTTCAATCATATGTCATTCTTTTGATCATGTTCTGACAAGAGAGTACTTGCATAACATGCACGATGCTGAGGTCCTGGATTTGACTGTTTTCCCTGATACCACAAAGAAAAAGGAAGAAAGAAAGAAAGAGAAACAAAAAGAAAAATGTTTTAAAATGACTTGGATATTTATGTATTTCAAAAATTCTGAAAATAAAGTCATCTGAAGAGGTGTATTTTCCTCAAGAAATATAGAAAATAGGAGCATAAGAATTTGTGTGAGGTTTCCAGGTCTCCACAGGGAGTAAGTAATAACAGGTACTGGTGCTGTGCTTTTGGTATGCCTGGGAATCACTCTCTGTTTCAGTTTGCAAAGGTCCGATGGACAGCAAGCAGCAGATGAAGTTCTGGACCCAGCTAAGCAGCCTCCAGGGTCCTTGCTACTATTACTGCATCCACGTGCCTGGGGAATGCATATCAGGCAAGTAAGGAACAGCATCAGGCTACTTTCATTTGCTGAAATGTTTCTTAGGATTATCCAGTATATTGGGAAAAATCTCCAGTATAAATTCTTTCTCTTAAGCAGACCGTTTCCGCTCATTGTTTTACCCTGGAATTTTTTTTTTGTATACTACCACACCGAATACACAACACTGTGAAGACTACATTCAGAATGGTCAGGTGCACAAGGAGGAAGCTTGTTGCAAAAGAGGAACAAGGATATCCTGATTTCTGCCCACACCGCAGTATCTGCTGCACTGGGTATAGTGAGAACAGAATGTTCCAGGGGAAGAAGTCCAAGGCAGGGGATGAAATTTCAACCCCTAGTAAACAAACTTAGACAAGAGTGGGAAAACGAACAGCTTATGTAAGAAAGGAAGAGGCAGAGCTCCAGCCGAAGGTCCAGGGCTTGACTCCCAACACAGATTTAAAAAAACAGACAGACAGAAAGAAAGGGAGAAAGAAGAAAAGGAAGAAAGGAATGAAAGAAGGAATAGAAAATGATAAAGAAACTTGCTAAAAATGAAAGGCTTTTTAGTTTTTGAAGAAACAAAAGATGCAGAAAGCAATGTACAAATTGCTTTGAGTTCTTTGATTCTTCACAGTCCTGAGCCACATAGAGACAAAAGTTTAGCTGTTGCTAAAACGTTGGGGACTCAGTCTATGAAGTCTACAAATGGAATGCTTTCTGGCAGTCTTCACATTTAGCTCACAGGAAGCTGCTGGTACCAGTTCTAGTTTCCATCAAACTTTAGAGATCACACTCAGAGCTGTCAGGAGGCCAGGTGACGGAGGACTTTATAAAATTTTAATGACTGATGTTTGTCCTAGGCAGACAGCACCTGCTAGACAAGGAGTCTGTGAGATTCTAATGACAAACGTTCCCTAACAGAGCACAGGGCTATTATGGTCTAACACAATCCCAGTGACAAGCTCCACTTCATAGAGTTGAGACTGCAGCAACCTCTTGGTTAACTGCTTGCCGGGGTGAGCTTCTGCATCCCTTTCTCTCAGCCCAATATGCTTGCTTCCTCCCACGGTTCTGGTCCATCTGCCTCCGTAAAGAGATGCTGTTCAATAAAGAAAGAAAGTAGTGGTTGATCACACAAGCAACTTGTCATGGACTCTGGAGTGAAAACTGTAAATTGTACAATGTAAATATTTTTATTCCTTAATTTAAATTTAAAAATGTGTGCATCATTATGGGCTACACTGTGGTAATGTGAGTCAGTGTTGACAGAGTATAATGATCAGATGTGGGGATAAACATTCCCTGTCTTCAGCCATTAATCATTTTTTCTGCGCTGAGGATTCTATACTCTTCTAGTAATTCTGAAACATATCAAGGGTTGTTTTAACCAGTGGTTACCTTACCATGCCAAAGAACCAGAAGTGAACCTCCAACTCTTTGCCTCTGGAGTGCTACTGAATTTTTGAATAATCTTTTTGTTCATGAATAGGAAGAATCAACATTGTTAAAGTTACCATGAGACTTAAAGAAACTGCTCTCTCTCTCTCTCTCTCTCTCTCTCTCTCTCTCTGTATGTGTGTGTATTCAATATGTGTGTTATGTATGGTGAATGATGTGTGTTGTTTGTGAATGAGGTACATGTGGGAAGTGTGTGGGGTGTGTGGGATGTGTACATAGTGTGTGTGGTATGTGGTGTGTGTGTATGTGTGTGTGTGTGTGTGTGTGTGTGATGAGTTCTGCAAGTGTGGTTTATGGTGTATATATATGTATGGTATGTATATGTAGTGGATATGGTATATCGGTTTATGTATACTGAGCCATCTTTGCATCCCTGAGATAAAATAAAGTTGACTATGGTTCATGATTTGTTCAGTCTGTTACTGGATTTAGCTTGCAAGTTGTGTATCTGCATGGAACATCCCATCAGCTGCTAATCAAAGTTCTTTATTTATTGCATTTAGCTTCAGGTCCAGGTGAGACAGAATGTAAGGAAACACATAAAATCTGCAGGGTCTTTAAAGTTCTTATTTTTTGCTTTTCAACACTTTGGATGGCTTGTTATGAGAGGATATTACATAGAGAAGGCTGGCCTCAGAACCACTATCTATCTGAGGATGGTCTTTTTTGAACTGTATGTCTTTCTACCCCCGCCTGTTGAAATTATAGATGGGTACTAACTGGTCAGTTCATTATTTTACCCAAACCATCTCTAATAAAAAGACTGCATATTCTTCATGATCAAAACAGTATATATGGGAAGTATGATAATAAAGAAATATTATTACAACTGAATAATAGACATTTTTGGTATGTTTACTTATTAACAGTGATAGTTGCAGGGCAGTTTAAGGCACATCACAAATTCATACTGAAGACCAATGTCCAAGACCAACTTTAGAGATGAACAAAGGCTTAGAGTGACTAAATAGCATTCCAGAACCACAATAAGTGGCACTGCTGATCACATCCCAGGCAAGTTCATTAAGCCTCTCATCACGCATCATAAAGTTTGGTCAACAGCTCTGGCCTAGAGAAGATTCCACAATGAAGAACCAGGGACCATAAAACATTCTAATTGTTTCATCTTTAAATTAACTTGAAAATTTGTCTGTGATAGTGCTTTTTTCCCTTAAAACTACAAATCAAATCTGGCGGTAGTGGTGTATGTCTTTAATTCCAGCACTTGGGAAAGACAGGAGGATCTCTGTAAGTTTGAGGCCAGCCTGAGCTATAGAGTGAGTTTCAGGACACCCAGGGCTCACAGAGAAACTTTGTATCAAAAAAAGAAAAGCAAAACAAACAAACAAAAACCAACCCCCCATCAAAAAAACTATAAATCAAATCCTTTGGAAGAACAAATGAAAGTGAACACTGATGGGCAATTTTACCAAATATTTACCTTTCTTACCTGTTAATCGTTTCTTCTGACACTATCTTTCTCATTGCCTAAAGAATTCTGGATTTGTTGTTTTCTTTCTTTTTTAGTTATTTTATTATTTTATGTGTCTAGTGTTTGTCTAGATGCATATCTGTGTGCCATCTGAGCACCTGGTACCCTCAGAGGTCAGAGGAGGCTGTCAGAGTCCCTGAAAAGGAGTTAAAGTCAGTTGTGATGCAAAGATGTATTGCATCCTTTTATGCTGTATTTGATTAACTCTGTAAAGCTGTTACTTTGCCTGTCTGAAACATCTGATGGGTCTAATTAAGAGCTGAATGGCAATAACTGGGCAGGAGAAAGGATAATCAGGCCTAGCATGCGGAGAGAATAAGTAGGATGAGAAGTCTAGGCTCAAGAGGGAAGAAAGGTGGATGGAGAAAAAGAGGAGAGGAGGACACCAGGGGCTAGCCACCCAGCCACAGAGCCAGCCAGAAAGACATATAGAATAAAGAAAGGTAAAAAGTCCTGAGGCAAAATGTAGAAGAGAAATGGGATAATTTAAGTTAAAAAAAAACTGGCTAGAAACAAGACAAGTGAAGATATGGCAGTTATAAGTAATAATACATTTTCTGTGTATTTATTTGGGAACTGGGTAGAGGCCCCCAAAGAGTATAAAAACAGCAACTACAATACGTTCCCATTTTCTCCACACGCAGCAGAGGCCCCCTTCAGGATAACAATGCTGAGGTGGGTAGAAAGGTGGAGGAATAAATGTGTGGGACATTCTGAAAAGAAAAGCCTTATAGCACATGTTTTAGATATCCGTCACACCTGCATTTTCAAGCAGGTTAAATAAAATGAAAGGGTTGCATGAAAGAGTCTGGAGGGCTAGAGCACTTGATTATTGTGTATGTATATCTGTGTTTCATCTCCTGCACTGCCATGTGCACAAGACACCTTAAAAACAACAAGACTAAACACTAAACTGCTTTGCAAGAAGATGTTAAGTAGGATAGGGGCAAGACCCTTGGTTGTAGAGGGTCTGAGGTCCTCATGCTCACAGAGACGCTACGGAAACACACAGGCTTTTCTCATCAACAGAAGGCATTTCTGCATGCTTTTGCCTGGAAAGCTGGGAATGGATGTAGTTAATAATTTGGTGATCTTTGCTAGCTGTAGGGCCAGGCTTCATCCTAAACCCCCAGACTGTTAAGTTTGTTCCAGACTTCTGAGCCTTGTTTCTCAATCGAAAGAACCCATTCTTATGAAAGAGGCCCTATGTTCCCCCATGACCTACTCTCTCTTCTTCTTCTCCCCCTCTCTTCGTCCCAGCTCCCAATCCCCCCACCCCTCGTTGTGTTTGAGTGGGGGGTAAAACAGGGGGGAGAGGGAATCATAGGTTAGAAGACAGATCAGGCACCAGTGAGACCTCTAGTGATCTAAAGGGATGACACCAACTGGCAAGCTAAGCAATAGTGGAGAGACCACCTTGAATGCCCATTCCTGATAATGAACTTGATGTTTATAACCATCCTGGAGCCTTCATCAAGTGACTGATGGAAGCAGAGGCAAACACCCACATTTAAACACTGAACTGAACCCATGGAACCCAGTGACAGAGAGAGAGGAGCGATGAGCAAATTGGCAAAGAATGGGCTGGCAAAACCAGCAGAGACAGCTGATCTGAACAGGGGGAGAGCTCTTGGACCCCAGACCGACAGCTGGGAGGTCAGCATGGGACTGATCCAGACCCCCTGAGTGTGAGAGTCAGTGAGGAGGCCTGGGCAACCTATGGGGCCCTGGGCAGTGGATCAATGTTTATCCCTGGCATACAAAATAACTTCAGCTCTCAGCCTGGACTCTTAGGGGAGTGCCTGGACCCTTCCCTGAGTGAAATAGCAGACTCTAGATATCCCCTATGTGGAAGGAAGTGGCGATAGGGTGGGTGGCTGGGGGGTTGATGGGGGGTGCAGGAGGAGGGGAGGGAGAGGGAACCTGGATTGACATGTGAAGCAAGCTATTTAAAATTAAAATAATAAAATTAAAAAAGAATCAAGAATCAATAATATTTTCTCCCCAAGAGATACAGTTAGCCAGTAAATATATGAAAAAGATTAACATTAAAGGATGGAAAACAAACTGGCAACCAAACAGAAAACATTAAAAGGGGTAGCTACCTATAAAAAAAAAGAAAGAGGCCCTATGTACTTTGCAAAAGAATCTACTATTCATTTATTATGTTTATCCCTGAATACTCACCCTGATCGTTGCTTCTCAGTCAACAGAACCCCTTCTTATGGAAGGGTCACAGGCACTTTGCATAACACATGTACTTTGCAAAGAAGTTTCAATGTAGTCACACCTTAAGCTTTACTGTTATAATTGTCACAAGGAAACTTTCCTCCAAAGCTGTACTGTGCTTAAACATGTTAAGAATAGTCTGCTCGGAGTCAGACTCCAGAAGTTTGAACCAACACCATCTCATTAAGTTGTGTTGAACCAATTTCCTTCTGCCCTCACTAGAATCATTACTCTGTCAGCTGTGGAGCTTTCAGGACCCCACTCCCCCCAACTTGGTCATCTCACCGTGTCTCAGAAAGGAGAGTGAGACCCTGAAGGTGCTTCATCAGGAAGAGCCTGCTGTTACCAGTACCTGTCGTCCCACTGAGTGCTTGCCGAACAGGGAAGACCCTCACAGTTACGGGCTGGGCCTGAGCATCCCCCAAACACTATTCACTAAAATCCACACATCAGTGAGGATGTACATTTCCACATTCTATTCTAGTTTTATCAAGTCTGCTAAATGAGCTCTTGATGTAGATGAGTCACTAAGATCTATAGTCTGTGTCAAAACACTGTAAATTTTAAGTGTCCACAGTGAAATGCAGGAAGCATGATGGAGACAATTGCCTGATAACATCTCTCTTCATTTTTTAAAACTGCTTCTTCACTTTTTCCCTATCTCATTTTTTCTTTCACAATAATAAAACACCTTTTTTTTTTGGAGACAGGTTTTCTCTGTGGCTTTGGAGGCTGTCCTGGAACTAGCTCTTGTAGACCAGGCTGGTCTTGAATTCCCAGAGATCAACCTGCCTCTGCCTCCTGAGGGCTGGAACTAAAGCTGTGCGCCACCACCACCCGGCCTAAAAAACACATTTTTAATGCTGAAAAATGTTCATTATGTTGGTGGTAAGTTTCGTTTGCTGTATAACAGTACAAAACTTAAGATTGCGTGCTACAGGTGAGATGAAGGCTGAGCTCTGCCCAATGTACCGTGATGCTGCTCAGGCCATTTTCCTCTACAGAATACACCACTGCATCTAAATCAACACAACTGATAGAGCCCCTCAGTGGGAGAATCACTGAGTAACTGGTCATGTGCATTTTAAATGACAATACCAATCAAGAGTTTGATAGGTCACTGTGGTATTCAGGCTTCTCTAGAGTAACAGAAATGATAGAATGAATATAGACACATGCAATTTATTAAATTAGCTTAGTTTGAAATAGTAACAACAGCAGAATCAGTTTTGAGAGACTTGTCCTGTAGTTGAGGTTGGGTCACTCAGCAATGCCAGTCAATGCTGAAAACTCTTCCTGAAGAGTGACTGGTCTGCAGTCAGTGATCAAATCCTGGAAACCTGGTTCAGATGTCAGTGAAGGAGCCAGTGGCTGTAACGACGGGATAAATCAACTTGGTGTCAACAGGATGACCAAGGGAACGATGAGCAAATAATCTTCCTTCTGCTATGCCCCCACATTTAGAACTTGTCTTCCCAAAACAATCAAGACAGTTCTTTGTGTCATGCCTTCTGCTTTTTGGGGTGTGCTGACCATGGTGTGCTGACCATGTTGATGGACATCCAGTCTGATTCTATTTCCTTGATACTGTGAATAGAACAACAATAAACATTCATGTACAAATTGCCTCTATGATAGGATTTAGAAGCAATTAAAATATTTGCTATGTTGTTTATGTGAATTCTTTTTGTATGGGTGCATAGGTATGCAGGTGCCATGGTGCATATGAATTCAGAGGATAAGTTATGGAATTTGGCTATGTTATTTCCATCATATGAGTCTTAACTGACTGAGTGGTCTTTCTTGGTTTGGGATAGGATTTGGAGTCCCTTGGCAATGTATCCTGGCATGACATAGTTAAATCAAATGGAATTCTATTTTTAGTTTTCTCAGAAGCCTCCACACCGATTTCATATACTTTTGGTTGTGAGCTTAGCCTTTAATGACTGAGACATCTCCAGCCCCACACTGATTTCTATAGGTTTCTATCAGTCTACACTTCCACCAGCAGTGAATAAGGACTCCTTTTTTCCGGCATCCTTACTAACACTTATTTATTTTCTTGACAGACTCTGTTTTCACTAGGTCAGATGGCATCTCAAAAGAGTTTTGATCTGCATTCCCATAATGGTAAGGGATGTTAAATATTAAAAAATAAATGTATTAATTTATTTGTGTTTCTTCATTTGAAAACTATCTGATCAGTTCAGGTATATCTGTGCACTGTGTATGTGTCTGGTGTTCATAGAGGCCAGAAATGGGTGTTAGATCCCTTGGAACTGGACTTGCAGACAGTTGTGGACCGCCATGAAGATGCTAAGATTTAAACCTGGTCCTGTGGAAGAAACCCAGTGCTCTTAGCCACAGAGCCATCTCTCCCGACACTCATTAGGGCATTAATTGATTGGGAAAGGTTTTATTTAAAGTGTTTACATTTTGCAGTTTTTAAAATGTAGCCTAGATATTGATCCCTTGTCTCAGTAAAACTGGGAATATTTATCTCCCATTCTGTAGGCTGTCTGTTCAGTTTTCTAATAGATTTCTTTGTTTTGCAAAAGGTTAATATAATATAACCCCATTTTCTATTCTGAATGTTAATTTCTTGTTCCAGTAGAGTTTTAATTTGAAAAATTTTGTTTCCCTATATTTTCTCTATATTTCAGTGTTTTGGAGTTTTAGCTAGTTGTTTGATCCATTCTGAACTTTTTTTGCAGGGTTAGAGATTATGGAGAAACTATTATTGTTTTACAGAGGACAACTTAGTTTTTTCCAGCACCACTTACTACATATGCTGGTTTTTCCCACAGCATGTTTTGACAAAGCTGTCAAAAATTAGGTGGTGATAGCTGTATTTGTCTATTTATAGGTCCTTGAGAAATTGTTCTATGTGTCTGGTTTGTGTCAATACTGTATTGTCTTTGTCATTATGACTCTGTAATATAATTAAAGGCCAGGGATTATGAACTTCCAGTAGTGTTATTTTTCTTTAGAATTGTTTTTGCTATCAGCATTTTTTTTGTGCTGACATATGAATTTTAATGTTGTTTGTTCAAATTTTGTGAAGAATATTATAGGAATATTGATGGGATTTGCATTAAATTGCAAATGAAACCTTAGCAAATAAAAAATTGTCTCTGTACCTTATCAAATTACAGTTTAATTAACTAGAAAATAACAAGAGAAACCACAGAAACTACATGAATACCTGAAGACTAAACAGTAAATATTTTAATGAAGAGTGGGCCATTGAGTAAATCAAAGCAGAATTTAAAAAAATTCCTCTAATACAATGAGGTCACATGGCATTAGGACAATGAGTGCTTGAAGTCCTCAAAATTACTAAAGTGATTAATTTATTGCAAAGTATATAATACATTCACTGAGTAGCACATAGTGACACAAATTTGCCACAAAGACAGGTTTCTTAAAAATTTTGTTCAAACATCACGTAACATAAAATACATCATCTTACCATTTTAAATGTGCAGTCTGGATAGGGTGAATCATGTCCACTTTTGTACATCCCATCTTCACACTTACCATTATAAAACTGAAGCTATGTTCATTTAATGACTCTTTTCACGTTTTCATCAGTATCCTCTTAGTACCTTGCCAACTACCACTCTACATTGAATTTATTTGATCATGCTAGATACATTTAACAAGTGAAATCAAACACAATTTATTATCTATGACAGCTTTATTTCAGCAAAATTCATAAAATTCATTCATGTTCTAGTGTATAACTGAATTTTCTTCCTCCTTATTACTATTATTTTGACTTTTTTTTGAGGCAGGGTTTCTCTGTGTAACAGCACTGGATGTCTTGGAACTTGCTTTGTGAATAAGGTTGGCCTTGAACTCACAGAGCTCTACCTGCCTCTGCCACCTGAGAACTGGAATTAAAGGTGTACACCATCATGCCCTGCTGAAGTTTCTTCTTCTCTGTGTTAATATAAGAGGTAGAATGGCTACATCTTGCAGGAATCAAGTTTGATTTTTGTTTGTTTGTTTTTGTTTCTATTAGAAAAAGAATTATCTACAGTTATTTTACTGGTTATGTTCCCATCAAGAATGTAGAAAAGTCAAATTACTCAACATTCTTAACAACAGTGACTTTTTTACTTATATATTTAATTATGAATTATATATTATAGTAGCTATAATGATTGGTTAGATTTGATACATTGCTGTGATTTTTATTCATGTTTACTTAGTTATTATTTAAAATTAGTATTTTGTACTTGTCCATTTTCAGGAAATCTTTGAAGAGAGTTCTAGTAGGCAATTTCCTTCTCATGTTATAGAAATTACATGGGCTTTCTTCATCATTGTGCCATCACATATAGATGCCATGTACCTATCAGTGATTGTGCCTGAGATGCTTTGGGGCCAGTCATTCACTTAAATTGGAGTCCCCATGCACTCAATAAGATCTGAAGAAAAGCAAATGGTGCTGGCATGTCTGGATGTTGACATGTAGAAGAATGCAAATAGATTAATATCTATACCCATGCACAAGATTCAAGTCCAAATGGCTCAAAGACCTCAACGTAAATCCAGTTACACTGAACCTGATAGAAGAAACAGCGGGAAGTAACCTTGAATGCATGGGCACAGAAGACAACTTCCTAAATATATCACCAGTAGCACAGACACTGAGGGCAGCAATCAATAAATGGTACCTCCTGAAACTGAGATGCTTCTGTAAGGCAAAGGATACAGTCAATAAGATAAAACGGCAACCTACAGAATGAGAAAAGATCTTCACCAACCCCACATCTCACAGAGGGTTGATCTCCAAAATATATAAAGAATTCAAGAAACTAGACACCAAAATGTCAAATAATCCAATTAAAAATGGGATACAGATCTGAACAGAGAATTATCAACAGAAGAAACTCAAATGTCCAAAAGACATTTAAACAACTGGACAACATCCTTAGCCATTAGGGAAATGCAAATCAAAATGACTCTGAGATACCATCTTACACCTATCAGAATGGCTAAGATCAAAAACACTAATGACAGCTTTTTCTGGAGAGGATGTGGAGTAAGTGGAACATTCCTCCATTGCTGGTGGGAGTGCAGACTTATACAGCCAGTTTGGAAATCAGTATGGTGGTTTCTCAGAAAACTGGGAATCAGTCTACTACCTCAAGACCCGCAATACCACCTATGGTATGTATTCACTCATAAGTGGATATTAATGTAAAGCAAAGAACAACCAGGCTACAATCAACAAACCCAGAGAAGCTAGGTAAAAAGACGGACCCTAAGAAGGATACACATGGAGCACCCCAAGAAGGGAAAATACTTAAGATCTCCCGAGTAAACTAGGAAGAGGGATAGAAGGGAGAGGAGGGGGGATGGGAACATGAGGGACCTAGAAGCCTGAGTTAGGGAAGGGATAGAGGGGGAGAACAATGAAAGAGGGAGCCATTATAGGGTTAGGAAGAAATGTGGTGCTAGAGAAATTCCCAGGAATCCACAAGGATGACCCCAGCTAATACGTCTAGCAATAGTGGAGATGGTGTCTGAATGGGCCTTCCCTTTTAATCAGATTAGTGACTTCCCTAATTGTCATCATAGAACCTACATCCAGTAACTAATAGAAGCAGATGCAGTGACCCACAGCCAAGCACTGGGCTTAGCTCCTGGAGTTCAGTTGAAGAGAGGGAAGAGGAATCATATAAATGGGTGGGGGAGTTCAAGAGCAAGATGGGAAAAACCACAAAGACAGCTGATCAGGGCTAGTGGGAACTCATGGACTCTGGCCTGACAGCTGGGGAACCTGCACTGGACCTCTGAATGTGGGTGACACTCATGTGACTTGATCTGTTTGGGGGGGGGGGGAGCTGGTGGCAGTGGGACCAGGCAGTGAAACCAGGATTTATTCCTGGTGCATGAATTGGCTTTTTGGTGCTCATTGTCTATCATGGGATACCTTGTTCAGCATTGATAGGAGGGGGGAGGGGGAAAGGACTTGGTCCTGCCTTAACTTGGTATGCTAGACTTTGTTGATTCCCCAAGGAAGGCCTTACCACCACTGAGGAGTGGAATGGGGGATGGGAAGGAAGGAGATGGGGAAAGAGGGGGAACTGGGGTTGGCATTAAAATGAAAAATAATTTTTTTTGGTTTTTTTCGAGACAGGGTTTCTCTGTGACTTTAGAGGCTGTCCTGGAACTCGCTCTGTAGACCAGGCTGGCCTCAAACTCACAGAGATCCGCCTGCCTCTGCCTCCCGAGTGCTGGGATTAAAGGCGTGCGCCACCAACGCCCGGCCGAAAAATAATTTTTTTAAAATAAAAAATATCTGAAGACCACTGTAGTATTTCCTGTTAATGAATACATCTTAGATGTAAATAATTTGTTGATTGAATAAATCATTCTAGCAGGGGTTTGGCTTATGCACTTAACCACTTCCTTTCCCTGCTGAGATGGTAAACCATGTCTGTATTCCTATAAGAGTGACAGAGGCTGTTTCCATGTTTTTAGACTTGTAAGAGTCCAGTGGTACCACTAATCTTATCCCTGTTTGATTTATGCATTTGGACTCTGTGTAAAAAGTGTTGGATTGTTTTTTTCTGGCCAGAGTTCTGGTGCTGTGGAGGCCTGGGGACTGGACACTGGGGAACCGATCTTAGGCTAGCCTATCCAAAGACTGCCAAAACCTCAGAAGTAGACCTGCCTCCACCCACAGGAAGAGGAGAGGAGCCATTGGAGTATTGGACCTGCTTGCAACCACCAGAAGGGAATCTTGGACCAGTACCCACCAGGAGAGGAAGGGACTCCCACTGAACCCACTAGAAGAAGGGATAGGAAGAAGACAATATAAAAACACATTCAGATACAGGCAAAGACCGTTCAGCTTCTATTGCATGGAATACTTTGAAGAGCGTTGGTATAAGCCGTTCTTTGAATTTCTGGTTAAATTGTCCACTGCGGCCATCTGGTCCTGGGCTTTTATTTCCTTAGGTGTTACAGGTCTATTTAAATTTCTTATCTGTTGATTTAATTTTGGTAAGTGATATCTATTCATGAAATTGTCCATTTCCTTTAAATTTTCAAATTTTGTGGAGTATAGTTTTTCAAAATATAACCTGATGATTCTCTGGATTTCCTCAGTGTCCCCTGTTATGTCCCCCTTTTTGTTTCTGATTTTGTTAATTTGCATGTTCACACTCTGTCCTTTGGTAAGTTTGGATAAAGGTTTGTCTATCTTGCTGATTTTCTTAAAGAACCAACTCTTTGTTACATTGGTTCTTTGTATTGTTTTCCTAGTCTCTGCTTTATTGATTTTAGCCCTCAATTTAATTATTTCCTGGTGTCTGCTCCTCTGGGGTAGTTTGCTTCCTTTTGTTCTAGAGCTTTCAGTTGTGCTCTTAATTCTCTAGGGTAACTATTCTCGAGTTTCTTCATGTGGGCACTTAGTGCTATGAACTTTCCTCTTAGCACTCCTTTCAAAGTGTCCCATAAGTTTAAGTATGTTGTGTCTTTATTCTCATTGAATTCTAGGAATTCTTTAATTTCTTTTTTTATTTCTTCTTTGACCCAGGAATGGTGCAATTGCACACTATTCAATTTCCATGAGTTTTCAGGGTTTCTGAGATTTGTGTTGTTGTTGAATTCTAACTTTATAGCTTGGTGGTCTGATAAGATACATGGACTTATTCCTATTTTTTGTACCTGTTGAGATTTGCTATGTTGCCAAATATGTGGTCTATTTTTAAGAAGGTTCCACGTTGCTCTGAGAAGAAGGTACGTTCTTTTGTTTTTGGATGGAATGTTCTATAGATGTTTGTTAATCCCAACTTGGTCATAATTTGTATTAGTTCCTTTGTTTCCTTGTTAAGTTTCTGTCTGGTATTCCTGTATAGTGGTGAGAGTGGGTTGTTGAAATCTCCCACTGTAAGTGTGTGAGGTTTTATATGTGCTTTGAGTTTTAATAATAATTTTTTTATGAATGTGGTTGCCTTTGTATTTGGGGCATACATGTTCAGAATTGAGACTTCATTTTGGTTTATTTCTCCTGTTCTGAGTGTGCAGTGGCCTCCTTCATTTCTTTTGATTGATTTCATTTTAAAGTCTAATTTGTCAGATATTAGGATCCCTGCTTGTTTCTTGGGTCCATTTGAAGCTGATGTGTGTTTCTTGCATGCAGAAGAAGGATGGATTCTATCTTGGAGTCCATTCTGTTAGCCTGTGTTTTTTGTGGGCAAGTTAAGACCATTAATATTGAGGCATATTAATGACCATTGATAGCTCATTCTTGTTTGTTTTGGAATGGTTGTTTTTGGTGGAATTGTATGTGGATTTCCACCACTTTTCTTTTGCCTGTTGGTAAAGTTGGATTATCTATTGCCTATATTTTTCTGGTTGTAGTTAACTTCCTTTGGTTGGAGTTTTCCTTCCAGAACTTTCTGTTGGGCTGGGTTAGTGGATATGTATTATTTAAATCCGGTTTTGTTATCGAATACCTTGTTTTCTCCATCTATAATGATTGAAAGCTTTACTGGGTATAGCAGTCTTGGCTGTCATCCTTGGTCTCTTAATGTTGGTAGAATATCTATCCAGGGTCTTCTGACTTTCAGCATTTCCATCGAGAAATCAAGTGTAATTCTGTTAGGTTTGCCTTTATATGTTACTTGGTCTTTTTCTCCAGCTGCTCTTAATATTCTTTCTTTATTTTGTATGTTTGGGTTCTTGATTATGTGTCGAGAGGATTTTTTATTTGGTCTACTCTATTTGGTGTTCTGCAAGCTTCATGTACCTTCATTGCCATGTCTTTCTTTAGCTTGGGAAAATTTTCTTTTGTGATTTTGTTGAATATGTTTTCTGCCCCTTTGAGGTGGGTTTCTTCACCTTCTTCTATACCTATTATTCTTAAGTTTGGTCTTTTCATGATATTCCTTATTCCTGGATATTTTGTGTTAGCAATTTGTTGGACTTAAGATTTTCTTTGGTCGATGAATATCCTAGTGTATTTTCAACACTTGAGATTCTCTTTTCCATCTCTTGTATTCTTGTTGGTTATGCTTGCATCTGTAGTACCTGACTGTTTGCCCAGCTTTTCTATTTCCAGCATTCTTTCAGACTGTTTTTTTTATTGTTTCTATTTCAGATTTCTACCCTTGCACTGTTTGAATTGTTTCTTGCAATTTTTTTTGCTATATCTTTTCTTCCATTTCTTGCATTTTTTGGATTGTTCTTTTCTTCAATCTCTTTATAGGATTTTCTCATTTCTTTGAAGGCCTCTATCTATTTCATGAAGTTTTTTTATAATGCCATTCTCTTCTACTTCATTTGTGTTGGGATGTTCCTGCTGGTGTAGTGTTTCTGAACTCTGGCAGTGTCATGTTGGTTTTTCTCTTGCTCAGTGTGTTTTATATTGTTCTCTTCCCACTCAATCTTCCAGTGGGTTCCAGAATGTGCCTCTTCCTCTCCTGGTGGATGCGGGACCAGGGTTCCCTTCTGGTGGGTGTATGCAAGGCTCTGGTAGCTCTCCACTTCCTGGTCTAGTCCCGTGGGTGGAGCAGGAGACTAGGATGATGGGGGTACATTGGCTCCCATAGCTGAGATGGAAGCCACAGTGGTAGACCCCAAGCACAGGATGTTGGCTTAGTCCTGTGGGTGGAGCAGGAGACTAGGATGCTGGGGTGCATTGGTCCCTGCCACCGGGATGGAAGCCACAGTGGCAGACCCTAAGCACTGGCAGGCTGCCTGGAAATGGGCCCTGGTTTATCTAGTCCTATGGTTGGAACAGAAGACTAGGATGCTGGAGTGCATTGGCTCCAGCAGCCAGGATGGAAGCCACAGTGGCCAGTCATTACAGGTTTAAAGAGAAATCTGGCACTAGGGAAATGTTCAGAAATCTACAATGTAAGCAATAGTCAAGAGGCTACCTTAAATGCCCTTCCCTGATAATGAGATTGATGACTACATTTTATGCCATCCTAGAGACTTCTTCCAGTAGCTCAAATGTAGGAGTGAGCCCACAAAATTCTTCATGCCCATAAGGGCAGAGATAAGGAAATTAGCCCAGGTGAAGATAAAAGGAAGCGAAAGAAAAAGGAAGCTCTCTTTGGAAGCCTGCCATGCTTCTGACCCCCATCTTGTGTGTAAGTTCTTTCTCTGGTAAATAAATATATTATATTCCATATTGCATTGACCTCCCTTGTCACTGAAGGAAGCAGAAACAGACACCCATAGCTAAACACTGAGCTGAACCCATGGAATCCAGTTGCAGAGAGGGAGGAATGATGAGCAAAGCGTCAAGATCAGACTGGAGAAACCCACAGAAACAGTTGACTTGAGCAAGTGGGAGCACATAGATCCCAGACGGACAGCTGGGAAACCAGCATAGGACTGTTCCAGACCTCCTGAACATGGTTGTCAGTTTGGGGGTCTGGTTAATCTGTGCGTCCTTTGGTAGTGGATAAGTATTTATCCCTAGTACATGAATGGAATTTTAGATCCTACTCCACACAGAGGGATACTTTCTCAGCTTAGACACACGGGGGAGGGTCTAGGACTTGCTACAAATTATATGACAGACTTTGAAGATCCCCCATGGAAGGCCTCACCCTCCCTGTGGAGCAGAAAGGGGATGGGATAGGGAGTCAGTGGAGGTCAGGGGAAGAGGGGAGAGATGGAGCTGTGATCGACATTTAAAACAAGATTGTTTCTAATTTAAATAGAAAAAGGAAAAAAAGTGCTGGATCTTTGAGAATTACTCTGGAACAGTGTACATTTATGGGTATGTTTGCTTCAGTGTATTTGTTGTGTGAGATATGGTACCTTTACTGAAAGAGAGCAACCCTGACCCAGGTACCTGATTTGCAGTTATTGACCTGGTAAATTATTTTCATCTATATTTATTTGTGAGACCCACAACAGTGTTACAGTAAGTTTAAATGTCATAGTAAACTATGTAAGGTCTAAATCATAGGTTGTAAATCACGTGAAAAAGGGCTAGAAAAATAGCTCAGTAGACCTCCTGAACTTGCTTAGCATGTGTGAGACTATAGGCTTAATTGTCAGTATTAGAAAAATAATTTTAAAAATGTAGTGTAAATTTGGAGATTTATCAGACTGGTAAATTTCTGAGATGTGGTGTTATGGATGAAAGAAAAATTGCTGTGTCTTATAACACCAATTAGCAAAAAGAAGCAAAATGATAGGTGTTTTTTTATTAGAAGCAACACACATCATATTTAAATGTTTGTGATTTAGCTCCTCAATAACTCTAAATTACCCTGCTGTAATAGGGGAAGCATGAGACATCCCCGCCAGTGAAAGCTTTTCCACTTAACTCTTATGAAACAGCTAGACTAAATAAATTCTAGCCTGTGGAAAATCAGCATGCTTCTTGGTACCTGTGGGAAGTAGCAACTGAGAATTACAACAGAAGATATCTTGTTGTTTTTATGTTTTCTGCAGATATCTATTTACCTTTCAGGGAACAGCTCTATGTTTGCTAATAGGCATCCATAGAGACTGAACATTGAATCACCGAATGTCAAGTCACTGATGACTTAAGGCTCCCAACATAAATCATATGCTTTTACCAAACATGTTTTACCAAAATGTTTAGGCACAAGACTTAATAATCTTTTATCAAATAGAAATGGAAAATAAGAAATTGAGCTTGAAGGTCCATGGAGATACATCATTGGACAAAGTACTTGCTGTGAAACATGAGAACCTAAGATCACTTTCTCAGCACTCACACAAAAATCTAGGTGTGGTAGCACATGCCAGTAATCCCAGAGCTGGGAGGTGGAGACAGGAGGATCCAGTAGCTCACTGTCCAGAAAGTCTAGCCAGTGGTGAGCTCCAGATTCAGTGAGAAACTATGTTTTACAAATAAGGTGGAGAGTGATCGAGGAAAATATCCAATATCAATCTCTTGCCTACACACACACACACACACACACACACACACACACACACACACACACACACACACACTATTCCCACCCCTGTATGCACACACAGATATAAAGCATAAACAAACACAAAAGAAATTGAGCCTGCTCTCTTGCAAGAGGTACAAGTTGTTTCAGGAGCAGGTATTGTAGATACCCTCAAAACTCACTCCTTCTATATTGTCTTTTTACTTATTTATCTATTAAACCTGTGGTTTCTTGGAAAATTTCTAATGAAGTTACAAAAAATAAATAACCCTGATGCCTCTTTTAAGGATGGTCATATGATTTCCTGACACATATGGAAGGGAGTATAAGTGGCAGCCTCATTCAGGAATGGTCTGAAGAACTGTTGGTAAAAGAAAGTTCTTCACATAAAGAGAACCTTAAGATTGCATTTGGTGTAGGCAGAGAAATGGTGAAATTAGAACTCATGTTGTGCAAACATTTTTTAATATTAAACTGGATGGCCTGAGACTTGGGAAAGAACAGAATGACTAATTAGTGACATAGAAGCAAGGTAAGGAAATCTGTTTAATATTCCAAGAATAGACAGAGCTCAAGAATTTACACACCACAAAAATTCTTTTTTTGTGGAATTACATTCAGAAAGTGACCTTTTATGATAGTATTTTTTCTTTTTTCAATTTAAATTAGAATCAAGGTTGCTTCACAAGTCAATCCCAGCTCCCTTTCTCTCCCCTCCTCCCCCAACCCCTACCATCCCACCCAATCCCCACTCCACTCTCCAGGGGGAGTGAGGCCCTTCATGGGGGATCTCCAAATCTGTCCACCATGCAAATTCTTGTCAAAGGTCCTAACTATAGAAGCTTTAAATAAACAAAATGATCCCTATATGGGAATCTGTTGAGCCTGGGTACTGCAGGGTTTTAATAATGAACATATGTGAAAGCCTAGTTTGGGTTCTGTAGCCTATGCACCAGTCCAACCTTGCAAGAAACATGTCCATGCTGTCCTCACACTCCAAACATAGTTCAAGTCATGTATTCTGCATACTAGCCCAGCCTAGTGAATGACCCAGATCTCCACTGTCTGCACCCTCCCCATACTGTAAGCTTAGCTGGAGTCCCAGGGGTTATATAACTTTGCAGCAAGGTTAGGGCTCAAATCCCCTTCTACCTTCACTATCCTCACATTCCCAGGTCTAGCTTAGTAGTGAAACTTGCACTCCAGTCTAAGGAGATCCAGCTGGAGGCACATTTGCAGGGTTCCTTTGTTAATACTGAATTGGTATAGTACCCATTCCACTAATTAAAAATCAATACCAGAGCCCGACTCAGTGATTAACAGCACTTTCTGCAGAGGACCCAGGATCAATTCCCAGCACTCACACGGTTACTTAAAACTGTCTTCAACTCTGGTTCCAGGGATCTCAGGTCCTCTTCTGGCCTCTACAGCACCAGGCAAGCATGCAGTGCGTTTACATACATTCACGAAAACCACTCATACCCATAAAACAAAAATAAATAAATCCCTATGAAAAATCAGCACAGAGTATCTGGGGAACTGACTTACTAACTCTTCATACTTTATCTCAAATCAAGCTTGGGTCACAGCAAAAACATAACCAAGCAACCACGCAACAGATGCAGGCTAGCATCTTATATCAGACTCATGACCAACCGCAGAAATCTACACACTCGGGTCACATTACAAAATACAAACAAGATAAAATGTCAAGATGTTATGTCCCCTCCAAAATCCACTAGTTCTATGTCCTCCAATTGGAAGTACCTAGATGAATTTCAGGACACAAAATGTAAAAGAACAATCAGAAACATGATTAAAAATTCAAGGAGTTTAAAAAGGACGTGACCAAACACTCCAACAATCTTAAAGATGAAAGGAATAAACTCCTCAGAAAAGTTCAAGAAAACGAAATAATGAAGACAATTCAGGATTTGAAAGCTAAATTCAGTAAAAAATATCAATAGTAAAGGAAACTCAGATTAAATGAAGGTGGAGTGAAGAAACTTGAGCAACCCAATTGAAAACCCATGGGAAGTCTTACCAGAAGAATATGTCAGATAGAAGATAGATACAGGACTTGAAGATAAAGTAAAGGAACTAGACCATCCCATCAAAAATACAAAAAATTACAAACACATTAAAAGAGTATGCAAGAACTTTTGGATACCATGAAGACAGGGATCGTACTATTCAGGAAGTCAGTAACATGTGCTTCACCTACCCGAGGCTACTGCTACTGTTGACAACCTGCCTTCTCAATAGCTTCTCACACGGTACCATCCTTGGAGCATCTCAGCAGACACCTGATGCCTGTGAGCGATCAGGCTGAAAGTATTTTAGTTTTGTAGAGTATTTTTATAATGTGTCCTTAAGAATTTCCTATTTTCCTAAAACATCTTCTCTACACATAGGCTGTGAACAACCCCATGTCCCCTGCCCAGCAGATCAAATCTGTCAATGAAATACAGCTGACCTGGGTTCCTCTTTTCTTTCCATCCCTGATTATGATCTGGACAATTTTAAACAAACCAGGGCATTTCCTTCATACATTTGCTTATGTACTTCATCTTCCTCAATAAAGGTACTGAAGGCTTTGCATTCTTTGGAGTCTTAGTAGAAAACTGATGCCAATAGGATTTTGTTGAGAGCTGGGTTTCTGTTGCTCTCTCTTATGAATGGGGCATTGGAGAGCTGCAGAGCTGGAAGAGAAAGAGTAAAGTCCTTCCCTTTTGCCAATATTTTGGGTGTCTCAGAGCACCATACCAACCTTATTTCTTCAATTTGACAATGGCATGCTTTTCCTTTTTTTTTTTTTAAGATTTATTTATTTATTATGTATACAGTGTTCTGTCTGCATGTATGCCTGCAGGCCAGAAGAGGGCACCAGATCTCATTACAGCTGGTTGTGAGCCACCATGTGGTTGCTGGGAATTGGACTCAGGACCTCTAGAAGAGCAGCCACTGCTCTCAAGAGCTGAACCATCTCTCTAGGCCCTGTTTTTTTTTAATTATTTTTATTTTTATTTGTATGATCATTGGTATTTTCCCTGCATGTATGTCTGTGTGAGAGAGTCAGAAACTCTGGAACTGAAGTTACAGACAGGTGTGAGCTGCCATGTGGGTGCTGGGAATTGAACCCAGGTCCTCTGGAAGAGCAACCACCATGCCATCTCTCCAGCCTGGTATGCTGTTCTTCAAGACACAACTGAACTTGGTTTGTACTTTGCATCCTTTGCAGAATCGGTCTCGCAGTGTTCTTGCGATAATAGAAGCCCTGCCAACTTCTCCTTTAAAGGAATCTGAATTCTGCACATGGAGTTCCACTTCCATGCTCAGCACCACAGTTTCCAGTTGAGGAGTGTGCTTTTTCAGCACTCTGAACATCACTTCCCCTAAGATGGCTTTCCCAAGGTCTGTGTTACTAGTTCCAATTCCTGTCCGTGGTCTAAACTTGAGGTAAGAGTTACTTCCTGCGTTTGGCAATTTTGTGTTGTGACATTTTATTGTTATTGTTTTCAAACCTTTAGTCATTGATTTCAGGAATTGAATTATGAGACAGTCATAAAGCTTAATTGACAAATCTTTGCGAATTCATTTTTCACAAGCAATTTGTTCTTTATACACACACCTTCCTTTTGTTGGCCCTTAGGAGACAACTTCTACCTCCTCTTCTGGCAAAAAGAATTTTGATGGAGGGCATTGGTTTGAGATCTTTTTCTGTACCCATTCAATTTGGTTTACAAGTGTCATCATAGAAATGACCCGAGTTAGATGACAGTTTAGGATGACTTAGGCCAAGCATAAAACATTAAATCTCATGTATGCAAGACTAGTCTCATTTTTCTATTTTTGAAACTAGGATAATAAAACTCAATTGCTTCTGAGAATTCAGTCTGGCTGAACACTGTTTTTGAAGCTCAGTAATAGACTTTCTGAAACCTGATCAGATAATTTTCAGAAACTATGAAGACCAAAGCATACTTGATAAAACATGAGAGCCCACATGGAAGAAGGCAGAAAAAAGCCTATGACTTAGGCTTTTTCCAGTTCATTCTCTGCCATCTATTATGGCAATAAGTCTATTCCGATCTGAGAACTTCTTGGGGACTGACAATATATAGATTTTTTTTGAGACAGGATCTTGCTATGCTATCCAGGTTGATCTTATTGGAACCACCCCTTGCATGAGAGGGTTGATCAACTTTTGACCCATGGAGCTCTTTCTAAAATTTTCCTCTGAAAGCACTGGAAATAAAGGATTCTTTACTAAGGAGTGGGGCAATGGGCTTTCCTGTGGTGATGCTGGAGCTGAGCTACCCCAGGAGCATTTGGGTACTCAAGTATGTGAAAAGCTGGCTTGATGTCACTGATAAATAACTGGGTGTCTTAGTTAGGGTTTCTATTGCTCTAATGAAACACCATGAGCAAAAAGCAAGTTGGAGAGGAAAGGGTTTATTTGGCTTATGTTTCCATATCACTGTTCAACATCAAAGGACATGAGGACAGGAAATCAAACAGGGAAGGAACCTGGAGGCTGGAGCTAATGCAGAGGGGTGCTACTTCTTGGTTTGTTACTCATGGCTTGCTCAGTCTGCTTTCTTATAGAACTTAGGACCACCAGTCCAGGCATGGCACCACCCACAATAAGCTGGGTCCTCCTCATCAATCATTAGTTAAGAAAATGCCTTCCATGCCTGCCCACAACCTGATCTTATGGAGATTTTTCTTTTCTTTTCTTGATATTTTGTGGACCATCCCCTCATTTCCACTCTTTGCCCTTGAAACCTCTCCCCCAATACAAAATTTAAAAGTAATACCAAACCAAACCAAACCAACCAACCAACCAACCAACCAGATCAAAACAAACCAAACAAAAAATCTCAGCATGGAAGCTGTAGTGTAATCATAGTCACACAGTATACCCTTTAGCCCTTACACCTTTACTTCTAAGTGTTCATTGCAATGAGTCATTGGTCTGGATAGAGGCCTTCAGCTTCTGCTACACTGTGCATGCTGGGCCCTCACCTGGACTCCCCTTGGATGTCCCATTGTGTCATGGACATCCTGTAGCTTTGGATCTGCAGATCCAGAACCTTCACATGCTCCACCATGTGGGCTACCTCGTAGTCCTAGTTCTGGATCTGGTGGTTGCTGAGTTGGTCAGCCAGCCAGCTTTCCCTTACTGTCACCACCCAGGCAAGATCTTCAGCACTGCCCCATCTAGCTCTCCCAGTGTTGCAGACGGCAAGAAACAGGGCCAGTTCTTCGTCTCTCACACCCTCAGGTCCTGCTCAACCACACTCACATCACTAGGGCCAGCTCTTCGTATGAGAGAAGGGGCAGGGGCAGCTCTCCTGCTCTCATGCCCACAGGCCTGGCTCACCTGAACCCTCACCAACAGAGTCAGCTCTAGTGTGCTGCCCAGATGAGGTACTGTGCCCTCACCCATGACCCTGTCAACAGGGTCAGTTCTAGTTTACTGGCCTGGACATGGTGCAGGGCCTGTTGTCCTGCTCTCCGGAGTACTTCTGCCAGTGGGGGACAGTGCCAATTATCCCACCCTCATGACCTCAGGGCCAGGTCAACTCTCCCACCTGCCACAGGAGAGGGGGGTGGGGGAGGGGAGGAAGTCATCTCTCCCTTTCCCATTCCACTATATGGTAGATGAAGGGTGGGGGGCAGATCTGGATCTCCCTTATGTTCATTGTGCCTGATCACTTGCTGACCTGGATATGTGCAGGACCCTCTCTCCTGAGGGCTGCAGCTGGGGAGAAGCAGGGACAGCTCATAACCCTGTGACTAGATTTTCCTGCCCGCGGTAGGGGGCAAGGGGGGCAATCTCTTCCTTGCCCGTGCCACCATGTGACAGACTGTGGGGATAGCTCCCCACTCTGGTATATACAGGACCGGCTTATCCACACCCCCAACAGCAAGGATAGCTCTACTGTGCTGCCCTGGTAAAGGGCCTACTCTCCCAAGCAATAGCCAATGAGGAGTAGGCCCAGTTCTCTGTATTGCTGCAGCCAGTAAGGGGTGGGGCCAACTCTGTGCCTCCCTATTCTCACTGCTTTTGAGGGTAACAGGAGACATGGACATCAACATAGACCCTGGCTGTGGTTGGACCATGTATCCAAAAATGGTCCTTGGAAGCATCCAATGCCTGGATGTCATTGTGGCCCTAGTTGGCATTGTAGATCACATAAATCATCATGGTCCCAGTGGTGGCCTGGCCCTCAAATGTCAACATATCCCCAGGTGGCAGCCCAGACCCCAGGCATCTGCTGAGTCTTCTACGGTAACAGGAGCCACAGACATCGACACAGACTGTGACTGCAAACATGGCCCTTAGCTGTATGTTGGGATCAGACAACACTGTGATGCTGGGTGGCAGCATAGACCGTCCAGGTCTGTGTGGTGCCTGCAGCAGCTTGACCCTCTAAGACCAACGTGACCTCCATGTAGGCCTGGACTTGCAGATGGCTTTAGCTTTTGTGGAGTTTACATAAAAGTGTCCAGCACACAGGGGAAGCAGCATCCTGTGTAGCACTCACAGTGTTAGATCATCTCTTTCTGCCCTGCTGGTGGTCTGTACAGTTACAATGGAGCTCTCTGCATACTCCTGTTAGGAGATACCTGTCATCTCCATGATGAAGGGATACTGTTGCCCCTGGTAGATAAAGCTGGGAGACCCCGCTCACAAGTCCAAATCCTGCATTATCAGCCACTGGAGAGTCGTTTCTGCTACTTGAACTCTGGACTGAGATCTCCTGTTACTTAATTTTCAAAACTTTAAAAATGGTTCAAAAAATTTGTGTGTGTGAGAGAGAGAGAGAGAGAGAGAGAGAGAGAGAGAGAGAGAGAGAGAGAGAGAAATGAGCAAATGAGTACAAGTGCTCATGGAGGCCCGAGGCATAGGATCTTCTCAGGGCTCAGGTCACAGGTGGTTGTAAGTCTCTCAGTGTGGGTACTGGGTCTTGAACTTACAAGAGCAGTATGTGCTCTTCACTGCTGAGTCATTTTTTTTTAACTAACAAGATGTTATTTTACATTAAGATGTTTAAACACTAAACTAAGTAAGGAAACAGCCTACATAATTGAGAACTATCTGCACAAACCTGGGTAGAGAACATATATTATTGACAGTTACTGTATTAATATAAAATGTTGATTATGTGACAACTATTAATATAATTGAAAATTTTATTCAACTTCTATCATTACGTGCACAGCAACGTCTCTTCCCTCTCGTGTTAAATAAATGAACAAGAGTCCTTAAACTCCACAGTTGCATGACAACTTAAAGCATAGCATTTTTTAAAAAGCGGTCAGGTTGACACTGATAAGGAAGGTGTGTGATGAAGCACCAACAGCAGTGGACAGCAGCTGACAGAATGATAGGATTGCTAGGTCAGGTCTACATTTAAAAAATATAATTCCTTACTGTCAAGATCAACTTGTGAGCTGGTGGCACACTCCTTTAATCCCAGCACTCCTGAGGCAGAGGCAGGCGGATCTCTGTGAGTTCGAGGCCAGCCTGGTCTACAGAGCGAGTGCCATATGGGCTCCAAAGCTACGCAGAGAAACCCTGTCTCACAAAAAAGATCAATTTGTGTGTGGCATTACTAAATGATGTGAAGACTGTCAGTGCTTCAGAGATGCAGTCAAGGATTGCAATGCAGGAGTTCCCATGATGGTTGATCTTGTGTGTCAAACTGCCTAGGTTATGACACTAGTTGCTTACTCAAATACACTTCTAAATGTTACTGTGCAGCACATCTTTTTTTAAGATTTGGAAATCTTTAACTTCCTTGTTTTTATTAAAATTAGAAACAAGCTTGTTTTATATGTCAATCTCAGTTCCCTCTCACTCCTATCCTCCCCTGCTCCCCCAGTGGCCCCCTGTCTCATCCCCTTTCTGCTCCCCAGGGAGGGTGAGGCCTTCCATGGGGGATCTTCAAAGTCTGTCATATATCATTTGGAGCAGGGCCTAGGCCTCCCCCGTGTGTCTAGGCCTCCTAACTGACACCCATGTTCGGGGGATCTGGATTGGTCCTATGCTGGTTTCTCAGCTGTCAGTCTGGGGTCCATGAGCTCCCCCTTGTTCAGGTCAGCTATTTCTGTGGGTTTCTCCAGCCTGGACCTGACCCTTTTGCTCATCACTGCTCCTCTACAACTGGATTCCAGGAGTTCAGCTCAGTATTTAGCTGTGGGTGTCAGTTTCTGCTTCCATCAGCTGCTGGATGAAGGCTCTAGGATGACATATAAGGTAGTGAACAATCTCATTATTGGAGAAGGGCATTTAAGGAAGCCTCTCCACTATTGCTTAGATTGCCCATTTGTGTCACCCTTGTAGATCTCTGGACATTAATACAGTAACTGCCAATAATATATGTTCTCTACCCAGGTTTGTGCCAGATTTCTCTTTAAACCTATAATGGCTCTCTTTATTATGGTATCTCTTTTCTATCTCTCCTCTATTCTTCCCCTGACTTGATCTTCCTGTTCTCTCATATCCTCCTCTCCCCTCCTCTTCTCCCTTTCTCTTTCTCCTAACTCCCTCTCCCCTCCGCTCATGCTCTCAATTAGCTTAGGAGATTTTGTCCCTTTCCCCTTCTCTGAGGGACCATGTATGTATTTTTTAGGGTCCTCCTTCTAACCTAGCTTCTCTGGCAGTGAGGATTTTAGGCTGGTAATCATTTGTTCTATGTCTAAAGTCCATATATGAGAGAGAACATTCCATGTTTGTCTTTTTGTGACTGGGTTACCTCACTTAGAATTGTTTCTTCTAGTTCCTTTCATTTGCCTGTGAATTTCAAGATTCCATTGTTTTTTTCCCCCGCTGAGTAGTAACTCCATTGTGTAAATATACCACATTTTCTCCATCCATTCTTCAGTTGAGGGGCATCTATGTTGCTTTCAGGTTCTGGCTACTACAAATAATGCTGCTATGAACATAGCTGAACAGATGTCCTTGCTGTATGAATGAGTATCTTTTGGGTATATGCCTAAGAGTGGAATTTGTGGATCTTGTAGTAGACTGATTGCCATTTTCCTCAAGAATTGCCATACTGATTTCCAAAGTGGCTGTACAAGTTTGCACTTCCCCATCAGCAGTGGAGGAGTGTTCCCCTTTCTCCACAGTCTCTCCAGCATAAACTGTCATTTGTTTTTTTGATTTTAGCCATTCTGATAAGAGCAAGATGCTATCTCAGAGTTGTTTTGATTTGCGTTTTCCTGATGGCTAAGGATGTTGAGCTCTTTCTTATGTGTCTTTCAGCCGTTTTGGAATCCTCTATTGAGAATTCTCTATTTACTTCTCTAGCCCACTTTTTAATTGGATTATTTGGTGTTTTGGTAACTAGCTTCTTGAGTTCTTTGTATATTTTGGAAATCAGCCCTCTGTCAGATGTGGGGTTGGTGAATATCTTTTCCCATTCTGGGGGTTATCCTTTTGTCTTGTTGACTGTGTCCTTGTCTTACAGAAGCTTCTTAATTTCAGGAGTTTCCATTTATTAATTGTTGATCTCAGTATCTGTGCTACTTGTATTATGTTCAGGAAGCTGTCTGTACCAATTTGTTCAAGGGTAGTTCCCACATTCTCTTCTAGGAGGTTCAGTGTGGCTGGATTTATGTTGAGGTCTTTGATCCATTTGGGCTTAAGTTTTGTACAGAGCATCTTTTAAAAAAGACACAATTAACGTTTAAGTCAGTACACTCTGAGTAAACTGGATTCTTTTATCTTTATAATTTTTATCACAGGTATGGGCCTTGCCTTAGAGATTTTTATTGCTGTGATGAGATACCATGACCATGGCAGATCTCATTAAGAAAATAATTACTTGGGTTGGCTTGCTTACAGATAGTGGTTCAGTCCATTATCATCATGGTGGGGAGCATGGCGGCATCTAGGCAGATGTGGTGCTGGAGTAGTAGCTGAGAGGCCTACATCCTGCAGGCAACAGTAAATCAACTGACAGTCATATTGAAAGAAGATTGAGCAAAAGAGACCCCAAAGCCCTCCCCCACAGTGACACACTTCCTCCAACAGGTCATGCCTCCTAATTGTGCTACTCCTTTTGGGGGCCATTTTCTTTCAAACCACCACAGGCTTGAACTGAACAAAGAGCTTTTGTGTAGTTAATTCTCAGAGGGCTACACAGAAACTCCACAGGAGCACACCCCTCCCCCCATGGTATCCTGTAGAGTATGAGCTCAAGGGCACAAAATCAGTCTGAGTCCAGTGTCCAACTTTCTGGTCTGCTCCATGGGAAAGGCCAATTTCTTATAATACACCTACCTTTCTACATGTCTGTATATCTGTATCTACTTACTGGTAATTTTGCTGTGAAAATCTGAACATAGTGTGGGAAAAAATCCTCACTGCATAATAAAAGACACTAGTGAAAATTAAGCCTTTTTGATATATCATTCTGCAACAAAGGGCACCAGCATACCAAAAAGGTAAAAAAGAAAAAAAGAAGGCACAAAAGAAAAAGAAAAAATGACTGGTGTGCTGACAGTGTTTTTCTCACCTGGATAGTGAGAAATTTCTTCCCTTTTTTGCCCATATACTAGTCCCTTAGATAGGCACAATCTTTTTTTTTTTTTCTCAGCACCAAAGATTTCATTTTTCCTTCCTTTTTTAAAAAATTTAAGTTAGAAACAAGCTTGTTTCACATATCAATCATAGCTCCCTCTCCTTCCCCTCCTCCCCATCTCTCCCCACCAGAACCCTCAGTGGCCCCCCCATCTCCACTCTGATCCCCAAGGAGGGTGAGGCCCTCCATGGTGGATCTCCAGGATAGGGTCTAGGCCCTTCTTCAAGAGTCCAGGCTGAGAGAGCATCCCACATTGTGGCATGGGCACTCAAAGTCTATTTGTACACTAGGGATACATACTAACCAAGTCCCCATAGATTACCTAGGGATAGGCACAATCTTTATATATTTCTACCACAGCCCCCTTCCCTAATTTCCTCTCCTATTCAGGATACAAAGTCTTACCTAACAAATATTTTAAGCCTTGGAACTACCCCTTTCTCATCATGGGCTCAATCTTATAGTCCTGAGACAAGCAGGCACTAGCCACTAGCTGTGGGACAGGGACCAGGGCCTCCTACTTATCTGAGTGTCTTTGATGAGTTCTAAGGACATCTCATGTTGAAAAGAGATCATGAGAGTTTGTTTCCTATAGTTAGGGTTGCAACTGTTGATAACTCACTCACCAAAGACAGAAAGGTACAACTTGTGCCCATGGACAGTTGTAGACCCCTGTCTTCTTCAGCTAGTGATCAGGTTTTCCTAGACCTGACTACATAATGTTCACTTTCTATCTCTGAATACAAATATAGATTCCTTTTCACCTGAATTGACCCTCTAGTTTTGACAGTTTTTTTTAAAAAACACAGTTTCATCAGGAGTTGGAGTTTTATTTTTGTTTGTTTGTTGTTTTCAGACAAAATCTCACTCACTTCATAGCTCTGACTGACTTGGAACTGGTTTTGAACTCTCAGAGATCTGCCAACTCTGACTCCAGAGTGCTGGGATTAAAGACATGTGCTATCACAACTGGACCACATCAGGAGCTTTTTCCTTATTGCTGCAGACTTTCTGCTTTTACACTGATTGCTTCATTTCAGACTTCTGAAACAAAACCACCATAAGATAGACAGCTCAAGGAGAGCTTTTCTTCTAGTTCCAGAGGCTGTAAAGTCTAAGATCAAAGGGTTAGCAGAGTCACTGTGTGGTAAAGACCCATTTCCTAGCTGACTTTCTCACAGTATCTTTGCAGGGGATAGGCCAGAAGGATAAAGGGAAGGAGAGAGGGAGAGGAAAAAAAGAGAGGGAGAGAGTTGTGTTTTTATAAGACCACTGATCCCATGCCCACCCTCATTAGTGTTTTCTGATAATGGAACTTTGAAATATAATTTCAGAGAAGTAAAACTGCTCTGTTATTTCAGACTCCCTAGGTAACATCTGAACGATGATGGGAAGAAGTGTTTTGTGAGTAAATATTCATTCCTTGAACTGTCATGGCAAGCTGAGTCAGATAACTAGGGGCCTAGATAGCTATGTGCTGGGAAGCTTGCTATTGTGCATTGGGGTGACTAGTGGGAGTGAGAGTCAGTGATTTGTGCTTGGGGTGATGGTGGTGGTGGTGGTGGTGTGTGTGTGAGTGTGTGTGTGTGTGTATGTGTGTGTGTGTGTACACCTACTTTCATCTCTTTCAATGTCTGGAAAAATTGTCCCAAATTCTTCTACTGCTAGCTAATCCTCTTCCAATAATTAGTTAAGACCACTATTCTGTGACTGGAAGATAAGTGCATGCGTGTGAGTTCAGATGCTCTATTCTAACCAATTGTCTTAGCCTAATAATTTAGCTGCATACTTAAAACTGAGTTAACCACACATCTCAATGTGTGGCCCTTTTCAGTGACCACACCTTATTTTTCGTATTTTAATGTCACTGTTCACTTTCCTTCCATAGATGACCATTTGGGGTACCTACAGATTTTCTGTATAGACAACCATCTCTTTCAGGTTTAATTTACTCCTTTTTTCAATTCTTGTGGCACTAGTTCTCCGCATCATCAAGGATATGCTGTTGAGTGACACTGAACAAACTCTAATACTGCAGAGATAGATACATGATTCAACTCCCTAACTTTACTAATATAAATAGCAGGAGTCAATCTACTGTTGCTATGTTTTAATTGTAATCCTGGGTCATCAGGACTTGGTCATATTTTGTAGGCTATTGGGTGGATTGTCTGTTTAGCTTTTAGCATTTTTATATTTGTACCTTATTTTGATAATATTATGTTTGTTCTATTACCCTTACCTTGTTTTTGTCATAAGTTTTGTTCAAGCCCAAAGTAAATTTAGTTTGTATTAAGTTAGATGATCTGTTATTAAGTGTCCATGAAGTCCTCTGGGACTGTTTTACTTGAGAAAAGACTTTTCTGTCATAGGGTTCATGACTAAGAGCAATTTGGGGAGCAAGCAGTTTATTTCAGCTTTGAGCCCTTGCCTCAAACTCCCTCATCTGAGGGAGGGCAGGGCAGGAACTGAGTCAAAAGCCATGCAGGAACACGGTTCACCAAGGCTTGCCCAGCTTTCTTTCTTATACATTCCAGGACTTCTGCCCAGGGGTGGTACCATTCACAGTGAGACTTCCTTCTTACACCAATTACTAATTAAGAAAGCCTTACAGACTTGCCTACAGACTATCTGATGGAGGCATTTCCTCAATTGAGGTTCCTTTCCCAGATAACTTTAGCATGTGGCAAATGGACAAAAGAAAAACAAACATAAAACAAAACCAAAATCCAAGATTTTGACATCCTTAAATTTTCAGTCTACTCACATGTTACAATGTTTTATGGTTGTTTTGATAAAATTTATTTTTATAATGTTTTAGATTTATTGTTGAGTTTCACAAGGGGTTTTATCAAGAAACAAAGCATTATCTACTATATATAATTAAAGTGCTTTCATTTAGGTACCTTGTATAATAATTTAAAAATAATATCTATCTTTTATTTATTCTTCGACACTATGTATACATTTATTTATATGATATATTTTGATCACATCTATCCCATTAACTTCCCTCCAACTTCTTCTAATGTCACACTCCAAATCCTTCCCAACTTGATATTTTGTTATTAATAACTCCCAAATCCAATGAATTCTTTCCACATGAGCATAGGTGTGGGGCAATCCACTGGGACCTGGGCAACCTGCCAGTGAATCATGACTCCCAAAGGAGAGTGACTCTCATCTTCTCATTAATTATAAACTGCTAACTATCTTTCTCCAAGGACTTCACCCTGATCCATGATGATATTTTGACAAGCTCAGTCTTGTGCAAATCTTGTGCAGGTAACCATAGCTACTGTGAGTTGCTATGTTTTTCTCTCTCTGCCAGTTTTGCATTCTTTTTATTGCTCTTCCATGATGTTCCCTGAGTCCTGGGTGGGAAAAGTTGAGTTAGAATATTTATCTACAGATGAACTCTAACAGTAGTAACTGTGAGAGTACATTTAACACTTTGATTACGAGTCTCTGCTTTCTATTACAAGAAGATGACAGAAGTTGAGAACAACACGATTCTATAGAAACAAACATAAATAGAATACACTCTGATAGCATGGCAATTTATCAAACCAGCAACAAGGCCTAAGGGCTTCCCAGTAATGGGCTTTGGACCAGGTGTATAGTACCCAACATGAAATCTTTCCTGTAATGCCAGCCTCATAGTCAGTCAGAAAGATACTGGTTATCACAGTAACAATTATGCCACTGAAACATCAGTGGGCACCTCTTGTCAAGCAGGTTGGTATTGTGATAGGCAGGGTCTAGTTCTGGGCAATACTTATGTCTTTTCTATCTCAGCGTCTTATATAGCATCTTCTAGCATTATATGATCTATCCATAAAGAAGAGAATTTCCTGAGAGTCAAGACCGATTTATCTATGTTGCAAATATATTTCTTAAAGAAAGGAATATTGACTGACAGCCTTTACCAGAATTGAGAGCCTTTTCTTGTTTCCCTTAAGCCACAATGCACAGTAATTCAATTCATTTAAAATTACATTTACCAAAAGTCAATTTCAATCCTGATATTTTGTGTTTCTTCCTCATGTATTATTTCATTTTTAGCCTTTGACATCTTTATTTTATTTTCCCCAAATGAATATTAAATCATTTTGAACAAGGCTCTGGAAGATCCACTATGAATAGTTTGAGCTAGGTGTACGAACTCACGTTAAATAGAACCAAACCCTCGCGTTTAGACTGATTTTCAATTTTTATTTTCTTTTTGTTTTTCATGCTTTTTTTCCTGAAGCCTTATTGTGCTGGTGTCTCAATAGCCTATGTAATCTAAATAGGAAAGCAGCAACAAAGCATTGGTGTGCTCTACTTAGAATTTATGCAAGTGATCCTCAGAAAACAACATGGTTATGCCTTGATTTCCTCTGTGGGAAAAAAAGAAAAACAATATTACTGATTTTTAAAACATTATTAATAGTGAACTTTCAATTTATTCATTTATTCTATAAATATCTTAACATCTAAATATCAAAATCTTTTCAAGGCTTCACTGTGGCCTATAATTATTCCCAGACAAATTCTTGGAAGTTCTCTTTATTCCTTGGCCACAATTACATTATTCAATTACATGCTACCTAATCATCTCCACTTATATTTAATAGACTTGAATATTTGTAACAGTTTTAGATGCCCGGCAAAACCTAGGAGAAAACATAATTCTCATATACTGTACTTGTCTGACTAATATAGTGGGTCACTGAGCTATAATTATGGTTTCTCATGAAAGCATTTTAAAGAATACTTTAGGTGCTGAAACTACCAGGTAAACTAGTCTCTGGTCATGTAGAACAACCATAAATTCACAGGTCATGTAGATATGCCATACATTCCTATGTAATGTGTCCCTGACTAAAGGTCATGAGAACTACCTTACCACATGACTGCTATCTCTCCTTTTCTGTAAACAATGCTTGCTTGCTGCAGGTGCCCACAGCTGCCATTCGGTCTACCTCACAATTGCAGGCTTTTACCTTTAAAAATTCAAACAAATTGGATATCATGACCCACTCTGCCTGATACACCCTGCCAGTGGTGAATAAAGTGTCCATATATTCTGACTTATTCAGAAATCTCTGGTGGTCTGTTCTTCAGGTACCTCATAATAATATTGCCTTCAATATGCACATGTCATTGTCATTCAAAGTCATTGCTCACTTTGAAATTCATTCTTGATGTTGTACATTTTCACAAATATTTGTCTTCATGCTCCTCACATTTAATTTTATTCCCCAGTACCGCTTACTCAAAAGTATTAATATGTGCTAGGGTTTCTGGAAAGTACTGGTTTATTGAGCTATATTATAATTCCTGCCTCGATTGCAGTCTTAATGTGAAAGATTGGAACACAAATCCGGAACATGTTGGTTGCAGTAAATGACTTCTATGAATTAAACTGCACAGTATTATAGAAGTTTAGGTAGTTACATGTCCAGCCATATGCCAGGGTCTGGGAACCTGTGGGAAGACCTGATACTATTCAAAGCTCACTGAAGAATTAACTAGAAAAGAAAGACATTTCATGCAAATAGAACAGAACATGTGAGAAGAGAGCTGAATTTCCACAAAAATAATGGTGAAAATGAAGTGTCCCCATGAGAGGAGGAAATGCATCTAGAGACCTGTGGCAGGGCCACAGCAGAGGAGGCCCACAGGTGATAATAATACCCTGTGCTGGATGACTTCAGCACTTGCTGTGAAATTTTATGTAGAGAAGTAACACTATTAGGACTTCATTAACAAAAATCCTGTGTCTTCAGCAGAAATATGAGAAAGTTGCTTGAGCAGACGTGTGTGTGTGTATGTGTGTGTGTGTGTGTGTGTTTGCATGTGTGTGTGTGTAGATAGAAACTAAGGAAGGAAACTCCTTGAGAATCCCATCTTTCTGTGTGGTTAGTTCATGCATGGTAGAGCCTTACTCGGTTGTTTCAATAGTCCTGGAATGATTCTTATCAATAATTCGTTTCTGCTTAGTATGATGCAGAGCCTGTTAGTGCAACTATGACCCCAGACAGAGCCAATGAGAATAGAATTATGAAATGGCACTGAAATTCCATAGTGCTAGGTGGATGGCATGATTTGAATGAGGAATTTTCCCTAAACTCCTGTGTTGAAAGCTTTGTCTCTGGCTGGTAGCACTAGATTGAGAGATCTTGGAAACTTCAGTTCATGGTGCTTAGTCTGAGGAAGCAGGTCACTGGGGCCTTCCCTTGAGAGCTGTATCTTAGCCCTGGTCCCTTCCTGCTACCCAAGGTAGGCTGCTCCATTCCACTCAAGCTTCCTGCCATTATGGTGAGCCTTGCCTCAGGCCCCCAGCAAAGGAACCATCCAAACATGGCCTAAGAGCTCTGAAACCCAGACAAACTAAGCCTTTCATCCTTTAAATTGTCTGCAGGTATTTGTCACAATGAAGGAAGAAGCTGATATGGTAGATAAAGATACAAACCACACATGAGATTGTTGTTGTCTGAAGGTGCAATGTTTGTATACATTCCTTTCATGCCAAATCAAATTGTGTAAAAGATAAACAGAGTTAGTGTTAGAGTAGAAATTTGGAAATCAAGACCACATGATGTTGTGACAGGGCAAGACAGTGCAGAGGTTTCTCCATCTTAAATTCTTACTGAGGTCAGTCCAGATTTAACTAGAATTTGATCTCCTTGATGGAGAATCCCATGGAAAATTACCCAACTCTGTTCTAGGAACCTGAGGTCAACATGCCCCAGCTAATTGATCTTAGCATCTGTCAGCAAGTCATGTGACCCACAGATCTTCCTGGCACATTGGGAAGCAGGGATGGCACATCATCTGTCTTTTGGATGAATAAATGTTACCCGGATTCTCCCTCTTCCTTTTAGTCTGTCTTTGAGTACCTACAGCACCTCCCTGAGTCCTGGCAAAGGTTGTGCAGCATGGACATGTGGTCACAAAGTGTGACAGATGTGTGTTCTCCAGGACTCTCTGACAGAGGAAGCAGCTGGCCACAGATGAGGGGAAATGATTGCTTCTGAAATTCCAGTCTGTTTCATTGCTTCTTATATCTGGCTCTTTTAAAAGCAGGTCAGGAGTGAGAAGCTAAAGATGCTGTGATAGAGCCCCCTGGACATTTTGGTCTTGATTATACTATCATGATTATAACTCTGCACATTGAGTACAGGCGTGCCTTCCATGAGGTAGAGAATGTACACAATGCTAGGTAAGGCGATGTGAAAGATCTTCAAGATTCTTCCCCAGGCAGTTTCACCTAGGAGTCTGAAAAATATTGCCTGACTTTTTCGTTGTTGTTACTTTGTTATTTTTGTTTCTTAGTTTCTTTTTTTTTTTGTTTTTTCATTTTTCTGTGCAGCCCTGGTTGACCTGGAAGTCACTCTGTAGGCCAGGCTGACCTCAGATTCAGAGATCTGCCTACCTCTGCCTTCCCAGTGCTGACACAAAAGACGTGCTCCACCTCTACCTGGCTACTTTATTCTTTTTACCTGAACCTCACCTCTGCAAAACTGTTATGAATAACTGGCTTCAGCTACACCTTGCATCTCCTGCTCAAAATTCCAGGTCCTACGCTGGAGCTCCTGGAAACAGCACCGAAACCACATGCTCCATCAAAAGTTGCTAAGAACCTTCCTGGGCTTCATCAGAGCTGCTGAGAACAGGTTTCCAACCAAGATCTACGATTAGAGTTTCCTTCCCTACACAGGAGGAAGAACTGGGTACCACGTGGCTAAAAGCAATGGCGTCAGCCTTAACAAAGGTCTCACACTTTTCCAAACATCACTTCATATTAACTGTTCCTCATTCAGTTTATCAAATACACATAAGTTTACACAATGCACCCAATGCACATTAGATCTTGTCTCAAAATATTTGTCATGTTCTAAGCTGTCAGAAGTAAAAACTTCAATCAAGATACGTTCTGAACTACATAGCACAGCCTAGAGTACACAGGTATTTGAGTTTAGTTCTCTTAACTGATGAGCTCAGGGCTAGAGGCTTACTTTAGTCTTATTACAGGGATTCAGACATATCTTAGAGGATCTGTTTTTAGAAAGAAAAATATAGTCCAAGAGACAGTTATCAAATCCCATGCATTACAAAGCTTCATGAAGACAAGTTTGCTTGTGATTTGTGATTGCCTTTGATGGTGTTTTATATATTTTATGTATACAGCCATTAAGAGGAGAAATAAGGTATAACTCCTTACTAGGATAGAATGTAGTCTAGAAAAAATGTTGCAATCATTTTTAAAAACTTTTTTGGGGGGATTTCTTATAACCCCTTTAAAACATAGATAATATTCAGTTTCCATTCTTGGGGCTTTACATGTGTATACTGAAGGGATCCCTGCAGGTGCCATACAGGCACTCGAACCACAAGAAGAGATAAGAATGAAACCCCGGTGTAGGTTGGCTTCATCAACCTGGATCAGACTGCAGGGACTCTAATGCCAGGTGTTTCATTGTCAACATATTTAAAACAGTACAATTTGGGGAAAGGTTTCTAGGCAATAATCAGTCCAATTCCAGGTGCACAATGAAGCTTACGGTGTGACTACATAGAGACTCTTTTACAAAGTACATGTGACCATGAGGATAGGTTTTATAGCTAAAAGTCCTAGGATCTAGTGTGGTCTCTGACTGATAGCGTAGCAGTCAGCAGGCCATAAATTACATGTGACATCTCCACCAAGGATGGGTAACAGTTCGGGAGGATAGATTCTGGGATAATCATTCTGGAGGATTTGGATGAGATCTGTCTCTAGAGTTAGCAAAAGGTGGGTAAGGTCTGCCTCCACAGATAGCACAAAAATTCACCAGGTCGTTAACAAAATCCATTCTCAGCTTTCTGGATGGAATGCAGGTGTTTGATTTTTAATCCTGCATTGAGGAGATACCCATGTGTGATTAACATTCCTGGTTCTGCTGTGAGTTACAAGGACCTCTGGGCCCCCAAAAGTGTATAAGTGATAACTTACTAATACTCACCAGGTGATGAAATTTTAAAACACAGAAAAAGCTGGGCATAATGGGGCAGGCTTTTAATTCTAGTACTTGGAAGCAGAGGCAGGTAGATCTCTGTGGTCTGTGAGGCTAGCCTAATCTACACAGTGAGTTCCAAGACAATCAGGACTATACAGAGAGACCCTGTCTCAATAAACAAACAAACAAACAAACCAAGAACACCTCACAAAAACCAAACCCCCAAAACAAAGAAATATCAAGACACAGGAAAAAATTGTCAATGAAAATGAACTCATAAAAGAACACCAGATGTGGAAAGGGCAAGCATCCAAACTGGGGTAGAGAAGGTACATGTGCATCTTATGCATGACAGCTGGATAGACACCCAGAAGAACATAGGAGACAGCTTTGAGTAGCTAATGTCTGTGAAAAGAATGGAACCACACTCTGCAGCTCCAGACATTACTCTGGTTACTCTGCATCTGCAGTGTGATATAGGCCCGCCTTGAGGGTGGATGAGTGCAGAAGACCAGGGTGATGGTGTTCATTGGTGGTTTTGTTAGTCTGCATGTCTATACATGTGTGTGGATCACTGCCTTTGTAAAACCATCTCTGCAGTGCATGGAATCTCATTTAGGAAGTTGCTAAGTTGTCTGGTTAAGAGCAGACCTGCACAAGCAGCAGAGGAAGATGGGACTGAGTGGTCCCTGGCCACTGCAGGTACCGATACAGCTGTGCCTCCCTCTACTGTAGATCAGGTCCTCCCAAGTTTGTGCCCAGTGATGAGGTAAGGCCACTCAGAGATTGGCTTTAAAAGAGGTATAGTGACACTCAGAGTTGTTCCTGTAGTCTAATATTGCAATTCAAGGTTAGATAATTTCTTCATTAAAATCTTTAATGGTCACTTTAAAATAAGACAGTTTTCCCAATGAAACTGCTCAGCTACTGCAGAAACTTATAGCGCAAAGTAAAGTTTTTTGGGGCAACTAATTATGGGTTGTGCAAAGCGTCTACAGATGGCATTTTAGAAGATGCAAAGTAAATGCAGAACCTGAAGTGTCTGCAAAGAGACACCATGACCACTGCAACTCTTAAAATGAAAACATTTAATTGAGGGAGGGCTTGTTTACCGTTTCAGAGGTTCAGTCCATTATCATCATGGCAGGGAGCATGACAGTGTGCAGTCAGACATGGTGCTGGAGAAGGGACTGAGAGTTTTACATCTTGCAGGCAACAGGAAATCAACTGAGACACTGGGCAGTATCCTGAGCATAAGGAACCTCAAAGCCACCCCCTAGTGACACACTTCCTCTAACAAGGCCATACCCATACCAAGAAAATCACATCTCCTAATAGTGTCTCCCTATGAGATTATGGGGGCCAATTACATTCAAACTACCACACTCAAGTAACTTAGAGGAAAATATGAACAGCATATTCTTGAAACCGTATTAGATGAGCCAAGGATGATTGAGAATGGTGATGGTGACTGACAGATCATATGGTAATTAAATAAATACTTTCATGAAACATAGGGACAGTGAAAAAGTAACGTTTTAAAATTCCCATGTTAATTTTTATTTTCTATGTTTTTCACATGTGTAAACATAAATATGTATATATATATATATAAAACCCTAAAAAGTTATATTACCTAAGTGGTCAAAATATCTTTTTAAAATGAGAAACACTTTATATGTGACTTTGTCTTTCTGGACATATTTGTTTCATTCACCCTGTTGTGTTTTTCAGTGCTCAGTCAGAGATGAGTATTCTACTGGTGACAAGGTTGGAACTGTCACCCCTCATGAAGGCAGAAAAGGAAATACATCGATTTTGAACTTTAAAAATTCAATTGACCAGAATATGATTCTGTTTATAGTTACCTTGTATGGACAGTTGCAAATGACATTGGTGGTCAAAAGTGGGTCAACATCTCTGTTCAATACACCCCACCAAGTGTCATTGGTCTCATTTCCATATACGGAGACAAAGCATGAGGAATTTCTCAAAGCAAGAAGGCGGCAGATTACACAGTTTCAGACTGGCAGCAAAGGACATGAATGCCCAACAGAAGGAAAGAAACACTGCATGGGATCTGGAAAGAGGAATGAGGTTGTGGCTGTCACTAATCATCAGTTAGGTCTTTGAGAGGCCAGTCCACCTTTGGGCACCTTACTCTCTTCATTTTCAAAAGGGAACAAAGAACAGTGGACTCATTATTTCTGGAACCACTTCCAGGTCTGACTATGATACATAATTGACAATGGACAAAAACACCAGACTTAACATAAAAAAAAAACAGTGCTGTTGTCCTGCTTTGTTCCTAATAAATGTGGCTGCAGTGAAGTCATTGGTCTGCCTTCGTGCTGTTCGTTAGAGCCCCAGCTAACATTATTCTTGTGGCCGATTCTGTACTGACATTCAATACTCTTTTGCTTTAGCTCCAGCCACTTGAATTCTTTCACATACCAAAAGGAAATAAATTTATTTTCTTAAAGAATTTTAGTTTTTTTAAATGTAAAATATTTGCTAATGACACTAGAGTTGGTACATTTAGATGCATTCTTAATAAAAATTCTGGTTAAGTAGGCAGACTTCCTATGTCCTGCCTATTTTTTCACTCTTTCTACACAATCCCTTCTGTGTATTAACCTTCTGGCTACCTAACTGGTACCCCCTCCTCAAATGTTTTCTTTGACAACTTCCACAATGTCCTCAAGGTGGCTCCTCCTATAAATCATTACCACTAGTGATGTGGTATTCTGGAGACTTGCTTCGTGAGTTCTTTGTAAATTTTGGAGATCAGCCCTCTCTCAGATGTGGGGTTAGTGAATATCTTTTCCCATTCTGTGGGCTGCCTTTTTGTCTTGTTGACTGTGTCCTTTGCCTTACAGAAGCTTTTCAGTTTCATGTATTAATTGTTGACCTCACTGTCTTTGCTACTGGTGTTACGTTCAGGAAGCTGTCTCCTGTACCAATTCGTTATGATGTGGTATTCTGATAGCCTCAAGAGAATCTTTCCATCCTTGCCTCACACTGAGTTCATATGTTTATGTTTTAGTTTGTCTCCATAGGGAGGACAGTCAGGTACCATGCCACCTTCAGATTTACATCTGTAGAGCTTATAGGAGAGATAAAACTTTCTTTCCCTTGAAGTTTAGGTAACTGAATCTATGAAACAATGTAGACAGATCAGCAAGAGGAAATTGCATGTGCACTTAATGGGCATTCCACAAAATAGAATCTCTATGAAGATCCCAATGTCTGAAGTTTAAGTAGCACCCTCAGCTGTAGAATGGAAGGAGGCTTAGCTTCAGCTGGGGAAGGTGGTGGCAAAGCTATTGTGATACACAGGTAGAAAATCTCCCAGATAGCAACAGGTAAACTCAATGCATGTGATACAGACGTTTTACTCATGCAGATTTTCTTGAGAGATGTAAATTCCTTTTAAATAGGACAGCTTTTTAGAGCTGGCTGTGTAGTTCCTCAAGATCATCAGCTCAGATTGTGTGAAAGGAAGGGCATGCCTGCTATAGCAACAGATTTAGAGTTGCATTAGGACAAAGGAACACAGTGTCTGGGTAATGGTGGGAGTAGGCCTGAGCGAAAGAACTCCAGATGAACGTAGCCCTGGGTTAAGGCAGATAATGACTAGGGGAGGCCAGCTATATTCTCAGACTCCTGAAGAACATTCATAGGAATTAAAGGCTGGTGTTAAGGAAAGGTTGTGCTTGGAGAGGTGTATGAAGCCATTGAAATGAATGGCTTTGAAATCCTGACTGTGATAGTATTGTAATTAGAGATTTTAAGTGAGGAAAAAAAGCCAAATTAATGAAAAAAGGACACTGAGTCCAAATAATTAAGACAATTTTCTGGAAGAAAAAAATATTGAAGCACCAAAGATACTAGCCATGAAGGAGCTGCTCTTCTGCAACAAAATGGTCAACAGAAACACTGTATAGATGCAAAAGATCCAGCTCTTACCCCAGATGCTTCACATAGTAACAGAAAGTTCACTGCCATGGTCCGTCCTGTCAGAAGTGAAATAGAATGAAGAGTAGAATCCAGAGGAAGATACCTGGCGCAGCTAAGTCACAATAGTGAAAAGGCAAGAGAGGATAAACGGTCGAGGTCAAAGGAAGGCTGCTGTGTTACAGTCTGGCAAATAGAGGAAAGAGAAATAACAGTTACTTAAAGAAAAACCACTATGTAAGGAAAGGATTTGTTTGGTTCATACTGCTTTCTCAGGAGGGAGACTTGAGCATCATTCTAGGCCATAGAGAAATTGGGAGAGGTCAGGGAGAGAGGCCACGGGAGATAGTGAATGGCAAGAAAAGATCAGCACTGTGGAGAGCTCTGACCACTGGACAAAGGATTCTCCTGAGCCAGAAAGGTGTGAGGATGCTAAGAATGTCAATTCTGAAACAGAAGAAAGGAAAATCCAGTGCTCACATGGATGTGTGACATCTAGTGACAGAGAAGTGGAAAGCTGGCTGAGAGGGTGAGGTGTGGTAAGATCAGTGTGTTGACCGGGACAACACAGTAGAGACGGTCACTCAATAGCACTGAAGCCGGAGAAGATGGCATATGAGGTAAAACATGAAGGCACTGATAGTCGTAGATTTAATCGTTCATGCTTTTCTCTTTAAAGAATAGGTTTAGAAAGCAGAAGTATATGTAAAATGTGTATTTCATAGATGCACTTACAATAGTTTTAACCTAGACAGGCAGTCTGACAGCTGATACTAAAATGTGCAAACCACTCTTCGGTGATGAATGGCATCAAAACAAGATAACATCATAAGATGAGGCTCTAGGCTGTGAGCACAGATGTCTGGCTGCAGGAACAGAGTCCATCTTTTGAAGAATGGGTGTGATGGGGCTGAGTGGTCCTCTGGCTCTAGGACAAACAGGCCTCTTCTGTGAGAAGTCTGTATAGAAAGGGCCCCCCTCTAACATCAGAGGCTCACAATCTCTCTCTCTGTAGGAGGGAGTTCTCTTGATCTGTTTATTATATATATATGCATATATGCATATATCATGCATTTTAATTTTTATTGTATTTATTTGTAAGTGTGAAGGGCATGGATTATCTAGGGAAGGGTCAAGGGTTTGAAGGGGGATGCATGCAGAGATCAGCAGTTTGGTAGAGATGAATTTGTTCAGAGTGATAATGAGAAAGGGAACTTGGGGAGAAGGCAGATAGTGCAGAAACAAGCCAGCCGTTAGGAAGACATTGCTCTAGGAGTCCTAACAGTAGAGTGCCAGCTTTGGTGGAAGGCTTTGGCTGAGCCATACCATGACAGCTGGCATCATGCTGGAGTATGAGCAACATGAGCAGATCATAAGGGTGGGCTGAGAGCCAGTGGACTGCGAGGGGTCAGTTTTGAATCCATGAGGTGGTCACATGAGTTCTGTACCAATTATTTCCGATGGTGATGCTCTGAGTAACCTAATGACTCAGTCACTCTTTTTGTTAAAGATAGGGCTTCAGGGCATTATGTGTAATAACCAGAACTTGGAAGCAACTAGATGCCCTTCAATTGAAGAGTGGATAGAAAAAATGTGGTACATTTACACAATGGAGTACTATTCAGCAGAAAATAACAATGGAATCCTGAAATTTGCAGGCAAATGGATGGCAATAGAAGAAACCATCCTGAGTGAGGTAACCCGGTCACAAAAAGAGAAAAATGATATGTACTCTCTCATTTATGGATTTTTAGACATAGATCTGCAGAGTGCTAGCCTACAATCTTACTGCCAGAGAGTCTGGGAAACAAAACCTTCATCCAATGGCTGATGGAAGCAGAGGCAGACTCCTACAGCTGAACACTGAGCTGAACTCAAGGAACCCAGTGACAGAGAGGGAGGACTGAAGAACAAAGGGGTTATGACTGGGCTGGTTTAACCCCCAGAAACAGGTGACCTAACAAGGGTTAGCTCTTGAATCCCAGACTGATGGCTGGGAATCCAACATGGGACTGATCAAGACCCCCTGAATGTGGGAGTCAGTGAGGTGCACTCTCATCCTGGAATCTTGGGGGAGGGTCTAGGCCTTGCCCTGTATGAAATGATAGACTATGGACACCCCATGGAGGGCCTCACCCTCCCTGGGAAATGAAGTGGTACTGGGGGGCTGGTGGGAGGGCATGGGAGGAGGGGAGGGAAAGGGAGAGGGTCCTGGGATTGACATGTGAAGCAACCTTGTTTCTAATTTAAATTTGAATTTAAAAATTAAAAAAAAACTTAAAAAAAAAAGATAGGGCTTCAGGTAGTCTTGCTAGCCTGGATTTTACTATGTAAAATGAAGCTGGCCATGTGGTAGTCAACCTTCTGCCTCTTCTTCCAAAGTTCTAGGGCTATAAATACTCCACTACATCTGAATTGATCCCGCCTTTTTTTTCATTTTTCTTTTACTTAAATTAAAAACAAGCTTGCTTCACATGTCAATCCCAGCTCCCTATTCCTCCCCTCCTCCTCTGAGGCTCCCCAGGCCCCCTCCCAATCCCCACTCCGATCCCCAGGGAGGGTGAGGCCCTCCATAGGAGATCTCCGGAGTCTGTCATTTCATCCAGGGTAAGGCCTAGGCCCTCCCCCCAGGAGTCCAGGCTAAGAAAGCATCGCTCATTGTGGGATGGGCACCCAAAGTCCATTTGTTTGCCAGGGATAAATACTACCTAAGGCTCCATAGATTGCCTAGACCTCCTCACTGACACCCACATTCAGGAGGTCTGGATAGTCCCATGCTGCCCTCCCAGCCATCAGTCTGGGGCCCATGATCCCACTTCTTAAAAGCCTTATCTCATTTAATACTATCATTAAGTATCAGGTCGCTAGCACATGAACTCTTGGAGTGCAAACCACATCCTAACCAAAGGGAGTGGCCTTGAGATTTTTACAGCCCAAGAGCTAGAACATGTGATTGTCTAAGATGAAATGCATTTGGGTAAGCATTCAGATGCATCTTATAAAAATTGAGATATTAAAGAAAATTATCTACTTTGTAATATTTTGAAAAGTGATAATTGTAACAAGCAGCTGCTTATTATTATAATTCTACTACATCTGTAGTTTATGTTCTTTTTGTAATTCTACTATTTTTTACTTAAGCATTTGTTCTTTCTGTCAGGATGGAAAAATTGCAAAACAGAAGATTTTGTTATTTCAGCTTTAAGTTTATTTTTTAAAATTTTCATTTTGCATTCCAACTACAGTAATCCCTCTCATCCATCCTCCTGCCTCCCCTCCCCTCCCCTCATCCCTCAGCTTATCCCCATCCTCTCCTCCCACAGGGTAAGGGCTCTCATGGGTGGGTGTCAACAAAGCCTGGCCCATTAAATTGAGGCAGGGCCAAGCCCCTCTCACCTGTGTTAAGGCTGAGCATGGTATCCCACCCTAGGAAATGGGCTCCAACAAGCTAGCTCATGCACCTGGGATAGACACTAGTCCAGAGGTCAGAGACCCCTCAGGTAGATCCAGCTGCACAATTGTCTCCCACTTACAGAGGGCCTAGTTCGGTCTCATGGAGGTTCCACAGCAGTTTGTGAGTTCCCACGAGTTTGGTTCAGCTGTCTCTGTAGATTTTCCCTTCATAATCTTGACCTCCCTTGCTCATGTATTCCCTCCTCCCTCCCTTCAACTGGATTTCTGGAGCTTGGCCTGGTGACTGGTTGTGAATCTCTGCATTTGATTCCATCAATTATTGAATGAAGGCTCTATGATGGTCATTGGGGGCAGCCACCAATCTGATTACAAGGGAAGGTCAGTCCAGGTGCCTTCACTACTATTGCTAGGAGTCTTAGCTGGGGTCATCCTTTACTATAGAGCTATTCCAGCTTTTAAAAAGGGTCCATAAAATATAAAAAACAAAAGAGAGAAAAAAAATAGAGAAAAAAAGGGTCCAATGCTGCCCCCTAATGATCACAGATAGTTAGAAAAGGGTAGACCATAATAAGCTATATTTCACACATTCTAATGTAGAGCCAGAAACAATGGTACTTGAGTTCTTTAAGAGTCCTGTAGCTAGGCCAGGGGTTGGTGACACACGCCTTTAATCACAGCATGTGATCTCTGTGAGTTTGAGTTTGAGACCAGCCTAGTCTATAGGCTCCAAAGTTACACAGAGAAACCCTGTCTTGGAAAACAAACAAACAAACAAAACAAAACAAAACAAAAAGAAAAAAAAAGAAAAAAAGAGTCCTGTAGCTGGCACCACATTGTAATCATGTGTAGGTCTGATATCAGCTCTGTAGTGAATTGTCCTATATGAAAATGAAATCAGAAATGGGATTTTACCTGGACAACATGGAGCCAGATGCCAAGCACATACCTTGTTATCGGCATAATGAGAGTGAATTAACCATATTTGCATCTTTCTGTTGCATTTGTCTTGGGTCATGTTATACCATCTCCAAGTACAGGCAGAGATGAGAAAATTGAAGAATTCTTTTTCTAAGAGCTGAGGTTGGTTTGGATTGACTTCTGACCCTGTATTCCACTCTCCTTCCATTAGAGAATGCGGTGAGAGCTACTTCCTTCAAGTAAATGTGTATGACTAAGGTAGGGACGGTGGATATGAAGTCGGTCCAAGTACAAGGTAGGATGGCTCCCTGAACTTCAGCTAGGCTTGCTGGTGTTTGCAGATTGCATTTCTCCAGCTTCATCAGTGAGAACCACCTACAGAAGCCACCGTAGCCTGAATTCCGGGCTGCAGCTTATAGTGAGGCACTGTGCAAGCCGGCTGAACAGTAGTAGTTACTTCAGCACTTCCTCTGATGCTTTCTGCATAAAAATATTCCACTTTATGAACACTATCTGCCAGGAACCACCAGTTATTTCTGTGATGACTCATAATGATTACAAAGCTGGGCATTGGAAAAATTCTGGAAACACACCCTCAAAGATAGGAACCTGATTGCTTATCTAATTTGGTTGGGTAGAAAGATATTATCCTAGCAGCCTGCAAAATAGAACCATAGGAACCACAACATGAAGTCTCAAATGTTTACTTACATTAGTAACTATGGTCACCTTTAATTCTGCAAATCTAGAGGCTTTTGTGTTTAAATACAAACAATAAAAAACTATAAAGTGTGCCACCTGTTCCTGATAGCACTAAAAAAAAGCCCAAGACTTTCAAACTCTTTGCTGAGAAGGTTGTCAAGAGACCAGGGGGTTATCATGGTTAATATATAAAGGTTTTTGTGTTTTATAGACTACCGCTGGCATGGTCAAAAGCAAATTTTGGTCTTATCTTTAGGAGAGATGTGTAAGAATTAGGATAATGATACAAAAAGAGCACAGATAAGGTATTTGCAATGGAGAGGCTTCAGAGTGCTTATTGTGCAACTGTGAGAACTTGAGTTCAAATCTCCTAGAAGCAAGGAAAAAAAAAGAGTGATCATAGTCACTTATGCACCTGTAATCACAGTCCTGTGGGAAACAAAGGCAGGAGAATTACTTGAGCTTGCTAGCTCCAGGCTCAGGGAGAGACCCAATCGCAACAGAGTAAGGTAGAACTAGAGCAGAACATTCAACACTGTCTTCACTAGCTATATAACACATACAACATGCACACACATACACCCATATGTAACACATATATACATATTCTGAAGACATGACCCTGTTGCCACTGTCTCTGAACCATACACACAAGTGAATTATAAACATGCCTCTATTGCCAGTTAAGTCTGATACCACTATCAAAGCATCCCTACCCTGTATGAAATTTAAATTCACGTGAAGACAACTTATAGGAAGACTCACATAAAAGAAACAACAAAAAGAGTGGACAAAGGGGAAAACATAGCAATCCTGTATATTTCCAAACACAATAAAGGCATTTTAGAAGATGAGACAACAGTTACCACGTCACCTCACCACTGGACTGGGAGACAGAGACAGCTAGATACCTGGAACATATTGGCCAGTCTCATTGGTTTGATGGGTTTGGGTTCAGCAAGAGACTGTGTCTCAAAAAATAAGGTTAAGAGAGGTCCTCCTCTCCCCTCTTCTTCTTCCCTTTTGTTTCCTCCTAACTCCCTCTCCCTCTGCCATCCTCCAAATTAGCTCAGGAGATCTTGTCCCTTTCTGCTTCTCCAGGAGACAATATATGAATCCAGCATAGGACTGTTCCAGATCCCCGAATGTGGATGTCAGTTTGGAGGTCTGGGCAATCTATGAGGCATCTGGCAGTGAATCAGCATTTATCCCTAGTACATGAATGGTCTTTGGGAGCCCACTCCCACTTTTCTCAGTCTAGGCCCTCCTCCAAATGATATGACAGACTTTGAATATACTTCATGGGGATCACCCTCCTTGGGGAGCAGAAAAGGGATGGGATAGGGGGTTGGTGGGGGGCAGGGGAAGATGGGATGGTGAGGGAACTGGGATTGACATGTAGAACAAGGTTGTTTCTAACTTAAATAAAAAAAATGAAAAAAGGAGAGGTCAAGGAAGACAGCCAATATCAACCTCTGGGCATTACATTCAGGTGCACACGTATACACATGAACATTCATCACATGTTCACACACTTACTAACAAGTAAACTGCATATTAATGAAGGAAAAATCATCAGGAATATATATATAACAATTGTGACTGTTTATGCATCAAATATTGGCGCTTCCAATTTCATAAATAAACACTAAAAGGCCAGATGTGTCTGAGTAGTAGACTACTCTCACTGTTAGGTCTTCAAATTAAAAATCAGTAAAGAAATTTCAGAACTGAGCTTTACTCTAAATCAATTGCATTTGGCAGATATCTTTTTTTTTACACTTTTTTATTATACATTTAAATTAGAAACAGGCTTTCATCCCATGTCAGTTCCAGCTCCCTCTCCCTCCCCTCCATGCCCACTCCCTCCCTCCAGCCCCCCCCCAGCCCCCCACCCAATCCCCACTCCACTCCCCAGGGAGGGTAACGCCCTCCATGGGGGAATCTCTAGAGTCTGTCATTTTGTTCCAGGGAGGGCCTAGGCCCCCAAAGTGTCCAGATTGAGAAAGAATCCCTCATTGTGGGATGGGTCCCCAAATTCCACTTGTGTGCCAGGGAAAAATACTGATCTACAACCCATAGATTGCCTGAGACTCCTCACTGACACCCACATTCAGGGGGGTCTGGATCAGTCCCATTCTGGCCTCTCAGCCATCAGTCTGGGGTCCAAGAGCTCCCCCTTGTTCAGGTCAGCTGTTTCTCTGGGTTTCATCAGCCCAGTCTTGATCCCTTTGCTCATCACTTCTCCCTCTCTGTCACTGGGTTCCAGGAGTTCAGTTCAGTGTTTAGCTGTGGGTGCCTGCTTCTACTTCTGTCTGTCACTGGATGGAGGTTCTAGGATGGTATGTAAGATAGTCGTCAAAATCATTATTAGAGAGGGACATTTAAAGTAGTCTCTCCACCACTGCTTAGTTTGTCAGTTGGTTTCATCCTTGTACCTCTCTAGAGATCTCACTAGTGCCAGATCTCCGCTCAAACCTAGAATGGCTCCCTCTGCTATGGTATCTCTCATCCTTCTCTCCTCTATTCTTCCCCCAACTCAAATTTTCTGCTCCCCCATATCCTCCTCTCCCTTTATCTTGTCTCCCTTTCTTTTTTCTGGCTCCCTTTCCCCTCCCCAACCTGTGCTCCCAATCTTCTCAAGAGATCTTGCCTCATTCCACCTCCTCTGGTGTACCATGTATATCTCTCTTAGGGTCCTTCTTGTTTCCCTGCCTTTCTGGCAGTAGGATTGTAGACTGGTACTCCACTGATTCATGTCTAAAATCCATATATGAGTGAGTACACACCATGTTTGTCTTTTTGTGACTGGGTTACCTCACTCAGGATGGTTTCTTCTAGTGCCATACATTTGCCTGAAAATTTCAAGATTGCATTGTTTTTTCTGCTGAATAGTATTCCATTGTGTAAATGTACCACATTTTCTCTATCCACTCTTCAGTTGAGGGGCATCTAGGTTGCTTCCAGGTTCTGGATATTACAAATAGTGCTGCTGTAAACAAAGTGGAACAGATGTCCTTGTTGTATGAATGTGCATCTTTTGGGTATATGCCTAACAATGGAATTGCTGGGTCTTGTGATTTCCATAGTGGCTGTACAATTTGGCCCTCCCACCAGCAGTGGAGGAATATTCCCCTTTCTCTACATACTCTCCAGCATAAACTGTCATTGGTGTTTTTGATTTTAGCCATTCTGACAGGAGTAAGATGGTATCTCAGAGTTGTTTTGATTTGCATTTTCCTGATTTCTAGGGATGTTGAGCACTTTCTTAAGTGTCTCTCAGCCATTTTAGTCTCCTCCATTGAGAATTCTCTATTTAGTTCTGTACTCCACTTTTTAATTGGATCCTTTGGTGCTTTGGAGACTTGCTTCTTGAGCTCTTTGTAGATTTTGGAGATCAGCCCTCTGTCACATGTGGGATTAGTGAATATCTTTTCCCAGTCTGTGGGCTGCCTTTTTGTCTTGTTGACTGTGTCCTTTGCCTTGCGGAAGCTTCTCAGCTTCAGCAGGTCTCATTTATTAATTGTCTATCTCAGTGTCTGTGCTACTGGTGTTATGCTCAGGAAGTGGTCTCCTGTACCAGTTCGTTCAAGGGTAGCTCCCACTTTCTCTTCTAAGAGAAATAATGCCAGCACTATTTGTTGAAGATGCCTTCTTTTTTCCATTGTATAATTTTAGCTTTTTTGTCAGAAACCAAGTGTTCATACGTATGTGGGTTAATATCAGGATTTTCTATTAGATTCCATTGGTCTACCTGTCTATTTTTGTGCCAATATCAAGCTGTTTTCAGGACTATAGCTCTATAATAGGGCTTGAGGTCAGGGATGGTGATGCCTCCATACGTTGCCTTGTTGAACAGGGTTGTTTTGGCTATCCTGGGTCTTTTGTTTTCCCATACAAAATTGATTATTGTTCTTTCAAGGTCTGTGAAGAATTGTGCTGGGATTATAATGGGAATTGTATTGAATCTGTAGATTGCTTTTGACAAGATTGCCAGTTTTACTATGTTGATCCTACCTATCCAAGAGCATGGGAGATCTCTCCATTTTCTGGTGTCTTCTTTAATTTCTTTCTTTAAGGACTCAAGGTTCTTATGATACAGGTCTTTTACTTGTTTGATTAGCATTACCCCAAGGTATTTTATGTTGTTTGTGGCAATTGTCAAGGGTGATGTTTCTCTGATTTCTTTCTCAGCTCTTTTATCATCTGTATATAGTAGGGCTACTGATTTTCTTCAGTTGATCTTTTATCCTGCCACTTTGCTGAGGATATTTATCAGATGTAGAAGTTCCCTGGTAGAGTTTTTTTTGGGGTCACTTATGTAAACTATCATATCATCTGCAAACAGTGAAAGTTTTACCTCTTCCTTTACAATTTGTATTCCCTTGATCTCCTTTTGTTTTCTCATTGTTCTGGCTAGAACTTCAAGAGGTATGGAGAGAGTGGGCAGCCTTGTCTTGTTCCTGATCTTAGAGGAATTGCTTTGAGTTTCTCTCCATTTAGTTTGATGTTGGCTGTTGGTTTGTTGTATATAACTTTTATTATGTTTAGGTATGTTCCTCTTATCCCAAATCTCTCAAAGACCTTTATCATGTAGGGATGTTGGATTTTGTCAAAGGCTTTTTCAGCATCTAGTGAGATGACCACGTGATTTTTGTTTCTTAGCTTTTTTATATGGTGGATTACATTGATGGATTTTCATATGTTGAACCATCCCTGGGATGAAGCCTACTTGATCATGGTGGATGATTTTTATGATGTGTTCTTGGATTCGATTTGCCAGTATTTTATTGAGTTATTTTGTCCATGAGGGATATTGGTCTAAAGATCTCTTTCCTAGTTATGTCTTCCTGTGGTTTGGGTATCAAGGTTATTGTAGCCTCATAAAAAAGAGGCAAAGACCCTTCTGCTTCTGTTGCATGGAATACTTTGAGGAGAATTGGTATAAGCTGATCTTTGGTAGAATTCTGCACTGAGGCCATCTGGACCTGGGATTTTTTTGGTTGGGAGACTTTTGATGAGTGTTTCTATTTCCATAGGGATTATAGGTGTATTCAAATTGCTTATCTGTTCTTGATTTAATTTGGCAAGTGATATCTATCCAGAAAGTTGTCCATTTCCTTTAAATTTTCAAATTTTGTGGAGTACAGGTTTTCAAAGAATGACCTGATGATTCTCTTGATTTCCTCAGTGTCCATTGTTATGTCCCCCTTTTCATTTTGATTTTGTTAATTTGCATGTTCACATTCTGCCGTTTGGTGAGTTTGGATAAAGGTTTGTCTATCTTGCTGATTTTCTCAAAGAACCAACTCTTCCTTACATTGATTCTTTGTATCTTTTTCCTAGTTTCTACTTTATTGATTTCAGCCCTCAATTTGATTGTTTCCCGGTGTCTACTCCTCCTGGGTGAGTTTGCTTGTTTTTGTTCTAGAGCTTTCAGTTGTGCTGTTTATTCTCCAGTTTCTTCATGTGGGCCCTTAGTGTTATTAACTTGCCTCTTAGCACTGCTTTCAAAGTGTCCCATAAATTTGGGTATGTTGTGTCTTCATTCTCATTGAATTCTAGGAAGTCTTTAATTTCTTCTGTGACCCAGGAGTGGTGCAATTGTGCATTATTCAATTTCCATGAGTTTGTAGGACTTCTGCAATTTGTGTTGTTGTTGAATTCTAACTTTAAAGCCTGGTGGTCTGATAAGATACATGGAGCTATTCCAATTTTTTGTACCTGTTGAGGTTTGATATGTTGCCAAGTATGTGGTCGATTTTTTAGAAGGTTCCATGTGGTGAGAAGAAGGTATATTCTTTTTATTTGGATGGAATGTTCTAAAGATGTCTGTTAATCCCAACTGGGTCATAACTTCTATTAGTTCCTTTATTTCTGTCTGTTAGTCCTGTCTAGTGGTGAGAGTGGAGTGTTGAAGTCTCCCACTATAAGTGTGTGATGTTTTATGTGTGTTTTGAGTTTTAGTAATGTCTCTTTTATGAATGTGGATGCCTTTGTGTTTCGGGCATAGATGTTCAGAATCGAGACTTCATCTTGGTGGATTTCTCCTGTGATGAATATGGAATGACCTTCTTCATCTCTTTTGGGTGATTTCAGTTTAAAGTCTAGTTTGTTAGATATTAGGATTGCTACCCCTGCTTGTTTCTTGGGTCCATTGGACTTTTTCCCAACCCTTAAGTGTGAGGTAGCATCAGTCTTTGAAGCTGAGGTGTGTTTCTTGTATGCAGCAGAAGGATGGATTCTTTCTTCGAATCCATTCTGTTAGCCTGTGCCTTTTTATGGGCGAGTTAAGACCATTAATATTGGGTGATATTAATGACCTTGATTGCTCATTCTTGTTTGTTTTGGAATGATTTATGGTCGTGGAATTGTGTGTGGATTTCCACCTTTTTATCTTTTGGCTGTTGGTAAAGTGGGATTATCTACTACCTATGTTTGTCTGGTTGTAGCTAACTTCCTTGGGTTGGAGTTTCCTTCTAGAACTTACTGTAGGGCTGGGTTAGTGGATATGTACTGTTTAAATATGGTTTTGTCATGGAATGTTTTGTTTTCTCCATCTATATTGATCAAAACTTTGCTGAGTATAGTAGTCTGGTATGGCATCTGTCGTCTCTTAGTGTTGATAGAATGTTTATCCTGGACCTTCTGGCTCTCAGAGTTTCCATGTAGAAGTCAGGTGTATTTCTGATAGGTTTGCCTTTATATGTTATTTGACCTTTTTCCTTCGCTGCTCTAAGTATTATTTCTTTATTCTGTATGCTTGTGGTCTTGATTATTATGCGGCGAGGGAACTTTTTTTGTGGTCCACTCTATTTGGTGTACTGTAAGTTTCTTGTACATTCATTGGCATGTCATGTCTTTCTTTAGGTTGGGAAAGTTTTCTTCTATGATCTTGTTGAATATGTTTTCTGCCGCTTTGAGTTGGGTTTCTTCACCTTCTTCTATATCTATTATTCTTAGGTTTGGTCTTTACACAGTGTCCCATATTTCCTGGATGTTTTGTGTTAGGGATTTGTTTTACTTAAGATTTTCTTTGGTCGATGAATCTATTTCTCCTAGTGTGTTTTCAACACCTGAGATTCTCTCTTCTATCTCTTGTATTCTGTTAGTCATGCTTACATCTGTAGTACCTGACTATTTACCCAGTTTTTCTATTTCCAGAATTCCTTCAGACTGTGTTTTTTATTGTCTCAACGTCAGCTCTCAACCCTTGCACTGTTTGAATTGTTTCTTGTAATCTTTTCTTTGTGTTTTCCTCCCTTTCTTGCATTTGTTTGATTTTTTGATTTGTTTTTTATTCCTTTTTTAAAATGGATTTTCTCATATCCTCTTTGAGGGCCTCTATCATTTTAATGAAGGTGCTTTTAAGGTCATTCCCTTCTGCTTGATCTGCACTGGGGTTTTTCAGTTGCTGAGTATGCTCTTATATTGCCTCTTTCCCATCCTTTTTTCCAGTTGGTGTAGAAAGAGCCTCTTCCTCTCCTGGTTGGTAGGCAACCAGGGTTCCCTTTCTGAGGGTGCAAGCAAATCTAATACTCTCTGGCCTCTGATCTCTGCTCTCTGTCCTCTGACTTCTGTCCTGAGTGAGGGCAGGAGTGGACCAGCTCTCTCTGCATGCTCCTGATTGTTTAGTCCTCTGTTGGGGGCTTGTCTACCTTGCTGTTGTCCCCAGGCCAGGGGATTTGAGAGAGAGAGAGAGAAAGTGGGAGGAATCGGGTCTAAGATGGGGACCCAGAGCTCACCTCTGTTTTCTGTCCTGAGTGTGGGCAGAAGTCACATTTGACAGATATCTACAGAGTACTCTATCCAACAGATATGAAGTAGTCATTCTTTTCAGAGACCCTTAGAACCTCCCCTAAAATCAATCAGATTATAAGTCATGAACCAAGCCTTAGCAGACAAAATGATTCTGGATTATTATTACTATTATTATTATTATTATTATTATTATTATTATTGGTTTTTCAAGACAGGGTTTCTCTGTGTAGCTTTGGAGCCTATCCTAGCACTTGCTCTGTAGACCAGACTGGCCTCTGCCTCTTGAGTGCTGGGATTAAAGGTGTGTGCCACCAATTCCTTGGAAACTCTGGATTTTTTAGAGCCCAGTGGAATAAAAATAAAAGTGAGTATGAATATACCAGACTACATAAATGCTTGGAAAAACCAGCATTTGGCCAATAGAAAATATTAAAAATTTCTAGAACAAAGTGTGATTGAGGCAACGCTTAGAATTTTGATGATCCAGCCAACAGCTTTCAAGGAATAAAGGCTATCAGTGTCAAGTTCAAATGTTGTGGACCACTCAACAAACTAATTGTATACCTCAAGTTGTAGAAAAGCAAGGATGAGCCAAAGATACATGAGGCAGATGGCAAGAAATAATGAAGTATAAAGCAGAAAATAATGAAACAACAGACTCTGTCAAAGTGTTGGTTCCTTGAAAGAATAAATAAGAGTAATAAACTTCTAGCCAAATTGACTAAAGGGAAAGAAGACCCATATCAACAAAAATCAATGGTGAGAAGATGTCACATCAGACTCCAGAGAAATCCAGAGGATCACAATGGAATCTTTGGGAAACTTTAATATAGAAAGTGGGAAATCAAGAAAAAGTGGCTAAACTCTTCAGCAAGTATGAGCTACAAAAATTAAATCCAGATTAATAAGCTTAAGCCAACTCATAGCAAGTGTTGAATCTGAAGCAACAATAAAGTCTCTCCACAAACCAAAGTACAGGATTAGTCAGATTCACTACTGAATTCTACCAAACCTTCAAGGTAGACCAGTAGTTCTCAAGCTTTTCCACAAAATAGAATGAGAATAAATACTACCAACTCTTTCTAAAAAGCCAGCTTTTCTCTGATAAGGATACAGGAAGCTAGATAAGGACCAAGAAAATTAAACTATATTCGATAAACATCCTGAGGAAAACAGACACGAAAATTCTCAACAAATTACTTGTGTGGCAGTTTAAGAACATTACAGCCAAGATATTATATGACAGAAAAGTTAATATCTTTCAAGGACAAAAGGTAGACTCAGCACATGCAAATCAACAAATACATGAAAAAATATAGAGTTAAAAACCAACACCAGATGATCATTTCAACTGATATAAAAAATGCATTCAATGAATTTCAGCATGCTTTCCCCCCAAAAAAAATCCTGAAGAAATTAGGACTAGAACTAACATGTCACAACATGATAAGGGCTTTGTGTGATAGACTTACACTCAATAATTTATAAAACAGGAAAACACTGAGAGCAGTTCCCTAAGATCTGAAACAAATCTGTATAGGTAAGTGGACCCTAGGAAATGAGCGTGGAGATCTGGCCACACTCTTCATCTGCCATATGGCAGCAAGGATGGGGAGAAATGTCTCCCCCAACCCCTCTATGCCTGAGGCAGGTGAGAGAGCTAGCTGCTGCCCCTCACCAGCTGCAGCACTCGGGAGAGCAGACCTTGCACCTTGCCTGGGCACACAATAGCGCCAACCCTGTTGGCAGAGGTGAGGGTGATCCCTGAAGCTGTGAGAATGGCAGAGCTGTCCCTACTATGTGTTTGTCATACTGTGGTGCTTGTGGCCAGGGGAAGATGCTCCCCGAACCCACTTCCCTTTTCCCCTTGACCCTCACCACCTGTGATAGACAAGGAAGCTGACCCTCCACCTTACCATCTGCAGCACTCAGGAAAGTAAGCCCTGGTATGACCCTATTGATAGGAGTACAGGTAAACTAGCCCATGAACTGAGCATGGGAGATGTGGCCCTAACCCTCATCTGTCATATGGCAACATGTGCAGGGGAGAAATGCAGCCCCCCCCCCCCGTTGCCTGTAGCAGGTTGGAGAACTGGCCCTGAGGTCATAGAATAGAAGAGCTGGCCCTATCCCTCATCAACTGCAGCACTTGCGAGAATGGCCTCTACACCTTGCCTGGGCAACACAGGAGATCTGGCCCTGAAGGTGTAGGTACTTGACAGCCAACCCAAGGGTATGAAAGCAGGAGAACTGGCCCCACCCCTTGCTCATTGCTGTAAGGGGTGAAATAGTCAGGGCGATGCTGGAGGGCTCACCCTGTTGATGGAGATAGAAGTGAGCTGGCAGGCTGACCAACCCTGCAACTATCCAGAACCAGGGTTACGAGCCAGTCCACCCTAATATCCACCCTATCTATGATCCAATTGAGCAGGATCTCCATGACACAGAGCAACAACAGGATATCCAAGAGAAGTCCCAGTGAGGACCCAGCATCAATAGTGTAGCAGAAACCAGAGACCTCGAACCAGACAAATGAACCTTTTCAATGAGCATTTGCAAGTAAGACACATTGCATGACTCACTATGTTACCGTATGGTGAGATTTTTCTTTTTTTCTCCTCAATTTCATTTTATTTTTTGGGGGGGAAGGTTGCAAGGGGAGAGGGTGGATACAAAGGGACAGGAAACGAATGGGGTTGAGATGCATGATGAGAAAGGCACAAAGAGTAAATAAAAAGAAAGTTTAAAAAATCTCAAACAAGACAGCAGTGCCCATTCTCTTCACTCTGTTTCAAATTGCTTTGGTAAAGCAATCAAGCAAAAGAAAGAAATGAAAGTGAGGTCAATAAGAAATGAAGAAGGCAAATCATTCCTATACACAAATGATATTATTCTGCATGTGGGAGACCCTTAAAGAATCCACAAGAAAAATTCTAGATCTGATAAATACCTTCAGCAAAGTAACAGGATACAAAAATCAACATTTAAAATCCAGCCCTTTTGCTATATAACAGTAATAAACTTGCCAAAAATTGGGGAAAATATTACATTCACAATGGCTTTGAAAAAAAACTAGGAATAAACCTATCAAAGCAGGTGAAAGTTGATGAAAATTTTAATTACTAAGGAAATAAAAAAGACACTAGAAGATTTAAAGATCTTCTGTGTTCATGGATTGGCAGAATTAATATTGTGCACATGTTCACATTATCAAAAAATTCTATGTAACTTCTATCAAAATTACATGTTGATCTTCACAGAAGTAGAAAAAAATTAAACTTATATGGAAGCATAGAAATACCAGAATAGCCAAATTAATCCTAAGAGGAAAGAACAATCCTGGAGTTATCATAGTGCCTGATCTCAAATTATGTTATGGAAGTATAATGACAATGACAGTGTGAGGATTTGAGTGTTTAGTCATCAGGGAGTGGTACTATTTGAGAAGGATTATAAAATTAGGAGGTATGGCCTTCTTGGAGGAAGTGTATCATTGGAGTGTGGTAAAGTTGGAGCTCGCTCTCCCTCCCTCCCTCCCTCCCTCCCTCCCTCCCTCCCTCCCTCCCTCCCTCCCTCCCTCCCTCCCTCCCTCCCTCCCTCCCTCCCTCCCTCCCTCCCTCCCTCCCTCTCTCTCTCTCTCTCTCTCTCTCTCTCTCTCTCTCTCTCTCTCTCTGCCTACAGATCAGGATGTAGCTCTCAGCTACTGTTCCAGTACCTGCCTTCATGATGCAATGCTCCTTGACATAACCTCTGAAACTGTAAGCAAGCCTCAATCTAATTGCCTTGTTCATGGTCTGTGTCTCCTCATAGCCATAGAACAGTGATTAAGACAGAGCGCATTGTAGTGGCACAAAAGCATTCTTGTGTCCAGTGGAATGGAATAAAAGATCTAGAAATAAACTGGGAGGGGGAGGCATTCAAAAAGAAGAAAGTGGAACTCACATTACAGCAGGAGAGGGATGCTATTGTTGAGAAGGAAGGAGGCCCACAGTAGCGGGGCAAGGAGAAGGGCGAGGGTGGATTCCTTGGTGAGATAGAATCCATCACAAAATGAAATTCCAGGACGGCCACATTCTGGTCGTTAGACACATGCGTTTGTTTATAGGGAAGGAAGGAGATTATATTAAAGTGTGGCTGTCAGAAGGCAAGAATCTTGGGGGTGGACTTTCTCTTGACCTCAAAGTGCTTTTTGCTGTAATGTAAACCCTGTAAGACTTTTATTTTTATTTTTGTCTTGCTTTCTTTGGTTCCTTGTGGATTTCACACCTTGCATTCCCATCCCACTTATCTTCCTGTCCCCTCACATCTGCCCTCTGTTCTTGCAACTTCCCTCACAAACCAAAATCAAACTTAAAAGAAGAACCAAAACCAAACAAAACAACAGTGTTCAGCTCCTGTATACCACTGTATACTGTCTCATTTTGCTGAGCAGTTGCCTGATACAGCTTACACTATGCTTTTCACATTCAACTAAAATTTACACCTCATTTTTTATTTTCTTGGCAAACTCTGTTCTTCATTTTTTTGCCTCTGTACATCAAATTTCCTATGCTGTTCATTTTGAAGTTATTTCATTAAAAATTTGTAAATTCTTTAACACATATACTCATCTAACTAATATCACAAGCCAATGATTGTACCACAATAAATAAAAGACCCAGAGACATCTTAGATATTGGGGTTCAAGATCCAAGCTGAAGATCAGAGAAGCAAAACAACCAACCTAGTAGATCTTACTTCTACCCAGCTTAAATGGCAATCCTGTCCCCAGGAATCTTCAGAGGCTAAAAGCTCTCAGTTCCTATCTCTTCCTCTGTTTTTCTTTTCTCTGTCCAGCCATATCCTCAGGTCTCCACCTCCCTAATGCTGTGATTAAAGGCAAGTGATCCCAGGTGTTGAAATTGCCTTTGTGTGAGCTTTCCTTTTAGGACTGGATCAAATTTGTGTAGTCAGTGTGGCCTTGAACTAACAGAGTTCCTTCTACCTCTTAATCCTGACTCCTGGGATTAAAGGTGTGTGCCACCACTACCTACCTTTATGACTGCTGGGATTAAATGTGTGTATCACCACTGACTGACCTCTATAGCTTATGGCCGACCATTCTGAATCCTCAGGCAAGCTTTAATAAATCATAAATAGTATATCACCATAAATGTTCTCTACTGGACACTGGAAACCACCCACTTTAGCTCAGCTTCTCAATTGCTAGCCTACAGTTGCTTTTAATGCTCTGCTGCTATAGTCATTGTCATTATCTTTGAGAGACTGTTCATTTATGCACAAACATGTGTCTACCATGTCTCAGATCACTTCATTTTCTTGAATGTCACTCTTCTAGCTTCTATTTCTACTTTATTAAAAACTCATTTCTTTCTTTTGGTGAAATTGATTAAGTGATTAATGTTCTCATTATTTGCTCGAATGTCTCTTATCCAGGCATGGAATTCTGGGTTATCTCTGTTTAAAAGTGACTACATCACAGTTTGGATGATCTATCACCAGATAACCAGTTGGTTGACAGTACAGTTGTCATTGTTTCTTGTTTGTTCTGTGTTTTTTTCCAATAAGACTAATGTAAATGGAATTGTTTTCCTTGGGGGCTCTTGTACTAGAGTTTCTCCCTTACTGCAATAAGTCCAGATGTAGATTAGCAATGTCCATCTTACTCTTGTTTGAGATACTACTACTAATCAGACAGTTCATTCTTTTTTACAATTCTAGAAAAATCTTTGCACATACAAATATGTGAATATATGTTCAATGTACAACACATGTAAAAATTGCAAATATATACATATGCAGACATATATGATGCCTGTGCTTGTGTGTGTGTGCATAAATGACTCATTTGCATGCATGTAAAGGTATATTTAATGTTACAGAGAATGAGCTGATGTTTTAGAGAAAAACTTATTTGGTAAGAATCTGAAAGTGTTTTGTATCCATTATCTCTCTGCCCCAATGCTCTATTGCGTCCTTTTAGATTTATTGTCCTATTTAGATTTACTACAGTTTCTTTCTGAAGTAGAATTGAATCTGCTGCTTGCTAAATTTAATTTTCTGTGGTCCTGGGAATAGGACTCAGGGGCTTTTACAGGACAGACAAGCACTCCACCCACTGAGGTGCATTTTCTGCTCGAAATTTAAAGGTTTCTTTCTAATATTTATTTTTGTCATTTTGATTTGTGTGTGTGTGTGTGCACACACGCAAGATATGAGTGGATAAGTGGATAAGTATGCATTGTGTGGAGTATGTGTGTGGTGTGTGTATGAGGTACAGTGTCTGTGTACAATATATGTATGAAGTATGGTATGTGTTTATGGCCTATGTGTGTATGTGCTATGTTTGTTTAGTATGGTGTGAATAGATGTGGTGTATGTGTGCATGCTATGTGTGTATGTCTGGTATAGACTATGTGTGTGTGGCGTATTTGTATCATGTGTGGTGTGTGTGTATGTGTGTGGTGTATTATGTTTATGATATGTGTGGATGGTGTGGAGTGCATGTAGGTTGTTTAGTGTGGGTGCAGTGTGGTATATACAGGTGCATTCACCTGGGTGTATGCCTGGGAAGGACAGAGGAGGAGGTAAGATGTTATACCATATTGCTTATCACTTTCTATTTTTGAGACAGGGTCTCTTACTCATCCAGAAATTTGCCCTTTTTGTTAGTCAGGCACACTGGCAAGTCAGTACCTATAACCTGCCTGCCTCTGCCTCCCAATGCTAGAATCACAGGCATGGCTGTGCCCAGCTCTTTTAAGTAGGTTTTTGAGATTTCCAGTCATTCTTATATATCAAGTGCTCCTACCCACCAAGACCTCTCCAATCCCCCTCAGCACAGTTTAATATTTAATAGCAGGTGCATTCTTTTGTATTCTTTTGAAAACCAGAAACTTATTGCTAACATGTATCATATTAATTTATTTGTGGCATCCTTAGATGTAAAACCTACCAGTAGTTGAAACTATAGCATTGACCAGGATAAACTACTTTCCAGAACATAGAAATGACCCTTCCCAGAAGAAAAAACCAAATAGAACTAAACCAGATAATTAATTAATACAGCCAGTAAAATGACAAAATTAAGAACGCTTAAAGTCCAATAAAATTAAACTAGACTTATTTTGTCACATTACATTTGATTAAAGGGATGTGTGTATCTGTCACTTTAGGATTTCTGCTATGTTTCCATTTCAAGATTTGGGTAGCAGGAGAGTGCTTATTTCAAGATTGTCATTATGTTATGCTCTTTATTCCACTCTATCTCCAGTCCCAGGCTGTGGGTAAAGATGAGAGCTGTTTGGTAGATGCAGCTGGAAGAATGAAGTGCCTCTTTTCACATAATGCGACTGGTTACTTCCTGAGAATTGATTTTTCTCTGCAGCATGGGAAGAAGGGATTTGGTGCATAAAGTTATTATTTCGCTAAAATCAATCTATTTTAGACCCCATATGGGAACATGAGAGGAACAAAGGCTGCACAACTTAGTTGTTTTCCTAGGGAAACCAGAGCAGCATTGAAGGTTGTGAATAGCAGTAGTGGAAGACTATTGATAATAATAGACAAAGGCAATGCTGTAATAGTATGATCCCTGGGAGCAATATGCTTAGAAAAAAAGTGTTTCTTCTTTAGGATGATTATAAAGAAAGAATTAAGGCTAAAATGAGAAGCTGGTTGGAGAAAGGAGGAAGGTCACTGCAGGGTTTTGTGAAGGCTTGGTGCCATTCTGAATGAGCAGAATTCAGCTTTTACTGTAGCTCTTTAGGACAAGTCTTAATGTTTAGACCCCTCACAGTCCTCCACAGAGCAAGAGGCTATTTCATAATTTCCCTGGCAATACTATGTTTCCTATTTTGCCATGATTTTTTTTTAACCCTGTGTTTGAATTGTCCATCTTGACTTCTTAATGATCATCCCATTGCACAAAAACACATTCTCTTAGACAAGAAATGAGCAAAATTACAAAAGATTAAAACTTGGAAATAATAGGAGGTGAAATCATGTGTTTGAAAATTTTAACATAAACAATATTTGGTTGATCTTTTTAGTAATGCTCTAAACCAGTTTTTTTTATTTCTTTAGGGCTTTTGCTCCTAGCATAGTTTATTTGCATATTGCAAGCAAGCAAAGTTGAGGTCTTGGAGTGGGAAACTAGATGGCTGAGAAATTTTTACAAATCATCCTTAATTACCCATCTGCAATTCTGAAAACAGACATTACTTCCTAGAGGCCAGACAGGTGCTTGCATGGTGGGTGGAAAGGTGTGTGTGGGAATTTTTCTATTATTCTGCATCATAATTTGATAACATAAATATTTGAGCTCTATTTTTTAAGTTTTTTAAATCTCATCCTTTGGAGGAGTGAAAAACACACTTTTTTGCTCTTTTAAATTAATTTATTTTTTACATTCCAATACCAGTTCCCCCTCCCTTCTCTCCTCTTGCTCCCTCTACTACCCCCTGAAAATAGTTACAGTCCAAGAGGGTAAGTAGTTCATTTTTTGAGAGTCTCCAGTGTATATACAGGAGGAGCAGGGTTCTGCGTGCTACATGAAGCCAGTGCATGTGAATGGATGTTGTATTGGTTTTATTGCTACCAATGAAACCTGAAAGGAATTATGGAGTTAAAAACATCTTATTCCTCTACTTAAATATGACTTAGATTTACTTTTCAGTACTTTCTCCAAAAGTAAAAAAAAATTAAAACAAACTAAATTTAGCAGATTTTACTTGAACAAAGAATAATTCAGGAGTTGGTCACTGCATCAGCTGATGGAATAGCCAAGTGGTAGGACCCTGGAGTGTCAGAACCCTTTCCACGAATCTCCTCGAATTTCAAGACAAATAGTAGAAAAGCAACAACAACAAAAATGAACTATTCCTGGGTAACAATATGCAAAATGAAAATAAAGATCAAACTAGAGTTTTTGCAATGATGATGCAACGGAAGGGGGATTTGGTTATTTCTGTGGCATACAACAGCTTTTGATACCTATGATTTTGAATGATAGTCTTAGAACAGAAACAGATGTACGTAAATAACGCTATCCATGAAATATTACTCAGTTCTTCCCATATAATTTAATATACCATGTAGCCCAGTTAGTTTAGTATCTTCATCCCCAGTAACCACCTGGAAAATACCATAAATAATGTCAAGAGAAAAAGGCTTAATTTAGAATTTAATTTTGGGAAATTTACTGAAAATATCAGGAGCTTAAATACCTAATTAAAATACAGTCCATGAACACCAAGAGCCATGCATTGAAGTAAGTCATAACTGAAAGACTTCAATGGAAAAATACAGAAAATTACACTGTAGAAAGCTATCTCAGAAAGGGTTAAGTTTTCCTAAGTGGTGGGAATGTAAGAAAGACAGCATGAGGCACTGGAAATTCTTTAAATGAAACAAATCTTGTTTGCTTAAAGGTAACCCCCCCTTTTTTTCGATTTCCTACTGAGAATAGACCTGTACTTCAAGGAAACATTCTTATTATGAAGGAGACCCTATTCTAGTTTTGCATCAATCTATGTAAGATTTCTTATTTTAGAAAATAAATGATTCCCCTGAGTTTTAGGCAGTTTGACCATATATAAAATTCCCTCTAAAATGTCATCTTACAAACCTATACTATGTGTCATTCAATTTGCTGTCCCATTGCATTTTTCTTTGTTTTATTTACAACAAAATTAATCTCTTTCTCTTAGCAAAATAAAATGAAAGGCAAAAAAGAAAAGAATCTATATAGTTGTTCTATATACAACTATATTAAGTTCCTTTGTGCACTTGCACATAAAAATTTCCTTTGTCATTTCCAGTAGTTTCAATTAAATGGATTAGTTAGAATCCTTCATCTTTAGTGACCTTAATTTCTAATTGATTTCAGGTAGCTAAATACATTTTCAATAAAAGACTTTACTGCTGGTGTGATAGCTTGATGCCCAGAACCGCAGCTCGAATGCATTCTAGGGCAGTCCAGCTGAAGGCAGAGTCTCAGGCTTTAATATGGGCATTCTGAAGAATCTTTGTAAAATTCAGACAAATCTGGTACAGCTGGGTTGATCTGGAGAAAGATTGGCCTTTTCTAGTAAATTTAAGGTAATGCAAGGTTAGTGGTCTTCACGGCACCCTGAACAGTAGGAAGCTAACATAACTGCTGCATGGCTGCATACAGACTTAGTTGAAGAGTTTCAAAGTGCTGCTGCATGAGTGCCACACCTGTATGTTTGATGTAATTATCTAGAACAGGTTTTCTCATATGCAACCATGAACCACTAAAATAAAACCCATAGGTCCTTCCAACGGGCTTCATAGTTTCAGGTTTTACATTCAGATCTTTGATCCATTTTGAACAGATTTTTGTGCAGGGTGAGATGTGGATTATTCTTCTGTATATGAAAAACCAGTTAGGTTTCATGGTATCAGAGCAAAGGCATAGTGGCAGAAACAGGTGAGGGTTCACAACCCGATCTATGAATAGGTGCAGAGAGAAAGCGAGTTTTTAGAGTGTTGCAAACAATGGACTCAGTGTGGTGAATCAACCTTTTAAATCCACATATGTCCATGGAATCACATTTGTTCTCAGAGGCAGACGAACTCCAGCCATTCTCTGGGATACGTTACTACTATATGCTGCTTACTGGATTCTCTTAAGCTGTGTCCTTGTGGATTTGGAGCCTTGTATTCTTTTACCCAGCCTTGTAGCCTGAATCCAAGCTGAAGGTGCTAACTCCAGCCCTGCTTTCAGGCTCCGTGTTGGCCTCAAAACAACTCCCTTCTTATATTTCCCTTTTTGTTCATTAAAAATTCATTTGATTTGCATTTCCAGGATGGCTAGGGATGTTGAGCACTTTCTCAGCCATTTGAGACTCCTCTACTGAGAATTCAATATTTAGTTCTGTACTCCACTTTTTGATTGTATCTTTCGGTGCTTTGGAGACTTGCTTCTTGAGTTCTTCATAAATTTTTGAGATCAGCCCTCTGTCAGATGTGGGGTTAGTGAATATCTTTTCCCAGTCTGTGGGTTGCCTTTTTGTCTTGCTGACTGTGTCCTTTGTCTTGCAGAAGCTTCTCAGTTTCAGAAGATCCCATTTATTAGTTGTCGATCATAATGTCTGTGCTACTGGAGTTATGTTCAGGAAGTGGTCTCCTGTATCAATTTGTTAAGGGTACCTCCCACTTTCTCTTCCAAGAGGTTCAGTGTGGCTGGATTTATGTTGAGGTCTTTTATCCATTTGGACTTAAGTTTTGTGCATGGCGATAGATGTGGAACCATCTGCAGTCTTCTACATGGCAGCATCCAGTTCTGCCAGCACCATTTGTTGAAGATGCTTTCTTTTTTCCATTGTATAATTTTTGCTTCTTTGTCAAAGATCATATGTTCATACGTGTATGGGTTAATGTCAGGGTGTTCAATTTGATCCCATTGGTCTATCTGTCTATTTTTGTGCCAATACCAAGCTGTTTTCAGGATTATAGCTCTGTAATACAGCTTGAAGGCAGGAATGGTGATGCATCCGGACGTTGCCTTGTTGAACAGGGTGGTTTTGGCTATTCTGGGTCTTTTGTTTTTCCATATAAAGTTGAGAATTGTTCTTTCAAGGTCTGTGAAGAATTGTGCTGGGATTTTAATGGGGATTGCGTTAAATTTGTATATTGCTTTCGGTAAGATTGCCATTTTTACTATGTTGATACTACCTATCCAAGAGCATGGGAGATCTTTCCATTTTCTGGTGTCTTCTTTAATTTCTTTCTTTGAAGACTCAAAGTTCTTGCCATACAGGTCTCTCACTTCTTTGCTTTACCCCAAGGTATTTTACGTGGTTTGCGGCAATTGTAAAGGGTGATGTTTCTCTGATTTCTTTCTCAGCCCTTTTATCATCTGTATATAGTAGAGCTACTGATTTTCTTGAGTTGATCTTTTATCCTGCCACTTTGCTGAAGGTATTTATCAGCTGTAGGAGTTCCCTGGTACAGTTTTTTGGGTCACTTATGTAAACTATCGTATCATCTGCAAATCAAAACAACTCTGAGATACCATCTTACTCCTGTCAGAATGGCTAAAATAAAAAAATGACAGTTTATGCTGGAGAGGATGTGGGGAGAGGAGAACACTCCTACACTGCTGGTGGGAGTGCTGACTTGTATAGCCACTATGAAAATCAGTATGGGAGATTCCTCAGGAAAATGGGAATCAGTCTACCACAAGACCCAGCAATTCCACTCTTAGGCATATATCCCAAAGATGCACATTCATAAAACAAGGATGTCTGTTCCACTATGTTCATAGCAGCATTATTTGTAATAGAACTTGGAAGCAACCTAGATGCCCCTCAACCGAAGGGTGGATAGAGAAAATGTGGTATATTTACACAATGGAGTACTATTTAGCAGAAGAAAACAATGGAATCCTGAGATTTGCAGGCAAATGGATGGCACTACAAGAAACCATCCTGAGTGAGGTAATCCAGTCACAAAAAGAGAAACATGGTATGTACTTACTCATACATGGATTTTAGACGTGAATCTGGGGAGTGCCACCATACAATCCCACTGCCAGAGAGTCTGGGAAACAGAATCTTCATCTAGCGACTGATGAAAGCAGAGGCAGACACCCACAGCTAAATACTGAACTGAATTCGTGGAATCCAGTGACAGAAAGGGAGAGCTGATGAGCAAAGGAGTTAAGACTGGGCTGGTTTAACCTGCAGTAACAGTTGACCTGAACAGGGGGGAGCTCTTGCACCCCAGACTGACGGCTGCATGGAAAGCAGACACCCCTGGATGTGGGTGTCAGTGAGGAGGCCTATGGGACCTTGAGTAGTATTTATCCCTGGTGTACAAATAGACTTTGAATGCCCCAAGCCACAATATGGGATGCTCTCTTCAGCTGGGACTCTTTGGAGAGGGCCTAGGCCCTGCCCTGGATGAAATGACAGACTTTGGAGATCCACCATGGAGGGCCTCACCCTCCCTGGGGATCAGAGTGGAGATTGGGTGGGGGACTTTGGGGTCTGGTGGGGAGGGCAGGGGAGGAGGGGAGGGAGAGGGAAAGGGAGCTGAGATTGACATGTAAAACAAGCTTGTTTCTAACTTGAATTTAAAAAAAAGAAGAGAAAAAAAAGAAAAAATTCATTTGACAGTTTCATACATTCTTGGTATGCAGTAATTTCCTCTGAGATTGAAACACTCTGTCCTGCAATGAAGTTCCTTCAGAGAGAAGGAAGACAACTGAAAATAGCTTCAGAAAATCCCTGAAACTGACTAGATTCACTACATACCTCCGTCTTCAAGACTATATGAACAAAACAGACTACTGAGAGTCAGTCACTCAGGCAACCATGCTGCCAAAGAGACTCTGGGATTAGACCAGCTGCCTGGAAGTAGAGACCAGCCAAGCTATGCAGAGAAGGTTTAGAATAACCCAGTCACTTAGAAAGGACAGTTTTCAACATGGCGAGCTGCCTGCAGGCTGTGCAGTTTATACCAGAATCCCAGCTATTGTGAGCTGGGGTGGGCTTATTTTTGTGACACTGGATTTAATTAGAGTTGTTCATATAAGCATGGGTGGCTGACTATTATATCACTGGGGAACGTTATTAACATTTCATGGTAACTATTATCTGCCTTTTTTTTTTTTTTTTTTACAAGACAGGGTTTCTCTGTATTGTTTTGGAGGCTGCCGGTCCAGCCTGACCTCAAACTCACAGAGATCTGCCTGCCTCTGCCTCCCGAGTGCTGGGATTAAAGGCGTGCGCCACCACCGCCTGGCTTGCCTTTTAAGTATCTTAAGGAGTTGAGGAGTCCCTTAACCTCCTTCACCTGGGCTGGAATGTTGACATTGAAGGGCTGATCTTGTGTAGGTCTCCTGCAAGTAAACACAGAAGGTACTCACATCTTCCTGTGAGTTCTGACAACAGCCATTGACACAATAGTACCTAATCAAACCCTAAACAAACACGATGCACAGATGTTTTCTTATTAGTTACTGTATTTTCAGCTGCTTAAGGAAACCAAAATATAAAACATCATTGTTAGGTTTAAGCAGTACGTTCTCCTAGGTTTAAGGAATTACTACTTTAGAGCACAGATATTGCAGAAATTTTCAAATATAAAGAAAACATCAAGTATAGAATAAAGTACTTTCCAGTGGGAGACTGAATACCCAGGAGCATGTTGGATTCCACAAGAGGTTCTTCACCTTTTATTGACATTCAACTCTTTAATTATTGTGTAGACTGTAGACAGCTAAAAACACTGAAAATATTTTTTGGCTGTGTCCATTCAAACTAATTCTGTCTATTTTGCCATTCTTTTACTTCATATAAATAAAAATCCTTTGACCTTTTCTTTGAATGTGCTTCAACAATGGTCTGATTCTCTCTTGCATTTATGAGCAAAAATGCTTGGAGTTTCATTTAAATATGTATTAGCATCACAATTCTGTTACTCTCTTTTAAATTTGTCTTATAACTTTCTGGCATGGAATTTTGAAATTGAAATTTATTTTTTAAAGACTTACTGGCATGGGATATTTTTCTTCTTAGCTTGCAGCAATTTGAAACAAAATCGTTAATACCTATTTAAATCCACTGTAATTATTGCTGGGATTAAATATCTTCAAAGAACTCTGACTTAGTCTGCTGAGAAATAAAGAATAAATATTTCCTTTATAATTGTAATAACAGTTTATGTAATTGTGCATTGTGAGGAATGTAATTGATGAAGTGACTTCTTAGTTCCATTTTGGCTATTGACATTCATGTTAGCACAACTTTCATTGTTTTAACAGAATCTACAAACTGAGTGTTGATCTCTCTCATCTGTGCTATTTACAATCATACATTGGAGAACCATAGTGTTAAATCTGGTAAACACTGTTTGTAACCACAGAAGTTTGTAACCTGCTGTTTGGACTGGACAAGGGAAGCAAAGGAGACTTCAGACAGGTTTGTGATATGTTGAGTCAAATGGGACTGCCTCGTTCACTATGATAGCAACTCAGACTCAGTGCTAGTGAAGTCATGGTTGTTGGAAGAGTATCTACAACCATTAACTTACTAAACCAGTATAATCAGTAGTATCTAGCTATACATATTTGCCCTTGTACCCACAGACAAGTATAGTCCTCACCCCTCATCATGGAACATTCTGTTTGCAATTGAAAACCACAACCAATCAGTATGCAGAGTTATGAAGCCCACTCTTATTGAGTACATCTACAAAACACTTCCACACTTAAGGCTCAGGAAACATTGTGGAAGAGGGGGAGGAATGATTTTAGGTATCAGAGGATCAGGAAGTTTGATATGAGACTGAGACTCCTAGTAACATCAGATGCTATTCCCATTAAGTCTCATCAACATGACTGTTCAAATATAAGCTGAAGAATGAATGAACACTCCGAACCGCATGGGGAAAAGCCCAATAGGCCTTAACCATACACAAAACACTACAGTCAACTAAGGAAAGTTGGGAGCAGGAGAGGAGGCCCTCCCCAGGGAAGAGCACATAAGTTGGTTGCCCAGTTCCAAACAATCGGCCCTGAAAACATACAAACACATAGAGTTAAATGAGTGAACAGGTTATATTTAAGAACATATATGCATGTAATAACAATTAATGAAAAAAGATGCCATGAATTTCAAAGATAGTGAGGAGGGCCATATGAGGAAAGGGAAAAATGTTGTAATTAAGTTACAACCTCAAAAATCAAAAGAATATCACACCAAAATAGCAGTTACAATAATGATAATTACTTATAAAAATCATGATAGTGATACAGAACTAGATTGGACAGGGCTTTCCTGAACTCACTGCCAGTAGAAGGGGCTAAAATGACAGCAGATCTCCTGATGTGGGGCTGTCAGAATTTCTAATACAATCTCACAAACCTGGCACAAAGAACCAAGTGATCTACTTGTCGCTCAAAACCGAATTTCTCCCTCTCTCCCTATAAGACCACCTTTGTGCCAAAGTATTTATTGTGCCAAGTTGATTTTCTTTTTGTATATGTTCTTAGCAAGCCCACACATACCCAGTTCAAGTGCTCCCCTCTCTATAGTGAGGATAGAATAAAGAACTAGTGTATCCTGCAGTGCTCTGACCATGATCTTTGGCTGATGTTCTGTACAATGCTGGAAGTCTTTCAGGCCTCTGTCAGACCTCTAGGAATTCTTGCTTTTCTGACTTTAAGGAATTATCACATTCATTACTTCCTTGCAAATTCACCACATCCTCCCACACTGTTTATTTTTGTATTTTATCATCATATTGATATAATGCATAATGTCTTTAAAATATTTCTAATTACATTTGTTTACTGTGGGGAGAGAATGTGCATATGCTGTAGTAGATGTATGGAGGTCAGAGGGCAGCTTACAGGGGTCATTTCTCTCCTTTCACTATGTGGGGCCCAGGGATCGCCTTAGCCATTTCACCAGTGTCAATATTGCTTTTTTTTTAATTAAATTACTCTTTACATTCCAATCCCAGTTCCCCCTCCCTCCTCTCCTCCTACTCCCCTCTACTCCCCGCTCCTCACATCTGTTCCATGGAGAGGGTAAGGCCTCCCCTTGGAAGTCTACTAAGTCTGTCCCATCCTCTAGTTGAGGAAGGACAAAGGCACCTCTCCACTCCCACAACCCTGTGTCTAGGCTGCACAAGGTATCTCTTCATATAGAATGGGCTCCACTAAGTCAGTTTGTGCATTAGTGTTAGGTCTTGGACCCACTGCCAGTGCCTCATATATTGTCCCAGTCACACTATTGTCACCTATATTAAGGGAGTATATTTTGGTCTTATTCAGGTTCCCCATTTGTCAGACCTGAGTCAGTGATCTCCCACTAGCTCGGGTCAGCTGATTTTGTGGGTTTCCCCATCATGGTCTCTACTCCTTTATTCATATTTTTGCTCCTCCTTCACTTTGATTGAACAACAGGAGCGTGGCCCATTGGTTAGTTGTGAATTTCTGCATCTGCTTCCATCTGTTTCTGGAAGAGGGTTCAATCTTCTCTGGGGTTGTGGATTGTAGGCTGGGTATTTTTTGCTTTATGTCTGGTATCCACTTATGAGTGAGTACATACTATATTTGTCTTTCTGGTTTTTGGGTTATCTCACTCAGGATGGTTTTTTTCTAGTTCTGTCCACTTGCCTGAGAGTTTTAGAATGTCATTGTTCTTACTGCTGAGTAGTAAGTACTGCATTGTGTAAATATACACATTTTCTTTATCTATTCTGATTCTCTGACACTGCTTCTGGGCTGAGGTTTGGGTCTCTCACTGATGCTACTCAGGGCCTGTAGCTTGAACCTACCTCTGACGCTGCTCCCTGGTCTGAGGCAGTGGCCTCCCTCTGATGCTACTTCCTGGCTCTGACACTGCCCCTGGGTCTGAGGCTTTTGGCTCCCTTGCCCCTACTCCGAGCCTGTCAATATTGCCTTTTAATACTTTTTATTTTTAATAATTACACACACACACACACACACATAAACACACACACACATTTTGGTTCTTTTACCTCATATTAACACCTCTCATCCCTGCTGAGCTCCCTTTTTTTTCAAAGATCCATTCTTAATTTCATGGGTTTTATTTTTTTCATGACATGCAAAGCTTGATCAGTATTTTTGAATAAGCATAGATACACATGTAGTTATTTATTAGAGCACTAGTGACTATACCATTTATAAAAATTGCTCCCTCTCAGAGCTAGGATTGACATGTGAAGTATTCATGTTTCTAATTTAAATAAAAACATATATTGAGGAAAAAAATTGCTCCCTCTCTACTCTCTCAGTCTAGACATAAGCGGGAGGGTCTAGGCCCTGCTCCAAAAGATATGACAGACTTTGAAGATTCCCCCATGGAAGGCTTCATCCTCCCTGGGGAGCAGAAAGGGGATGGGAATAGGGGGTTGGTGGGGGTCAGGGGAGGAGGGGAGGGAGAGGAACTGGGATTGACATGTAAAAGAAGCTTGTTTCTAGGTTAAATAAAAAAAATGGAAAAAATTACTCCCTCTCCTATAGCAGCCACTTACTTCTAATAGTTCCCCAGGGAGGGACAAGGCCTTTTGTGCTCATCCTCCTTCTATGATGAAATAGTGATGGTCACGTCTTGTGCAGGTAACCAGTTTCCATTAGTTCACTAACACAATGGCCATGTCATGTCCAGAAGATAGCATCTCTTGGCATTCCTCCACAACCTCTTTCACATTCTTTCCATCTACTCTTGTGAGATGTCCTCTGAGCCATGTAGGAGGTGATATAGATGAAACACTCAGCATCCTATATTTTCTGTATTTTTATTAGCTATGAGTGTCTATAAGTAATTGGTTCATTGCTTTCCATGGCACACAGAAGCTTCTCTGGACAAGACTGAAAGCCTCACTAATCTAAAGTCATGAACACACATATCCAGAAGGAAGCCTGACAGTGCGTTCATTCAGAAAAACAGCATTAGAATATTCTCTATAGCTTTTCCAGCTATAAGCTTTTGACATGGTTTACAGTATCAGGAAGGAATTCTATCTTGTAAAGAAGGTCTCAAACCCAGCTTTTAGAACTAATTGGCTACCACCCCAATAGTCATTCCCAATTGCACCAGTAGGTGCATTTTTGCTGGAAGATCAGTATTGTAGCTCACAAGGCTCACAGATAGATAAGACCACTGATGAATTTTCTTTCCAGGTAGCACTTTTGGTTACTATAAAAGCTATCCAGTGGTGAGGAAGCTTTCATCTCAGCTCCAGCTTCATTTCTCAATGTCCTGTGAGCAAAATATGTACTAGCAGATAGTGTCTTACATGTAGTTACAGTGTGCAACAACAGTAGACTAAATTACTTGGAGAGGGGCTCTGGTACCTCCTTGACCAATAACAGGAAGGGAGTCTTCCGTATCTGGCCTGAGATTTTTATTAAATCATAGTATTTAGTGTGACTTCTGGGAGTAGTATTGTCAACTCATGCAGACTATGCCTATTCTAACTCTTCTAAAACTTATTCTTTTTGAGTTATCTTACAAAATAATAGGATTCCATGTTGTGATATCAAGTTTTGTTTTGTTTTTACTTTTTTTCAAACTGACACAAACTAGAGTCATCTGAAAGGAGGGAACATCAGTTGAGAAGAATGCTCCAAATGCAGGCAAGCCTGTGAAACATATATATTAATGATTAATGATTGATGTGGGAAGGCCTAATTCAGTGTGGATGGTGCAATGCCTGGGCGGGTCCTGGGGTTCATAAGAAAGCAACACAAGCAAAACATGGAGCACAAACTAGGAAACAGCATCCCCCAACCAGCACCCCCAAGGCCTTTGCATCAGTTCCTGCCTTTTGGTTCCAGCCTTGGGTTCCTACCCTGACTTCCTTGGATGATGGACCCCAAGCTGTAAGCTAAAATAAATCTTTTCCTCCACAAGGTGATTTTGGTCATGGTGTTTGTTTATTCATAGCAATAAAAACCCTAACATATATGTTTTTTGATCATACATCCATGGTCTGGTTAACACCTCCCCCAACTCTCCCTCCCTCCCCCCCAGTACTCCCCACTCTACTTTTATATCAATTGTTCTACTATTCCTGTCCTGTAAGCTCTCCCCCTCCCACCCACACAGTGGCCTCTTTCTGCCTTCATGGCCTCTATGGGCATTTCAAGTTAAACACGCAAATCTAAAACTTTGAGGCTAGGAACCTTAGAGAGAATGTGTGGGGTTTGTCTTTCTTACCCAGGTCACCTCATTCAGTACAATATGCTTTAGTTCCATCCATTTTCTTACAACTCCCGTTTTCCTTGCAGCTGAATACAACTTCACTGTATATGTTACCATGGATGTGCAAGTATCTCTGTCACGAAACATGAAGTCCTTGGGAAATATGGCCAGGAGTGGCACAGATAGGTCATATGGTATTTCTATTCATTGCTCCTTGAGAATAATCCACGTTGATATTCATAGTAGCTGTATCAGTTTACACTCCCACAAACAGGGGATGAGGCTTCCTCTTTCCACACAAGTTCACCAGCGCTTGTTGTATATGTTTTCTTGACGGCTGCCAGTCTGAGAGGGGTGGGATAGACTGCAAAGTGTTTTTTCTGATGGCTAAGGATGTTGAATATGGAAGAGTATATTTTATGTGTGTGGATGCCTTGCTTGCATGTTCACCTGTTCAACTTGCATGCCTAGTATATTAATGTTAATTTTTACTTTATGAAACACGGTCTAAAATGTATCCTCAGACACACAATCAGAATATACAGTTCAGAAGAAAAGTGAACTAAACATAAACACAAGGTAGCTTTAATAAAGTACTGATTTAAATTTTTTATCTGATGACCTTGAATATTATGCCTTAGGTTCCATTCACCTAGAACTTATATATTTTTAGATTTTTTAAAGCATTTTATTTAATTTAGAAACATCAATCCCAGTTCCTCCTCCATCCCATCCTCCCATACCCCCCACCGACTCTCCCATCCCATCCCTCATCCACTCCCCAGGGAGGGTGAGGCTTTCCATGGGGGTTCATCAAAGTCTGTCACTTTGTTTGAGTCAGGGTCTAGGCTCTCCCCTGTGTATCTAGGCTGAGAGAGTAGCCCTCTATGGGGGAATGGGCTACTAAATCCATTTGTGCACTAGGGATAGATACTGGTTCCACTGTCAGAGGACCCATAGACTGCCCAGGCCTCCTAAGTGACACCTACATTCAGGAGGCCTGGTTCGGCCTTATGCTGGTTCCCCAGCTGTCAGACTGGGGTCTGTGAGCTTCCACTTGGTCAGGTCAGCTGTTGAACTTACATTTTAAAGTTTTTATTTATGTGTATGATTATGTCTGTATGGGTATATACCACATGCGTATGGCTGCCCATGGCATCAGATCCCCTGAAGCTGTATTTACATGCTGTTGTGAGCCATCTGATGTGGCTGCTGTGAATTGAACTCTGGTCTTCGGGAAGAGTACCATGTTGTCTTAATGGCTGAACCATTTTTACAGCCCTCTAGCATTGACTTTTGAGTGTCACATTAACCTAGAGTGTGTCAAGTAGGCTGGCCTTGCTGGCCATCTAGATCAAGAGTTAGAACTGTCTCCCTTCCCTGCACTGGTGTTACAAGTGTGCTACCACCCCCATGTGCTTTTATGTGGGTTCTGGGGAATCAAACTCAAGTCTCCAAGCTGGGAAGGCAAGCACTTTACCCACCTACTAACCTTCTCCACCGGATTTTTCATGTCTTTAAACTATACACTAGGTAGTCTTAAAAAATGTGCAATTCCTAATCTATAAACTCAAGAATATTAAATCATAAAGAAATGGAAAACATAGGCAGACAAATATTGAAGGACAAGACTGAATATAAAAATTGCTTTATTTATTATTTTTAACCAAAGTACATAAAATAAAGTTAGTAGTTGATAGCTATTTCTGTCTTTCTTAGTCTCAATAAAAATTAATTATTCCTGTAAAGACAAGACTGGCATCTGGTCTTTTTTTTAATAATGCATTGCTGACTTCTCAGCCATTTGAACCATTAATCATAATTTTCATAAGTTCTGAATGCCCTGTGTAAGAATTTCAGAGATTATATAAACAGAGCAATTAAAATTTTCCAACTAAGCAGAAGAAAGCATGTTTAACTTCTGAGTGCTGGCAGCATACACCTTAATTTCTGATTGCTGGCTTCCTAATTAATTTCAATACATGGAGAATATACTAGAACACTTACTAATCTATCTTTTAGGAATGAGATTCATTTATCAAAACATTTAAAAATTTTAATTGACATTCAATAATGTCGAATACCTATGGGGTAACGTGTACTGTTTCACTACCAGTATATGATCTACAATGATCAAATGTGTGCACTTAGATGTTCACTTCCTCAGACATTAGCATTTCTTTATGTAGGACATTCAGAATCTTTCCTGATAGGATTTTTAAGTATACCTTGTGCTGTTAGATAGAATCAATCCTCACAATAGAACACTTAATACTACCATCTGTGGCTCTGTGGCTATGGTAGGCTACAAACCAAATCTTAATAAACAAAAGTTTGCAATTATTTCCAATTATCTTCTTGACCCACAAATCTGTAACACAATTCAATAGCAGGAATACCTCCAGAAGCTTTACAAACACGTAAGGAGGAACCGCTGGCAGTGAAAAGGGAAAGTAAAAAGGTGCGGACACATTGGGTAAGAGGTCAGAAAGATTAAGAGTCAAACTTAACCCCCCACCCCGTAAATGCTCCAGAAAAGTCACCTTCGTTTCTTGGACCAAATATGCATGTGTGTTTTTGTCATTCTACATTTAAAGGTCCAGATTCTCCATAATTATTTAGCATGAGAAATAACATCCATATAGTCCATCCACGAGTCTTTGGGAGCCACTTTTGCCTCCTTACTGAACCCCTGGGCTGTGTGCTCAGCTCTGATCACCCATCTGAGCTCTTGGCTCCCTCTCAGTTATTACCTGTTTTTGATTCTAACTTGCTTTAAGTCTGTTCCTGTCGACAGGCATTTTGTTACTTTCCGCTATCCCCGACTCAATATTTTGAACCCATCAATGTGTAAAAGTTCAGGTGGAAACTGAGCTCTGGAACAAAGATTCCAGGACTTAAGGCACCTCAGGCTGCTGCTTGCACGCCCGGGAGGTGAGGTGGGGGGTGGTGGTGGATGGGAGTACAGGGACACTGCTTCCTCAAGTAGCGAAAAGTGGAAGTGCAGGGCTGGAGTCCACGGACATGCGTGGTACCGTGGAAATCTCCTATCTGTAGCATTTATGTAAGAATTGCTTATACACGTTTAAACTTGTCATCACGGTTCAGGGAGCCCAGAGTTGAAACTAGAAACCTATAGTTTTCCTCCCAATCTGAGTACCCATTGGTAGGGAGCCAGCAGTACAAACTCTAATTTGCCAGGCTCATTTTAGCTCTGAATCCTTTTCTATTTATCTGTGTAGATATATCAGAAAACAAAATAAAATTAAAAAATAGAAAAAAATAAACAAAAAGCAGTATCCAGGGCCAATTCATCTGTAGTGAGATTCCTGTAATCCCATTTGCAGGCTAATTGCTGTGATCAGGTGAAATTAAATGTTTTCATGTCAGGTCTAACACTAGCTCCCCAAGCTGATTGGTTCTTAAATGATTCAGTGATTCATTCTGTAACTTTGAGGCTGCTGGTCAAGGTTCGAATAAAAATGTCGACTTCTTTTTTCTTAAAGAACACTGTTTTGCAATGCTCAAGTCCTGAGTGAAAGGAAACCATTGAGTTGCGGGAACATGCTGTGAATACATGTTTACTCTTTGTGAAGCAATAAAAAATTCATTACTAAAATATTTAAGCCTCCCCAAACATTGCTGAAATATTCAGGTAACTGAGATGACAAATAGGCCTCTAGTTTGAAATATTTACCTTTCTTTTCCTTTCAAGGAGAAGGTCAGCACCAAATGTCTAAGGTAATTGATTATTTACTTAGAAGTAAAAGAAAAAGAAAACAGAAGGAAGAGGAAAATAACCATTTTTTTGTAACTTCAAAATGAAATCAATAGTAACCTAAAGAAAAATGTACATCAATTGGCAGGGTGTTTCATATTTCAGTCCCTCTTTCTCCTTAGCACAAATGGGAATTGTGATAGTATCTACTTCTTACAATTCACTTCTCTCAAATACTTTTTCATAATACCTGCTATAGCTGTATTTTAAATCAAAGTTTCTCTTTTTTTATGAGTGTGTCATCTCTTCTGTTCTCTTATAAAGAAATTTGTCATTAAGTTTAGGACCCACATGCATAATCGAGGATAATATCACCCTGGAAAATTGACTTGCTAAAAAATTTTCATTTTCCAATGAAGTCACATTCACAGGTTCCAGCTGCTAAGAAGGACATACATTTTTCAAGGGTCACCATCCAACCCACAACACAATGGTTTAGACTCTTCAAATACTTCCAGTCCCATCATTCTCCACCATCTTCACAGCCCGAGTCAGTTCAAGTCACCATGGTTCCTCGTCTAAACTCTCGCAAACATTTAGTGTGTGTGGTGGGGGTCCTCTTTATGTTTCCCTATGGCCGATACTACATAGTAACTAGGCTTGTCTTTCAAAATGTAGATGGAATTGTGTCTCTACCCTCCTAAAACCTGTTCAACATTTTCCCTTCAAATATAAAACCCAAAGTCCCCAGCACAGTCTCCTCTATGGCTTAAGTGTCTCAGAATCCTTGCTCTTCAGTGCTTCAGTATAAAGAGGCACAGGAGGCTTTTCAATCACCAGGGCATTGTCCTCGTGAAAGCAGGGCACCCATTTAGAAGCTGGGCAGATGCTGGTGCTATGGTCTTGAATGTCTAGAGAGCCTTCATCCAGTAACTGATGGAAGCAGATGCAGAGATTCACAGTTGAGCACTAGGCTGAGCTATGGAAATCCTGTTGAAAAGAGGGAGGAAGGATTACAGACAGGATCCAGTGGTGTCATCAATCACAAGGGAACCCACAGAAACAATTGACCTGGGCTCATAGTAGCTCACAGACTCTTGACCCATAGCCAGGGAGCCTGCCTGGGACCAACCTAGGCCCTCCGCATATGTATTACAGTTGTATAGTTTGGTCTGTTTGTAGGGCTCTTAGCAGTAGGATCAGAACCTGTCCCTAATGCTTGAGTTAGCTTTTGGGAACCTATTCCTCATACTGTGTTGTCTCACCCAGCCTTAATGCAAAGGGAGGAGCTTAATCCTACCTCAACTTGATATGCCATGCTTTGTTGACACCCATAGGAGGCCTGCCCCTTTCTGAACAGAACCAGAGGAGGAGTGGATTTGGGGGGTGCAGAGGGTAGGGAGTGGGATGAGAGGAGAAAAGGAAAACTGTGGTTGGGATATAAAATAAATGAAAAAATTTAATTGATAAACATAAAAAAATACTACACATCAGAATGTAGAGAATACCCAAGTTATAAAGGCAAAGCTAGAAATTGAATATATTTTTCCATGAAGAAATGATGAAAATGTAATATGGTTGATATGGTGATTACCAGTTGATCATACTTAATATATATGTGAACAAAAATACCACATTTTACTTCATAAACACATATAAATATGTGTCAATCAGAAATAAATATAAATGAAAATGATTTAAACACCATGAAATAGTACATAAGAGACTATGGTTCAGCATCTCTAGAAATGTGAAATACTGATACACACACACACACACACACACACACACACACAATTCGATGTGTATGGATGCTTTGCCTTCATGTATGGTGTACACCACATGCATGTGTGGACTCTCCATAGGCAGAAGAGGACACCTTCTAGATCTGGAGTCCTAGGTGGTTATTAGCTGGGTGGGGTCTCCTGACTGAGGATTCTTCTGCAAAGAGGTTTAGAAATCTTGGCTGCTGGGCTTATGTGAATGCTCACAGTGTCCTTCCCTGTCTCTTTTGATTGTTTTAGTTTGGAGTCTATTTTTTTTAGACATTAGGATAGCAACACCTGCTTGTTTCTTAGGTCCATTCGATTGAAAAATCTTTTCCCAACCCTTTACTCTGAGGTAATGTCTACCTTTGTGATTGAGTTGTGTTTCTTTCATGTAGCAGAAGGGTGAGTCCTGTTTTTGTATTCATTCTAATAACTTGTGTATTTTTATAGGTAAATTGAGACCATTGATAATAAGAGATATTAATGACCAGTGATTATTAATTCCTGTTATATTTGATTTTGTTGTTGATGGTGGTAGTGTTTGTATTTTTGATGATAGTTATTCTGATTAGAGTGGATGGTATCTCAAAGCAGTTTTACTATGTATGACGATGCCATGCTGAAACCCACTACTCTGTGTGCCAATCTAAAATTTAATTTTAAAAGGAAAAAGCATTCTACAACAATTTGAAAAATACTGATTTTCCAGTCTGGCTGTGTTTAAACATTGAAATGGACTTTTAGAGAAAGCATTTTAAGATCTTCTATGTATAGAAGAACCTTGGTACAATCCTATAATGGGGATGACAAAGGATTCTTCCCTCTTATCTAGTGAATACGGTGGGTACACCTCACTTCAGACTTACGAACACAAATTATAGAAATCTATTTGCTCATTGTCCCACAACTGGACTTTTGGCAGTATTCAATTTCTTGACAAAAAGTTGTTTTTATCCAAAACACTATAAAAGATTTGGTTGCCTACCTTTCTAAACTCAGGGACTGTGATACTGTGGGATTCTACACGGACTACTGTTTCAGGGCTATTTGATGGTGGTGGTCTCTCTGTAATTAGATTCAACTGTGGTAAGGGGAAAAGCATTTTCCTTTCATTCTACAATACAAATATAAGCTATTTAGACTCTAAATGGAGGGTAGACTTGTTGTTTCCTGACATTTAGTATTTTGTGGAAAATGTAGCATTAATAAGTATTTTTGTAGCAGTGCCTCAAAAATGGCAGTTGGGGCAGAATTTCTGGTTAAGCTAATAGTGTGTAGGCTACTAGCTGATATGCCACAGATATCATCAATTATGTGCTACCTTCAGGATAAGCCAACCCAAAGGAATAATAGCAGCTTATGGTTACAATGCCTGCATGAGTATACACGCCATTTTGAAAAGAGCAGGCTTATCCCCTTGTGGTTGCCTTAACAAAGTAGCTGTCCAATGAATCCCTTGAACCTATGCATTGGCTATAATTTATTAATTTAAACAATTCTGTGGTGATTCCCATGGGATGAAAGTCCATCAAACAAGCATTATGGATTCAATTCTATCACATCCTAAATTGAAGTCACAAAGCTGAGTTCTCCCAAATGGTGGTTTATCTGGTTTGTTTGGGAGTCATTAGTGACAGATTAAACCCATCTATGACTTCATTATCCAATTGCCTGTTTAATCAACAATATCCTTTTATTACTAAAATCAAGGGAGTCATTGTTTGTATGAATGATCCTCAAACTTGATTACCCATGGGTCATCAGGGGGAATCTGATGTCCACACTCATCCAATTGGGCACATTAGTATCTCAGAGGGTAGGATGCAGATTAGGAAATGCATTAACAATTCCCTGGTGATTCTATCATGTAGTTGGAGTTGAGAAGTACTAAATACAAAAGCATTGTTAGATAACAATATAATTTAATAATATTGATAATAATAGGGAATACTCACCATATTTCTACTATGTATCAGGCAACAGTCTCCCATTGCCATAAATTATATCAATATTATCTACTTTTTATATCTTTTTATATTGTTATTTTGATGTTGCAATTAATACTGGAATGCCAACATTCCAGTCCTCTTCATGTAATACTGCCATCTTCATTTTGAGCTGCTGAAAGTAAGGCACAGAAAACAGCTTGGTTAAAGTGGGGCACATTTTAAGTGAGTCATGCTTTTTTTGCTCCACCAGTCTGGCTGTGAAGCCCTGTTGTTGCCCCTCTGTTCTTACATCTCCAGGGATGTAGCTTGGCTGCCTTTACAGCAGGCGCTCCTGGAATACTCACATCAAAGGTTCATTCCCTGTGCTTCACATATGGAAATGAGTGGAGGATGAGAGAAGCCATCGGACACATGCCAGCTTTGATTGAAACCTGCCTGGTCTGACGCCATTTATAAATTGTTCTTCCCTGTGAACAAACCTCTTTCCTTCTCACCTACACTCTCAGGGTCATGGAAGCTGAGAATCACTTCCTTGGAAACCTTTTTCACACGACTTGCTTCTTTTTTATACACGAATTGAAAGTTGCCTTTCCCACACCCATGGGCCTCCCATTAGTGTCCTTGACCACTGGGCCTTGAAACACTGAGAAGCGAACTGGCTTTTTATTTAATTTCTCTCACTCTCACTCTCTCTCTCTCTCTCTCTCTCTCTCTCTCTCTCTCTCTCTCTCTCTCTCTCTCTCTCTCAACAATTCTGTTTTACATATCAATCCGCCAACTGTTCCCTCTCCCTCCCATGCCCTCCTGCCCTCCATCGACCCCCCCACATCCATCCACCCACTCCCCAAGGATAGTGAGGTCTTCCACAGGGAATCATCAAAGTCTATCATATCATTTGGGGGAGAGCCTAGGCCCTCCTCCATGTATCTTAGTTGCAATAGTATCCCTCTGTAGGGAATGGGCTCCCAAAGTCCATTTGTTCACTAGGGATAAACACTGGTTCCACTGTTAGAGGCTCCATAGACTGTCCAGGACTCCTAACTGGCACCCACATTCAGAGGACTTGGTTCGGTCCAATGTTGGTTCCCCAACTTTACAACTAGGGTCCGTGTGCTCTCATTAGATCAGGACAGCTGTTTCTGTAGGTTTCTCCATCAAGGTCTTGACTGCTTTGCTCATCCCCCTTCCCTCTCTACAAATTAATTCGAGGAGTATGGCTCACAAACTGGCCTTCTAAAGCACAAGGTGTGGAATGAAGAAGAAAGGAGGTATTCTAGACTTAAGAAGTGGGGACTCTTACTGCCCTTTCTATTTGGGATCTATAGACATCTTCATTTTAGGAAGATGCCATATTCCAATAAGGTCACAACATTGCATTTAACATGCCTGTTAGATGCCACTTGTTAGCAATGCAGTACACTGAAGAGAAGGAACTCTTTATTCTTTATAAAGCTGATGAGCCTCACTTGCTGCACTGCCTGAGATCCTTGGAAGACAGCACCACATACTGCCTGCCTGGGAGCTCAAAGTACTGTCTTGTTTAAGTGGGACTTGCTTTCTCACCATTGTAAGGTCAAAGGAGATCAGTGCAAACATGCACAGGGACTGATATAGTTATATCCACATGTGACATATATGTTCACAATGCCTTGTGAGTGATTGGCTAGCTTTTCTGACATGGGATCCCCTCTGACGATCTTCAGTTAATACCAATGAGCTGCAGCCAAGCTGCTGCCAGCAGAGCTCAGCTGTGATGCCTGGAGTCATGTGGGGACGCCGCCAGACCTTGAGCAGAAACCCACTTCCCCTTCAGCCTGGGAGCAGGCAGCTGTGTAATGTTTACTGAAAACAATTCAGTGCTTTAAAGCTCTTGATAGGTCTCAGATAAGGGCTCACTCACTGAGATACCATGACTTTCACACCCCCTACGGCTAGATGCCTCTTCCTGTCCCCCCTGAGGTGTCTCCCAGATTCTGGGGCCGGAGATTAAACCACCAGCCAGGAGGGTGAGAAGTCTGGAAAGAATTGTATGTAGATGGATGGCAGAAGTCCTTAAAAAGGGAAGCTCTTTTTTCTTGGAGAGACTTCTCCTGAGAGCTCTCTCCTAAGCGGACTGGGGTCTCCTCCTAAGCTGACTTGGGAAGCATAAAGTTTTTCTTAAAGCAACCGACCGGTCTCTGTATCATCTATCCCGACCACCTCGCTACATTCTCGGATGCAGGCCGCACAGCAGGTGCGACAGAGTCAGCCTTCTGCGAGGCAAACAGAACAATTACTCAGTGTAACTTCACACACAGTATGCCATTCATGATTATGGCTTGTCCTTTGGCCTACTCTTAGATGGTCTGTTAACTGGTTTCTTTGCTATGCTTTATATCTCAACTTTAAGAGCTGGGTTTCTATGTCCACTTTCTTAGTACTTACCTTCATAGTCTAGAGTATCTCATAGCCCTAACCCAGACTAATGACCCTTTCCTATTCTCTCAAGACAATTCGGATTCTGTCATCCAAGTCCCTAATTTTAGCTTCCAGACACCTGCTCCCTGAGATCAATGAAAATTATTTTTTTCATGGTCCTTCTCCTGTTGTCATGATATCCATCAGTTCATGGTCCTATGTTGGCCTATTTTCATGGTAGCCATTGTTTCACGGCCCTTCTTCTATTGCTATGGCAGCCATTGTTTTGTGGCCCTACTTCTATTGCCAGGCTGCTGTGGTCATCTGAGATTTTCTGAATTTTTTTTTATTTTATTTTTTCCTACTGTTATTTGTTGCTTTAACTTTGTCTATTGGTGTTCTCTATCCAGACCTACATCATGGCCATTTCAGTCTGAGGTATGGTAGCCTTCTCTCCACTTAAGCTAGGGTTTTTAATAACTTATTTATATCCATATAGAATTTTGTTTTTACTTAGCTGTGTCACATACTTTTGGTTATTTTCCATGCTTCTATGGGGGAAATAGGTGTAGTTGAATTCTTTGCTAAAAGGGGTCAGTTCCTATTTAGTATATTATACAAGCACCTTATTTAAAAAGAAAAAAATTGGGCGGTTGAAACGGCTCAGTGGTTAAAGAACATGCAGAGAAAATATGACAACCTTGAGCTTCACGCCCAGAGTCTGGAAGCCCCAGTGGAAGAACAGAACCGGCTCATGACTCTGACATCTACTTGTTTAGCCTTTGGAATTCTCAACTCCACATTTACATACTAAAGAAAAAGTTAAAGAGAAAATCTGCAGGCATACAATGATTCTTAGGGTACCAATACCACAGAACATCACTGCCCATGCACACTGTACTCCTCATCCTTTCCAGGACCACTGATGAGAGCCTTCAATACAGGCTCATTATTCACTTTACCATGTGACTCTCCTCCTTGTGGCTTTGTCAAGGTCATTTCCCAACTAGTGTTCATTCTTCAGGCTATGACTGAGAACTAGAGTGTCACCGGGTCCGTTCTAAATGAAATCCAAGGGCAGCAGGAGAGATTGAACATTGATGGATTGATTCTAATGAGCCTCTGAGTTCAGCAACCTTGCACTTAAGAACATTCAGGCTTCCCTATTTCACCAGAAAGTGAAAAAGGCTCTGCCACCCAGAATTATCACTTCATCCTTTTATTCCTAATATGTAATATTCCATGTGCCATATTTCATGATACTCGTAGTGGCAGGAAATTACTAACGGTCCATTGAGAGGGGCTTTAACAGGACCAGAGATAGAATGCACTGCTATAAGTATTAAAAGGGAGAAATACATTTTGGCAGGGGAGGAAGGGCTGGGACAAAGAGGGGAAACTGGGAAGGATAAATAGAACTGAGGATATGGGGGAGAGGGCTCTGCAAACACCAGGGCCAGCAGAGTGCTGATCTCCGTGAGGAAAGAAAGAAATTCCATACATCACAACTCAGTAGCTTGAACTGATTCAGACTTCTAGAGTATGCCACCAGATGGTTTATTTTAGGCATATTTAGGCACAGCACATTTCTGGGGAAAAGTTTCCTGATGATAATTCAATACTATTTGTACAGCAAAGCTTGAGACATGTTTGCCTTGAAACTTTTTCATAAAGTACATATAACTTCTTCCATAAAATGGCTCCTATTGACTGAAAACCAAGCTCAAGATAAGGGTCTAGGGAGAATGACTAAGATAAACATAAAAGTCTATGGGGCTCAGGAGTGACTTGTCTCTACTGATAGCATAGAGGTCATCTAGGCTCTCCTCTATTTGTAAAGTACTTGTGACATCTCCCATAAAGATGGGTCCTATTGACTGAGAAATGATGTCAAGATAAAGGTCTAGGATGGAAGAATCTGGGATAAAAATTAAAGTCTGAGGAAGTCAGTTGTTACCTGACCCTGGTCAGAAGGCTATAACATCCATTTCCAACCTTCTAGGTGGAAAATAGGTTATGCATCTCTTCTGTTAAAGAGACACCTTTGTATGTTTAACATTTCTGTTTTTCCCAGTGCTTATTTGTGTGCACAAGGACCTTATGCCCTCTGCATGAAAAATTTCCAAAAAAAGTTATATGGAAACCTACTACCTAAGGAGCTTCCTAAAATATGTCTATATATGTTGGGAGCGATCATTGTTATTTAGAACCTCTTGTAAATATTGTCAGTCTTTTTTAAGAATAGTCCATCCCCTCCCCAGCTTCCTAATGAATAGAACCTGGCCTCACAGGAATAGCTGATAGCAATCTACAGTTAGGTTCCTTAACCCTCCTCCTTGCAATTAGGCTACTTAGCACTAACACCTCTTCATTCCTGCTGCTCAGCCTCAGTGGTGGTCTGCAACTATCAACACTTCTTGGTACTGACCAAGAACACTCCTCAGCTGATTACTAGGCAATGACCCCTTCCTTATTGTCCTACATCCTACATGCCCCTACCTCATTTCCTCTACTTAAGCCTGTACAGAATTCTCATTAAACAACAGCTTGATCGGAAGGTCTGTCTTGCTGTCCATCTCTCTAGTATTTCTTGTCTCATTCATTCCAGGTTCCCGTGGGCTTGAATCCCGCTGTGCCTTGCTGGTCAGGGCACATATACATACAAAAAAAACTAAGAATGGAATTATTCAATAGGGGAGCAATAATGCCTCTACTAGATACCAGAGACTAACAAATGAAAGGACCTGTTCAAGGGATGCATTTCTTCCTTTGGACTTATTGGCCAATAAGATCACACTGACTCCAGAAAATTAGAAGCTATTGTCAATACTCTTGGTTGCCCTGCAGAACACGACAGTAAAATCCTACTACTGAAGATACCACATTCGTAAGTAACAGAACATGGAAAACCAAGCTGCTACTGACATAGAAACTTCATCCTTATTGGCTACCTTTTGTAGTATTAGAAAGTGATGGAGAGAGAGAGAAAGAGAGAGAGAGAGAGAGAAGAGAGAGAGAGAGAGAGAGAGAGAGAGAGGGAGGGAGGGAGGGAGGGAGGGAGGGAGGGAGGGAGGGAGGGAGGGAGAGAGAGAGAGAGAGAGAGAGAGAGAGAGAGAGAGAGAGAGAGAGAGAGAGAGAGAGAGAGAGAGAGAGAGAGAGTCCATTTCTGGGGAAAAAGTCACTTAGTCCTGTTAATATTCTAGACCAATTTATTAGAATTTCTCTCAAAAGTCATGGTTTTAAAACCTCCACTTTCCTTTTGAGGGGAATTGGGAATTTGCACACATCCTGGACTTCAGATTGCCAGAAGATTTTCAGATACACTTCTTTAATTGTGTTGGATATTTTTTCTTATGCTTTATACAAAAGCTATTTCCAGCTCCATGTAGAATCATAGGCCAACCCAACTTAACCATTTAATTCTATAACAAATCTACTCACTGCTGAACATATCTTGTCCAGAATCCAAGGATCTCTTTGTAGTCATCAGCAGAGCTTACTTATCCCAGACAGGACTTCTCCACGACTCTTGTGCCCAAAAGAGGTGAAGACAATTTATATGCAGGGCTGGTAGATTATGAGATGTGAATAGTTACATACTTTCTAAATTTTCTCTAATTGTGTCAAATTGTCTGAAAGCCATTTACCTGGTGCAGTTTGAATGTGAGATGCCTACCTCAGGAGCACACATTTTGGTCTCTGGTTGGTGGCAATTGCTTTAGAAGGTTATGGAACCTTCAGGAGGTAAAGTCTTCCTGGAGGTAGACCTGGATGTTTTACAGCTTGGCCCCATTTCCTATCTACTCTCTGCTCCCTAACTCTGTATGCAATTGACCTTCCACCTCAGGCTCCAATCTGGACTGTATCTTTCCAAAGAAAACCTTCTTCCTTCCAGCTGCTTCTCTGAAGGTATTTGTTCATCTGGCAAGGAACTGACTGTTGCACCTACTTTATCTCATTAAGGCTCCCCATTCAAAAGGGTTTTTTTAGAAGTATGATTTGAATTAGGCCATCAGCTTACAACACAGCATGTTTAGAAATGACTGCTATAGAATGCTCACTCCCATGATATAATTTACAGTTTATTTAATACAAAAACTAACAAGGTAAATTCCTAGAAAAATCTTGACCTCTGCTAGCCTGAGGAGGTAAACAACAGATCACATGTACAGGAGTAGAAAAACTTGGAAGATTCTCAAAGGCTCCTGTCAAATATATGTAAGCTAAATAGTTGCTTGGGGTTAGAGACTCTGACCAGGTGAACTACAGGAAGCAAGAGGTGTTGGCACTGTTGAGCTCCCTGCAAGCTTCTCCAAGGTGGCAGTTCTCAGGCATTCTCACCTGTCATCATGGGCTTTCTGGTGATGAACCTGCTTTTGACTTATCCCTCTTCCTAATGAGTGACCCTTCACCCATACTCCTGTTAGTAATCACATATTAATTCACAAAATTGTACATGAGCAAAATCATTACTTTGGTCTGTTATGGGTTCCCTTTTTGCAGTACAGTTGACTACGTGTTGTGCCATTTCAGGAAAAATCTGTTCCTCAGTTGCTATAGCTTCCCATTGTCTAGATTTACAGGTGGAATTATCTGCTTAGCTTTTGGACCAACCTTATGTCATCTCCCTCTTTTTTCTCTTGTTTTGTTCATTTGTGTTTCTTAGTTAGTAGTCAAGACAGTGTGGGCTGGAATCCTCCCCCCCCCCCCGTGGGCTGGAATCTTAAAAGATGAATTACCTGACCTTCTCTGTGTGACCTGGAATAAATTCCAGTTGAACTCTGTCTTACCTTTTCATCTGTTAGATAAGAATAGCAAAACTTCCGTGGAACATTTTTTTCACACTGCAAATATCCATTACTGTCATTGTTAATAAAGGGCTGTCTGGCTGATGGCTAGACAGGATTTTGGGGCCAGAGAGAATGCTGGGGAGAAGGATAGCAGAGTTAGCAGACACAGAGAGAAGCAAGATGAATATGTTGGTTTGAAAGAAGGTATTGCTACATGAGAGAGGGTAAGTGGAAATGTGGGTTAATTTAAAATGTAAGGACTAGTAACAAGTCAGAGCTATTGGTTGATTAATTATAATTAATATTAAGACTCTTTGGTTATTTGGGAGTGGCTGCTATGGCACAGTGAAATTCCACTTACATAAAATGTTCCCCCCTTTCCTCTCAGTATTTCTTTTTATTGAATTTTTTTCTTATTCACTTCCTTCCTTGGTGTTTATTTGCATCCATTTTTATACAGATTAAATATTTTTAAATTACTCTTTTAAATTCTTTGCCTGGAATTCATTTAACTCACTCTCAATGTAATCAATGTCTATGAAACTAGCATTTGGTGTTTTCTTGTTTCTTTTATCTCTGCATTGGGACTTGCTCATCTGTCATTATATCACTGGGTGGATTTTTTTAAGTACCAACTATTCCATTTCGGTTGAGGTATTCACAATCCTCATTTTAGATTATATTATGGTATGATTGTGGTTTCATTCCTATACAGATCCCCTAGAAAATTGAAGAAAGAAAAGTAGATCAAAGGACAGATTTGGGATATTGTTGGTATTATCAGATATTGAAAAAAATAAAGCTAATAAAGTTATATTTTTGTGGGAAGTGCTCATTTTCATAGGGCTATGGTAGTCTCTATCTGTATTCATGTCCACAGTCTTCACAAAGCTTCAGACCAGGCCAGTTTGGATATAATGATTATGTGGTGGTGGCAGAATTTTGATAAATTCAAGAACTGATTTCTCAGATTCTGCATTGTACTTGTCACTAGCTCAAGCAGTAACAGGGCTTCTTGGGGTATCACTCCAAAGATTGGAAGACTGTTCTAAAAATGTTTGTTTAGACTATTTTTCATATACATGATTTGCCAATCACTACATACTAATATTTATTTCCCTTTCCTACAATAGTCATAATTGGTGGATATTTTTAAATCACAGGTGACATATGCATTTTTTCAAGAAGATAATATCATATATGTTCTCATCTTTTATTAGTTCTTTGAATACTTCATACATAATAAATAAATTTAGATATGATTAGCACGTTTCATCTCTCAGGAGGACTAAGTTCTCCAAAAGGAATGAAGATAATATCTAATTCCTAGAGATTTAGCGTCAGTCTGAGTTATCTGGAAAATCAAGGTAGGACCAATATCACTTTGATGAGATCTTTGGAGTCAAAAATGAAGGAATAGGATATGAAGTATAGCCTGAATAACTTCAGCAGTTAAAAAAACAAACAAAAAGCTAGTGTAATCCTGTATAGTTCTTAGGATTATTTTATGGTACAAAACCTGATAAGATTTCATTTAAGTAGGCTGAAGGATGCATTTTGAAGAGCTGGTTGGTCTGGGAATCTGATTCTGAACAATTTAGGATTGCTAGCTAAGACACCACAGGTACGGCTGGACAATGTAGACATCCATTAGCTATTTTTTTAAATTCTACAATAACTGACATAGTGTTTAGAGTCTGTCATAGTTAGTTTCCAGTTGCTGTGTAGACACCATACCAAAGCAAATTACAGAAGGAAGAGTGTATTGGGACTCAGTTTCAGAGGATTAATTAGAACCCATAACTGTCATGTCAGGAAACATGGCAGCAGCCAGGCAGGCACAACATGGCACTACGGCAGCAGCTGAGAGCATACATCCTGATCCAGGGAGAGACAGCTAACTGGGAAATAGTCTGGGCTTTCAAAATGTCAAAGCCCAAAACCAGTAACACACTCATTCCAACAAAGTCACACCTCCTAATCCTTCCCAAACAGTTCCACCAACTAGGGACTAAGAATTCAGGTACATGAGTCCATGACATCATTCTCGTTCAAACCACTACAGAGTCGTTTTTTAAAATATGGACCAGTTACTTATTTACTTATTTGGCTTTGTATTATTGCCAAGTACTTCATGCTGTGGCTATTGGCTACTATTAGATGTTGGTAACTGGAATTTAGGGATTATGCTTAACTAATTATAAAGAACTTTCTGGGTTCATGTAGGTTTTTTTGCCTACCAGTCTTGTCCTATGTTGTTTAGGGTCATGCAGATCATATGGCTTCACTTGTTAGCACTGAGGACATTTCCCTTTGTAATGACCCCTTTTTGTAAAAATGTAGTCTCATTAGATTCCAACTTTGGGTGACTCCAGGGCCTCTCCTACCCAAAAGATGGTGACTTCTAGAACACTTTAGAAAGCCCAATTATCCTTTAGAACTGGCTACTAGAAGCAGAGTTGAAAACATTGCTTGTTCTGTTAGCCCCTTAGTCTTCAGAGCAGACTTTAACCCTCAAGTATGATGGGTAAACACCCAGAAGGCCTGTTTCTCTAGTTGTGAAGAAGGAACTGTGCCTTTTAATTCCAGTTGTATAGCATTTAACAAAAACTTGACAAAAGTGGCTTTTTCATAACAAGAATTTTAAAAAATTTGTTTTCTATGTATGAGTGTTTTGTCTTCATACACATGTGCGCAGTGCATGCACACCTAGTGTCCAAAGACACAGAAGAGTATCTCCTTGTATTTAACTTAAAGGAGTTGTAAGCCTCCCGTGGGTGCTGGGAACTGAAGGTGGATCCTCTGCAAGGACAGCAAGTGCTCTTGACTGTTGAACCATCTGTTCAGCCGGCAAATAGCTTTTAAAGTACATATTGTCTCTGGTAAGACTCAATTTTCTGGTTGGTAAGGGAACAATGCAACAGGAAAAAAAGGGGGGTCTAAGATACTTTATTAAAGAGAGAAATCACTTACAGGGGAAGCTGGGAAGCACTCTGCTCTCTGAAGCACACCAACATCCAAGAGAGAGTTTTTTCTTTCTTTCTCATCTTGTATCTCTCACCTTTCCCACATCCCTCTGTCTACGCCCCTTAGGACGTGGACAGCATCTCAGGTATGTGAACTCTCCCCTACATCTGGTAGTTAAAAGTCCATCAAACGCAGTAAAAAAAAGTAAGTATTTTCAAAAAGTACAAAATCACTGAGTTGTTTAATGTTGAAGGTTTTTTTTTTTGTTTGGTTGTTGTTTTTGAAAATACCATTAAGAATGGATCAATATTTTAGGAAGCCATTATTACATCTTGATCTGAGGAACTTTTAGCAGACTTATTCACAGTGTTTTTTCCCCCTGTGAAACGGTGTTTCTTTGTGTAAAAGGCCTGAAACTCACTGTGTAGATCAGGCTGGCCTAAAACCCACAGTGATCTGCCTCCTTCTACCTCCTGAGTGCTGGGATTACAGGTGTTTAATTGCCACCACCAAAAGGGGTAAATTGCCATCATGCCTGGCCTCAAACTTTTTAAAAAACATATTTTTTTTAGTTTGATACTATTTAGATTAGAAGTAGCTTTTTACTTTACAATTATCTTTTATTGATTATCTGGGACTCTCACATCGTGTACACCGATCATACTTAACGTCTAGTCTTCCCATATCCATCCCTCACTTCCCCTCTGACTTCCCCACAATTCACTTGGGAATGGTCAAATCCCTGGAAGCCAGCCATCTAAAAGAAGATGAGTCTTTCTCTGCCTGTATCTGTGCCAGAAGCCAAAAGAGCTGTGTAATGGCCTGAGCAGGGTCAGTTCCTCTGTGCCCACACCACAACCTGTACCACAGAGTTGTGGGCCAGCAATGGGTGGAACCAGCTCCCCCACACCAGAGCTTGCACCCCTGGTGAAGCATGGCTTCAGGCGGTAGCCCAAACCACAGATATTCACACGTGGTTCAGTGGTAACACAGATGCAGACAGCGACACTGCACTTGGCCATATAAGGACCACTGACCCACTCATGGTCCTTGGTGGTTGCACAGGCTGTGAGCTGTCGCACCTGCTGTGCGGCCTGCATCCAAGAATGTAGCGAGGTGGTCGGGATAGATGACACAGAGACCGGTCGGTTGCTTTAAGAAAACTTTATGCTTCCCAAGTCAGCTTAGGAGGAGACCCCAGTCCGCTTAGGAGAGCTCTCAGGAGAAGTCTCTGGCGAAATCTCTGGAGAAGTCTCTGGAGAAATCTCTCTAAGAAAAAAGAGCTTCCCTTTTTAAGGACTTTTGCCATCCATTTACATACCATTCTTTTCACTTCTCACCCTCCTGGCTGGTGGTTTAATCTCCGGCCCCAGAATCTGGGAGACACCACAGGGGGCAGGGACAGGAAGAGGCATCTAGCCGTAGGGGGTGTGACAGTCATGGTATTTCAGTGAGCAAGCCCTTATCTGAGCCCTATGAAGCTTTAAAGCACTGAATTGTTTCCAGTAAACATTACACAGATGCCTGCTCCCAGGCCGAAGGGGAAGTGGGTTTCTGCTCAAGGTCTGGTGTCCCCATAATTCACCCCTTTTTATTTTTAAATGAGGCACTCCTGTCTTAGGTTAAGTAGGGTCACCCTCCCTGGCCCGTCTTTGGGGGACCTTGAACCCCTGTTAGGTGGGAGTGGGTCTTCCCCACAAGTTGCCCGTCATAAGAGCGCCCCAACTTTAAAATCATTTGTAATAAGGCTTTATGGCTATCGGGATTGCCATGGGCTAAGGCACTTTAAACTCAGCATGAAGCCAGAACGCCTACTGCCACTGTTACCATTCCTAGGACCCCAACTGACATAGCGCCTCTCTGTCACCTGCCCATCCCCCCCTCCCATCTGGGCCATAGCATTCTACCACCAGCCTTTCTTTGCTACAAGGGTGATTTATAGTTACAATTTGACGGTCAAAACAGTGATAAAGTTTACAATTATTTTAAGATCTACTTAGAAAAGCATTAGAGAGTGCACTTGCACAGATACATTAGGTATAATCATTAATGTTACACATGTAGTATTATAAAAAATATAAACAAGAGGCTTGTTACACTATTTACAGAGTACCAATTTGTTCCTGTGGTGATGTAGTCTGTCGATTTAATGTCAGTAGTATCAGCCGAACATGCAACCCGAGTCAAAGTCTTTTTGTCACACCAGGACAAACCATATTTCTCCAGAAAAACACATTGTGATTTCAAAAACAGGAACTACCGAGTCTGATATTTTAAGTGACCATGTCCTGTTCAAATACTGAAAAAAGGCTTTTGCCATTCATCACAGTCCATACCAATGTCCAAATGTTTTAAATGGGTCTTTTTTCCCCCAAAGGGAAAAGCTGACAAAATGAATTCTGTTGTTTTAAGGTGTATCAAAGGCTAGCTGCTAATCTTTCAGTTTTGTTGGCTTTGGGATAAAAACTCACGGGTCCAGGAGGTTGATGTAGCAAGCCTGATGAGACACTGGAAATCTCAAACTGTTTTATTTCTTTCTCGGGCTGTAGATTTGATGACATCAAGGGTCAGGAACACTGATTTAGGAGATCTCGAACTGGCTTGAGCAGGCTCCCACGGTCTCAGGTCCAGTTTTTTCTGCTCCATGCATCTCACCAGATGTTGTGACCGCTACTGAAGCTTTATTCTTTTCCTGTAAGAAAACACAAACATGCCCTCGACCCCAAATTAGGGTCTTCTCTACTGTCTAGTGTATGGATGTTTCCATTTGGCCTGAGTAATAGTTATTTAACTTTCATTATGTTAGAATCTGTCTGAAGCAGATTCCTCACTGGCATTTATATTTTATAAATATTTAAATGAGGAGTGGATTATTTAATGAATCATGTGGAGACTGGGGACATTACTCCCTTTTATTTTTAAATTTTGTTTGAACTGTTGAAGTTGGACCATAACAGTAGAAGGATTTGTCTACCCTCCTTAGTCAACTATCTAGGTAAATTGGGATCACTATTTAAAGTATTAGTAGATGTCCTTTAAAAGGGACATAACCATTAAGTACCTTTGAGAATCATTTAAGGATTGTAAACTATACTATGTCCCAAATAGTCCTTTTTTTTTTTTTTTTCTAACCTGTAGCTCTCACTAGCTGACAAGGCCTAATTTGCATCTACACAGACACCTTTGGGGGTGGGGGCCTGCCAAAGCGGCAGGACAGTTCCCTGAAAAAACCTCTCTTTCTCTCTCTCTCTCTCTCTCTCTCTGACTGGCTCTGAGGGCTTAACTTGAATTTTTTTGTTAAAATATTAACCGACTGACTGGATGTTTCTTTTGGCTATATCTAAATCGATTTAGGTAGTTTTCAACTGTTTGAAGGGATTTAAGTATCCCTTTAATCATATCCAAGGCAATTAGAACAGTTGCTTTTGTCAACATTCACGCATTTACATTTCACACTTCATACATACTGACGTGGCCACGTCCATACACACAGACCATGCATACATATCTCTCCTTGCCTAGGTTATGATTAGTTTGTTGAACTGAAACTTCTTTAACAGAACAACTCCAGTCAATCTTTTAATTAAAACTAAAGGTTGAAAAAGTCCTGTATGTCCCTCGTCATTTCTTCATTAGAGAAGTTTTGAGCTACACTCAGGGGCTACAGCCATACCCACTCCTTGTAATTCTGTAGATGCAAAGTGGAAAGGCCAGGCTTTTGCCAAAAGTTTTTAGAGATGACTCACAAAATTCAATAACCTACCCTATATAAATGTAACCAAACATTTTTATTTTATATACCTTTGTCTTTTTCTTTACTGAATACTAATACCTCATTTATTAACTTTACCATTTTTTTTTTACCCATCTTTAATCTATCCTCCCATTGAGGATGATCCTCCAATCCACCTTCCAACTGAGGGCAACTTTTCATCTTAGGTTCCCTTGACCTTTGTTAGGTGAGGGCCTAGACATTTAATCTAATCCACCCTTCAACTGAGGGTGATCTCTTAGGTTCCCTTTTTTCCTGACCTTTTTCAGGCAAGGGCCTAGAGATTTAATCCAATACCCCTCCAACTGAGGGCAATCTCTCAGGGTCCCCTTACTTTCCTGACCTTTGTCAGGCGAAGGCCTGGAGATTTCATCCAATCCACCCCCCAACTGAGGGCAATCTCTCAGGGTCCCCTTACTTTCCTGACCTTTGTCAGGCGAAGGCCTGGAGATTTCATCCGGTACCCCCTAGCTTGGTACCCCCTTTTTAATACATACTTACTTATAGCCTTACTTGTTGGCCAGTCTTTTAAATCTCTCAGTTTTCCTTTACTTTCCTGACCTCAGTGGATCAGGTGAAAGACTGGAGATTTCTTATTTTACCCTCCCTTTTTTTTTTTTTTTACTGGGTTTCTCTCTATCCTTTTGGAGGCTGTCCTGGAACTTGCTCTATATACAAGGATGGCCTCCATCCTACCTACCTTTGTCTCTCGAGTGTTGGAATTAAAGGCATATGCCACCAACACCCGACTCTAAAGATCATAGTGAACATCCTTCCAATCTGGGATATTTAAGTCTCCCCCAGTAATGAACCATGGACTCGCACGTTCAATCCATTTTAAAAAGCCTTCCAAGGTTTTAGACTTTACTGTAGTCCCATGTCCTTCAAGTAACTTTTTAATTTGATACTGTAATTTGAGCTTCCCAGAACTATTCCCCATGGTTTCTTTTCTTTTCTTTTTTTTTTCCCCAATCTTTCCCTGGCCAGAAAAAGAGACGAACCCGCTCACTTACCTCGCTTTCATGATCTCGGTGGGATCCTCCAATTGTCGCACCTGCTGTGCGGCCTGCATCCAAGAATGTAGCCAGGTGGTCAGGATAGATGACACAGAGACCGGTCGGTTGCTTTAAGAAAACTTTATGCTTCCCAAGTCAGCTTAGGAGGAGACCCCAGTCCGCTTAGGAGAGCTCTCAGGAGAAGTCTCTGGTGAAATCTCTGGAGAAGTCTCTGGAGAAATCTCTCCAAGAAAAAAGAGCTTCCCTTTTTAAGGACTTTTGCCATCCATTTACATACCATTCTTTCCATTTCTCACCCTCCTGGCTGGTGGTTTAATCTCCGGCCCCAGAATCGGGGAGACACCACAGGGGGCAGGGACAGGAAGAGGCATCTAGCCGTAGGGGGTGTGACAGTCATGGTATTTCAGTGAGCAAGCCCTTATCTGAGCCCTATGAAGCTTTAAAGCACTGAATTGTTTCCAGTAAACATTACACAGATGCCTGCTCCCAGGCCGAAGGGGAAGTGGGTTTCTGCTCAAGGTCTGGTGTCCCCACAGTGAGCCTCGACTTGACCTCAGACGGTTACACATGCCACTCACGTCGGCATGGCACCCTGAAGCCGTAAAGCCTGAGTATGTCACCGAGACCTCAGGCAGCATCACAGATTGCATATGGCCTCAGGTGGCATTGTGGGTTACAGTGGTCCTTCAAGGAGGTCCAATCCAGCAAGTGGACCTTTCCTAATCTTGGGCCTCCATCATTGCCCAGAGCCAGGGTCCCATGGCCAGATGCATCATCTTTCTTTCCCACCTCCCCATGACACATCTATCTGTTCTTTGTAATGTGCCACCGATGCCCTGGGCCACACGACTGGGGTGGAGTTGGCTGTCTTGAACCCAATCTTTGTCGTTCTCTCTGTTTTCATTTTGGAGTAATCCTTAACTTGTAGAACAAAACTATATTTTTGTTTTATCTAAAATATTTGTTAAGGCAAAGAAAAAATTTCCTTTCATCAGAAATGTATCTGTGTAGCTGTGATTATTTAATATCTTTCTAATATTTGTTGGTTTCTTTCTGTCTTTTCTTTACAACAATTTTGGTGTAATCTGAGTTTTTAAAGTCATAATAATCTACACATAGGGCAGGTCTGACGACCTTTTTGTTTTTTTTCCATCTACCTACAGAATCACACTAACATTTAAAATACTAGCTAGCAGGTTTACTCCAACACATAATGGGCATTGCCAAGACAAATTGCACACATCAGGTTCTTCTACCTTACTTGAAATCATTTGTTCAGTAACTTTGAAAAGCAATAAAAATATCAATGTTTCATGTCACTTAACCAGGTTTTCTTTTAAAATTGGGAATAAAAATAAATCCTCATTTTGGAGGATACTTATGAACAGTGAATCAATGGGCATCCAAGGGGACTTTGCAATCTAGGAGAAACAGAAAGAATGGGACGTGCTCCTGTAGAAAGTATGCCTTCTACCTGAGTCTTATAAAAATACTAATGAGGCCTGGAAAGATAACTAAGTGGTTAAGAGCACTGGCTGCTCTTCCAGAAGTTATAAGTTCAAGTCGCAGCACCCACCGGGCACCTCACAACTGTCTTTTACTCCAGTTCTAGGGGATCTGACACCTGTACACAGACATACATGCAGCCAAAACACCAATGCACATAAAATAAAAGTAAATAAAAATTTAAAAATAGAAGTGAATGATTAGGTATCCTTCTGACACTTGGGGTCCTGGGAATCACATGTAATGCATCTTGTGTAATTCTGGAACTTTCTTGACCAATAGAAGCCAACTTCAACAAGCATAGCCCAAGGAATCACATGAAATGTACTTTGCTCAATGCTGAACATTCTTGACTTGTGAGAGCCAAGTTCTGTAAGTAAAACCAATCAAGCATTGTGGCACACCCCTCTCATTCAAAAGTTTCATTTATTCAGAATTGGGTGTTTAGCACGTTGTTTTATTCCAGAAATTTGTTGGCTGTTAGATGCTAAACTCCTTTTTTTTTTATACATGGGAAAAGTATAGCTGAATGATTCAGATGTAATATGAATTTTTCTTGTTAAGCTATGAAGATTTTCTGTTAAGACATGAGGATCATTACTTTCTTCAGAAAGGAAAAACAACAAAACAAAAGCTTGCATGCCTTGGCTGATGATCACAAGAGAATATCTATCTGCTCCCTTTCGGGACCCAGACTCACTCAGCAAGCATTGGATGAGTGTAGCCTCCCTGTTAGAAGGTTAGCATCTGCATTAGGTTAGCATGGAGGTACCAGAAGAGAGAAGTACCAGTGAAGCTGGAGCAGGTGACCTGAAGCTCATCTAAGGCACATAAAGCCAAATATAGGAAAGAAGAAGAAATCTCAAAGGACATCATAAGCATAAAGGGACAGGAAATTCCATGGGTTCACCCTAAAGAACATGATGAATACAGGGTAAAGATAGTCAGGATGGGGCAGAGGGTCTAATGGGTTTTGGTATTTTCTTATTCTGCACTCCCTTTGGCTCCTTCTCTTTAGCTGTTTGTGGAGAGTATGCACACAAGAAACACAGAGTGTAGATGCAAAGATAAGCAGAGTTATTGTAATATAGTGCAGAGTACACATGATATCACATGAGCGCATCAGTGGGTGGCTAGATAATGCCTAAGGAGACATTGTGCTAATCTATGTTCTAGACAATACAGGCAAATTTCTGAATTCTTCAGTTCAAGCAGCCTTTTCTGAGGGACTCTGTCTTGTATAGGTGATTGACAAGCCTATCTGATTTGACTCTTCCAGGAGACATCTTGTAAGCCTCAGGGCTCCTGGAATGAGGTGTAGATAATTTGTTTTTGTTTTTGATTTTGGTTTTCTGTCAATGATCTTCCAGGGATTTCAAGATGTCGCATGTCTTTCCTCGACCAGAAAGGACTAAGGTCCCGTTCCTCTGAGCAGTAATTAGCATTCTGCTGTTTTGGTTCCCCATGCCCTCCAATCGTGATAATATCCAATCAGATAGTAAGCTACGGTTTTGTCACCAATTCTTTTCAATAAATTTTTATTTAAATTAGAAAAGATCTTATTTTACTTATCGATCCACCTTCTCATGCCCCACCACTGACCGCCCCCCCCATCCCATACCCATCCACTCCTTAGGGAGGGTGAAACCCTACATGAGGGATCATCAAAGTCTGTCAAGTTATTTGGGGCAGGGCCTAGAACCTCCCCTGTGTATCTAGGCTAAGAGAGTATCCATCCATGGGGAACGTGGTTCCGAGGTCCGTTCTGTGCACTAGGGATAAATACCTGTTCCTCCACCAGAGACCCTATAGACTGCCCAGGCCTCTTAGCTGACGTTAACGTTCAGGGGACCTGGTTCGGTCCTATATTGGTTACCCAGCTGTCAGACTGGGTCCATGATCTCCCATTTGCTCAGGTCAGCTGTTTCTGTGGGTTTCTGCAACTGGATGCCAGGATTCAGCTCAGTGCTTAGCCGTGTATCTCTGCTTCTGCTTCCATCAGCTACTAAATGCAGGCTCTAGGATGGCATTTAAGGTAGTCATCAACGTCAATAGAGGGGAAAGGTATTTAAGGTACCTGCCCCAACCCGCGGGACCAAGTCAATGTAGGACAGGAGATGCGGAGAATGAGAGCAAGACAAGCTGGCTCATCAAGCTCTGTTTATTGGGAATTTGTACAAGCTTATATAGTGGAACGGGGCATTGGGTGGGGCAGAGGTTGTTAGACAGGAGGTGCTGAGAAGTGGGGCAGGGGGCTGTCAGAAGCAGGAAGCATTTGATAAGTGATGAGCAGAAGATTTCACCAGGGAGTCAGGTGTTAACGACACATTGTTAAGGGATGGGTTATCTTTTTGGCACCAGGCCATCTGTGGGAAGGCACCTGAGTTTTGGGAAGTGCCTTGGGGTGAGAAATAGAGATTTACTGTGACCTGGCACTCAACAGATACCCTCTCCACTATTGTTTAGATTCTTAGTTGGGGTCATTGTGGATCTCTGACATCTCCCTAGCGCCAGATTTCTCTTTAAACCCATAATGGCTCCCTCTATTAAGGAATCTCTTTTCTTGCTCTCCTCTGTTCATCCCTTGACTCAATCTTCCTGATCCCTCATGTTCTCCTTCCCTCTCCTCGTCTTTTCTCTTTCTCCTCCCTCCCTCCTCCCTCACCGTGTGCTCCCAATTTGTTCTGGAGCTCTTGCCCCTTTCCCCTTCTCTCAAGGGACCATGTATATCTCTCTTAGGGTCTTCCTTGTTTCCTAGCTTCTCTGGAGGTGTGGATTGTAGGGTGGTAGGCTGTTAATCCTTTGCTCTATGTTTAATATTCGTATGTGAATGATGAGTACATACCATGTTTGTCTTTCTGTGATTGGGTTACCTCACTCAGGATAGTTTCCTCTAGTTGCATTCATTTGTCTTCGAATTTCAGGATTTTACTGCCCCCCCCCGCTGATAATACTCCATTGTGTAAATGTACCTCATTTTCTTTACCCATTTTTTAGTTGAGGAACATGTAGGTTGCTTCCTTGTCACCAGTTCTTTACATGCTGGTCACCATTCAGAACAGAGAACTGATTCTTCTATGGGAAACAAGCATCCTTTCTCTAACTCAATACAGTCTTCTTTCTAGGACCATTCATACTCTGCTTTCTTTATGACACATTTATGCTTTTGTCTTGGTTAGATTCTCAGAGCACACCTTCTATGCCTATTCATTGAACTATGGATATTGATATGGATATGTAACCATTCTGCCTTACTGAGAGGGTCAGAGGCTGGTAAACATTTTCTGTAAAGCATCAAATAGGAGATATTTTCCATTTCCATTGCTCTTCCACAAATGAGCAATTAATATACAATTATTGTGCAGAAGCAGTGTAGACAATGTGTGAATTAATGGCCAGAGTTTATTCTAATAAAATTCAAAAAAATTTTAGACCCCCATTCCCAAAGTTGGATGGAATCTTAGATACCTCTGGGAATATAACAAGATTTATATCATCATGAGACTAGGTAGGCAAGGAAACTGAAGACGCGTCTTGGCAGCTGTTTCCTGATGGTCATGATGCTCTCTTGTGGGTAGCCTGGGAACTGCAATGAAATCCTAGTCAAAGTGCTAAGAGAACTTCCTCAGTTGCCACATGTGCACACTAAGGAAGGCTTTGCATACTAAGAACTAGCTCTCTCCTTTCCTTTCTCTCTCCCTCCCTCCCTCCTTCTTTCCTTCTTTCCTTTTTTTTTTTTTTTTTTGAGATAGGGTTTCTCTGCACAGCTCTGACTGTTATTGAACTAGCTTTGTAGATCAGGATGAACTTGAACTCAGAGATTCCCCTGCCTCTGCCTCTCTGCCTCTCTGCCTCTCTGCCTCTGCCTCTCTGCCTCTCTGCCTCTCTGCCTCTGCCTCTGCCTCTCTGCCTCTGCCTCTGCCTCTCTGCCTCTGCCTCTGCCTCTGCCTCTGCCTCTGCCTCTGCCTCTGCCTCTGCCTCTGCCTCTGCCTCTGCCTCTGCCTCTGCCTCTGCCTCTGCCTCTGCCTCTGCCTCTGCCTCTGCCTCTGCCTCTGCCTCTGCCTCTGCCTCTGCCTCTGTTCTGGGATCAAAAGCTTTAGCTACCCTGCCTGTTGCTATCTTTATTTAGAATTTCATTTGCATTGTGTGTACTGACTCTTCTATCAGGAAAAAGTACCTTAAAAGGGAGAACTGATCCATGATTTGGGGGTGGGGACAACCTTACTTCCATGAATATACCTTCTCATAAATATTCATCAAAGCCCTCTTTTATAATAGCTATATGAAATTTCTCACTGTTAGCCACTCTGGTTCAGCTGCCTGGAGTATGTTGTCACTTTGCCAAGTGAACTTCTGCTTAAAGTGTATGTTTCTCAACTGATTTTTTTTCCTTAAAGAAGACAAGAAATGAGAGAAAATCGAAGGGACACTAGCCCACTCCAACATGTGGTTCTGGCAGTACTTGCCCTTCTCCTGGGTTTCCTATGTCTTGCTAAAAACTGTTAGATTACATTCCTAAAACTATCCCCAATGGTCTATTCCCTTATCTGACCATTTCCTTCTCTTGAGGCTGACTACCAAGGTCTAACAGAGTATTTAAATCCAGTCATCAGAAGTCCCCTTTGACTCACCTAATTAACACCCCCAATTAAAATTAAACACCTCATCATAACAGGGGGTTTCCCATTTTACCTTAAAAAGAAAAAAACAATTTGCCTAAGTGCCTTATCTGTCTCCTCTCTATCCAGAGGCAGTCTTTTGTCCTCCAGGACAAATACCCCTGCCCTCTTCTCTTGGTTTCCTTTCCCTTCTCTCCCATCCTGTACCTCCTGTCTTTATCTCCTATCCTCTGCTCTTTGTCCCTGTGGGGCAAATAAATTTCATTTGTGCTGAGAAATTGGTCTTGGGGGTCCCCAAGCTGATATTTTCCTTTTGAAAAGTGTGGCCCTTTAGCAATCAAAGTCCAGAAGGGGAGGAGACAGAAGGTAGAGCTTAAAAAAGGAATACAGAGGGCTGGAGAGATGACTCAGCAATTAAAAAACTCATTGCTTTTGCAGAGGACCAGGGTTTGATTGCCAGCACCCATATGGTGGTTCCCAACCATCTTAACTCCAGTGTCACAGGATCCTATTCCTTCTCACCTCCGCAGGCACTAGGCACTCTTATAGCTCACATACACACATGCAGGCAAAGACATTTAAACACATAAAATAAAATTATAAATCTAAAGATTTTTAAAAAAAGAATATAAAGAAATAAATGGTAAAATGCCCAAGATATAGTAACAGATAGTACATTCAGAATTCAAGAGGATCAGAAAATCCAAATAGGATTGCCAAAAGAAGTAAGCATGAATATACATGCCCTGTAACTAGCATAGCAGGGATGTAGATATTTTGGAGATATACCGTGCCCCTAACTCTGGGTTTCAGACTGCTAAAACAATGGGCCTCGAGAAACTATGATCCCCCCAAAAATCTTGTGCTGGGAGAGGAGAAAACCAAAATCCTGGACTAGCCAGAGATTGATAACTGGATGACCACCTTCCACAAGAGACAAAATGGTCAGTGGTGAGCAGGCCCATCTGTGGGCTAGGGGCCACTCAGATATACACTACTCTGTCATCAGTATCATGCCAGGACCCTGAGCACAGACTGGGACCTCAATTTACTTCTTCCCAACTGGATCCAATTGAATAAGTCTTTTTCTCTTTTCACTATTATTGGGCTCATTTAGTTGTTTTGTTTAGAATGGGTGCTTGAACCTAGCTTGTCAGGACATAGGCTATGATCCCAAATCTGGTAACACCAGCAAAACTTCTGAAAGTAAAGGGCAATAAAGTCTTAAAATAATAATAAGAGATGATATCACATCTGCAGGAAGATCAATCCAAGTAGCAATAGGTTTCACCTTAGAGACCACAGAAACCAGAGTGAGGTAAGAAAGTTTTTCAAATGCTAGGGAAAAACTTGAAAAACCTTCCAACCCGGACATAGCCAGTTAAAATGTCTTTCAGAAATAAAGGGAAATTTGGGACATTCCTTAGTAAAGACAAAAGGAATGATTTTGTTTCTAGCTTTCTTAAAACAGACAGCAAAAGAGAGTCTCCTAAACACAAAATAATATAAGAAAGAAAATTATCTAGGGCCAACAGCATGGCTCATTGAATAGAAGCAAATACCTAATGACTTGAATCTGATCCCCAGACTGATCCCACAAGGTGTACAGAGAGACAAGACTCTTGAAAGTTATCCTCTGACCTCCCAGTGCTTTTGTGTGTGTGCACGAGTATGTGTGCATGTGTATATTGTGTGTGTATGTGTGTTTGCATGTGTGGGTGTGCATGTGTACATTGTGTGTGTGTGTGTGTGTGTTGAAAGAAATTATTCAATAGGAAACCCTGGCATGAAAAGAAAGAAGAGTAGACATAATAAGAATGGGAATAAAGTTAGATTTTTCCATTTCCTCTTAAAAGTCTTGAATTTTTTTAATGTATAGGATCAGGTCATTCTAAATGGCTGTAGAAGAAATACTTGACAGTTATATTTATAGAAAGCTAAAGCTAAGATTTTTATATTTGGCTCAAATTGGTACACAGACACCAGCATACTGTGGTAAGTTATAAATAAATAATGTAACTACTGATTACTTTTGGGTTCTCTATATAGTCCCACTGGAAGGGTACCCCAACTTCAACACCCAACTACTCCACTCAGCTTTAAGAAGTCAAATAAATCAACACTCCAATCCCTTAAACGGCAGTTAGGGCCATAGGGGAGAAGGATGAGAGCAGAACATGGAAACCAGATAGGCAGAGACCCAAAAGCAGCAAGGTCAGAAATGTTCTTGGTTCTCTAGTCAGCCATGCCAGTAAGGAGCTTGGATTCCTAATCTTCTGTATGAACATCTTGTCTGGAGGCTTTGCATGAGGGGGCAACTAGAACGTCAGTCCAGATACCAGCCCCTTCTATTGCAAAGCCTTGGAACTAAATCTCTAGGTTTTCATGGAAGAAATAAGTTGCATCCTCCTCAGTTTTGGGCCATTTCTTAAATGATTTTAAGGTGTGGTTTTGTGTGTGTGTGAGTGTGTGTGTGTGTGTGTGTGTGTGTGTGTGTGTGTGTGTTATAGTAGTATGGGTAGCGTTAAAGGTTTTCTTTTACAATTTAAGAGTACCAGAGATTCCTTTTGAGGCTCTTCTTAAATGCCTTTCATTAGGCTAAGAACTCCAAGTGATGACCCTGATTTCACTAAAATGGAATCACCCCAAAATGTATAAGGCATGGTGACCAGAAGTATGTTGGGAAGGAGAGGGCTTTATCTCAGCTTACGGCTCTCAGGTCACACTCCATCACTGAGGGAGGTCAGGACAGGAATCTGAAGGCAGGAACTGATGCAAAGGCATGAGGAGTACTGCTGACTGGCTTGCTCTCGCATGGTTTGCCCAGCTTGCTTTCTTATGCCATCCAGACTTACATGCCTGCGGCGGCGCTGCTCACAGAGAGCTGGGCCCTCCCTTATAAGTCACTAATCAAGACAGTATTCCCCAGACTTGCCTATAGACCAATGAAGGAAGCATTTTCTCAACGGTTGTTTCCTCTTCTCTGGTGACTTTACTTTGTGTCAAGCTGATTAAAAACAAGCAAGCAAGCAAACAAACAACTAGCCGGGACAACCTGACAGATTCGACAAACTTCTCAGTGCTTCCTATAACAGAACTGCAAACTATATCCATTCCATAAGCAGCTTGTGTTTTTTCATAGTGGTTTCATCAGTAATAGGCCAATGCTGGAGACAACCCAACTGTTGTTACAGTAAGTTTCTGGGTTTGTTTGTACTGTAAACCGAAAATTTCTGAGTTTGTATTGTACTATACATAGTTGAGACACGGCAGAGAGAAAAAAATCTGAGCATATGCCCGAGACCCTCTTTTTATTTGTGACTGCAGCCACTATTCTGTAATTATTATTTCAATGCAGAAAATGCTTAACCCCGTTTTTCCATGGGTAGTTATGACCCATCCATGATTGCACAAGAGGAGAGCCAAGAGGCTTTTATAACCTCTACAGCAGGCAGCAGGGTGGCTCTTGACAAGGAAGGATGCTGCATGATAGCTGCTTTGCAAAGGAGACAGCCCTCTAGGGGCTGGGGAGTATGCGGAGGGGCGGGGTTCAGCTCAACTAGGATCCACAAAACTGAGGAGCAAGAGGCGCCAGTTACCAGGCGCCTCACGAGGCTCTGTGAGGTTTCTGCAGTTTCTGAGGACCCCAGCGCCTGGCTGGGAACTTTCTTAGAACTGCCAACTGTTTGGCGGGCAGCGCTGCCTTTGCCTTGGTCACTGCCAGCTTCTCTCGTGCGGCTCGCACCGCGGCATCGCTTCTCTCCTCCTCCTCCCCGGCCTCTGTGGAGCCCAGCATGCAGTGGAACTTGACCTCAGAGCAGCTCTCTGAGCTGCTGCGGCTGCACAACCTGACGCGCGCACAGTTCATCGCGCGCTATGGGCTGCGACCACTGGTGCTCACCCCGCAGCTGCCCGCGAGAGCCAGGCTGGCCCTTCTGCTCGCTGGCCTGCTCATCTTCGCCCTGGCGCTCTTCGGCAACGCCCTGGTGGTCTATGTGGTGACCCGCAGCAAGGCCATGCGCACGGTCACCAACATCTTCATCTGCTCCCTGGCGCTCAGCGACCTGCTCATTGTCTTCTTCTGCATCCCGGTCACCATGCTCCAGAACATCTCTGACACCTGGCTGGGGGGTAAGGAGGTCCCTGCTCCCCTTTCTGGCTGCCTTTTGTTTCTTCACCAAGAAAATCCCTGAATTCTCAGAACTTAACCTGCGGGGCTTACTTGCTGAGGAGGGATTTGTTTCTTCTGTTGGGGCAGCATCCCTTCTTGTCCCGTAGATATATTGTTTGTGGTAAGACTTTAAGTGCAGCCCAAGGGGTGATTCTTCACTCACATCAACTCCCCCTCATAACTACACACGACACCACACACACACACACACTGTTTAAAATAATTAAAATTTTAGAAAAATCTTTCAAATAATTAAAAAATCCCAAAGGTAATTCATTTTTTTCTCCTTTCCCCCAACTTCCGTCCCAGTTGCTTATGTAGTTTCCAGACAGGTTCTTGCATGTATCTGCTAATTCACAGACTTAAAACCATCCACAACAAATATACACTGCAGAAAAAGGCCTTGTCTTAGTTCTTTCTCGAATTTGTATTCATGAATTTATAAAGGGAGAAGGAACAGCACACATGTCCCCTCTTGACTTAAAGGACAGGGGTAAATCAAGGGGTAGAGATGGCACGGAAACGATAAAGACAGGCGTCAAGAGAAGAGCAGTGGTTGGAATCTAAAGACAGTAGGACCGTGGGGCCTCCAAAGACCTTTAGCAATGTTCTCCCCACTGCTTCCAGGCCACCTTGGACAGGAAGTCCTAATTCTGCCTTGCTTTCATGAGTGGCTGTATCCTGAGGGTGCTTTAAAATTCTCAGAAAGTGGTTGTAAATGCATGAGAAATGGATCATTATGACTTCTCATACTGCCATTTCTGCCCCTTTAGAATAAGTTCTTTAAACACAGGGAGCCTCTTTTTTTAATCTCTTCTTATCTACCACTAGGAGATACCAGAGAATGCTTTCATCAGTGCTGATTTTTATTAATTTGAGTTGCATTTATTGTTGGGGATGAGTATACTAAATTGCTGTCATTTCACCTATGATGTATTTTCTAAAAGGCATCAAATAATGAGTACATAGCATTGAGTTAAAAGTATTTCAGGGTCTAGATCTTTGTAAATTTATTATAGATTAAAAACTTTTTGTGCTCTCTGACAAAACAATTGAATTGGGGCATCCTAGAGCTACCCACTACAGCTAATTGCATCAAATTAAAAGGAGAAATCAGGACTGTCGAATTGAATGTGCCTTTTGAGAAGTTACAGAGTTACTACTCTTCCTACTCATATACATAATTAGGAACATATTTGTTCTACGGTGTAGTTATATTGTCATTGTGACCGTGAGCACAAGCAGCAAGCATCTTCACTGACTATTGAAGGACCAGATACTACTTCTGCCTCTAGCATCGGCTAACTGAACATGTCTGTGTCCCAGTTTTTAAATAATATGCTAAAGTAGACTGAGATAGATCCACTTCAAGAACTGTTGAGGGATGATGCTCAGAAAGGTCACAGATCTCCCCTAAGACATCACAGGTAGGCAGAGCTTTCTGCCTCTCGTTCTTCCTACTCTGGGGAGGACATGTCACTTTAGCATCTAAATACTAATCAAAGGTCATATGTTGCACTTATATTTTATAGGGATGGTGGAAGAGTAAACTATGTCAGCAAAAATGGTTTGGAAAGGGTGATTACCCCAGGTGTGGTGTTACACACCTCTAATCCCAAGACTGAAGGAGGTAGAGAGGCAGGGGGATTTTATGTTTCTGGAAGTCTGGGTGGCATGGTTAAACTCTGTCTCAAAAGCAGAAACAAGGTAACCAAGTGGCCATGTCATGGAAGTATGAGTTACTAAGAAGTATTTAATTATGAGTGGCCTCTCCTTATTTATCTAGGACAAGACTTATGGAATAAATAATATTCCATATATTGAGTGACTGACAGCAAAACTTGAGAGTAGAAGAAATGGCCTACAGAGGGACAGGTCCTTGCATGTTATAGGTTAGCACAGTATTGAAAAATTCCTTTGAAAAAATTAACAACAGACAATCAAATGTTATAAGAGTCAAAAGTTAATTCTTAATTTTATTCATTTGATTAAGTTATTGAGAATCTGCTATATGGAAAACTATATTTCCTTGATAATATGAAAATCAAATAAAGCTTTTCCAGACCCTTGTGGGGCCTCAGAGAATAGAATATACCCCAAGTGAGCCAAGACAGTAGTTAGTATTGTGGTGGGAAAAGTAAGAAAAGATCCTAGCTAAACAAGGGACCTCTGACCACAGGCTATGAGACCAGAGACCACAGAGGGCTCCCAGAAAGAAAGGAAACTTGAAACCCACGAGTAACTGTGTCAACAACTGCTCCCTTATCTTGAGAGAACTGGGAGCCAGACAGCCTTTTGCCCTACCAGTTGTAAAACTTTTAGCTCACAAGATGTGACAATTAATTTTGCCTAACCAGGTGACAGTTACTGCCTTCTTCAAGGCCCTTCGTTTCATGATAACCTTGTATGGAAGCCATGTGTACTAAGTAATCTATGTAACCATGGGAACCTTGCAAACTGAGACTCTTCTTCTCCCTTTCCCCTTTAAAAGCTTCTCTTTTTGGCTGGTTGGCATCTCATCTCCCCTCCATGGGGTGAGATCCAAACTGGCAAGGTTGAACAATTAAAAGAAATGTTTTGCTTTTGCATCAGAAGAGTTGACTCCTTGGGTTACTCTCTGGAATTCTGCAAACCTGGCACAACAGTATTTAGAAGAAGACCCAGTCTGCTCTTGGAGCATGGGAGAGTTGAGAAGGCTTTCCTTGGCTATGTTGTTTGAACTGGGTCTTGAAGAATGATTTGGATTGTTTTCCACTGAGAAGGATGGGCTATGCTGTAGGAACATGGTCAATCTAGAATTTGGGGAGAGGATGGTCTGATGTTTTAAGAACTCCATTTAAGGCATTTCAGGAATACACAGCTGATCTGTGGGAAATAAGAAAAGAAGGCTACAGTACCTGGGGAGGAAAATATGTTATGTAAAAGTCTAAAATATAAAAATCTCTCAAATGCCTTTAGAGATGAAGTGTGACAGACAGTGACAGGAGACAGGCTGCTTCCTGGAAGGGCAATATAGCCTCCTCCAGAGCAGTGGGCCACGTTGTCACATTTTCTAGTGTGATCACTATTTCCATTTCTCTTCCTCTCGCCTTCCTCAAGAGAAGCCATGAACATACTGGCATCTCACTCAGATTTAAGGAGTAAAATGCATTTGGGTAAAATAAAACACCTGTATAGCCTTGGCCGTACATAACCCACACGCTTTAAGTTACGAATTTTGTAAGACTCTCTTCTAGACGTTTTTTGACAGCAGTAGCCTGTGAATGACTGTCTGTCCTTCAAGTTTACTGCTCTCCTATCCTAGTTTGCTTTCCATTGCTGGGATAAAACACCATGACCAAAAGCAATTTGGGGAGGAAAGGCTTTGTCTTACATATCTGAGTCACAATCCACCGTCAAGGGGAGTCAGGACGAGAACTCAAGGCAAGAGCTTGGAGGAAGGAACTGACGCACGGAGCATAGAGGACTGCTGTTTGTTTACTAGTAGGTTGCTCTCTGTTTACTTATATGGCCTAAGAACATCTTCTCAGGTGGCACTGCCCCAAGGTTGATCCCTCACATCAGTCTAATCAAGAAGATGCCACAGTCTAATCAAGACTTGCCTGCAGGCAATCCGATAAGAACATTTTCTCAGTCAAGGTTTCTTCATACCAGACAGCCTTTGCTTGCATCAAGGTGACAAAAAACTAAGGAGCACATTTCCCCTTCCAGAGACCACAGTACTTACTAAGTGTTTTACCAAGCCCCTCAGGTGATACGTGTGCCCCTGGAAGTTTAGTAAGCACCCCGATAAGTAGTTATTCTCAGACCGGCCTGCATAGAGACTCTCCTTTCGGGATCCTGGATATTGCCTGTGTCAGACCAAGTCCAGACAGTAACTCTCAACTGAGATCCAGCTTGCTCTGACCTTTGGAGCCTGTGGTACCCAGCAAGTACCCAGGGATTGTGCCAGGATGTCTTGTTGGGGGCCTAAAACTATCCCTAGTGGGAGTATTTACACCATAGAAATCAACAGCTACAAATTAGGCCTGCAAAACAGAGAGTCGAAGAGATGAAAACACTAGACTGTCTCTCCTATCACATCACTGAGCAAAGACACTGTTACCACCAATGGCCACTGAGTCAGTATATTTATAAATATGAGTTTATTTGCCTGAATCTCATTCCTTGGATGATGCACTTGATTTGAAGCAGTTACATTTACTGTTCAGTAGAAGGTGAGCTGGTGTGAAATCCTCTTTATCAATTTGCTTCCTTAGCTGTTGTCTTTGGCTCACTCATCCCCTCCCTAGGAATGCTCAGAGCTAGCAGGAGTGGTGCTTTTCTGCTCTGGGTACCTTCAACAGCATATGCTTATTTCCTTTACATTGACCATAGGACTGGGGTGGACTGAAATGGGCCTGGCAAGGTCTCTGTGCTTTCCTATGGACCAGTTTCGTCAGATGCCAGGGCTGAATTGGCCTGTAACTGTCTCAGGACTTCACATTCACCAATCCTTACCTTGAGACTCTTCATATCATCTCTTCTTTCATTTTCTATCTTTCTTTACACTGTGTTAGAGATCCCTCTACCTTCCTCAACCAAACATGTTTTGTGTCTAGCTAAATTCAGAAGAATTGCTTTTGCGCAGACCAATACTCCAGATCTCCTTTCTCTAGCTTTTATTAACTTCCATATTCCATTTATTCCCTTTGCATTTCAATACCCTTTTATTTTTAATCCCTTTGTCTTAATGCATGGCATGGGAGGAGTGTACCGGCTCTTCTTCAAGATTTATTTCTTTGTAGAGGCTGCTGTCAGGCTTTGTCTCTGGCAGACTGTAGACTCAGTGCTAGTCTTTCCTTGAAGGGGTAGTCTTGCACCTGATCTGCAGCAGAGGCATTTACACCCAGATCTCCTCTCAGCATCCAGAATTCCCCTCCTACTTGTACTTCTGCCCAGTCTCAGCTATAATCACTGCTGCACGGATCACACAGACATTTGGCACTTTGCATGTACACTGTAGGTACGAGGAAGCAATGCTCTTGTGAACTAGTAAGAAGGGGAAGTGTTCAAGAAAGAGAAAGGAGATGGGGCATTTGTGGTGGTCAGGGTTCCCAGGGCACAGTGCTGGAAGGTAAGGAACAGGACTCTGCAGAGAGTATTCAGAGCCTGGTGTGGAGACTGGGGACAAGGGTGGGTCTAGGAGAGAGAGGCCACTAAGGTAAATAAAAGCTTAAGGCACAGTGGGACTGTTCTGAAGATCTTTAAGAAGGAAATCAGTTCTAAATCCAGCTACGTTTTATATTCTAGACATTGACAAGCTGGGTGCAATGCAGACCAGGGCCTGTGCAATCTTTTGAACAGACAGAGATCAATGGCTCCTCCCATAATCTTGTGTGGAAAGTAGCAGCAATTTTTTTATGGTAACTGGAAAACCAACTAAAAGCAATTTCACAAAACAGATAAACAAAAAATAGAGGTTCCAAAAATGTCCTAAGTGATGGTGGCAAGCTCACGGGAGTGCACATCACAGATGGTCTCTATTTGGGAGGTGCTTGTAGGGAAGGAGAGGTAGGATATCGAATTTCCCTTTGGCTGATCTGAGAATCCACACTTAAGGAATGGTCTTAATCTTGACAACACATAGAACTCTTTGAGTTTTACAAGGTAAAGATACCTAGTTCCCACCCCTAAAGATGCTGAATTAATTTGTATGATTGTGAATGCTGCTACCATGCTTTTCAAAGTTCCAGATATCTGAAACCATTATAATTTACAGCTAAGATTGAGAACCATGGAGGTGTGTAGATACCGATGGTACAAACACAGTTAAAATAAAGAAATGATGGCTGCAGTGACTTTAAATGGTCCTGTCCACATGTACCAGCAAGGTTTTGATTTTAATTTACGTAAGGAACAGAACTTAAAACTGCTTGTAAAATTCAGAAAGTACAAAGGAGCCCAGAAAGATTCATGGCAATTGCATTGCATGCAGTTATACCCTTATTGAAGCCCTTAATCTTTTTGTAGTCTTTCAAGATGACTTTGGAATACTCAATTCAGTCTCTGACCTCTCTACACGTGCATACATTGGTGAGCATATGCCTATATACACATGCACACACATACAATACACACCACATGTATATCATATGCACATACCACATGCCATAATCCCCCCTTACACACATACACACATGTAAGCCTGCTCACATAGACAGGTTGGAATTCTAAACACATGAGTAGAATCATTATTTCCCTTTCTGGAGAACATGACTTCATTACAATTGAACACACCTCATACCAACGATTTCCAGTCTATTTTAACCACCACAGCCACAGCTACTGGTGTAGGTGAATGGTGAAGAAGGATGACCCCCAGGCTTCATCAGAACAGCACCTGCCTCTCTTGTTAACAAGCAGAGCCTTGTGGGTGACTTTATGTGAGGTATGTAAAAGGGCTTTCACTAAACGGGAGAGAAAAGGAGAGGGGAAAAGAAAGTGTTAGAGCACAGTGTACTGCATCAGGTTAGTGTTTAGAAGTTGCATGACAATGAATGTTAACATTTGTTTAAAAAGTTAATGCTTATTAAGTAAGTGATATTAATGAAGAACCTATTAAGAGAGAAAGTCTGACACTTTTCTTCCAGCTTTGTTACTGGTTTAGGGATTATAAAGCATCAGTTATATTGGCTACAATTCCTCTCTTTCTGTGATATTTTGGAAGTTTACATGTGGTGAAATTGTTGTAATGTCAGGAGTACTGTAGGTTTTTCTTTTTTAATGTAGTAATGGAAGTGCTGGTAACTGTTGGAAAACAGTCCAGCCTTTTCTTTTTAAGAGAAGTGCTAAAAAATGAAAAAATGAAAAAAATCAAGAGACATTAGGAGTTACTCTGGGTGGGAAGTGAGGATGTGTCATCTCATGAGCCCCTGGGTGCATTTGCTAGCATCAGTCTGGCACACATTTGGAAAGAAAATGGCGTTATCATTCAAGCGCGTCACTAAATTTTCCTGAGAGATGGAAGGGCAGTGGCAGCCACAGGGATTTATTTGGGAGAGCCTCTCAACAAGTTGGATCAATAGTAGTTACAGTTCCCTCATAGGGAAACTCAGCAATGATAACGTCTCAAAGATTTCCTTGTATACTGAACTTGTGCTCCACACTATGGAGCCCTCTTTTCAGACATCACTCCGGTGTTCTCTGATGGTGATGAGCTGGAGGAGGGATAGTGGGGAAGGCTGGTCTCACTCCTACTTGAGAATCTTTGGTAGAATAGATAGAGTAGGCAGGGTATCTTTGTCATGGCACTCTGGATGACTTTATTTATTCAGACTACACAGGCTTTACCATCCAACCTGAGTCTTCACAGAATTCCTAGAGATGCCTCCTGGAGTAAGACACTACCCAAGATGGTTTCTTATCCCTTTCTTGTGGGAAACTGTTTCCAGCCATCTCCCTACTTTGGGTTAAGTTGATCTAAAAACTTCTCCCCTCAGTACAGGCTATACAAGGGTATGGGATGCTTGGCTTCAGTGTGCTCTGCTCCAGCAGAGTGAATCATGGACTATGTTACTGGTCCTCTTGATCTTCAGGTTTGCTGTATTTCTTTGAGATCAGGCACACAAAGAGCTGATACAATGTAGATATTACTTATTCTTTCTGTGTAAGTAATAAACTCTCTGAATCTAGGTGGTTTCATGAATGTGGGTTCATCACATTAAATGACTATATGTATGGCAAGTGTGGCGAGCCAAGCTAACAGCTGCAGTGGAGACATGTGTGACCCCATCAGCTACCAACTTCCTAGAGAGTGCTTGACTGCTGGACAAGAAGTTTTTCTGGAGGAGGAGGATGTGCAGGGCAGTCCAATTGTCACGTGCATCTGTGGGGATGAATTCAGTTGATGGGGCTCTAAGATCTTTGAACATGCATACATTATCTTTATTTTTGATATTCTTCTTCATAGTCCAAGTTCCAAAGTAGGGTATTTGAGGTCAAGATGGGCCCATGTCAACCTCTTCTGGTCTGGGATAGGCATCACTCTCTGTCATTCCTTTTATGTTTATGTCCTCTGTGATGGACAGTTTTCCTGACTGCTTACTCTGCTGAGGCATCATGGTAGATGGTGGATGAAGTTAGGCCCAGTTCCCTTTCAGTTTGTGGTGCCAAGAATGATGCAACAGAAGCTGTGCTCACATCCGTTCACATCTGAAGACCGCTGGTCCCCAGTGACTAGTAGTGAAGTGCTCAGGTACAAGCTTCCTCTTTTATGTGATTTCTCCAAACTAAAATTTAAATAGAATTTGTTCATTCTTACTGCGACTGAGTTTATAAGACATTTTTGCTCATACCAATGAAACTGTAAGACATTGTGTAATGAAAATCTGAAAAGATGGTGTGTCTGTACCTTTCCTGGGAGAAAGACAAAGACAATGTGGTGCAGGAAAACGAATGTGTCCCGTGGAATCACACAGCCTTTGCTGACAATTCTGTTGCCCCATTCGTTAGTTGCTGTATCAACTAGAGTCTATAATAAATGTCTTGCTTTAAGTCATCCCCTATTAGAGGACAAAGCAGAGAAGAGTCATATGATAATGCTTAACACTGCCCCAGCAGTGTTAGATGAAGCTGCAGAAGAATTATATGGCAAAGAAGTAAGTTGTACAACTTGCTGAAATTTAGCAGAACATATTAGTACCGGATTTTAACAAACCGGTAAGAGTTGCACCTTGGAACTGGAGAGATTGCTCAGTTGTTACAGTTTACTTGTTCTTACAGAGGGCAGGAATTGGACTCCTAGCAACCGTGTCAGGCTGCTCACAGTCACCTATAACTCTAGCATCAGGGAATCGAATCCTCTCTTCTGGCCTCTGAGTACCCACACACATGTGGCACATGCATTCATACAAACACACACATACACACGATTAAAAACAGAAAACAAATCTTAAAGGGTTATATGTATTTTTCACCTACAATTCTCTTTCAAAGTCAGGTATGGTGGCTCATGCTTACAATTCAAGCACTTCGGAGCAAAGGCAGAAAGATTGATGCAAATTTGAGGTCATCCTGAGTTATTGGGTGAGACATTATCGAAATAAATAAATAAATAAATAAAGTCTTTAGTATATGTATGAAAATAAATCAATACTTTAAAAATTATTTGAAGGAGTAGTTTTTCACCTGATCTGCAGCAGAGGTATTTACACCCAGATCTCCTCTCAGCATCCAGAATTCCCTCATCATGCCTTGTACTTCTGCCCAGTCTCAACTATAATCACTGCAGCATGGATCAGACAGGCATTTGGCACTTTGCATGTACACTGTAGGTACGAGGAAGCAATGCTCTTGTGAACTAGTAAGAAGGGGAAGTGTTCAAGAAAGAGAAAGGAGATGGGGCATTTGTGGTGGTCAGGGTTCCCAGTGCACAGTGCTGGAAGGTAAGGAGCAGGGCTCTGCAGAGAATATTCAGAGCCTGATGTGGTGAGACTGGGGACAAGGGTGGGTCTAGGAGAGAGAGGTGACTAAGGTAAATAAAAGCTTAAGGCACAGTGGGACTGTTCTGATGATCTTCCAGATGGAAATGGAAAATCAGTTATAATTCTTGCTGCAGTTTAATTTCTAGACATTGATGAACTAAGATGGATCCAGACTTGTTTGTACTGAGAAACGACAGCACAGTGCTGCTGCCATTTGTTGCAGAGGCAGTGGCAGATCCCTAGGGAAGGGTAATGGAGTGGGCTGCGAAGGCTTTGCTGGGGCTGACACCGCTTTGGTAATTAATACCTGCAAGGCTCAGCTCGTGTGATTTTCCAAGTCACCCCAGACTGTAAGGATAATGTTGACACACCAGATCAGCATAAAGAGACCCTGCTGACTTGTTACCCTGGCTTTTAATTCAACTAGTCACTTGTGACAACACTGTCTCTTTTCATTATGAGCACATACCGTTATTTTTCTGTGAACATCCTTGCTGTCTGATTCTTGGCCTGGAAAGGAGACAAGGTCTTCTCACTTTGGCTACCAGGTCCAGGGGTACTGTGACATAATGATGCTGGTCCCGTGGTGTTGACTGCTTTTCTCCATAATGTATGGATTTTTCTCAGTCTGGACAGTCACAGGCCATGCTGTGCACTTCAGAGCAGAGGGACGACAAGAGTGACAAGAACAGTCAGCTCTGCACAGAGAGTTTACCATGTACTAGGTACATTATCTTCATTTCACGGAAGGGAAAAGGATGCTCAAATATACCGTTTTATCAATTATATGTTCTGTGTAATAAACCACTTAGAAATAGGGTGATAAATGAAACCACTGTTCACATTATGCAGGGCAGCACGGTCATCTTGGCTCAAATATGGGTTCTTACACTGGTCTCTCTGGTATCACTCACCAGACTACATTCAAGTAATGACCTGTTAGGCACTTGTTACATTAGATGTCCTAAGCAAGGGACAAACCATCTCTGCTGCAGGCGATTTCCTCCATCAGGAGAGCCCAGAGTTCTTTTCATGGAGATACTTCAAGGAGGCTAGCATAAGGGCTTTCACCACAGGGTCTTTCATTACAGAATTAGAAGTTTCACTGTGTCGTCCTGTGACAAAGAAAGTCATATTTCTGCTGCAGATTCAGAGATCTGAGAAACCTGCCTCTTCATGAGAAAGGTAGTCAAATCTACAGATGGAGGGTGGAATTTGTAGCCTGCTATCCCTCTGTCTTACAGTAAATGGTCTATGTGCCTCCAGAAGGGAAGTACTGATGCCAGGATTTGAACCGCAAGAGTCTGTTTCATTGGGGTTTAACCACAGTGGCTTTATTAGAAAGTTCTCTCATCTCAGTCAACTGTGTTTTGTCAGCTGCTGCAAAGCTGTCTGTAATTGTTCTGCCCTTTGCAGTCAGGTGCTAGCTGTGGACCTAGAGGACAAATTCCTGAAATGAAGAATTTCCACATTCTTAGAAACCTTCATGAAATGGTTTTCTGTTGATGTGCTTCTCTTGACCCTGCTCAGGCAGGGATCCCAGCATTTGCACATGTCTGTATAACTTTGTGCTAATACAGACACAGAGGTAACTATGTGCTAGTCAGTACATGATACTATATACTTGGTTTTTAAGTGTTTCTTTACTGCAGCATCCAGAAATAATGAAGAATTTATTTTTAATGGTGGGTATTTCATTGGATTAAAAGCTAATTTGAGTATCACCACGAGCCTGATTCAAGTAGTGACTTCCTCAGTAGGTTCTGAGGAAGAAACATGAGTAGAGTCTGAGACTTTCTTAACGGTAAAGTAACAAATCCTTGGAAACTAGCAATGGCTACTGTTAAAAAATCAGTATTTAATGAAACAAAATAAAATCTGGTTGAATTTATATTACAATACAAAGTTTAGTAAGTTGGCAAGATGCTGGCAAGGAGCTGGTTGATTTGGTGAACACATTCAAAATTCCAATTAAACTTACATTTTTAGTATTGAGGAAATAACACATCTGGATAATTTTATGACCTTATGATTATTTGCTTCTCTAGTTTGCATTCTACCCCCCAACCCCCGTGTGTAAGTACCTTAAGGTCAGAAGCAGGTCTGTTTAATCTAACAAGCCCATTAAATAGTTCTTAGCATAGACCCTAGAAACTTATTCAAGTAAATTAATGAATATCATTTTCTATTATAATCACATCTGAAGCTCTTGTGGGATCTGTATTCATTTCCGTGATGGCAGATGAAATTACACCTACTTTTCCTATATTTTGTACAGGCTTTATTATGTTGTGAGGAACAAAAATTCAATTTACTTCAAGTAATTGATGTCATGGGATGGCTTATTTTGTGGCAGTCATGAAGGAGGCCAATGTCTTTTGAATATAAGGCGAGAAGCAGATAGCTGTCATGGAAACTGAAGTAGAACTCAAGGTAACAGCTCCATGAAGCTCCGCAGAAAGAATTCACCATCTCTAGGCTCAGCTGTCAATGCAACTTTTGCCCTCCTCTAGAGTGAGCTGAGGGCTACTTATTAAAGTTGATTGCTTTTTATCACCAATTTCTACTCTTTTGATTTATTTGCTTTGTTAAATTTCCTAGCTTCTGTTTTCCCTTTTATTCCTGGAAGGTTAAGTAAATCTGTGCCCTCAAGAATTTGCTAAAGCACACTTTAAATTCAACTAAATGTGGTTCAATGAACAACACTAAGTAAATTAATTGTACTGTTTAATTATTTATTGAAAGGAAATTTACAGGGCTTTCAATTAGTTTCTCACCAAAATATTTTTTTTTATTTTTAACCTTGCTGAAGTCCTTTATTTTCTTATTTTTTTTAATTTTAGAAGCATTCTTATTTACATATCAATCCCCCATTCCCTTACCCTCCCATCCTCCCATGCTCCCCACCGACCCCCCCAACCTACCTCTACTCACTCCCTAGTGACAGTGAAGCCTTCCACTGGGGACCATCAAAGTCTGTCACATCATTTGGGGGAGGACTCAGGTCCCTCCTTCCTGTATCTGAGCCGCAATAGTATCCCTCCATAGGGAATGGGCTCCAAAAGTGCATTTGTGCTCTAGGGATAAACACTGGCTCCACTGTTAGGGGTCCCATAGACCTCCCTGGCATCCTAGCTGGTGCCCACAATCAGAGATCAGAGGGCTTGAATTGGTCCAATGCTAGCTCCCCAGTTTTACAAATAGAGTCTACATGCTCTCACTAGATCAGGTTTCTCCAGCACGGTCTTGGTTCCTTTGCTCATCTCTCATCCCTCCTCCCTCTCCACAACCGGATTCCAGGAGTATGGCTCAGTGTTTAGCTGTGGGTGCCTGTTTCTGCTTTGATTAGCTCCTGGATGAAGGCTCTAGGAATGGCAATCAAGGTCTTTTTATTTTTTTTAATAACACAAATTTTTATTGATTCTTTGGGAATTTCATATTATGCACTCCAATTGTACTCACCTCCCAGTCCCTCCATATCTGCCCCTCAGCCCTGCAGTGTCCCTCTCAAAAGAACCCCCCCCCCCCCAATTACTTAAAAACAAACATTGGTCCTCCATCTTTCCCATCTCTGGAAGCCTTCTTCATTTGTCCTAGTGGAATTGGGAGCTACAGTATATCACAAGGTGCACCATATACCCTTCTGTCCAGGCAGCCCCACCAGCAAATTTTCATTTTAATGAGTCGTTGGTCTGGTTCAAGGCCTTTGATCTGTGGAACACCAGAATCACCAAAACACCCTCACCAAAACTCCTTTAGGATATCCTGCATCAATGATTCCACAGGACCAGTCCCTTCAGGCACTCCAGCAGGTCATAGATGGGATAGATATTAGAGTGGGCCAAGCCAAGGCGCAGCTGTGGGTCTGGGTGGTAGCTGAGCTGCTCGGTTCAGGCCACTGAGACCACACCTCTCAGGTGAGGGGCAGAGCCAGCTCTCCTAGTCCCATGCCATTGGGACCAACGCTCCCATACCTGTGGTGAGGCATAGGGCCATCTCTCCTGCTTGGGGTGGGCCAGCTCTCTCATGATGGACATGACTAGCTCTCCTGCTGTAGTGTGCAGCAAGGGGCAAGGCCAGCTGTCTTAGGACCAGTGAAGGGTGGGGCCAGTTCAGCATAGCCCTTGGATTTCAATGTGCATTGTTCCTATGACCACCTGTATCAATTATAGAAATTTCATAAAACTACTTCCATGTTGGCACATGGAATTTGGTGTAGCTCAAATCTGTGTTCCTAGGGCATGGTCACTCAAAATGACTCCAGAATAAACTCTCTCTTATTTCCTTAAGATGAGAACTATGGTCTTAGCACCAACATAACAAACAGTACCTCATGTCATCAAGTATTAATGCCTATCCAAATTGTGTTTTCTGTGGCCAGTAGTGCCTAGCAAAAGTGCCTAGCTTTTCTAGCTTTTCTAAAGGTTAAGTAAGGCTGTAAGATTGCTGGAGTTCAGGAGGGAGATTTGTACAACACAGTACTGTATACCTCTTTCCATTCTTTGTTTCTCTTGAGAAGAATTGGATTTCTCTTCCTGGGATAACAAGTGTTTGGGGGAGGGAGTCAAAGGAGAAAAGACACTCAGGAAAGGAAGGTTGATGAAAACATAGAGCACATAGATAGTCAAGGCACTGGAACACTACTTTGTATCCGAGTAGCTTTGGTTTTAAAAACACTTGGGCTTAGAAGATGCTTTCTGGGAGCAAGTAAGACATCTCAAGTATATCTTACATTTTCCTTTTATTACATGATGTGGGTTTCATGAGTCAAGAGCTTTGAGACCGTCTTCACCTAGAACATGTTTAAGAACACATTCTCAGACATCATCTACATTTCACCCAATTCCCTGAGTGTACATGGTCAAGTTTTAGAGCAAATGTTTCACTTTGCTTCTGAAGACTAAAGGGCAGGTTGTTTTTCCCAGTGCATAAGTGACCATTAGCTGCTTTCTCCTGGCAGATCAATGTGACTGCATATTTCCTTGGCTACAACACTGTACTGAAGATTGGTTGCTGTAATAATTAGGACTTTTTGCTCTCAATATCTACTGTCCCACATCATTTTGTCAGAGGTTGTTGTAAACTTTAATATATAGTGTGTCTGTGTCTGTCTGTTTTGCTTGTTGTATTGTTAAGTAGTTGTATTGTTAACTTTCAGATTACTGTGACAAATAAGCAAATTAAGGGAGGAAAGGCTGGCTTGTGTTCACAGTTTCGCTCTATCATATCAAGGGAGGGTTGTGTGGTTGGAATGTGCAGAATAGCTTGTTGACATCCATGCATATCATGAAGTAGAGAGTCCAGGGGCTTGGCTACAGCCTTCCAAGCTTACCCTAGTAGATTTTGTCTACCAGTTAGGCCCCCAATCCCAAAAATTCCACAACCTCCTAGAACAGTGCCAGCAGCTTCAGACAACATGCCCACACACAGGAGTCTCTGGAGAACTTTTTCACATTTAAACCCTAGCGATGGGTAAAAATGTTGTCAGCGTAAATGTAGTCTTTATGGAACTCGTCACTCTGGTGCATATGTTCATTGTTCACCACAACAATTAAATGCCTGGGACTGAGTGGTGTTCATAGGAAATCATTTTATTTTACTTGCCATCCTGAAGGCCCAAGGACCTACATTTGGAAATGGTGTTCTTCCTCAGAAATTCTCCAGATGAGGTAGGATGACACTGAAGTGTAGGGGATATTTGTGTATGTGTGCATGCTTGTATCTCTCTCTCTCTCTCTCTCTCTCTCTCTCTCTCTCTCTCTCTCTCTCTCTCTCTGTGTGTGTGTGTGTGTGTCTATTCTGTGACCTGTCTCTCTCCCTCAAGCTCTCTATAGTCAGCCATGGAGACTTCACCCCATGACTTTATGGAATTGCAACCACCTAGGAAGGCCCCACTTTTATATACTATAGTCTGATTTGTTCCACCTTCTCAATACTTCATGATTAATGTGAACTTGAGCATGAGGTTCAGAAGGGACAAATTACAGCTTGTTGTAGAGAATTATCATTTCTCATAATTATAATTAAAGAGATGGAGTGTTTTTTCTCCATTCTATAGCCTTTATGCAGGTGCTCAGATTGGTGTTCAAGAGATATTATCAGAGTATATTCTTCTGAAGATGTTCTGATGGACAACAGTAATCTGGATCAAAGAGTTTAGAGCTAGGAGTTATAATATGTTAAGAAGTTAGGAAGTCTTTTGAGGCGCATTAGCCATTCTAAAAAACAGAAGTGTTCAATAACAGAAACATCAAAGAGCATATTCATGCAAACTTCTAATTATAAATACATATTGCTACATATTTGCTATGATTTGAACTTCAAATATCCCCCAAAACACTGGCTATGTATTAAAACTTGATCATCAGGTTGTCATTCTTGGGAGATATTTGAACCTTTTTGAAGAGGGAGCTAGGGGAAGGTCTTAGGCCACTGAAAGCATGACTTAGAAGGGATAGTGAGAGCCCAGCCCCTTCTTACTCTGTAATTAATTTTTCTGGCACAAGGTAAGTAGATTTGTTTTGCAATATGGGCTTGTTTGCCCCAAAATCAATGTAGGGGAAATTTTTCATGGTCTGGAAGCTTCAAAATGAGCCCAAACAACCCTTTATCTGTTGTCTTAGGCATCTGTTCGACTCTAACAGTTTGGGTGATATAAAGCTGGCTAGCACTCCTGTTTGCTCATATACCATGGTCATATTCAAACCCCAAAAGGGAGTTAGCAGCAAATTAGATGTGTCGGTGATAGTTCAGCAGGAGACACAGCCCAGAATTGCTGGCAGCAGTCTGCAGGAGTTCCTTTGACCTTTATAGACCTCCACTCGGTTGAAGCTGCTTTTTCACTTGACCACAAAAAGTAATTTCAGGACAAGTTAATGTGAAGCAGATTTGGAGTTTATTATGAATAAAATTTAATAAATGATTTTTTATTAAATTAGAAACAAGCTTGTTTTACATGTCAACCACAGTTCTCTCTCCTTTTCCCTTCCTCCCCTGTCCCCCACCAGCTCCCTATTCCATCCCCTTTCTGTTCCCTAGGGAGTGTGAGGACTTCCATGGGGGATCTTCAAAGTTTATTATATCATTTGGAACAGTGCCTAGACCCTCCCTCGTGTGTCTAGGCTGAGAGAGTCTCCTTCTATGTGGAGTGGGCTCCCAAAGTCCATTCGTATACTAGGGATAAATACTGATTCACTACCAGAGACCCCATAGATTAACCAGACCCCCAAACTGACATCCACATTCAGGGGGTCTGGAATAGTCCTATGCTGGTTTCCCAGCTATCAGTCTGGGGTCTACTAGCTCCCCCTTGCTCAGGTCAGCTGTTTCTGTGGGCTTCACCAGCCTGGTGTTGACCCCTTTGCTCATCACTTCTCCCTCTATGCAACTGGATTCCAGAGTTCAGCTCAGTGTTTAGTTGTGGGTGTCTGCTTCTGCTTCCATCAGCTACTGGATGAAGGCTCTAAGATGGCATATAAGGTAGTTATCAATCTCATTATCGGAGAAAGGTATTTAAGGTAGCCTCTCCACTATTGATTAGATTCTTAGTTGGAGTCATCTTTTCCAGACTGCTGTCTTCAGGGCTGTGAATGGAACTGACAGTACAGCCCGGATCGGACTCTGAAGGGCGTGTGTGGACTTTTGGGGAAGCTAATTACCCAATGACTTTAAAGATGAGACAGGAACACCAGGTCGTCTCAGGAGGGCTCCCAGTGAATACTAAGAAGCCAGGTTTATTATTGAAGTATCGCTTTAAGTAGCTTTCCAAAAGCAGGGATAATAGCAGAAGACATCTATTATCATGTATATAGGGTTGACTAGGAAACACTTCCTTTAATCCTAGAGATGGTCCTAGAATTCATGTACAAAAACCCTCAGACATTCCTTAACAAACGTCTCATTGGTTCCCAGGCGCGTCCCAGTAGCCCTCATGATGGGTGTGGGGCTTAGGTCTATTGTCACACAAACCAGAAGCCAGGCCATCAGGAGGTAACCAGCCGACATCTAAATGACAATAGGAGATTCGAGCTCCTGGAATTGAGCTGAGGCCTATAACAGAAATATCATATTCAGGCCCTGACAGTTCCCCCCTCTTAAATTAATAAAATGATACCTGTGCTTCTGCAACAGGACAGATGACTGTGCCTGTCTTAGGCGGACCTCTTCAACCTACCAGAGGTTACCTATCATCGAATCACACATTCCATCATGTGTTTTTTGTCTTAGGCCCCCTGGAGGCTAGAAAACCTTACCGGTCTTTGTCTAAACCAGCCTCTGTAACAAAATATGTTATGGGGGGTGGGGCATAGTTCAATGCCATATGCCTTTAAGCCAGTTTTTCAAAGGGAGCTCACCAGTAGGCTTGATAATGCCAAGCAACATCTATGTTGTCGTGGCTGTAGTGATCTCTTGCAAAAGGGAGTAGATGAACCAAATTAAAATGGCCTTTTGAAACTGGTGTGGGAATGCTTTGAGTGCCTTTTGCTATGTCAAAGTCTAACTCTGCCTTTCTAAACACATTTTACCCAAAGACTTATAAGCTACACATCATATTGCTGTTAGAGTGAGCTCTGACCTTTTGTAACCATAACCAATTGTGTAGTATAGTAAAAGTTGCAAACATCAACAATTCTAGTATGTATATCAACCATGAACATAAATTTAGGTTGGTTACAATTCAATCAAAGGACAATAAAATGTTCTCATGTCGTGTGGAATGCAAACAACTCCACAATTCTAAACTTTTTTCTTTTTCCCTGTCTAGAGTCCAATGTCCTGTGAACCTTTTTCTGTTTCCTTCCTAGAGTCCAATAAACTGGGAGCTTTCTCCTTTTTCTTGTCTAAAGTCCAGTGCTCTGCTGGTTGTAAAATTCTGATATCAGGTTTGTAATATCACAGTCCTTGAATGTTAACTGTAAAACTTTTTGTCCATGTCATGTTCAAATACCGAGAAAGGGCTTTTGACACTCATCATGGTCCACATTTGTGGCCAGTTGTCCTAAATGGGTCCCTTTTCCCCAATGGGAAAAACTGGCAAAGTGAGTTCTATGTCTCCAGTTGTGGCAAAACAACAAGTTGCTAGTCCTCTAGTTCTTTGTCGGCTCCAGGATGAGGACTCACAGGTCTGGGAAAGTCGACCTGTCAAGAAACTGGAGTTCTGGAACTGACTGTCTCCTTTCCTCCTCAGGCTGTAGCTTCGATGACATCAAGAGTCAGGAACACTGGTTCAGTGATGATATCCAGGCTTAGGAACATTGGTTCAGCGGGTTTTACTCAAGCCACTTTGGGCAGTCTCCTGAGGTCTCAGGTCCAGTTTTCCTCTGCTCCACACATCTCACCAAATGCTCTGGCAATTAACATGCTTTATTCTCCTCCTTTGAGAAAACACAAACATGCTCTCCACCCCAGATTATGAGGGGTCCGGTCCCTGCCATTGTCTGGTGCATGGGTCTCCTCATTTGACCTGAGCAAAAGTTGCTCGAGTTCATGTCAGAATTTGTAAGCAAAACATTTTAAACTGACTTATTACATGTTTGGTGACTTCTCTGGTTTGTGGGGTGGCCATCAAGAAACCTGAATATGAGTCAATTGCCACATGTATATATTTTAACTTGTCAAACTCTGCAATGTGAGTCGCATCCATTTGCCATAAATAATTAGGAAGTAGGCCTCAAGGGTTTACTCCTAAATTAGTCACAGGTAATTCGTGGGCACACTTTGCATTGTTTGATGATTTGGCAAGCAGTCTCTCTAGTTAAATTGCTTTCTTAGAGTTTTGCTATTCTGATGATGAAAGTTATGAGACTGCTATGCTCTCTCTACCTTACACAAAGTGACAAATTTTGTTAATCTATCTGCTGATTCGTTCCCTTTGAGTAGTGGGCTGGGAAGGTTTGAATGTGCTCTAATGTGACCCACGAAACATGGCAATTTTTTTAGATGAATTGTATTTTGAATCTGATCAAACAATATTCTAACCTGATCATTACTGGTTCCTATGCACGGAATTGTCTCTATCATTTGAAGAGTCTTAAAGATATAGTGACTACCAGTATACACATTAAATGAATCATTTACTAGGAACAGAAAAACCATTGTGACAGCTGATAATTCAACTATTTGAGCTGAAGCCAGAGTTGTTCGTTCTATGTATTCCTTTCCATCTATAACATAAGCTGCTCTTCCATTGGAAGAACCATCAGTAAAAACTAACATAGCAATTTTTATAGGACTGTTCCTTATAATTTTGGGGAATATAAAAAGATGCATTAGTCTATGAGCTGAAAATTATCAACTCTCCCTGAAAATTGAGCAAAAGCGATTGCCCATGAATCACTGTTCTGAAATAACCAATCAACTTGTTTCTTAGTATAAGGGATATGTATCATACTTGGTTTTCTGACAAAATATCTCCTAGATTCCATATGGCACTTCTGTACCATACAGGCCACAGTTTCAAATAAGGATTTAACACTTTGGCTGGGGAGACAGGTAGGTGCAACCATAGCAATGTTCCCTCCTGCCACAGAACAGAAGTTGGACTATGCTTCATGGGGAACACATAAGCTTCCCATGGTTTTGCATAGTTGATATAACATATCTGTTGATGCTGAATCGTATCCTCTAACTGCAGAAGGGCTTGTCTACCCTCTTCGGTTAACTGTCTAGGTGAACTGGGATCACTGTCTCCCTTTAGAATATCACTCAAAGGCTTCAAATCACCAGTAGGTGCTCTTAAGAAAGGAGTTAACCATTGAATATTTCCCAACGACTTCTGAAAATCATTCAAAGACCATAAGCTCTTTTCTTAATTTATATTTTTTATTTAACTTTTTACACATGTCACTCTCAGTTCCCTCTCCCTCCCCTCCTCCCCATACCCCAATCCTCCCAATCCCTCACTCCCACTCCATCCCCCCTCTGATCCCCAGGGACAGCAAGGGCTTCCATGAGGGATTTTCAAAGTCTGTCACATCATCCCAGGAAGGGCCTAGGTTCTTCCCCATTTGTTCAGGCTGAGAGAACATTCCTCCACATGGTATGGGTTCCCAGAGTCCATCTTTTTTAATTTCTAATTTGTGAGGCCTAATCTCTTTAGGATATAACATATGTCCCAAATATTGGAAAGGTGACTGTCTCTGTACCTTTTTAGGAGCAATTATTAACCCTGCTCTGGCAAGACTCTGCTCCAGTTGTCTATATGTCACAAGCAAAACCTCTTCATACTCATGGGCAAGCAAGATGTCATCCATATAAGGGACAATACAGACCTGTGGAAACTTGTCCCTAACAACCTGTATTGCTTGAGCAACAAACTTCTGACACAATGTCTCACTATTTGCTATCCCCTGTGGCAAAACATTCCAATGTACCTCTTCATGGGTTCCTTAAAATTAACTGATGGAACACTGAATGCAAATCTATGACAGTCTTGAGGAGTCAAGGGATGGTATAAAACAATATTTTAAGCCTACAATAATCTTATAAGTACCCTTTGGTATAGCTTCGGAAATAGCAGTCCTGGCTGCAACATTCCCATTAACTGTATGGTCTCATTAACTTTTCTCAAATCTTGTATCAGTCTCCATTTCCCTGATTTCTTTTTAATCACAAAAAATAGGAGAAGTCCATGGGGAATTAGAAGGTTCAATATGACCACTGACCAGTTGTTCCTGCACTAACTTCTGAGCAGCTTGTATTTTTTCTTCTGATAGAGGCCACTGATCTATGCATACCAATTCATCATTTTTCCACATAATAGGGCCCACAGAAGAGTGTAGGCTTCTCACTGACCTCTGCTAAAAAATGCCCTCATTCCACTCTGGGATATCTCTCACTAGGTAAGATAGGATCAACTCTCCCCTCACTCTCCCTTCCTAGTTCTTGATTGGGCAACAATCTCTGCTGAAACATCTGATTAGTAACAACTGCATTGGGGTTATACAAATAAACTCCCATTCGGGCCATAACATCTCCACCCCTCCTCATCTCTCCAAGAGAGTTCATTGCTACTCTGCTTAGGATTCTCAGTCTGACCAATTAATTACTTGTAGCTGAGTAATAGTCACCGTTTTTTGGCCATGTCAAAGGCTACTGACTGGCTGTAATAACTCACCTGTCATGCCAGTGTCTAAAAGGCCGGAGAAGGTCCTGCCATTTATATATAAAGTAATTTCTGGGTGCTGCGGACCAGTAGCTTGCAACCAATAGGCTTCAGATGAGCCAAACCCTTTCTTATGTCTCTTAGTCTGGTTATTTGTCTTTTCCTGGGGGAGTAAAATCAATTGAGCAAGTCTCTAACCTGACTTTATCACTGAAATTCCATCTGGAGAATGAATCATAACCTTTATTTCCCCCTCAAAGTCAGCATTAATCACTCCTGGAGCAACAGAAATTCCCTGCATTGTTGTGCTACTCCTTCCTAGTAACAATCTGACTTTTCCACTCAGCAAAGGGCCATAAACACCAATGGGCAGCATTAATATCACCATCTCTGGAGTTAAAACCATGTCAGAGGTTGAACAGAGGTCCAGTCTGGCACTTCCTGCCATGGCTCTGTAGAGGTTCTGAATGGACTTCCTTGTGGGGGAAACTGTTGCGAGTTGCCCCATAGATTTGTCTCAGGGACTGAGGTGGGGGAGCGCTTAGGTAGTTTCCCTGCAGGGGCCTCCCCTGGGCATCTCTCTTAGATTTACATTCGTTTGCCCAGTGCTTTCCCCTCCTGCATCTTGGGCACAAACCCAGTTCTCTATTCTCACCTTTGTTATTCCACTCTCTGTTCTGACCACATCCAAGGCAACCTCCAGAAGGATTCATGCCTTTCTTATTCTCTATGACTTTCTATCTCTATAGAAATAACATATCCCTAACTGAAGTCCCTTGCAAAGCAGTCGCCATTGCCAGTCCTTGAGTGTAAACTGGTCCGATATCTGAACAAATCTTAATAAATTCATCTATGTCAACTTTCTTTCTGTAAGGTCTTAGTGCTGCCTGGCATGTTGCATTAGCATTCTCTTAAGCTAGCAGCTTTATTATCAAAAGTCCAGCCTCTGTATCTGCCATTTTTCTGGATGATGCCTGCATTAGCCTAGAGACAAAATTCTGAAACAACTCATCGGGCCCTTGTCTAATCTTAGTTAAGTCTTCTTCAGCCTGTGCCCCCACAGCTGGAAATCTGTTCCAAGCTCTCTTGGCAGCTGCCCCAATCTGCGAATACACTGCTATCTTGAAATTTAACTGCTGATCTATAGGTTTGTATTGCCCTTCATCAGCGAGCATCTCCTAACAAACGGGAAGGTTTTGGGCTCTATTCTTCTCAGCTGTGATCTCACTGCTCTGCAAACTCTGTCTTCCACAACAGATAATCTCCCCCTGACAGGCAGGCTTTGGCTATCTGTTTCCAATCTCCTGGGGGTTGAGTCTCTATGGCAATATTCTCTATCAAGCTCTAGATAAAAACCGCTGTTGGTCCATATTGGATGCAAGCCAATCTTCAGTTCCTTGAGTTACTTAAAGGGCATCAGCACATGCACTCTGCCTATGTTCCCCTGAGCATCCCTATTCTCCAATATAGGAAATGTCTGAAACCCCTGTATATCTTCTCCTTTGGCCGCTGCTTCTCTAACACTGGCCTACACTGGAGACATCCGACCTGCTGTGGTTGCCCGCCTTGACTTGAGGGGTGCTTGCACCTTAGGCTGATTTATGCTTGCTGCTGTCATAGACAAAGGAATATTTCTCTGATCTGAGGAAATCTGCAAGGTCTCACCTCCTGTGAGAGTGATTCCACTAAATTTTTCAAGTCTCTTAGCTCCTGCTGAATTTTACCATTATGTTTTTGTCTATTTGCATTACTAGTCAAAAATGGGGGGGGGGGGGGGTGACAGACAAACACTGAACTGAACTCCTGGAATCCAGTGTCAGAGAGAGAACTTATGGGCAAAGGAGTTAAGACTGGGCTGGTTTAACCCACAGAAACAGTTGACCTGAACAAGGGGGGAGCTCTTGGACTCCAGATTGATGGCTCTGTGGAAAGCATGGGACTGACCCAGACCCCCTGAATGTGGGTGTCAGTGAGGAGGCTTAGGTAATATATGGGGCCTTGGGTAGTATTTATTCCTGGCGTACAAATAGACTTTGAGTGCCCATGCCACAATATGGAAGGCTCTCTCAGCCGGGACTCTTGGGGGAGGGCCTATGCCCTGCCCTGAATGAAATGACAGATACTGGAGATCCACCATGGAGGGCTTTACCCTCCTTGGGGATCAGAGTGGAGATTGGGTGGGAGACTGGGGGACCTGGTGGGGAGGGCGGGGGAGGAGGGGAGGGAGAGAGAACTGGAATTGACACGTGAAACAAGATCGTTTCTAACATAACTCTCTCCTCATGCTCATCCCAATCACACTTTCCTGAGTATGCTTCTTTTTCTGGTCTCTCCTCTGTAGGGATGGAGGGCCCTATCACATTGATAACCGGATGAGGGGCAGATACTCCCTGCTGCCCAGCATCTGATTCTAAACTCTTCTGTATAAGTGTCCATAACCAGAGAGTATCTGTAGATACGCTTTCAGGTCCATGTTCATAATAGTGCTGTTAGATCTTTAATCCAACCTCATTCTCCGTACAATTACCTAGTGCCAGATTTCTCTTTAAATCTATAATGGCTCCTTCTATTATGGTATCTCTTTTCTTGCTCTCCTCTCTTCTTCCCCTGACTCAATCTTCCTGCTCACTCATGTCCTCTTCTCCCCTCCTTTTCTGCCCTTCTCTTTCTCCTAACTCCCTCTCCTCTCCCCAACACTCTCAATTAGCTCAGGAGATCTTTCCCTTTCCTCTTCTCCAGGAGACCATTTATGTCTCACTTAGGGTCCTCCTTGTTTCCTAGCTTCTCTGGCAGTATGGATTGTAGGCTGGTAATCCTTTGCTCTATGTCTAATATTCATGTATGAGTGAGTACATATCATGCTTTTCTTTTTGTGACTGGGTTACCTTACTCAGGGTAGTTTCTTCTAGTTCCATCCATTTGCTTGTGATTTTCAAGATTCCATTGTTTTTTTCTAATGAGTAGTACTCCAATTTCTAAATGTACCACATTCTCTCCATCCACTCTTCAGTTGAGTGGCATCTAGGTTGCTTCCACATTCTGGCAATTACAAATAATGTTACTATGAACATGGTTGAAAAGATGTCCTTGCTGTATGAACATGCATCTTTGGGTATATGCCTAAGAGTGGAATTGCTGGGTCTTGCCATTTTCCTGAGGAAATGCCATATTGATTTCCAAAGTGGGTGTATGAGTTGGCATTCCCACCAGCAGTGGACCCTTTCTCCACATCTTCTCCATCATAAACTATCATTGGAATTTTTGATTTTAGCCATTCTGACAGGAGTAAGATAGTATCTCAGAGTTGTTTCGATTTGCATTTCCCTGATGGCTATGGATGTTGAGCACTTTCTTATGTGTCTTTCAGCCATTTTAGATTCTTCTATTGAGAATTCTTTATTTAGTTCTTTACCCCACTTTTTAATTGGATTATTTGGTGTTTTGGTGATATTTTTGAAATCAGTCCTCTGCCAGATGTGGGGTTAGTGAATATCTTTTCCCATTCGGTAGGCTGTCGTTTTGTCTTGTTGACTATGTTCTTTGCCTTACAGAAGCTTCTCAGTTTCAGGAGGTTTCATTTATTAATTGTTGATCTCAGTGTCTATGCTACTTGTGATGTGTTCAAGAAGCAGTTTCCTGTGCCAATTTGCACCAAATTAAGGGTACCTTCTACTGTCTCTTCTAAGAGTTTCAGTGTAGCTGGATTTATGTTGAGGTCTTTGATCCATTTGGACTTAAGTTATGTGCATGGCAATACATACGGATCTATCTGCAGTCTTCTACATGTCAGCATCTAGTTATGCCAGCACCATTTGTTGAAGATGCTTTCTTTTTTCCACTGTATAATTTTAGCTTCTTTGTCAAAAATCAGGTGTTTGGGTTAAGATCAGGGTGTTTAATTCAATTCCATTGGTCTACCTGTCTATTTTTGTGCCAATACCAAGCTGTTTTCAGGGACTATAGCTCTATAATAGAGCTTGAATTCAGGCATGGTGATGCCTCCTGAAGTTGTTTATTGTACAGGATTGTTGTGGCAAACCTGGGTCTTTTGTTTTTCCACATAACTTTGAGAATTGTGTTTCAAGGTCTGTGAGGAATTGTGCTGGTATTTTAATGGGATTGCACTGAATCTGTAGATTGCTTTTAATCCTACCTATGCAAGAGCATGGGAGATCTTTCTATTTTCTGGTATCTTCTTTAATTTCTTTCTTTAAAGACTCAAAGCTCTTGCTACACAGGTCTTTCACTTGTTTGGTTAGCATTACCCCAAGGTATTTTATGTTGTTTGTAAAGGGTCATGTTTCTCTGATTTCTTTTTCAGCCCATTATTGTCTGCATATAGTAAGGCTACTGAGTTTTATTTTAGTTAATCTTGTGTCCTGTCACTATTTTGAAGGTGTTTACCAGCTAAAGGAGTTCCCTGGTAGTTTTTCGGGTCAGTTATGTAAACTGTCATATCATCTGCAAATAGTGTAAGTTTAATCTCTTCCTTTCCGATTTGTATCCCCTTGATCTCCTTTTGTTGTCTTATTGCTCTGGCTAGAACTTCAAGTACAATATAGAAGAGTTATGGAGAGAGTGGGCAGCCTTGTCTTGTTCCTGATTTTAGAGGAATTGCCTTGAGTTTCTCTTCATTCACTTTGATGTTGATTGTTGGTTTGGTGCATATTGCTTTTATTATGTTTAGGTAAGTTCCTGTTATCCTTGATCTCTCCAGGACCTTTATCTTGAAGTGGTTTTGGATTTTGTAAAAGGCTTTTTCAGCACCTCATGAGATGATCATGTGGTGTTTCTGTTGAAGTTTGTTTATATGATGGATTACAGTGATACATATTCATATGTTAAGCCATCCCTGAATCCCTAGGATGAAGCCTACTTGATCATGGTGAATGATTTTTCTGTTGTGTTCTTGGATTTAATTTGCCAATATTTTATTGAGTATTTTTGCATTAATGTTCACGAGGGATATTGGTCTGTAGTTCTCTTTCTTAGTTGTGTCTTTGTGTAGCTTGGGTACCAAGGTTATTGAAGCCTCATAAAAAGAGTTTGACAATGGCCCTTCTGCTTCTATTGTGTGAAATACTTTGAGGAGTATTGGTATAAGCTGTTCTTTGAATTTCTGATAAAATTCTTCACTGAAACCATCTTTCCTTGGGCTTTATTTTTTTTGGTTGGGAGACTTTTGATGACTGATTTTATTTTGTTAGGGTTTATAAGTCTATTTAAATTGCTTATCTGTTCTTGATTTAAATTTGGTAAGTGATATCGATCCAAAAAATTGTCCATTTTCTTTAGATTTTTTATTTTTGTGGAGTACAGGTTTTCAAAGTATGACCTGAAGGTTCTCTGGATTTCCTCAGTTCTGTTGTTATGTCCCCCTTTTAATTGCTGATTTTGTTAATTTGCATGTTCACTCTCTGCCTTTTGGTAAGTTTGGGTAAAGGTTTGTCTATCTTGTTGATTTTCTCAAAGAACCAACACTTCATTACTTTGATTCTTTGTATCGCTTTCTTTGTTTCTTTTTTGTTGTTTTCAGCCTTCAATTTGATTATTACCTGGCATCTGCTACTCCTGGGTGAGTTTGCTTCTTTTTTCTAGAGCTTTCAGTTAGACTGTTAATTCTCTAGTATAACTATTCTCAAGTTTCTTCATGTGGGCACTTAGTGCTATGAACTTTCCTCTTAGCACTGCTTTTAAAATGTCCCATAAGTTTGGGCGTGTTGTGTCTTCATTCTCATTAAATTCTAGGTAGTCTTTAATTTGTTTTTTTTGTTTCTTCCTTGACCCAGGAATGGTGCAATTGCACATTGTTCAATTTCAATGAGTTTGTAGGGTTTCTGCAGTTTGTGTTGTTGTTGAATTCTAACTTTAAAGCATGGTGGTCTGATAAGATACAGGTGGTTTTTCCAATTTTTTTGTACCTGTTGAGGTTTGCTATGTTGCCAAGTATGTGGTGAAGTTTAGAAAAGGTTTCATGTGGCACTGAGAAGATTATATATTCTTTTGTGTTTGGATGGAATGTTTTATAGATGTCTGTTAAACCCAATTTGGTCATAACTCCTATTAGTTACTTTGTTTGTTAAATTTCTGTCTGGTCACCCTGTCCAGTAGTAATAGTGGGGTGTTGAAGTCTCCCACTATAAGTGTATGAGGTTTTGTGTGTGATGTGAATTTTAGTAATGTGTCTTTTACAAATATGGGTTTCTTTGCATTTGGGGCATACATGTTCAGAATTAAGACTTCAAGTTGATGGATTTCTCCTCTCATGAATATGAAATGACCTCCTCATCTCTTTTGATTGTTTTTTGTTTAAAGTCTATTTTGTTAGATATTAGGATTGCTATACCCACCTGTTTCTTGGGTCCATTGGATTGGAAAATCTTTTCCCAACCCTTAACTTTGAGGTACCATCTTTCTTTGTAGTTGATCTGTGTTTCTTGTATACAGCAGATGTATGGATTCTGTCTTCATGTCCATTCTGTTAGCCTGTGTCTTTTTACAGGCAAGAGAAAAACATTAATATTGAGGAATATTAATGAGCATTAAGATTATCTATTGCCTATGTTTTTGTGGGTGTAGTTAACTTCCTTGGGTTGGAGTTTTCCTTCCAGAACTTCCTGTAGGGCTGGATTAGTATATATGTATTGTTTGTATCTGGTTTTGTCATGGACTATCTTGTTTCCTCCATCTGTAGTAATTGAAAGTTTATAGTAGTCTCTGCTGGCATCTGTGGTCTCTTTGTGTTAGTAGAATATCTATCTAGGACCTTCTGGCTTTCCAAGTTTCCAAGGAGAAGTCAGGTGTAATTCTGATAGGTATGCCTTTATATCTTACTTGGCCTTTTTCCTTTGCTTCTCTGAATACTCTTACTTTTTTCTGTATGTTTTGTGTTTGGGTTATTACACGGCAATGGGCCTTTTTAATGGTCCTTTCCATTTGGTGTTCTGTAAGCTTCTTTTAATTTCATTGGCATGTCTTTCTTTAGGCTTGGAAAGTTTTCTTCTATGACTTTGTTGAATATATTTTCTGCACCTTTGAGGTGGGTTTCTTTACCTTCTTCTATACCTATTATTCTATGTTTGGTCTTTGCACAGTGTGCCATATTTACTGGATATTTTGTGTTAGGGACTTGTTGGACTAAAGATTTTCTTTGGTTGATGGGTCTATTTCTCCTAGTGTATGTTCAATGCCTGAGATCCTCTCTCCCATCTCTTGTGTTCTGTTGGTTATGCTTGCATTTGTAGTTCCTGGTCATTTTCCTAGCTTTTATATTTCCAGCATTCCCTCAGTTTGAGTTTTCTTTATTGTCTCTATTTCAGTTTTCAGGTTTGGAGCTGTTTCCTTCATCTGTGTGATTGTTTTTTCTTGGCTTTCTTTAAGAGATTTGTTGATTTCTTATATTTTTTTGGTTTGTTGTTTCTTCCATTTCTTTAAGGGATTTTCTCATATCCTCTTTGAGGGCCTCTATCATTTTCATGAAGTTGTTTTTAAGGTCATTCTCTTCTGCTTCATCTGCATTGGGATATTCAGGTCTTGCTGATGTAGAGTCCCTAGACTCCAGTGGTGTCATATTGGTTTTTCTGTTGTTGAATGTGTTTTTATATTGTCTCTTTCCCATCCCTTCCTCATCCCCTGATGGAATCTCTTCCTCTCCTGGTGGGTATGCATCCAAAGTTTCCTTCTGGTGGGTGCAAGCAGGTCCAATACTCCAATGGTTCTCTTCTTCCCGTGGGTGGAGGTGGAACTAATACCAGGGCCTTGGCAGCCTCAGGGTGGGCTGAACTGCCAGGATGGGTTCCCCAGTGCTCAGTCTCCAGGCCTCAGGAGGCTCCACCAGGACACCATCAGTGTAGTGAAGAATTATGGATAGAGTGGTTAATAGAAAGAGAGGCTCTTGGAAAGAACAGGACACTCTCAAGAACGTGGTTGTGGGTTCTCAAAGGGCAGTTATACTTGACTGATTTAAAAGTGTTTATTAGTTGGCTTTGGGAATTACATTGTTCAAAGAGTCTCTAAAGGACTCTACCCCACATCTCTCCCCCTTTTCAATAAGCAAAGCTATAGGGTGGCTCTAGTGCTGCCTTAGGAAGGACCGTAATCTTATGACAAAACCATGGATCATAAAGGTTGAGCAGGAGGATTAAGACTTGAATTTTACTACAAATTAATTATTTATGAAATAACAAGAAAATCGGTGGTTCTCAGGTGAAAAATGAGGAAGAGAAAGCCATACAAATTTAATATGCAAGCATAACTTGTTGCTACTTTCAGTCTTATTTTAAATATCTCCTGTCTTTAGACAGCCAAATTTTACAGCAAATGATGTTAATCGTGTTGGAATTCATGACTCTCAGCTGGTTCAGCAGACTCCAGGATAAGGGACTCATTTTCTTGCCATGTCCCTATACCTTTTTCTTTGTAGCATGCCTTGGTTCCTCTTCTGAGATCCTTATCTCTTAATCCTAAAGGTGAATGATTGCTGACAACCATTTTCTATAACTTCTCCATGCTGCTGAGGATTGACCCTGCCTATGCAGGGATTGAAAGTATCAACCTGCTTGGTCTAAGTGGGTACAAGAATGTCTGAGGATCTGGAAATCAGTGGATCATCATTCAACCAAATCTGGAAGACACAATATCATTACTGAAGACATCAAACCACATAAACCATCCATTGTGTAGCAAATTTTTATACCCAATGTTAAGATTACTGTTCAAAATACCAAGATATATTCTACCATGAGATCACTGAAAACTGGAGTGCTAGTAAAAGTCACCGTATCATAATGCAGATGCTGATAAAGTTTTTGAGTTTACAGATCTTGGAGAACTGAGGACATGGTTCTGGAGATGTCAGTTATCTGCACCCAGGTCTTAATAATGTCACAGGTTCCCTCTTATGCTGCTGTCAGTATATCTAGGCATTTTGATCTTGTAGTACAACTGTCTTTGACATTTGTATGTAGGTATAGGATCCCTTGGGCTATAAATAAATGCATTGATGGTTTTGTATTGTGTATTGGGAATGTGCCAATCATAAAAGAATAATTCCAAAAAAAAGCCGACTTAAGGGTGGAATGGACAAAAAGAAATACAGTATGAGGTTATAATTACTGGGCAAATATTATGCCAGTAGTGCTTAAAAGGAAAATAATGAATTAAACAAAAACAAAAATCAAGAATGCTACTGATAAATGTATTAAATGAGGCTTCTGGGATACTACAAATGTTATAGGCAATTGAGCCTGCTGTTGGTTGCCTACCAGAACTAGGTAGTAAGACTCCATTGCTAGAGATACGACATACCCAGGTTGCAGGACATGGAGAGATCAAACTGAAACTGAGCTGGAATTTTTATTCTTTCTTACTAGCCCCCATATTGCCAGAGAGTGCCAAATAGGATAACTGTCATCAGAAGTCTTATTCAGCTGTGGTCTCTGCACACTACACTGGTAACCAGTCAGGCATGATGTGCCCACAGGACAATAGTGACAAACCTTATACAGTAATAAACCACTTTCTAATTGGAAGCAAGACTAATCCAAGGGAGATATTTCATGTCTGGCACTAAAAAGCTAATAAAAAATCCCATAGCTAAGAGATCACAGGCCCTACTGTGGGAGCCATTAGTGCTGATTTGTGAAATTGGCACAATATTTCTGTCAGGTTGCCTTCTAAATTATTAGCTTTATACTCATATACTTTGGTCAGAGAAGCTTAAAGCCTCATGTGTGTTTGGTTTGCTCTGTTTAAAGAAGTGGCTATTCTCTCTGTATAGATCCAAAGCAGTCATTTGTATGGTGTGGATTTTGCATGTTTTGATCAATAAGGACCTTCCTTACTGTAAGTGAAACCACAGAAATGGATCACTCTGTGCACACATATAAAAAAAAGGTCTATTGTAAATACGGAACTGCAGCATGACTATCTGTTAGCTTGTGGAGAGAGAACAGCCAGAGGTGTTTGGGGCATCAAGAGCTGTCTTGGTTACCTCTTGGGGAAAAATTTTGCCTGTTTAAAAGAGAACAGGTAGCGGGAGGAAACTATAATCTGAAACAGCCTGGAGCTAGCATAGTGGGGGAGAGGAGAAGAGCTTGGAAGTGTAGGGGCTTTAATATGTGTGTGGGTACTAATTAATAGGATCCTGGAGGTTAGTGTGGGGCTTTATATGTAACTAGATACCTCATTCCCATGAGGTAGGAAGGTATAAGGGAAGTAGTCCTTCTTGGCAGAGAGAATCTCATTTCACAGGTGCCCGAGGAATGTCGAAGGCAGGCTTTTATTTCTCTACCAACAATCCTGTGTCAGCCTGAGCTGAGCGCAGACTGTCATCTTGAGACCTAGTCAGTGGTACTGACTTTTGGAGTTTGGGATATAACACTTGCTATTTCTGTCATAGAGAAGTTTCTGTTGGTTGTAGTAAATTCTCAGTTTACTCAAAGTTGTATCTCCCAAGGAAAATCCCATTGTTTTTAGACTGATGAAAATAAACAGTTTGTGTTCAGGAACAAATTTGACTCATTAACATTTTAATTTACTTAGCCGTTCTACTTTTGACATGAATTCTGTCAGCACAAAAACCACAGCTTCCTTCTTAAAGAGAATATGAAGTATTTTATTCTGGAGCCATTCTGAGTGACCATGGCCCTAGGTTACCCCAAGTTTATGTTCCAGTGTGGAAGCAGTTTCATGGCGTTTTACAGAATCGAGAAAGTCATGAATAAAGGCAAGTTTAAAATACACTGGTGTACACAGCTGAGTTGTAGACACAGCAAAATGGGGATTTTTTCTAGCTTTCGGGTCAGTGGAAACTAGTAGTCTGCTAAGTTAGTAGATTCTAATTTATTTTTTCGTTTTATTTTGTTTTGTTTCTATTAGTCATAAGATATTAGTTCTGACACAGAAGTGGCAGGGAAAGGATGTTCTGGAGGGCTAAGACTAGCCCAAGATATGGAAATTTGTCTCTGGATCTGCAACTATGATACAGCAGTTCCAATCAGTCTCTGCAAGATAGAGAGTTGTATATTTGGTAAATGTAAATAATGAGTTACATAATATCCCTATGCATTCCTATATTTTAAGGCATTACTGACAGTCACAATACAATACATTTTGTTGACTCAACAAATTCTTTCTAATGCTTACTCTGAGTATTTCTGTTCATTTCCTAGTATACAAAAAGCTAGTTCCCTCCCCATTACTTTGCAATGGGTTACTTTAACATTCCTAACATAATGAAATCATTATGCCTGATTTTTTTTATTGTTGTCCTAATGTTTAACCTGAGCTCATTTTAGTCTGTTATTTTAATGGTCTAATTTTTGGTCATCAGTGGGAAATGGAAAGGCAATTCAGTTATTTTTAATAGCATTTTTAGCTATCGGAATAACAAAATTAGAGGCTACTATTATAGTTTTATTCTGGTGAATTAGTCTTTTGGTACAGATCCATCAGAGACCTTTATTTGTAATCGAAGGAGCACCCTGAGGAGAAATACAGAATTCTTGTGAGCTGCAGGCTCACAAGCTGAAAACCTCCTGGTTTGGAATCCCTGAGGCTCTCAGTGTGTGTCCATCTGCCTAACCTGGCTTCTCAAGCTAGTTCCCACAGGGAAACACTTCTGTGTCCTGCTATTGGACACATGAGTGTTGTAGGTGTGTCAGGATCCAAAGGGGTGAAGTGGGGGTCCTGGAGTGGTGAGTCAAGATCTGTAGTGATCTTTTATGGGTAATCAATGTAGGAAATGCATCTCCTAAGTTCATGTAGCATGAGTTTTTCTGAGCATGTTCCTTTGGTTGAACGAAGCCTAGGTAAGGAAGTGCTTGCAGTCTTTTCCCTGGTGCAACCCTTCACATTTCCTGTTCTGCTGGACATAGAGAGAAACATCATTTCAGAGTAAAAGAGAACAAGACAGACAAATCAAGCCTGGAAAGAAGAGGTGTTGTTTGTTTAGTTTTTACAGAAGGAAATTTAGAGCAAAAATTAATTCATAATTTTAATTTAGTGAGGCTTTTATAGAAGGAAATTTTGAATCAAACATTAATTTGCAATTTTACTTCAGTGAGAAATTTTAATAGATCTTTCCTTAGTTGATATTTTCCCAATGGGATAGTGGAATTATTTTTTTCTGAGATGAATGTGTCATCCAATGTTGATGAGTACATAAGAAAAATATGGGGCCAGCAAGATGACTCAGCAGATAGAGGTTCTCGCTGCCGTGCTTGATGGCACACTAGACAACCACATAGTGAGAGAATGGACTCCCTCCACACACCCACACACACATTTAAAATATTATAATAATAAAGAAAAAGTGCCCTCCAATTTAATAAAACATTCTCTCCAAATTACATATAAGGACATTCTCAAGCTATCTTCCAAATGAAGTTGGAATGGCATTAAGATCATATGTAATTGCTTTGGAAAAGAAGCCTGATGTTCTCAAAGGGAGGTCTGTGCTCAGGGTTAATGATACAAGAGGAGGATGTGCTACTTCACTTGACTCAGTGTGAGACGTTCTTTGCAATTGTTATTTAGTAAAAAAAAAATAGACTGGCTTTAAAGGAGTCAGAAAAAAATTCTAAAGAATGGTTCAGTGTCATGCTGGGAAACGAGATATTCAACTTCCTTTAGAACATCCAGTCTGCAAAAGTTAGGCACAGTAATAACCTGGGATGTATCAAACCAATGGACCTCACCTGTGGGCTACACAGTTAGAGTGACAAATTTGTCCCTGAACTTAGTGGCCTATAATTACTTGATTTTCCTTGTACCAATATGCAGTGAATTCTATAAGCATGAGTTTGAGGCTAAATTAAGAGTAGCTTTTTAGTTTTTCAACCTTAGATGACAATGACTTCTGAAAATTCACCTAGAGGTCTCAGTTATGATGTAAAGCAGGTAAGGGATGCGTGCTTGAGGTTTATTGGTTGAATTTGCTCCATTCTATCCAGTCGCTCATTGCCAGCCTTCACACTTACTACAAAGAGGATGTCTTAGCTTGTCCCTGCTTCCCCTTTCTTTGGCCTTTCAGTTTGCTCTCCTTTACATGAATTATAGATCACCTGCTGCACTGTTTCTACTGAAGATTCACCTGGATCTCATTACATGTTTATTAATTGTTGTGTGCTCACTGCTCTGCCTTGTTGGGAATATGTTACTAATATAGAACTGCTAAGCACAAACTATTTTACATTAAAAAAGAACTTGTAATAATTTTGTAATCAGACAGAACGTTAGGTCCAAAGGAAACTCTAATTCCCCAAACTACAAACGGTTGTCCAAATAGCCAGAAGTGAGCTCAGCCTGGACTGTAGAAGGATTTCTGGCAGTTAGACAAGCCTTGTGAAACTGCGATCTTGTGAAACTGGTTCTCACCTACTGAAAGGAGACATTTCTCTTATCTCTGGCAGAAGAACCATATGGCTACCTGTGGGTCCTCCAGGTACATGCTGGCCTCCAGGCTCCTTCAGTATGACAAGAACTTGCTACACATCTCAAAGTTCATGCTAGCATCCTAGCCCTTCTCACCTCCTTCCCTACCCTAAACTCTCTCCAGCTCTCAAGCTTCATTCTCCCAGTTACTCATTCCCCTTTAGACCTGCTATTCTCACTATGGTCTCATTCTCTCCCTCTTCCTTCCTCCCTTTCCTCTGCTCTGCTCCTGCTTCTCTCACCGCTTCCTCTAGTCTCTATCCTCTGCTATTCTCCCCTATTCCACAGATAACCCTGGCCAGGTCCAGTCTGCTGCACATGTTCATTCTGCTTTCTTTCTCTCTCTTTTCTGGACTTCTGCAGATGCTTCGGGCTGTTCATTCTCTTATTCACACTAAAAACCTTCCTGTAGCCACACCATGTAATCCGCTTATACAGGGAACAATTTTAAGAATCTCACAAATTGAATGTTAGTCTTCCTGTGTTTTGGTTATACTCAATGGAATCTGTAGGGAGTGTGACATTTTTAAGGGATCAGAGCAGATTCTCACATAGACGATGACACTTTCAGAGATGGGTTGCTAAGATGGCATGCTGTTACCTGCCTTAAGAAGATAGTGACTTTGCAAATCAGGAGCAATTTCCTCCAGAAGGATTTTGAAGGGCAAGAGAAGCTGCTTAACAGGGAAAGTGTGGGTGCTGAAAGTGCACACAGAGTGGAAGAATTGTAAGACAAAGGCAGAGCTTTGCCACAAAGGAAGGGATTCATTGAACACAGAAGGATCTGATCAATAGGAATGCCACAAAAAATGTACAGAAAAAAGCCTCCAGATTTAAAAAGAGCACCAGAGCCAAGATGAATGAGGAAACAAACAACAATCCAAAAAGCAAACCAAATTAAAGAGGAATACATGCTTCAACATGCCCTTCTTTCAGAATTCTAATAATAAAAAAATCGATATAGGCCTCCTTGTAATAAACCAGGATATTTATAAAGAAGCGAAAAGCAGAGTGACAGTGCTTACCATTAGCACTGGAAAGAACTCCAGATCCTCTATGTTCTCATCTAAACAGAGGCAATACTGAGTATGCCATTACAGTAGCTATTTTCAAATAGCTTATTTTGCTCAATTTTCAAAAAGTTACTTGGTAAAAGACTTCTTAAAAACAAGAATAAAATACAAGAAATACATCTGCTGATAGGGTTGAAAAGTGGTACAGCCACTCTTGAAATCAATGTAGAGTGTTCTCAAAAAGCTGGAAATGAATCTATCATAAGACAGAAGCATATATGCAGCCAGCAGGTTGCTAAGGGCAATGATACAAAGTTTCAGCTACTCCTCCAGGCCACCCTGTTTCAGGTAGCAAGCAAAATCATGATTGACAAATAGATAGCCCCAGCAGTCAATCACAGAATCAACCAGTCAATCAGTATCTAATAACTGGTCTTTTCTACCTTAGTTTACGTGACCAGCTATACCACTCCTGGGCATATGTCCAAAGGACTTGACATCCTACTCCAGATAAGTGCTCAGCCATGTTCATTGCTGCTCTATTCACAGTAGCCAGGATATCAGGACAACCTGACAATACCTGATACTGCTCATGTAGCTCTGACTTGATGTAAGGCCATGGACCCAGGGAAGAACCAAACCCTACTGTTCTATTGAAGGAACCTAGAAAAAATGACTCCTAACAACATTCTGCTATACCTATAGATTAGTGCTGTGCTCAGGCATCATCACAGAAGTTTTTTCCTGCAGGATATGGGAGCTAATACAGGCACCCACAATGGGACAATGTGCCAAAAGTGGGAGATGTTGAAACATTCAGTCCTAAGTGGGATGTCTTTCTTATCAACTCCCTCCTCTCAGGACTCAGGGAACTCTGTCAAAGAGGACGCACAGAGACTGAAGGAACTAGTAGAGATGGAAGACAACAAGGAAACAGTGCCTTTCAGACACAACAGGGTTGACACACACATGAATTCACAGAGACTGCGGAAATATGCATGGGGTCTGCACATGTCTGAGCCAGTAGGGGTCTGTCTTAATTATTGTTGCAATGAAACATCACGACCAAAAATATCTTGGGATTAAAGGGTTTATTTGCCTTACACTTCCACAGCTCTGTTAATTATCAAAGGAAGTCAGGACAGAAACTCAAACAGGCCAGAAATCCAGAGGCAGGAACTTTTGCAGAGACAATGGAGGGTTGCTGCAGTGCTCCTCATGGCTTGCTTCTCACGGCTTGCCCAGGCTGCATTCCTATACAACTGAGGATTATCAGCCTAGGGACAGCACCCCCGACAATAGGTTGAGCCCTCCCCTATCAATCACTAAGAAAATGCCTTACAGGTTTGCCTACAATCAGATCTTATGGAGACATTTTCTTAATTGAGGTTCCTGAAAGGTTTCTGTATCCAGATATTAAGTCTCTCTGCTTATGCAATAGATCAGATCAGGCCAAATTAGTAAATCCAGGTTTAATCTGGGTAAAGCATTCCTGGGTGGTTCCAGGGAAAGAAGAGAAACCACAAGGGGAAACCATGAGGAGGGAGCTTTAGTTGCCTCCTGTGAGTAGAGCAGCCCATGGTGGGCATTCTCAGGGGAGGGGTCTGGAATGGGAAGAGCAAGACTGGGTGGAGCTTCCCAAGAGTACCCTCCTCTCAGATGACTTTTGCCTGTGTCAAGTTGATATAAAACTATCCAACATAGGGCCCCAGTGCTGAGAGGGGAAGTAGACATATGTCCCAGAAGCTATCTCCAGTTGATAACCACTCACAAAGAAAAACTAGTTTTCTTCAATGAAGACTCACTGGGAATAAAAACCATGCTTAACAGTATGCATCATGACCAGCAATAGCTGATAGACACAAAACAAACTCAGTGGCATGTTTTGAAATGTTTTATCTCATAATGCTTTGTTTGAGTTTATTTTCTTTAACCTTGTCTTTTGCTTATCTATTACGGTTTCCAATTTTCTGTTTTTTTATGGTGTGTGTGTGTGTGTGTGTGTGTTTGTCTACATTTCTTATGACTTTTTGTTTGTTTCTGTTTGCTTTGTTTATTATGATTTGTCTGTTTTTTATTTGCCTGTTTGTTTTTTAAAGGGAGAGATAAAGAAGACATGGGATTTGACGGGTGTGGAGGTGAGGAGGTTCTGGGAGGAGATGAGGAAAGGGAAATCAAGATCACAATATATATTATATTAAAATTATTTTGAATAAAAATATGGTACATATACACAATGGAATACTATTCAGCTATAAAGAGAAATTAAATAACAAAATCTGTATATAATGGACGGAACTAGAAATGAGTGAGGTAACTTAGACCGAGAAGGACAAATGTCTCATGTTCTCTTCAGTCTAAAGTTCCTAGCTACAAATCTTCAGATGTGAGTATATAACTGGAGTAATGGCAGAAACCAGGGAAGTTAAAAGGACCATTGGGTAGTTTGGAGGTGGGGACCAAAAGAGAGGGAAATAGCACAGTGAAAGTGATCAGATTTGGGGAAAAAGGAGGAGACTTTTTAACTACAGAGGTGGGGGAGAGATAAGTACAGAAAAAGGATGAAGGAGGGTAAGATATCAGTGAGGTCATTTAAAAAACTCACAGAGAACCATACTATTAATTATCTATATAAAATATCTACAATACATACAAATTGGTATATATTTATTTTGAATGAAAAGTTCCCATTTGGACTCACAGTGCTACTTCTAATAGCTAAAGGCCATCTAACAAAAGGCTCAAAACAGGCATGAGAAGCCCACTGTTGAGTTGATAGTCAGAGATGTCTAAGAGAATCCCAGTACATCACAAGGTATTGCTATAATCCTTGGTTGCTCCCCAGAGGTAGAAGGTATGTACCTATTGGTAAGGACTTCCTGTACTTCAGAAACAGGGCCCAGAGGCCCCTTTGCTGAAACTGAGCTCAAACCTTCCTCCTTGAGGACTATCTTCAATGGTACTAGAAGGTACCATGCAAAGTTCCAAAGGAGAAAATCAGTCAATAGGTCTTATACAGCTGTAACACCTATGAACCACATCAATAACCAATAACCACCATGGTACAGTAAATCTACAGGTACAAAAGTGGCATACATACCTTGGCAGTAGCCAGCAGCTCTATAATTGCACTTAAGATAAGCTCAGCAAGAGGGATACCATTCATGGTACTGAAAACCTAACAAATCAGTGCTAGTGAGGATAATCTACAACCACTAATTTATTAAATCAGCATAATCCATAACAACAATCTATAAGCATTTGTCCTTATATCCACTGGTAAATGAAGTCTTCACTTTTCATCAAGGAAATTTCTCTTGGCAACACAGGGGAATGACTATAGAAAACCACAACACACACACATATATATATGTATGTATGTGTGTGTGTGTGTAACACACGTATGCATGCAATAATAATTGATGAAAAGAGCAGTCATTAATTTGGAGGAGAGCAGGGAGGAGTGTATGGGAGGGTTTGGAGAGAGAAAAGAGAAGGGAGAAATATTGTAATTAAAATACAGTCTCAAAAATAAACCAAGAAATAAACAAAAGAATGTACAGTGATGTATTTACTGTGAAAAAGATGCAGCAGCTTTTCTTAAAAACCAAATGAACAGTCACTAACAAGGTTATAAATAGATTTGGGATATTGATCTTAAACAAGTTAAAAACTTTTTTCAGGTATACATTTAATACTTTTAATTTTGTGACATTTATGAACCTCTGACATTCAGTACTTAGGGGTTAAACAGTCAGATAAAACCAAAAAAAATGAATGGATTCTTTTTGTAGTTTTCTATTTTTTTCAATTTTTAAATTTACTAACACTTAGTCTGTACCAAAAAGATAGCAATGATAGTAATAATAGTAAAAAATTAATTAAATGACTATTTCAGTCACTAATTCTTTTTTTAGGCATTATGACCTAAAAGAATGCAGATTGAGCACTTTGTAACTGACAGAAGGGGGAGGACTTAGGCCCTGCTCCAAATGATACAACAGACTTTGAAGATCCCTCATGGAAGGCCTCACCCTCCCTGGGAAGCAGAAAGGGGAATGGGATAGGTGGTCAGTGGGGGACAGGGGAGGAGGGGAGGGAGAGGGAATGGGGATTGACCTGTAAAATAAGTTTGTTTCTAATTTAAACAAAAAAAGAAAAAAGAAAAAAAAAAGGTTCAAAGAGTTCAGGAATCGATAAGTATATTTTCAAATGGCAATAAATTAGCTACATTTAAATTTTTTATACATCAACTGTTTTGCCACAGTCAAATGTTGATTCAGTTGAGACAAGAAACAAATAATTTTATCCATCCCTAATGTCATGATGTCCTTGTTCTTAATGAAAGTTGCTGTCAGCAATTACGGCCATGCAAAGAACACACATGTTATTTTATTTTAACTGTGTGGATAGTTTATAGAATGATTATGTAATCGATGTCAATTAGCAGCACTGGCGCTTACACATCATTACCGTCACACCCTTTTCTTTGTCATTGCCTTTAACTATAACACTGTGAGATGAGCGCCCTTCTTCACAAGTGAAAATTTGTATCACTCCCAAAATCTGTGCGAGTTTCAAAAGTGATGTATTTGTAATAAAAGCTGGAGTATTTCCTGATCTCCTTCAGTGACTAGTGTTTCCTAAACTGTGACACTTCATAAACAGATGCACTGTGGAATACTACTCATTAAGGTAAAGGAATGATTTGTTAAAAATTGCAATGACTTCTGTGAGTCTGGGGGACTTTCTGACTGTCATCATTATTAATGACTCTCCACTTATGTGATATATTTATAAGAGCTTTCCATATATATTTTTTACACCTGCATATGAATACTTGTCTCATTTCAAGTAATAAAGAGAAAATAAAAAATAACCCCCAAAACATCTGTCACAGTAATGGTCACATAGCAAACAACTATTTTACTATGCATCATGATACAAATGCAGCCATCTGTGTCTTCTCAATGCCGGCAGAACAGCTTTTGTTTCCTTCCATGAATTCAGGAAACATCACTACTTCTGCAGCTCATTTCCACCTGCAAGTTTTCTGTGGCAGCCTACTATTTCTATTTGTGGTTCTGGGAAACCAGAGGATTTTCTTCGCAGAAGTCCAGGCCCTCTGGCCTCCTCTCATGCCTTCTGCTTTGTCTTTCAGAAAAGTTTTCCTTCCTGTGACAAAGCCCTTCTCCATCTCCTCCTACATCAACAGAACATTAGCAAAAGTTCACAAGTCATGAGACAATTGTATCAAGAAGGTTGAGGCCAAGAAGAGGCAGGCAGTCCATGTTTTTAAATACATTTAATAGTATGCTTGACTTTGCTGTGAATAATCCACAACCTGTGGATTGTGACCCTCTTGGGGTTTGCATATCTGACATTTGCATTATGACTCATAACAGTAGCAAAATTATAGTTACAAAGTAGCAATTAAATAATTTTATGGTATTGGTTGCCACAACATGGTAAACTGTATTAAATGGTAACAGAATTAGGAAGAGATCCATGGGTTAAAACTGTCATGATCTCCCAATGTCTATTGTACAAGTTCACTTTAGGGTTCTATAAAACTCTCTTTCAACTTGCAGCTCACTCACATAATAAAGCCAGCTCAATCAGAATTGTCCCAGTTGAGGCGCTAGAGCTTGGGGCTCCTCTCCCTGTCTGCCTTGGGCTTCACCCCTCTTCCTTCTGGACTGCAGCAACAACCCCCTTGCAGAACACCACACACCTTGGGAAATTAATTAAAAACCACCAGAAGGAATGGTTTCAATGGGGCTTTCCAGTTGAGGAATGTACAGTTAGGTCTCCTTGGCTTTCTGCTACTACAGTTTGCTTTGATAGCAATGCTGATTTTGACTGTATTTTATTTGTTCCCTACTTTCCTTCTTTTTTTTATTTATGGTGACAAAGTGTATATTTGGAATTAGCCAGCTGGACTCAGTTTAGATGATCTCAATTTTGTTGGCAACATCCAGAGCATCATAATCAGAGCCAAGAGAACATATGCCTTCTTCTCTCCCTCCGTCAGGCCTTATGAAGGTGTTGACTTTGGCCACATCAACGTCATAGAGCTTCTTCACAGCCTGTTTGATCTGGTGCTTGTTGGCCTTGACATCCACAGTGAACACAAGCGTGTTGTTGTCTTCTATCTTCTTCATGGCTGACTCAGTGGTCAGGAGGAATTTGATCATGGCATAGTGGTCCAGCTTGTTTCTCCTGGGCATGCTCTTTTGAGGGTATTTGGGCTGTCTCCGGAGCCGCAGGATCTTGGGCCATCAGAAGGTGGGTCACGTGTGGATCTTCTTCTTTTCGTGGCTGTGGACGCCTTTCAGCACTGCCTTCTTGGCTTTCAAGGCCTTTGCTTTGGCTTCGGCTTTGGGAGGGCCAGGAGCTTCCTTCTTCGCTTTTGGCGCCATCTTGGTGAAAAGGCCATGCTTTCCTTCTATAGGACACAATGAGCAGAATGAATAAGCGCAGAATTTGGTAAATTTGAACAAAACTAGGAACTTAAGGGTATAGTTAGACAAAGGTGTGTGGCTTGTGAATATGTTTGCTCATTTGGAATAAGAAAGTAAAGTACCCACCTGCTGGACTATACTATATTCTTCTGAGATGTTAATGTGTACAGAACTGATATAGAGTGGTCTTTGCTTGTTCAAACTGCAAATGTGGGGACTGGAGGCATGGCTCAGCAATTAAATGTACTTGCTACTCCTTCAGAAAGTATAAGTTCAACTCCCAGTCCCCACATCTGGCAGTTCATAACTGCCAGTAACTCCACAACTCCAACTCCAAAGGAACTATCACCTTCTCTGTCTCTGTCTCTGTCTCTCTGTCGCTCTGTCTCTCTCTCTGTCTCTGTCTCTCTGTCTCTCTGTCTCTCTCTCTTTCTCGTCTCTCTGTGTGTGTGTGTGTGATTACCTGTGGATGTTCATGAGTTCATATCTCTATAGCGAAGACTTAACAATACACACACACACACACACACACACACACACAAACATAAAAATTTAAAAGTCCTCAAATGCCTAGTTGAGTGTTTTTCCCCTACATCACAGAAAGGCACAGTGCAATTATGGAGCATTATACCACCTTCTCAATGGTTTGACTCTTGTCTATAGATGGTTACTCTAATTACATCCCTAGTTATCTACATTTAAGAAAATCTGATTGCAGACCAAAAGGTAACACAGATAGCATATCAAGAGGGTTTACTTTATTTAAAACAACATTTGATAACAAAAAAGCTTAAGGGGATATACTAGAAGGTATTTTGGATCAGCATAAAGATAGAGCAGTGAACTTTAAACAGGCAAGGCCCAAGAGTGAGTGGTAACACAAAGTAGAGATCTGCTAGTATGCATGCAACCACACCACTTCAAATCCCCTTCTATCTCTATTACATTCTTTCAAAACACAGCTGAATCTCACTGAGCTTGCCCAGTCTTCCCTGTTAAGGCTTAAAACCCCGTGTGTCCATGGTGCAGAGCTGTAATTCACAAAAGAACACATCCTATACTGGGTGTTCATAGCATTTTATGAAATATATGGTTCAATGGCAGATGAATATTACTAATGCCATTCTATAAAGGATGAAATTTCAAGGTGGCTATTCATTTAAGTTAGGGTCAAAGCTGGGCAGTGGTAGCGCACACCTTTAGTACCAGCCCTTGGTAGGCAGAGGCAGGCAGATCTCTGTGAGTTTGAAACCAGCCTGGTTTACAAGAGATAGTTCCAGGACAGCCTCCAAAGCCACCCCCCCAAAAAAAGTTAGGGTCAGAATACAGAATTAATTGTCAGTTACCCCATCTTAGTGGGATGTATAAAATGAATGTATTTATAATGAGATACACTGCAACTAAGATTCTGCCTTATTTGGGTAGTTACTCCTAAAACATACTGATAATGTGTTTATAAGAAATTTCATCTGGTTGTTCTTCTATCCATGAACTATCTCAACATTTTATTTTCTTTTTTTTGTTTTTCCAGATAGGATTTCTCTGTGCAATAGCTCTAGCTGTCCTGGAACTAGCTCTGTAGACCAGGCTGGCCTTGAACTCAAAGAGATTCACCTGTGTCTACCTCCAAAGTGTTGGGTTTAAAGGCATGCACTACCACCACCATGCATCTCAACATTTTAAATAAACAATTTGATCAAAAGAGTAGAAAAAATTCTAATCACATTATCCTTACAAAGTGGGTTTATAACTGGGCAGTGGTGGCAGTGGTGCATGCCAGGCCAGAGACACAAGAAAGTCTCCCAGTGTCTGTGTTGGTTGTCTCTAACTTGGGTTTACTGGTTTAGGACTTGAAAGGTCTGAAAAGTATATCAAATGAGGAACAATTGAGCCAATTAGAAAAGACAGGAATGACAGAAATATGTGAGGAGCCACATACATGATTTAAGAAGAGGTTCTTGGCTTTTTTGAGACTCTGAAAGCAAACTTTGAAGTGATTAGAACTAAAAAATACATTCTTCAAGCAGAACTTCCCACATTGAATGGGATGTCCTTATGCATTGAGAGCTCCTTGTAAGTCATTGTCTGCAGCTGGAATGCTTATTGAACTGTTCTAAATATTAGAGTACATCAGTGGATAAAAATCAGCAAATATTCTTCTATTAGGAGTAGAGATTTATCAGTAGTTAATGAAACAAACAAATAAATTATACTTGTAACATCCATCTATTCATATACATCTACATAGCATTAAAAGATGAGTGACAAAATATTTTCCTTTTTTAATTTAAATTAGTAACAAGCTTCTTTTACACATCAATCTCCCTCTCTCTCTCCTCCTCCCCTGCCAGCCATCAACCCCCTAACCCATCCCCTTTCTGCTCCCCAGGGAGGGTGAGGCCTTCCATGGGGAATCATCAAAGTCTATTATATCATTTGGAGCAGGGCCTAGATCCTCCCACATGTGTCTAGACTGAGAGAGTATCCCTCTATGTGGACTGGGATCCCAAAGTTGACTCATGTACTAGGGATAAATACTGATCCACTAGCAGAGGCCCCATAGACTAACCAGACCTCCAAACTGACAACCTCTTTCAGGGGGTCTGGAACAGTCCTATGCTGGTTTCCAAGCTATCAGACTAGGGTCCATGAGTAATCCCTTGTTCAGGTCAACTGTTTCTGTGGGTATCTCCAGTCAGGTCTTGACCACTTTGCTCATCACTACTCCCTCTCTATAACTTGATTCCAGAGTTCAGTTCAGTGTTTAGCTGTGGGTGTCTGCTAGGGCTTCCATCATCTACTGGATGAAGGCTCTAGGATGACACACCAGGAACTCATCAATCTCATTATCAGAGAAGGGCTTTTAAGGTAGCCTCTCAGACTATTGCTTAGATTGCTAGTTGGCATCAACCATGTAGATCTCTGGGTGAGTTAAGACCATTAATATTGAGTGATTGCTTATTTTTGTTTGTTTTGGAGTTGTTGTTGTAATTGTGTGTGGATTTTCACTCCTTTTTCCTTTTGGCTGTTGGTAAAGTGGGATTATCTATTGCCTATGCTTTTTTTTTTTTTGGTTGTAGTTAATGTCCTTGGGTTGGAGTTTTCCTTCCAGAACTTTCTGTAGGGCTGGATTAGTGGATATGTATTGTTTGAATTCGGTTTTGTCATGGAATATCTTGTTTGTTCCATCTATAGTGGTTGAAAGCTTTGCTGGGTATAGTAGTCTGGGCTGGCATCCATGGTCTCTTAGTGTTGGTAGAACATCCCTCTAGGACCTTCTGGCTTTCATAGTTTCCATGGAGAAGTCAGGGGTAATTCTGATAGGTTTGCTTTTATATCTTACTTGACCTTTTTCCCTAGCTGCTCCTAATATTCTTTCTTTATTCTGTATGTTTGGGGTTTTGATTATTATGTGGCAACCACTTTATTTGGTGTTCTGTAAGCTTCTTGTAATTTCATTGGCATGTCTTTTTTTTAGGTTAGGAAAGTTTTCTTTTATGATTTTGTCAAATATGTTTTCTGCCCCTTTGAGTTAGGTTTCTTCGCCTTCTTCTATACCTATTATTCTTAGGTTTGGTCTTTTCACAGTGTCCCATATTTCATGGATAGTTTGTGTTAGGGATTTGTTGGACTTAATAATTTCTTTGGTTGATGAATCTATTTCTCCTAGTGTTTGTTTAACACCTGAGATTCTCTCTTTCATCTCTTGTATTCTGTTGGTTATGCTTGCATCTGTAGTTTCTGATCGTTTACCCAGCTTTCCTATTTCCAGCATTCCCTCCGTTTGTGTTTTCTTTATTGTCTCTATTTCAGTTTTCAGGTCTTGAAACCTGAAGGAAAGATGTTTCCTTCATCTGTTTGATTGCTTTTTGTTTTTTTTTTTTTTTTTGGCTTTCTTTAAGAGATTTGTTGATTTCTTGTATTTTTTTTTGGGTTTGTTGTTTCTTCTATTTCTTTAAGGGATTTTCTTATATCCTCTTTGAGGGCCTCTATCATTTTCATGAAGTTGTTTTTAAGGTCATTCTCTTCTGCTTTTTCTGTGTTGGGATATTCAGGTCTTGCTGGTATAGAGTCCCTGGACTCTTGAGGTGTCATATTGGTTTTTCTGTTGTTGAAGGTGCTTTATATTGTCTTGTTCCCATGTCTTCTTCCAGTGGGTGCAGGAGGAGTCTCTTCCTCTCCTGGTGGGTATGGGACCAAGGTTCCCTTCTGGTGGGTACAAGCAGGTCCAGTACTCTTGATGGCTCTCCTCTTCCCGTGGATGGAAGCAGGACTAGTTCTGGGGCCTTGGCAGTCTCTGGGTGGGCTGGGCAGCCAGATAATTTCCCCAGTGCACAGTCCCCAGACCTCAGATGGCTCCCAGCAGGGCACTGGAAGGCAGGCTGGAAACAGGTCCACACTTATCTCACCCCATGGGTGGAGAAAGGTACTAGGAGGCTGGCTGTCTCTGGGTGGACTGGATCCTGCTGGGATTGGATCCACAGTGCGCAGTCCCCAGGCCTCAGGTGTTTCAGAGCAGGGCACCTGAACATGACAAAATATGTTTTAAAGAATGAGAAGAGATGTCACTGGAATGGGACACAGTTTTATTAAAAATTCCTTTGTTAATTATCAGCAGGACAACACATGTCCATGTCCTCAGTAGTAGCACAATTATTATGGAAATAACCCATTGCTTTGTGAAACCTACTGATTTTATTTCTGGTACTATAAATCTGACTAAGAACCCATGGTTGAGGAACTCACAGGGGCCATCCTACCATGTTATTCTGCTAAATGGGTAAAGTATCAAGCTGCCCTCTGAATTCACTTGACCCATATCTTAGTCCAGTTCTGAGATTTCATCAGAGCATTTTCCCTGTACATTGAATGGTGTTTAATTCAGAAACCAGTTAATACAACTGGTCAAAGAATAAAGAAGTGTCAGAGGAGTGGTCCTCACCCTGGAGGCTTTAAAAAGTAGGGGGGAAGAAATGCAGTAAAGAGATCAGGGAGGACTGGGCAGACTCCGTGAGTTTTGGACACAGCAGAACCTCTTCATTCTTGAATTCACAGCCATTGTGTTTATCTTCACAAGATCAATACAATATCAAGCCAATCAACATTCCAGCATGGAGGGAGGAGTTACTGACCTCCACCCCCTTAACTGGGGATTTGTGGACCAGTGTTGGCTTCTGAGGAAAAGAGAGCCAGGTTTCTTTAGAGGTGTAGCCCTGGGTAGGTCAACCATACTCCAGCTGAAGACCACGTACCCAGGAGTGTATGGAAGCACAGATGGTCCCAGTGGGTTCTTTTGAAAAGAGAACATGGAATTTGGGGATGTAGGAAAATGTAGTGGACCCGAAGGAGGAGTAGGGTGGCTATGATTAAAGTAGAGTCTAAGACATTCTCAACAAGTTATGAAATTAAAAGAAAAATATAGTTGTCAAGATGGGTTGGCCTCATTGTGAAGATGAGATACATGAATTCAACGTTATCCAGAGAAACAGAATTAACAGTGAATACAGAGAAACACACAGGGAGTTTTATTTTTGATACTCTTATTTAGGCTAGCGTGTTTCATTATCTGATTTCTTTAAGCTGGGGGGCTCAAGAAACTTGGTGGTGTAGTTACAGTGCAAACCCAAGGACCTTGGATCCTGATGTCCAAGGTCGGGGGATATATATCTCAGGGAGCAGGTTTGCCTTCCTCTAGCTTACTTCTCATTTGAGCACTCACCACATTACATGGCTATCCACACTGGAGAGAGGAGATCTTTATTGGGTTCGTTTATCAGAAGGTTAATTTCTTTCAGAAACACATCCACGGATGCAGTCAGAAATATTGCTGTGCCAGCTATTTAAGACATCCATTATCCCAGTCAACTTGACATACAGAATTAATCATCATAATGACACTTGAACAGAAATTTCTGTGAACTATGTGTGGAAGTTATTTTAGAAGGAACACTTCAAGGAGAAAGACATGCCATGCAAAGGCCTCAGATGGGTGTATACAAGGAAGCTACCACAGAGGTGTTTTGCACAGCTTGGCAAAGTGTGAAAGGTTATGAGAAGAATTTGTAAGAAATTTTCAAAGGACTATGAAAATGTTTTTAAAATACTGTTGTTAAAGTGAGTTGGGCTCATTGTGAAGGTAACTACAGGAATCTAATGTTATCCAGAGAAGCAGAATTACTATGATATGAATTTGGATTACAGAACCTCTCAGGTTCTTATAATTCTCTGATAGCAATGAATAATTAAAAGGAAAGGGCGGGAAGGCCAGATGCTTTATTACTCAAGGTTCTCTAGAGCAACAGAACTTATAGAATGAATTTCTCTATATGTAGGAAGAGGATTTATTAGAAGTGTTTACTGGCTTTGGGACAGCTAATCCAACAATGGCTGGCTGTGAACAAAAAGTTCAAGAAACTAATAATTGCTCAGTGCAGAAGGCTACGGTGTCTCAGCTGGTCTTCAGTATGTGCTGGAAGAATTAGACTAATGCCACTGAAGAAATGGACTCACTAGTGAGGTGAGAGCAGGCAGGCAAAGAGCAAAAGCTTCCCTCTTCTGTGTCCTTATATAGACTTCCAGCAGCAGGTGTGGTCCAAATCGGATCTGGTTTAAAATGTGTCTTTTCCCAGCTCAAAAGCTCTGGATTAGAAGTGGATCTTCCTACTTCAAATTAAGCAAAGGCCTCTTGTTCCTTGATTCCATATAGAGTTAAGCTGCCAAGCAAACATAGCCATCACAGATGTGAAGAGCAACAGACATGGCAGAACAGGGCTTACGATTCAATTGGTAGAGGGCCAGAAAGAGCAGATTAACATCTAACTGTTAGATTCTAAGATATTTAACAACATATTCCATTATTTGGAATTATCACACAAATAAAATGCAGTGTGTTCGCAGTGCAGCATCTTGCCCAGCTACACTAGAGAAAGCACAGTCAGTTAAAAGGATGGTGATAGAACACTTTATATAAAACTTTGAACAGTGATCCAAAGGAAAATAAAAAGTAAAAGCTGACCTTTGGGGGTCCTATGGCAGTTACTTCTTGGTTACGATTATACAGAGGAGCGAAAGGGGAGGAAACAGATGACCCAGCAACTCAGACCATAAGGCCAAATCATACTTTCCCCTCCACTGAGAGTCATGGTGGTATTGTCCTTTGTTTTGTTTTCTTTTTGAGTCAGGGTTTTACTGTATAACCCAGGTTGATTTAGATTTCACTATGTAATCCAGAATGGACTCAAACTCTCTGGATCCTTCTGTGTTTATCTCCAGAGTGCTAGGATGGTAGGCATGTTCCACTATCTCTGCCTACTTACATGGCTTCTTCCTGCCTGGTGTTAGTAGCTAGGTATGAATTTGTCCTCTCATTGTTTTAGTAAACATGCTTGGTTGGCCTTTAGAACATTAAAATCAGTCAGAAAAAACATAAGCCCACACACACTTCTATTATTTTGTGTCTATAATACAGTTATAATCATAAAGCTTTGAGTAGAGGCTCAGAATTAATTAATCATGACAGCTAAAATAAGACAGACTGAATATCACATTGTTTTTCACATACATATTTTTCTTTCCTTGTCATAGGTGCCTTCATTTGCAAGATGGTGCCATTTGTCCAGTGCACTGCCGTTGTAACAGAAATCCTTACTATGACCTGTATTGCTGTGGAGAGGCACCAGGGACTTGTCCACCCTTTTAAAATGAAGCAGCAGTACACCAATCAAAGAGCTTTCAAAATGCTAGGTGTGTTTGTCACTTTGTGGTACTGTGATAAAACATCTGAGTTGAAGAACCCAGACAAATGCTTATCTTTACTCACTGGTTCAGTTGATGGTCCTTAGCTATGTTGTTTCTGGGCCCTTGTGTAGTGAGGCAGAGCACTTGTTGGGGAGCTTGTGCCAGATTGGGTGGCTTACTTCTTGCTAGACAGGAGGCATGGGGACAGAGAATAATGGTCTAGGGACACAAATACCTTTTAAAGTCAAATAATCAGTGACCTATGCCTTCTGTCTGGACCCACCTTCTCATAGACCGTTCTGATTAAATTTATCAATGGAATAATCTGCCTTTAAAGATAAAGCCTTCACTTCTCACATTCGTCACCTAACAACCAAACACTTAACATGGGAATCTTTAATTGGTATTTCAGATTTAAAGTGTAATACTAGTTAAGACCACCAGGTATGCCAACTCTGTGCTAATGCCATTTTTCATAACAGAACAAACCATATCCATGCACTTTCTAAGAGTAGTTTCTCACAATGTGTAAGTATTAGGATGTGATTTGAAGTGTTCAGTCTTTTGCATATACACCTTTGTCCTTTCTGTCTCAATCTTGATACATGTTTTGGGGGCTAAAGAGATTGCTCATCAGATAAGAGAATATACTGCTCTTTGGGAGGACCTGATTTCCATTCTACTTAAGTTGAATGGCTAACTACTGCCTGTAACTCTGGCACCAAAGAATCTGATACCTTCTTCTGGCCTCCATAGGTACATCCACTCACACATACACATAAATAAAGTAATAAAAGTAAATCTTTTAAAATGATGCATACATTTTAGACTTAAAGAAGTGGTCATAGAAGATAGTCTGCAATATATTTAAAAGTTTTTCGTTTCAGGGCTGAAGAGATAGCTCAGTGGTTAAAAGCACTGTCTATTCTTCCAGAGGAGTGAGGTTTGATTCACAAAACTCCCATGGTGGCTCATAACTGACTTCACTGCCAGCATCCATGCAAACAAAATATACGTACACAGAAATAAATATAAATGTGTATGAAATTATTCATTGATCCAACAAACGTGAAACAGCTCCTAAGGGCTGGAAATTTTCCTTAGATTCTCATTTGAAGATATGAAGGATGGATTGTCTCTGCCCTCCAGCATGTCAGGGGAAGTTGAGAAGACATGAACAAGGGTAGGTACAGAACCACTAGAGAAGTAGAATTTGTTTGAAAATGTCAGCAATCTCCATGTCATGTATGAAAGGTGACTTCTGAGTTATCCTGGAAACAAGTCCACAGATGGACAGTGATGACAGAGTGACCCAAATATGATGTGGAGCAGGACAGGGCATTCTGGGATGTAAGAATGGAAATGAGCCAAATACATCCTTCCCTAGTAGGGTTTAGGTGGGAAAACATGCCCTGATAAAAGGAGAAAATGAGAATATATCAGGCCATTGCTATAGATTTTGGATTTTTATCTTCCAGGAAATTCAATCATATAAAAGAGTTTTTAATACTAAAAATATGCAGGGGCTGGGAAGATGGCTCAGTAAGTAAGGGTATTTGTTGTACAAGAATGAGGACCCACATAAAAAGAAAGGCATGACCAGATATGTCTGCAACCCCAGCACTGTGGTTGTTGGCCAGGGAGTCTAGATGAAAATAATGAGCTCCAGTTTCAGTGAGAAACTCTCTCTCAATGCAATAATGTAGAAAGTGCTAGATCATGATACCTGATGTTCTTATCTAGGATCCTCATACCCATGGGAGAGCACATCCATATGTGTGTGGGGACACACACACACACACACACACACACACACACACACACACACACACACACACTTTTAGGAAGACCATTGCAGCACTACTTTCTAAAGCAGTGGAAGAACAGAGACCCTTTGAGGAGGTAATTGCTCTACCCCAATGGAAGAGAAGATAGGAGCAAAAGGGACCAGGCATCATTATAATTAGAGAGTTAAGCGTGCATGTAGTTTTCTGATCTATGCTGTATTTTGATAACTGCCATATTTTTGCAGGTGTGGTGTGGCTGGTGGCTATCATCATAGGATCACCCATGTGGCATGTGCAACGACTTGAGGTAGACTCAGAGCTGAGATATTCTCTCAGTCTCTTTCCTTGGAGAATACTGTGGTGAATATATATGATCTCATCCATTTCACTGAAATTAGATGATGTTTCAAAATTGTCTTCTCTGTTATTTAAATCTACTGGATACTGTACAGTTAATATTTAAAGTTCAGATTTCAAAAAAGTCAAGTTACAAAATGACCTTCGTTCCATATTCTTAACTTAATGTGTTTTTCTTAAAATATTCCAGTCTTGCTACATCAGAGTTCGATGACTTTTGACTTTATTTTATTATTATTATTATTATTTATTATTTTCTGAGACAAGGTTTTTTTCTATGTAGCCCTGTATGTCTTGGAACTGACTCTGTAATCCAGGCTGGCCTCAAATTCAGAGATCTACCTGCCTCTTCCTCCTGAGTTCAGGGATTAAAGATGTGTGCCACCACTGTTTGGCTGACTTTCTTTTATTGTAAGTCACTTAAAACTAACAGATTGTCTCCTTGCTAGCAGATTTTCCTGTTGCCCTATTGATTAAGAAATTGAAATCTGAATTAGAAGCATGTCCAGGTGCTAATTTTTCCCTCTTTCTTCTTTTCCCATACCTTATGTGAGATTATTCTGCCATGTATATGAATTTACAGTAAAAGAACACGTTAGGATAGTGGTTATGGACAGCTTAGCCTGTCTACTTGGGTGTACATTAGCATGGCTTGTAGTGTAGCACAGGCATTAGTCTTCAAAGTCAATAGGGGATCCATCACACAGCTTGGATTCTTAATTTATAAAGCAAAGTGTTCATTCTTTTGTACCCTTAAATAGACAGAGGCAAATCTGAATCCTTCCTGAGCATGCCATATTTTCAAAGAGGATTCCAAATGAGACCTGGAAGAAAGTAAGTACATTAAAGAAAGTACCCAAGGATGAGGGCATTGTCCCAGTGTTACAGAGCTTGCTCAGCTAGTGCACACTCTAATATTAAAATATAAGAATAAATAAAATACAGTGTCCCAATATTTTTTGTGTAAATGATCTATTGAGCAAGCTGACCTCTATGAGAGCAAAAATTAGCTTTATTCTGTTGCGACCTGTGGAAATATCACCTGAGAATGTCATAGTGAAACACGGATGGAGATGATCAGGCCCTGCAACACTTCCAGTCAGACAGATATTTAAATTCTTATGGCCCTGTCAGTCACAAGCACTGTATGTGCTCTGCTATTAGATGCCCAGGACAGTGCCATGGTCACATAAAATCCTAATAATGATCGCTTTAAAATGTGGCGTTTGCTCTAGCAGCACACGCACTAAAACTGGAGTTATTCAAAATCCTGTCTTTCCCTTAGCTTGAGATGCTTTGATGTTTCTCTCCACACTCTTGGCATCTCTCTTTGGAAGCAACAAAGAGAGGAGAGGGGGCTGAGCCAATGTTTTGGTCCTGGGATGGGTGCTGCCCAGGGCTGATTCTTTCTGTCTAGCATTTCTGATGACACCTTTGAGGTTCTGGCTACATTCTCCAATCCATTACTTATTCTAACAGCTGCCATGGCTACCTCCTTCTGCTGACGCCACCCATACCTCACACACCATGTTTTATAAATGACAAAAGCTAATTCTCAATCCTGGAGCTCATTCCCTGCCAGAGAATTCAAACAGATTTATCAATTTAATAAAACACTCATCACATATTCTAAATACATAAATCATTTAATTTGTAGAAAATGGGTCTATCTGGTAGCATAGACAAAGTCATGCTCATTACTAAACTCAGTCAAAACCTATTTGTTTCTTGTCAGGAAAAAGTCCGATTTCAGATTTGAAATAAATATATCAGTGTGCATCCCAGGACCACAATCATGTTGAAACTCCATTAGAGAGAACGTAATTGAATGTGAGAGTCGAGCCTGTTCCTGGGTGATAGACAGCATCAAAGCCATTCTTTGCCTTTAACAATCTTGCTCTTTTGCTCCTTTTTCCTGGGCTCTCTCAGATTGTGAGTTGACTCACAATCTTCAGAGATGGAAATCAGAAGATTCAGTATAAAGTGTTCTTATTTTTCCCCTCAGTGCATAAAAATATAGCTCACAGCACCCCAAACCTCATCAAAGTGCCATGTTTCCCTAATTCTGGACAGCCTTGACCAGAAGTTTACTCAGGACAGGAAAATGCAGAAGATTAGCCCAGTAGATTTGTGATTTCTGGAGGAAGGTACCTTTAGTAACATGAGTCATTTGAATTGTGCTCAATGGCAAGGTTTGTCTTGGATGATGGATATGATTGTCTTTGAGTTGGTGTAGGTGGTGATGGGAATGGAAATATAGATAGAGCTCAACCCCAGCCATAGTTGTAAACAGTTAAAGATTAGAGACACATTTTCTTGAATACAACAGAATCAGGGTAGGGGAGCAACTCAATGGTAGTGCACTTGTCTTGCATGTGTGCAAGGCTCACAGTTTATTCCCTATGGCCATAAGAAATGACAAAGAGAATCTGAACCTGGTTGTCATGAATCCAGCTTAGTATGTATTTGGAGAGCCTTTGTCTGTCTCTGGCATAGTATGAACCAATCTGGAGATTCACAGTTTAGTTCTGAGCTTTTGGCATGTGTCAGTACATGGCCACTATGGTCACTGACCCTTGTGAGCTCTTCCCACAGAAGTCAGAAATAATTTCATTTTCAAATCTGTTTTCATTAAGTGCTATCATTCATAGTCATCATCACCAGTAAAACCTGAACCACAACTCAAATTGTCTTAACTTTTGAACTGACATTGAAAACTGATGATGAGATTTTCTGGGACTATAAGTAGAAATATGTCCTCAAGGAATTCCATAGTGACAGAGATTTAATAAAGTGTCTCCTTTGCATTCCTCTCCCAATGATAAGATTCAGTATATACTTTAGATGTTTACTTTGCCTCTTGAAAGGAGCCTTTTAGCATTTGATGCCATCTATGATGGTTGTAAATTTAGTGAATTTAGAACTCGAAAGGTGAGTCCACGGGACTCAGAATAGCAAATAATTAAACAAATACAATGAAAACATCTATAGATTGACAATAGCTTAAATCCAGCACCTTGTTCATTTGAAAGCTACCAGCTACCTTTCCATATCTTTTATAGTCTGGTGGTTCTGACATGAAATAATGATAGAAATATGGCTAGGTTCCTCTTACTTTGAAGAAAAATCATGCTTGCCAAGTCTGTTTCATCAAAAGTTGAGAAAGAAAATGTATTAGTTGAATGAATATTAAACTGGATAGCTTATGATACACAATATTTTCCCAAGTGTACTCTCTCAGCCAACTGAAAATGTGTGGCCCATGAAGTAGAAATTGAGAAAGGTAAAAGGTGAACATTGGAGACACTGTACTGCATCCCATTTAAAACCGCAAAGAACAAAACCAAAGCCTTAGTGGTCCAGGGAAAACCTACAGTTGACAACAAAATAATCATAAAAGCTGGTCCAAATTCATCAGTGACTGTGTGAGCGGTTTTTAAGATGTCATAGTGGAGTGACACTTAGCTGTGTTCTGCTCTTTGGATGGTGATTATTGTGTTTTATGACTGAACTGTTTTTACTGAAAAGGTTAAGTATGACTTCCTATATGAAAAAGAACACATCTGCTGTTTGGAAGAGTGGAGCAGCCCCATGCATCAGAAAATCTACACTACCTTCATCCTTGTCACCCTCTTCCTGCTGCCTCTCTTGCTGCTGCTTGTCCTGTACAGTAAAATTGGTTATGAGCTTTGGATCAAGAAAAGAGTCGGGGACGGCTCAGTGCTCCAAACTATTCACGGAAAGGAAATGTTCAAAATAGCCAGGTCTGTTTATTAAAGTGTTCACCAGTGTTCAAAATATGTTTTATTAGTTGTACTGGAAGGGACCACGTATCATTTATAATTCACTTTGAGAGCCTGGACTTACTTGAAACCATAACGCTGTGCGGTGATGTCAAGACGCACTGTCCTCCCTCACTGCCAGTGGTGTTAGAAATATGCAGAAAACCTTGCTTCAAAGGACACCACGTTCCCCACACATACAAGGCCATATATTTACATCTGCCCTTAGTCCTTCCCACTTGAGAGTGAGGTTAAAATGCTGACATGGCATGGAAATCCCAGAATGTGGCTTATTTTAAATGACTATAATTGATACTTTGTATTTTAACTCAAAGGGAGTGCTATCTCATATTATTTATTAGCATCAATTTCAAGAAAACTTTACTGCTGTGTTTGTAGTTCCCATGGCATAATCTATGTTGAATGACCCTTAAAACAAGCAAGCAGTACATTGCTTAGATTAGTGAGTTGACTGGATTTCTTGAGTTCTTGAAGTGTGCAGTGACCTCTAGTGACCAGTTAAGAAAACTTTCCTCTGTGTATACACTGGAGCCTGAAGACAGCTGAGCACCCTCAGACTTAGCGGTCCACTTTCCCAGGGGACAACAAAGCACCCTAAGACCTAGCAGTATCGCTTCCCCAGGAGAAACGGTTGCCAGACAGAAATGACGGATGATGAGCCTGAACTTCTGAAACCGAAAGCACTGAGCACACATGTAGATCTGTGTAGATATAAATCTAGTTTAGAGAAATGAAAAAAAGTCAGCTTGAATCCATGGTTGATCACATTATAGTTTTAACTCTATCATTGAGACTTGCTGTATGTTATAAGTATTGCTATTTATTTGCTGGAGGTATGGACTGCTTTACACACATGCTGAGGGAATGGAATCCATGTCACTGAAGAGACACTTGTAAATTTAAAACCAGAGGATATCATTTATTAACCACCCAATTGTGAATTGAACTTCTCTTTTCCCCAGTTTCTGCCTCTGTCCAGTGGCTTATTGGGAAAATGAAACCATACTGTATGTCTGCAGTATAGTAGAGTTCCAGACCTAGGCTGAGCATTTATCACAGGCATGTGTCAGGTATGAAGACTATAAAGACAGGAGAAAGCTGATAATCTGCCCACAGACAGCCTCAAGAAGTTCACCAACACTTGACAAAGTGTGGTTAAGTGACATGGCCTCAAAGAGCAATGGTTTTGCTATCACTCTGACACATTTGCTGAGGCCAAGCTAACCAATGTTTCTTTGTGGGTCTAGGAAGAAGAAGAGAGCCGTGATCATGATGGTGACAGTGGTGGCCCTCTTTGCTGTGTGCTGGGCACCTTTCCACATCGTTCACATGATGATTGAATACAGTGAGTGCTCATCACTCTTCTCTTTTCTTTTTATGGGGGAATTTCTAGTTCATTTACCTCTATAACAGATGAAATCATTGATTTCTCACTGGTTGCTTTTCACTTGGATAATCAAGTGTCAAATACAAACATTTCTTTTTTTGTGTTTCTGGAATGGAAGAGAACATATGAAGGTAACTGTGCTTATGTGAAGCTTGGTGTTACTGAACTGAAAGTCTTCAAATCCTACAGAATATGCCAGACACCAGCCAATGCATGGGTGAACACATTTTACAAAAGTGCTTTTATCCAGACACCGGATACCTCTTTCATGAGTAGTCATGAGAATGCTAGCCACTAGTGCAAGTGCAAATCTTTGTAAATACTTATGACAGAAATGTACAGTTACCTCTTGATCAAGTCAATAAACATTCTAAAGTATTACTTTATTTCAGGTAATTTTGAAAAGGAATATGATGAAGTCACGATCAAGATGATTTTTGCCGTAGTGCAAATAATTGGATTTTTCAACTCCATCTGTAATCCCATTGTCTATGCAATTATGAATGAAAACTTCAAAAAAAATTTTGTGTCTGCAGTTTGCTATTGTGTAGTAAAAGAGACATTCTCTCCAGCATGGAAGCATGGAAGTTCAGGAGCTATGGTGATGCAGAGGAGAGCAAAGTTAGATGGCAGAGAGAATCTTGTAGAGATCAGAGAAGATGCATTTGGGGACAACAACATCAGTGTCAAGTGGTGTGAACAGCCAGAGAAGAAGAAGAAGAAATCACAAGTGGCATCTTGTTCTCTTTAGCTCTGAATTTCTGAGACATCTGCTGTAGGTGTGGACATTAATTGTAACAGTTTCTTCAGAATCAGTATCCATCACATGATAATTGAGAGAAAATTTACATAGAGAAAAGTATAGAGCTTTCATGTTAAAAATGTTGAAAAGCCCCTGAAAGGTAGAGGTGGGGGAATCAGGAATTTAAAAATAATCCTCAGCTGCATAATGAGTTTGAGGATAACCTGGCCTACGAGAGACCCTGTCTCAGAAAGTCAAAACAGTAACAGCCATAGCTGATAGTGACACAACACTTTTCCATTGAAAATACATATGAACTATCATTTAAAAATTTTGATCACTCTTGTAATTGCTAGATAACATTTTATCTTTTTAATTTTTTTTTATTTTGTGTATACGAGTGCATGTATGTCTGTGAACCACGTGCATGCCTGGGTGCCTACAGAGATCAGAAGAGGGTATCCAGTTTCCTGGAAATGGAGTTGCCGGTGGTTGTGTGCTGCTACATGGATCCTGGGAATCAAACCCAGGTATCCTGGAAGCGCAACCATCTCTCCTGTCTTAAAGTGTTGTTTTAAAAATCTTGTATAAAACTTGCCAGTCGGTGGTGGCTCATGCCTTTAATCCCAGCACTGGGGAGGCAAAGGCAGGCAGATCTCTGTAAGTTCAAGGCCAGCCTGGTCTACAAAGAACATTCCAGGACAGTCTCCAAACCCACAGAGAAACCCTGTCTCAAAGCAAAACAAAACCCCTAAACAAAACAAAAAAATCTTGTACTCAAGTGTTCTTGGCTAGTAATTTTTGTCTATGTGGTCAATGTGATATGACTTTCTATGTATTGCTAAATTGAATGAAAACATTAACAATGCATCTTCCTAGAATGTTAATTTAGTAGTTGAGCATCACTTGTGACTGTTAAAGTCATGCTCATTCTTTTGCAAATGAAGACTGTACCAAAGCCAGTGAGTCCAAGAAAATGCAGAAGCAACCAAGTGTCAAGTGCAGCTTAGCAATATAGTACATGGACTGGAGTTTCTTAAAGCCCCAAGTGATCATTTCTGTGGTGACTGACAAGTCTCTTATCCTTTTTTTAGTCTCCATTTGTTCCTGTGTAAACTGAAGTTGATACCTGCTCCACTTCATAGAGTCACCATGAAAACTAAATGTGACACAATTAGAAAAGAAATTTGAATAATAAAGCTGTCTTGTCTTCTGAAGCATTGTCCTGCTCATGTGCCCAGGTTCCCCTCTTCCTGCTCTGAGTCTTGTCTTGACCCTGTCCAACTTGTCCCTCACACTTACATTTGGTTTCTCTACTCAGAATTATAGCTTGAGAGACCTCATGCATCAACAGGACACACTCCTTCCTTTCTTTCTCATACACACGTATGTTTACAATACAAATATTTGTATTGTTAAACTGTTTATTTTCACTAGTGGGATGAACAGTCTTTCCTTATGTAAGTGTAATAGGTAAGTGTATAACTGAATGCTACGTATGAAATTTTCTGTTCCAGGGCTGCCCCCAAGAGATGGATCGGGATACTCAATTGATTTGTCTACCCAGATTTCTTCCCTCCAACCCCCTCTCTTTGGTCTTCTAACTCACACATGTCACAGACTCAGAGGCCGCCATCAGAACACAGGACCATCTCCTTTCCGTCATCTAAGATTTTCAAAGTCCAGTCATAGCCTTGTAGCTTAAATATTTCTTCTGTCTCCAGTTTCCAGTCTTGGTTCTTCTTAGCTGCTAATAAAAATACCAAGAACAATAAGTCTGCTTTGTGGTTTAAGCTTTAAAAACTGGGAACCAAAAAATGTAAGCTACCAACTCCTTGGTCCAGACTGTCAATGTGTCAGTGAAACATTCATGGAAAAGATGAAGATGAAATAATGTGTAGTATTGGGAGAGGGGGAAATGCCAATATGATAGGGAAATTAGCAAATCAAAGAGAGGGAGGCTGGTTTATGTGTTTGGGAATGGATTGTTTGAGTCCTGTCGTGAACTCTCAGCCTGTATGCCTGTGTGCCTAGATATCCTGTTGCTCATTAAACAACAAACATTAACATGAATCTGAATCACTGACTTTGGTTACCTTTATTTGTTGGCTGTATCTGTGTAACTTCTACTCTAAATATGAACACAGAAAACATGCTAAGTTGGCAGTTATTAGCTTCTCCATTACTGAATACTAAAAAATTCTCAAGCAGTACAGAGCTGAGCCTAAAATATTTTAGGTACTGGAAAATAGTGAATATTTAAAATTGTGGCCAGCCTATGAGAATGTCTGATGTCTAAGAATGTTAAGTGCTCTTTCAGATGTTCACTAACCAGAATCTGAATTTCTTCCCTCAACAACCATCTATTCAACCATTAACTCATTTATTAATTGGATATTGGAGATGTTTAATTTGGAAAAATCATCATAGATTCAGGATATTAATGTCATTTTATCAAATGGTGGAAAATTGACTTTAAATTTTGTTCACTCACTACTCCTTCAAATTTTGCTAACATGGAAAGTGTTTCTTAATTTATATGCTTAATTTAAATGTCTATTAAAATACTTTTGTCCTGGGAGCATAATTTTAAAAAATAGGCATCCCATTTAATGGAGATTTAAAAAATAGCGAATAACCATTCCTTTGGCTAAAACACCCAGAATTTTATAAAAAATAAATGCTCACTCTGAAATTTCAGTCTGTGTTGTGAAAAAGGCATTCAGATGAAGTGCACAAGTTAAAAAAATAATTTGGACCTTGAGAGCATTGGCCGTTTTGGAATGGGGATTGTTGGAGATGATGGGGAAGGAAGTCATGCATAAGGAAGAAGATGCAAAGAGTTGGTCATAAACCAGAAGGCAAAAAGGCCTGAGATAAGCAGTGACTTTCTTAAAGCACTAAGCATCCTTAGCCAGAAGCTAGTTTATGAGATACACGTTTCTGTGCTCTGAAGCTTTTCATAGTGTGGGGATATTTCTGCCTTCTGCTATTACTTACTATTCTGGTTCAATTTTTTTTCTGAAATGCTTTCTCCAGTTCTCTTTCCAGTGGCAAAATCCAGATAATACAAGCTTTTTGTTCTTTGAAATGTCTTAAGTGTGAATCTAATGATGTTAAGCACCTCTGACATGCAACGGTATCCACCACCAGTTTTCACGTGTCTTCTAGCTTACAAAAACCGACCTTAAGTGACATCTTATCACTTTCTGTTCTCCTGGCCCAGCAGTCACCTCTCTCATTCCCTCCGTATGTTTCTGATTCCTCTTATTTTCTCTGGGGGAAGGAATCCTGAGAGCATGTTTAAAGAGATGGGTTTACAAATAAACAATCTGAATTTATTTCTCCTCGGGTTGTCTTTTATTTCCCCCTCTGATACAGGTGATACAGCTGTAGGAATTTTTTGGTAAGAACCTGGCAGCACATAGATTATTAGAAGTCTATGTAGTGTCTGCTTTATTCTTAATTTTGGCATTTCTGACATAAATTTATAATTACACACAATTTGTCTGTTTTGTGTGGGTATTTAGTGTACAGTGTCAGTTTAAGACCTTTTAACAGGCATTAAAAGTCCCACAGGGTCCTTGTTTCATGTTACCAGCTGTGTTTGGTAACCCTAGATATTCTTTGAAAAAAAAAAGCTAGAGCCTTCAGCCATTGGGCTGTGTGTGAGGTATTAAGAAGGATAAGAGTTCTGTATATGGTTGTATGTGTCAGCCTCTCAGGATACTTGTGTTGTGGGCTGAGATGTACTTCCCTCTTTAGGGACATGGAAAGGATAGAGCAAAGGGACAACAGTTGGTCAGTGACCTACCCCGTACATGGAATAATGTTCTGGTGATGGATTTTCCCAAAGGGAATCAAATTTCTTAGCATACTGTTTTTCATATTTCAAAATAGTGGTTTGTCTTTTCTCTCTGCCACATGGGGCTTTTTCCTGTCTCTACATTGTGAAGCACTGGGACTTCTTGGAGGTAAAAGCCATAATATCCTGTCCCATCATCAATATTGCAGCAACCAGTGATTTCCCATTCATGTTAATGGCATAAGAACATTTAGCTTGCACACATTTAATGAACAGTAATCCTAAGAGTGATGTCACAGTGTGTTCACAGGGCCACCCATGCTCAAGGGGAGAGAAATGCACAAAAACAAAGCTTACTAAGAACAATATTCACGTTCTGTCTCTGTAACATGACATCTCAGTGAGCTGAGTTGGTGGGGACTCAGATCAGTCTGTGTTCACAGGGAATGGTACTGTATTCTCTTCTCTGAAGTGATTGTCAGAACATAAAACTTTTCTTTTACGAGTCAATTAACCTGTCTGAAATTCATTTTTTTCTTTAATAGCATCATCAAACATTGTTGTTGCAAGGGTTTATATCATGATGTTTATTAAAATCTTATTTGTGAGCCGGGCGTTGGTGGTGCACGCCTTTAATCCCAGCACTCGGGAGGCAGAGACAGGTGGATCTCTGTGAGTTTGAGGCCAGCCTGGTCTACAGAGTGAATTCCAGGACAGCCTCCAAAACAATAAAGAGAAACACTGTCTCAAAAAAACAAACAAACAAAAAATCTTATTTGTGTGGTGCTTGCAAATTATAGATATATCTGAATTATAAGAAGAGTTTTAGTAAAAGTGACTTTGATTTTCTAAGGGATAGGAATGGGCAGACTGAGTCAGGTTCCAAATCCACTAGAAGAAACTATGATGGACTATACTGTTATCATCACAGCAGTAAAAACTGACATGAAACTGAGAGCCCTAACATTGTCTTCTGGCTTTTAAAGGGCCATTACAGTGTGTAATGTGTCTGTCTGTAAGAGAAGATTAATCTTAGGAGTACTTTTTAATGAATTTTAGGAATAACTACTCGAAGAAAAAAATGTTGCCAAAGCCTCATCTTATACAACTACAATAAAACAACAGTTTATTTACATGATTCAACACGACTACTAGTCATACTCTTACTGGGGAAGCCCTTACCCTTGAAAGCCTTCAGATAACTATTTGGTTGGTGACAGTTACTGACTTGTGCTTCTCAAGTGGGTAATGTTTACCAACCAAGTCTGTGCTTCAACTTCTCTCTCTAGTAATAATTCAAAATCACACTCCTTGATCAAAGCATCTACTCACAAGGACTATATTTCTTCCAGGGGCAGAGGCAGGGCCAAGGTAATTTTGGCAGGGAGGGCGACCTAGAAGACCGATTGACTTTCCCTCTAAACTGTCATCTCTAGTGGAACATTGTCAGGAGTTGAGTTTTATTCTGTTCTCATTTTCTTAACTCTAGCCTGTTGGGGAAGTCCTGTGTATATGTCAATAAAGCACTGTTGGCCAATAGGGAAGCAAGATAGGTGAGACTAGGAGTTGAGGAGGATTCTGTGAAAGAGAGACACAGGCAGATATCATGTAGCTGCCATTGAAGTAAGAGGTCCGGACCCTTTCTCCGGTATGATAAATAATTAGATTAACAATTACGGGATTAAATGCTTAAATCAGAGATAGCCAGTAAGAAACCAAGCAAACGGCTAACAGTTTCATAATTAATATAGCCTCCTGTGTGTTTATTTGGGGATTGCAACTGTGGCAGAGCCCAAGCGGCTGGTGGAGGAAAAACCAAAGCAGCTGGCAGAGGCAAACTACACGTTACACTAGCCTAGTATGTGCAAAGGCTCGGTGTTCGATCCTCAGCACCGCCAAAATAAGACAAATGAAAGCAAGAGAGTGAAATAAAATGGAAAAGGTAGATGAAAAGATAAATCATCACTACTAAGTCTCAAAAGGGAACGTTTTCTAATGTTACAAGCAGCACTCCTCACATTCAACACAGCATTGTGTTAGCCATGCAGTGAGGTTATGGCAAAACGCTTGCAAGGTAGGAAGAGAAAAATAAATGTTTCTTTCTACAAATAGCTCTACAGTCTACCAAAAAATTCTCAAGTATACATACACACACACACAGAGGGAAAAAAACCTATAAGTGAATACACAGTGACGAGATAGAGGGTGAGCCCTCAATCAGCTTTATTTTTATGCTAATGAGAGTAACAGACTCATGTACCCACATAAAGAGACTTACTTTAAGGAAGCTCACAAGGCAGAGAGAATTTGTGAAACTAGCATGGGATGGAGTACCTCACAGGCTCAAGACTTGGGGAGGATTTGTGGCTCCCACCCAAAGGCTGTCTTCTGGAAATTTGGGAGAAACACTGGCTAGTAGATTAAATTCAAATCCTATCTACTGAGAAACACCTCGTGCTTGTAGAGGGTCAGGCCATCAGCTAATCATGTGAGACCTACTTGAATTGTGGAATAAAGAATTTAGAAATAGACACATGACTGCTCAGTCAATTTTGACAGAGGTGAGACAATAAGGCCAGAAGGAACTTGTCAGACAGTGGCAGGAATCAGCTAGCAAGTCACCTGCAAAAACACTTGAGCCTCAAGCTGAACCCATCAATGTGTGTGCAGAATTTAGTTTAAAAGGAATTATGAAATTAAATTTAAATTTATAATTATACAACATCTAAGAAAATACATACACACAACTCAACAGTTCTTAGACTGCCTCCCGAACCACTGCATAAAAGGAAAGACTGGGAAATTGACAAGAAGAAGAGACATTTCATTAAAGAGGATGGGGGCTCATAGAGGGAAAATTTGTGCACAAAAAGATGTTTAATGCCCTGAGTATCAGGACAATGCAAATTAAAACCAAAATGAGCTTGCCCTCACATGCATGCCAATGATTAAATACAAAATGCAATGCTGAATGATGAAGAAGACTCTGAGAATGGCATCACCTGTCCACTGCTCTGGAATGTATAGAGCTACAGTCTCTCTGGGAAGTAGGCTGATTGTATCTAGCAAAATTAGGTTTGAATTGAACTCATTGGAATGTTTTTCTAAATCCTTCAAAAACTAGCAAATGTTGGAGAGGGCACAGAGAAATTGGAAGGTTTTATATTGCTGGTAGTTCTTCCAAAAACACACTATAAAACTATCATAGGATTACCGTGTGATAAGCAATTCCCACTTTGGAGTCCATGACATAAAGAAGTGAAAGCAGTGACTCCAACAGATTGCTGTGCACTTTACTCATAGTGCCACATCCACAACAACCAAAACGAGAATATCGCCCAGTTGCCCAACAACAGATACATGAACAAATATATGATATGGATATTGACAACATTTGACACAGAAGCAAAAAGTAAATTACCTCACTAGTAGAAAAAGTTCTTTTTTTATTTTATATATAATGTGTACAATATATCATTAGCTTATACCCAGAAAATCTTCAGGGACCATGAGCAGAATTGATATCTAGGAAATCACTTTAGGAATGATGGGGTTTTGACCATGGGTCCCTGGCAGCTCCCAAGATGTTCTATGTTGATTTTGACACAAGCAATGATGATGAAGCTGCCACAGCAGTAGCACAAGTCAAGACACAACACTGACCACAGCAAATGGTTATCTGGTTCCAATGGCCAGTTCTGAAACACATACAATTGACTATATAGATGAGCAGGATTCATTAGGAATATACAAGTATGTACACATGCACAAATGCATATAACAACATGAAAGAGGCCATGAATTTGAAAGAGAGCAGTCACTGTGCACATTTTGAGGACAGCATTATAGTTGGATTTCTACAGAAATGTTTCAAATATACATCACACAGAACATCAACATAGAACAATTATATTTGGAAAAAATGATAAATGAGTTACGGTTATTCAACTTAGGTATTTGACAAATTTGTTTCTTTGAAACTAAAATAGGTTAGCTTGTCTCCTCAAGGAAAATAGCGTTATGTTTCCAGTGTTTAGAAAAAATGGATTGGCACTCTTCTTTCTCTCTCTACACACACATATACACACTACAGGTTCTGCCCCACTTTTTTAGTAAGAGTTGTGGTATTATTAACAAATGAGAGTTTAGCATTATCTGAAAAACTGATAACACTAAGGAGATCTACATCACATTTTAAATCAGTGCTTTCAACCAAGACACGGTATTTTTTAAATTGTGCATGGATAAAATATGTGCAGAATGGAGGTCCTGTTAGATATTGGTAATAGGGATACAGTTTCAGAATCTTTTTTGAAAATAACCCCCAATAAACTACCAATTGGCCACATGTTTTAAATGCAGCAGCAAAAAATTAATGCATTTTCAGGAAGAGCTGTTAAAACACCCGTCTTTTCCAAATTATATTCATGAGAGCTGAATTTTCTCCTGTGAGTCAAGGAAAGGACCATACAGCAACTGATCGAGCATCAGTGGAGAGATGAAAACCCAATTGTCCTCTACAGAGTGTTTTTTTTTTTTGAGACAGGGTTTCTCTGTGAAGCTTTGGAGCCTGCCCTGGCACTTGCTCTGTAGACCAGGCTGTCCTTGAACTCACAGAGATCCACCTGCTTCTGCCTCTCCAGTGCTGGGATTAAAGGTGTGCACCACCAAACACCCAGCTTCTGAAAGTGTAAAACAATATTTGTCTTCTAAAATTATTTTTGTTTTAAAAGTTTCTATTTTCATTGACAATTATATACATGTCTATAATGCATTTTTCGTCTTTTGTTATCCCCCAGTTACCACCTCTCACACCCATATGGCTCCTGTTTTACTCCTTCTTAAAAAAAGTCTCCCTCTGCTTTACTTTCTTTTGCTTTGTTTTGTTTGTGACCACTGAGTTTAACTAGTGTTGCATGCATGAGCATAGGTGGAGGATTATTTACTGAAGTTGGGCAACTTACCAGGGACTACACCACTGAGGAATATGATTTGACCCAGATCAGCAACCATTAACTGCCAGTAACTTCTCATGGAGATCCTCTTCCCCAACCCATGGTGGAATGTTGGGGAACTCGATCTTGAGCAGGTTTTGTGCAGGCAAGTTCTGTTTAAAAAAACCTTCTTTGACCAGGCTTAGTGCAGCACTAGTGTATTTCTACAAACATGTAGTCTTTTTGACTACATGTCCATTTAGTAAAACATCAGTAGCAAATTCAACCCTAGGACACAAGACCTTTCTCAGCCATAAACTTTTGACCAGTTTATAGTATCAGACATGTATTCCCTTCTGTGAAGGAGGCCACAAATCTAATCAGACATGGTTGTTTCATTCAAGAACATATTTTGAAAATGGTTCAACTTTTGCTTTTTTTGCACCCTGCCTCAATATAGCCACTATTCCACTGGGAAGCCAAATTACCACCTACACAGGATATGCAAAAGCTTTGATGGTCATATAGCCATCCATTTGGGTGATTGCATAGTGGACTTCAGACAACTTGGCCCCAGACTTGAAGTCATGCTTGCAAAGAATCAAATAGATGTCTCCTTGATCAACTTTGAACACCTATTTTTTTTCAGGGAGGGTGTGGCTGGTTATACAACAGTAGAAAATTACATTATACCACCCAACCCTAGATCCAACATAGGTGAATTTCATTTTTGCTGATATTACCAGTAATGCCATAAAGATTTTGCTCATTTACTTCTGCATGAAAAATACACAGCTCTGTTTTACACACACACACACACACACACACACACACACACACACACACACACACACAGCTTCCAAGTTTGTATTTGAGATCAGTTTATTCAGTACTGAGTAGTCCCAGTCTCAGCTATAGACTGATGACTAAGAGCAAAAGTCTTGGGAGATGTCATCTGGAGATGATACAGTTGATTATAATTAATGGCAGGCTTGGCAGGATAGAAAGATGCTGTTTCTGGCAATCATTAGTATCTTGTTATGACTCACTGTGACTTCGGACAGATCTTTAACCTTTAAATATCAGAGACATTTTGTCCTACACTACCACATTTAAAGAACAGGTGACTAAGCAGTGATTCTTCTGGCTGCATGATGAAATCAAACCTTTAATGATCCCCTTTAAATAACAAGTATTTGGTTTCTTTTCTGTGTTAGACACTGTGGTAGGTATGTGACTACCATGAACAAGGCCCAGGCAGAGACACACAATTTCATATGAACGATGAAAGCTGTAGTGAGAAAAAGTTTCTAACCACTTGAGCAGTGCCTGTTTTCAGGAAGAATTTCTGGAGAATATGTGATCTGAGTCCAGACTGAATGGAAGATTAGGAGAGAGGAATGTAACATCAATATAGACTGGGTACAAAGCGAGATAGGAGGAGGAAAAAGGAGGATGAATTACAAACCAATCTTATGGAAGCATTTAAAAAAATTATTGTTCTAGCTTGTGTCAAATTGAAAACCAACCAACCAAACAAACAAACAAACAAAAGAGCCAGGAAATCCACACTCCAGAACCCAATCAACCAGTTCAATGTCTCACTTTCTTAATTTGTCTTTCATTTAATTCTGCTATCTTGAATGAGGAATAAAAATAATTGCCCTGTTTATTTCATAATAACTACTTATGACATAAATACAGATCATAGCACTGGTTCCTTCTGAACACCCCCAGTCCCTTCACAAATGTAACTGTACCTTCGGTGTTCTTTGAAGTACACTGTGCATGAAGCAAAACAAATACTTTGACAACTAACTTCTAAAAGGAGATGATATGCACAATATTAAAAATTAGTGTATACTATTTCTAACAATTAACTTAAAATACCAAAATACCCAACCTATAGTAATTTCTTACCATGATGATTTTAACATTTGCCAAGTAAATATAGGAGCAACAGAAGTTATATGATGCATAAATTAAAAATGGACTGTTTTGTTATTTACTCATGTGTATGTATGTCAGTGTGCGTGTATATGTACATGTGTATGGGTTCTCCCTGGCAGTCAGAATATGGTGCTGTATTTCCAGATCTACAGGCAATTGTGACCTGCCTGCCAACAGTGCTAACAACTGAACTCTGGCCCTCTGGGGCATTATTAACTGCTGAACCTCTCTAGCGCCGTACCCCGTATAATTCTGAAGCCCGTTTACAGCATTTACATTCCTTAATGGGTTCATTGTGTGTGTGTTTCACAAATGCTAATTTAGGAAATGGCAGATTTAGACCTTTCTGAAAATGGGTTTAATGATATTTGTTAGCTTCAGTGGGTGTGAGTCATACACAGTGTGTCCATATTGGAGTTACAGAATGCACCTAAACCTGGTAGGGCTGAGGGGGGATCCACAAGGGTTCATCCTGTTCATTGCTCACTTCTCAGCGGTGATGGGAAACTGTTCCATTGGGCAAGCTGTTTGGACAATTATAAATTTCTGTAGGATGAGCATATGATTTTTATGGCAAAATGGCTTGTGTGCATACAGTCATACACAGTTCATCAAAAGAGTTGTCCAACAGGGAAGAACCACTCGTCCCTTGGGACTTTGCTCATCCTCGTGTCAAATGAGATCAGGCTCAGTGCTACAGAATGGTGAACTCTTCAAGAATAACAAACATGTTCAAGGTAATATGCATGTCACTGGAAATGGGCATGTTTATTACCTATAAAGTCAATCAGATTTTCACCAAGAAATTAGGCATTTTCACCATAGTGCTCACTCAGGGAATGGTTCTCAGTAAATTCCCAGATGCAAGATGTGCTCCTCATATTTCAGCACTTCCTCCATTCCAAAATACAGAAGAAGTATAAGCCCAGTGCAAGGTTAAACACCCTGAATCAGAAATCAGCTATTACTACCTATGCATATGGCACAGCCTGTGCTAATTATTCTCTTGGAATGATAAATGGCTACCCCTTGCATTAGCTTTGGAGATCAATTAAAATTATACATGTAAATTACCTAGTACAGTGCCTGGCCTGAGGTGAGCAGTCAAATGATGTCAGATGTAATCAAGAGTTTTAAATTCTACAAGCAGGGATAGACATAACAGAGAGCAACTTTTCAAGTTAGCAAGTAATGTAACCAGGTTTTCGGGGAGGAATGGGGAAAACTATCTGTCTACTTATTTATTTATTTAGCACCCCAACAAAAATTTCTCCTCTTTGCCCTCATCTCATTGCCCCCTGCCCCTGTGGTATCCATCCACTGCTCCTCTGTTTTTGTGCAGAAAGAGGTAGGCCTCCCATGGGTACCAACAAAGCATGGCATATCAACTTGCAGTAAGGCTAAGCGTCTCTCCTTGTATTGAGGCTGGGCAAGGCAATCCAGCATGAGGAATAGGTTCCTAAGAGTCAGCCAAAGCATCAGGGACAGACCCTGCTCCCATTGTTAGGAGTCCATCAAGTAGACCAACCTACACAACTGTCACATATATGCAGAGGGCCTAGGTTGGTACAATGCAGGCTCTCTTGTTGTTGGTTCAGACTCTGTGAGTTCCTATGAGTGAGGTTAGTTGATCTGTGGGTTTTCTTGTGATGCCCTTGACCACTCTGGCTCCTCCCTCTCTATAGCAGAATTCCCTAAGCTTGGCCTAATGTTTGGCTGTTGGTCTATGTCTCTGTTTCCATCAGTTATTGGATAAAGGCTTTCTGACAGCAATTGGTGTAGTCACCAATGTGATCACAAGAGATGGCCAGTTCAGATTACATATCCACTATTGCTAGGAGTCTTAGCTGGGGACATCCTTGTAGATTCATGGCAGTTTCTCTTGCATCAAGTTTCTCCCTGACCCAGAAATGTATCCCCCTTTCCAGTCATGTCTTTGGGTACCATCCTCCTCCTCCCACTCCTTAACCAGATCCCTCATGTTCCCATTTTCACCTGCCCCCAGTCCACCCAGGAGATCTCTTCTATCTCCCTTTCTGAGGGAGACCCACGCATCCCCCTTGTCTCTCCATGTTACCTAGCCTCTCTGGGTCTGTGGATTATAAACTTTATGGTACACCTAATACCCACATATGAGTGAGTACATATCATGTTTGCCTTTCCGGGTCTGGGTTGCCTGTGTCATTGTTTTTTACTGCTGAGTAGTACTCCATTGTGTAAATGTATCACATTTTCCTTCTCCATTCTTCAGTTGAGGGACATCTAGGTTGTTTTATGGTTCTGGCTATTACAAATAAAGCTGCTATGAACATAGTTGAGCAAGTGTCCTTGTGATATGATTGAGCGTCCTTTGGTTATATACCCAGAGTGGTGTCACTGAGTCTTGAGGTAGTTTCATTCCCAATTTTCTGAGAAACCACCATACTGATTTGCAAAGTAGCTGTAAAAATTTGCACTCCTACCAGCCGTGGAGCAGTGCTCCCCTTGTTCCACATCTTCTCCAGCATAAACTGTCATTTGTGGTTTTGCCCTTAGCTATTCTGGCAGGTCTAAGATGGAATCTCAGAGTCATTTGGATTTGAATTTTCCTGATGGCTAAAGATGTTAAATATATCTTTAAGGGTGTCTCTGCCATTTGAGATTCTTCTATTGAGAATTCTCTATTTAGATCTATAACACAATTTTTATTAATTTATTTTTAATTTAATTTAAATTAGAAACAAGTTTTCTTCACATGTTAATCCTAGCTCCCTCTCCCTCCCTTCCTCTCCCAGTGCCCTTCAGCCCTCCCCCAGCCGCTTCCCCAATCCCCACTCCAATCTCCAAGGAGGGTGAGGCCCTTCATGGGAGATCTCAAAGCCTGTCATATGATTAGGGGCAGGGCCTAATCCCTTCCCCATGTGTCCAGACGGAGATCACATCCCTCCATGTGGAATGGCCTCCCAAAGTCCATCTGGATGACAGGGCTGAGTGCTGATTTATTGCCTGAGGCCCCAAAGGATGCTGAGGCCTCCTTACTGACACCCATGTTCAGGGCATCTGGATCAGTCCCACTCTGACCTCTCAGCTATCAGTCTTGGGTCTATGAACTCCCTTTGTTAAGGTCAGCTGTTTCTGTAGGCTTCCCCTGCCAAGTCATAACCCACAGTGTTTAGCTGTGGGTGTCTGCCTCGGCTTTCTTCAGCCACTGGATGAAGGCTCTAGGATGGCACACAAGGAAGACATCAATCACATTATAGGGAAGGGCATTTAAGGTACCCTCTCCACTATTGGTTAGATTGCCGGTTGGTGTCATCCTTGAGGGCCTCTGGATGTCTCACTAGTACCATATTGCTCTTCAAACCTATAATGGCTCCTTCTATTATAGTATTTCTCATCCTTCTCGCCTCTATTCTTCCCCCTACTCAACTTTCCTGTTCCCCCATGTCCTCCTCTCCCCTCCTCTTCACCCTCTCTCTTTCTCCTTACCCCTTCCCTGGTGCTCCCAATCCCCTCAGAAGATTCTGTCCTGTTTCCCTTCTCTGGGTTACCATGCATATCTCTTTTAGGGTCCTCCCTGTTTCCCAGACTGGGGATCGTAGGCTGGCACTCCTCTGTTTCAGGCCTAAAATCCATATATGAGTCAGTACATACCATGCTTGTGTTTGTGAGACTGGGTTACCTCACTCAGGATGGTTTCTTCTAGTGCCATCCATTTGCCTGCAAATTTCAAGATTCCATTGTTTTTTTCCCACTGAGTAGTACTCCATTGTGTAAATATACCACATTTTCTCTATCCACTCTTCATTTGAGGGACATCTAGGTTGGTTACGGGTTCTGGCTATTACAAATAATACTGCCATGAACACGGCTGAACAGATGTCCTTGTGCGTCTTTTGGGTATATGCCAAAGAGTGGAATTGCCTCCATCAGACTGCCTCTAGGCAATCCTATGGGCCATTTTCTTGATTAATGATTGATGTTAGAGGGCAAAGTCCCTTGTTGGTTGTACCACCCCTGGGCAGGTGGTCTTGGGTGGTATAGGAAAGCAGGCTAAGAAAGATGTGGGGAGCAAGCCCATCATCAGTGTTCCTCTGTGGTCTCTACTTTAAGCTCCTCCCCTGTCTTCCCTCAGTGGCAGACTGTAACTGTAACCAAGATAAACCCTTTCCTCACTGTCTTAGTTAGGGTTTCTATTACTGTGAAGAGATACCATGGCCATGGAAACCCTTTAAAGGAAAACAATTAATTGAGGTGATGGCTGACAGTTCAGAGGTTCAGTCCATTATCATCATGGCAGGGAGCATGGCTTTGTGCAGGCAGATGTGGAGATGGGTACATCTTGAACAGAAGGCAATAGAAAATGGTCTGTGTCACTGGACATGGCCTGGACATATATAAGACCTCAAAACACACCCCCACAGTGACGTACCTCCTCCAACAAGGACATACTGACTTCAACAAAGTCACATTAACAGTGCCACTCCCTATGAGCTTATGAGGGTCAATCACAGTCAAACTACCGCACTCACCATGCTGTTTAGGTGGTGCTCTTTATCTCAGTACTAGTACGTAAACTGGGGCCATGTAGCTAGAACTGGCTATGGGTGTTAGGTGAATCTGTGCCTAGTAAGCTTGAGTGGCACTTGCCGTGCTGTGCTCTCCTCTTGAAATTCTGCTTTTGCAACCAGGATATACCTAGAGGAGCCTGCAAAAGCATGCATAACACAGCCCAGTCACTCTCATTGTGACACCTGAAGCTGGCTAGCAATCCAGGACCCAAAGCCAATTGCCCTTGGATTTCATCCTTCAGAAGTGGGCATGCTTATGGTTGAAAGTCATGAGGTAGTACAGTTTTGTATTACATAATCTGAGTGAAGCAATGTATAAAGTTAAGCAACAACAAATTTTTATTATTGATTTAGAAATGTGCCTAAGGAAAATTATGGTAACATTGGCATTTTTATAATGTCATTGTTAGAAAACTGATGGGATGAAGGAACTAGTTTTGAAGTTTCAAAGAAAAGGAAATTGTGAAGATGAAAAAAAATAAAACTTTCAGCCAAAGTAGTAAGGAATTTTATGATTTCCAGTAAAAATCTATTATTTCAACTCTCAGTAAGTTTAGATTTCTCTGTTGTCCAAAGTTTAAGGCCTTCATCAGAGTCCTTAACTTCTAATCTTACACAAAAGTTACTAAACTCGCAATGGGGTCGCATTTACTTGTCAGTTGAAAACATTGTAAGGCAAAAAATACGTTTAACATAGCTGGCAGACTTAGTTCAGCCCAGACTAGCTTACATAGTCCCGGAATGCTGGTTTGTATTACACTAAGGTTGGGCAAAATATCTGGCAAAAAATGTATTTTATAATCAGTTTTAAATATTTTGTGAAAAGTATTAAAAGATCAAGACTCAAAGTTCAAAGTATGTTTTCATCACGGAGCCATGATGTCATTACATCAAAACTCTCCAGCTGAGCCTTCATGACCTAGTGACATTTTCAGTAATGCTTCCTTCTGAAGAGTCATTAGGTTAAGTTATCTCGTTTTCAGTAATAGCGTCTGTAAATGTACTTATTCATAGTTCTGCAATGATCATCTGGGTAAGGTAAAAAAAAAGGAACAGAACTTCATGCCTGTGAGAAAACCACACTGGGGTGGTTACATTTACTCTACTGTGGAGGACACCACATCCACCCATATCTGATGGTAATTTCAGGATCTGCAAAGCCTTAGCTTCTCATCATCTTCAAAGTCAACACTATCACTGCCCATGAGCCTACACCCATGATTACTAACTGGAGGGCTAACCCAGATACACTTGTCCTCAGGAGACAGTGCCAGGGCACCCTATCTCTATAGTTCACTATAGTAAACTAGATTTGTGTGCTGACATGGCATTTTGTCTTTATTAGTCAAATGGTGAAATGGAGGACCATCTTTTCTTTAGTTGCTTTCTGTTTAGATTGCAACACTATCTTTTATTTTCTCTTAGGTGAAAGACACCTTAGGTTAAATGGAAATTGAGTGTCAGCAGCAGTCTGAGTGACCCCCTCTATCCTTTAGCCTACTTATTAGTCTTGCTGGCCTTGTGTTATGGAGAGAGAGAGAGAGAGAGAGAGAGAGAGAGAGAGAGAGAGAGAGAGAGAGAGAGAGAGAGAGAGCTGTGACCATAGGTTTCATTCCTGAAGCTTTAAGATATTGTTAAATCATAATACAAATGGTGCCATGTTACTGGTCTCCTGAGAAGAATTTCAGCTTATGTCTAAACTTTGAACTGTATTTTCCCAAGAACACTGATCCATGAGATTGTCAGTGGCTTAAAGAATTCAAATCAAACAGTCTTCAGGAAAAATGTCTTCATAACAATTTAGTGCAGGTTGGGTTATGTTCACTAAATTTAGAGACCTAATCAGAGTTGCTTGTGGGGGGGTCTTCTCTGTCTAATAAAATAAAGCAAACCATATTGGAAATAGACGTTTTTAATGCAAAACTACATGTTGAACATTATTCATTTGCAAATAATTTTAAACTTTACAAAATTGGTTCATCAACTAATGTTGGCATGCATTATTGCTAGTCTGTATACAATGAGGTTGAGGATTTGTGTTGTGAATGTCACTTAGGAAAGACCACCTAACTAGTAATATGTAGAGCCCAAGCTTGCTCTCAGGCACCTGTACTTTACCAGTGACTTTATGTAGTAATCCCCTATCCTGTATTTATTATGTTTTATATTTTAAAGACTTGGGATTCTAAAAAGACTGCCTATCTGCCTGCTAGATGATTTCTAGAAAGATAGGAAATAACTTTATTTTGTTATGCCAACAGCAAATCTAAAACTTTACCGCCTCAAGCATCTCCTTTTTTTTTTTTTAACTTACTCTCTCCAGTATTTCCTTTCTTCGAGTCTCATAAACCTGCTCACTATTTTAAAACCCTAAACCACTACAGGGCCAGGTACCTGATAACCAAGGACCATCCTATATCCTGGATCACATCAACATTATTCACACTAAGCAATCCCTAACTGCTCATGTTGCAGTGCTCATGTCTCCCAGAAAGGACAGAAAGAGTCGGATATAAAGGACTAAAGAGAAGGAGGGGAGAGAGAAAGGAAGGGAGGAAGAAAGCCTTCTATTGGCTAGTCAGTGAACTGAAGATTGTGTGTGTTATCCAGATACTGGGTCTATTTTTTATGCTTGTTTTTTATTGTTGTTTTGTTCAACAATAGGTACTTTACGTTTTACAACAGCAATAGGCTATATATCCTGGGAGTCTCTTAGATAGCTCTCACTGATCACTCAAAACACTCAAAAGAGGGTTTTTAAAAACATTTTTAAAATTTATTTTAGAAGCACTCTTATTTACATATCCCTCCCCCCATTCCCTCGACCTCCCATCCTCCCTTGCTTTTCACCAACCCTTCCTAACCATCCTCCCACCCATCCCCCAGGGATAGTGAGGCCCTCCATGGGGGATCATCAAAGTTCATCACAACGTTTGGGGGGAGAGTCCAGGCCCTCCTTCCCATATCTGGGCTGCAATTGTATCCCTCCACAGAGAATGGGCTCCCAAAGTCCATTTGTGATCTAGGAATAAACACTGAGTCCCCTGTTAGAGGTCCCAAAGACTGCCTTGGAATCCTAGCTGGCATCCATATTCAGAGGGTTTGGTTTGGTCCAATGCTGTTTCCCCAGCTTTACAACTATCAGGTCAACTGTTTCTGCAGGTGTCTCCATCAAAGCCTTGGCTCCTTTGCTCATCCCTCCTCCCTCTCCATAACTGGATTCTGAGAGTATGCTCAGTGTTTAGCTGTGGATGCCTGTTTTTGCTTCGATCAGCTATTGGGTGAAGGCTCTAGGAATGGTAGACAAGGTAGTCATCAATCTCATTATATGGGAAGGGCATCAAGGGCATCCTCTCCACCACTGTCTAGATTCTTAGTTGGGGTAATCTCTGTGCATCCTCTAACATTTCCCCTGTGCCAGACCTCTCTCCAAACATGTACTGGCTCCTGCTATCAAGGCATCTTCTTTTTTGCCCTCCTCTATTCCTCCCCTGTCTCAGTCCTCCTGGTATTGAGGTTTTTGTGTAGTGGTCTTCAGCTGTTTGGTCTTTGGAGTGAGAGCTATCAGTCCAGATGATAAAAGTTCATTAAAACTATATATGTGTGTTTATATGCTAAATTACATGTATGATTCTCTGTTAATAGTATAATTCCTTGTGGCTTTTTCATTCAACCCATATTGTTATTTTGTTGTTTATTCCTCCTTCTGCTGTATTTATCTCACACCGTTCCCTAAGGACATCCCTTTCCACATTTCCCCTATCAGATCATTTGTAACCTATCATTTTCTCCCTACTTTCTTCTGTACTTACCTCTCTTCCCCTCCCTAAGTATCTTCCCTTTTTCAGTTTCCCTAGTGATATTATTTGTACCCCACTACTCTCCTCTGTATAGCTCCCCAACTCCCTATTCTGGCAATGGTACTATTTTATGTTCCTGGTTTCTGTAGTTATCACAGGCTATCTATTCACATTTGAAGATCTGAAGTTAGGAACCTACAATGACAGAGAACATGCAATGTTTGTTTTTCCAGTCCTGGCTTCCTTCACTCAGTATGATCTTTTCTGGCTCCATTTATTTGGCTGCAAAGTTCATAATTTCATTTTCTTTATAGCTTAATAGTATTCCATAGTGTATACATACCACATTTCCACTATCTGCTTTGCCATTTGAAGGTCATTTAAGTTGTTTCTGTATACTAGCTATTGTGAATGGAGCAACAGTGAACATGGCAAGTATCTGTGGAGTAGGATATTAATTCCTTTTCGAATATGCCAAGGGCTGGTATAGCTGAGTCATGGTGTAGATTTATTTTCTTTAGCCTTTTGAGAATTGTCTACACTGGTTTTAATAATGGGTGCACAAGTTCACAATTCCACCAACAGTGAAAGATGATTCCCTCAGCCCTGCATCTCCCGCAGCTCGCTCCATTTTCCCCTGTTCCATTCGCCTTTGTCATTCTTAGTAGACAAGATAAAATCTGTTATTCTGACTTGCATTTCCCTAATCACTGAGTCCAATGAATATTTTTTGAGATATTTCTTAGCTATTTTTACTTGTTTTGCTTTTTACATTGTTCTTCAAGTTCTTTATATATTCTGGATATTAATCCTCTGTCAGATGTTTAGCTGGAAAAGATTATTTTCCCATTCTGTTGGTTCCCACTTTAACTTGTATTGTGGGATATTTGTACACTGTTTGAAGATGTATTGCTCTGGTTGGTGTAGTAAGAGTTGAATGGTCAATAGCTAGGAAGGAAGAGGCTAAGTGGGACATCCAGGGACAGACAGGACTCTGGGAAGAAGAAAGGTGGAGTGACCAGCCAGAAAGCAGGATGGGTAGTGCAGAGAAAGGTAACACCACATGGCAGAATGTAGATAAATATAAATAAGTCTCTGTGTCATTATTTGAGAGCTGGCTGGTGGGACAAAGAAAGACTCATTACAAATTTTGGGGGTTTTTTTGGATATACGGAAACTTTTTAGATTTATGAAGTTCCATTTGTCAGTTGTTGGCTTTAATACCAGAGAAAATGGAGTTCTATTCAGGAAATCCTTTGCCATTCTTATAACATGTAGGGAACTATGTTTTTTCCAGCTGTTTCAGTGTCCATTTGGAGTTTTTTTTGTGCAAGTTGATAGATAAGACTCTAATTTAATTCTTCTGCATATGGACATCTAGTTTTCCTAATACTATTTGTTGAAGACACTTCCTTTATTCCCAGCATTCTTGGTGCCTTTTTCAAATATTAAATGGCTGGAGTTAAATGTGCACATGTTTGAATCTTTGATTTTGTTACATTGCCCTACATGTCTGGTCTGTTCTTTTTTTTTTTATAATTGTCACTTTTTAGATATGAAATGGTGATCCCTCCAAACATTGCTCTTTTTGCTCAAGTTTTTTGGGGACAATCTAAAGTCTTTTGTGCTTCCATATGAATTTAGAATAATTTTTTTGTTTCTGTGAAGAATGAGGTAGGGATTTTGACTGTGGTTGCACTGAATTTATAAACTGCTTTGGCAGAATGGTCATTTCCACAACGCAAATTCTACCAAACCATGAGCATGGAATATACCAATTTTCTAGTGTATTTGTTTATTTCTTTCTTCAGAGGCTTACTGTATTCATTGAAGAGATCCTTCACATCATTTTTTAGGTTTATTCCTAGATGTTTTCTTTTCTTTTTGACTCCAGTGCCAATGGGAGTGTGTCCATGATCTCCTTCTTTGTATGTTTGCTATTGTATAGAAAAAATATTGATTTGTGCAAGTTGATTCCATTTCTTACCAAATTGCTGAAATTCCTATCATTTCTAGAAGTTTCCTGATAGAATTTGGGGGATAATTAATGTATACTACCATGTCATATGCAAATAGAAATGCTTTGTCTTTTTCTTCCACTACCTGTATCCCTTTAATTTCTTTCTCTTGTCTTATTGCTCATGAAGGCTTATTGGATTTTGCCAATGGCTTTTTCTGCATCTGTTAAGATGTCCATGTGATTTTTATCTATAAATGTCCTTTTAAACTTATTGGCTTGCATACACTGGATCATTGCTGCATTTCAGGGATTAAGCCAACTTTATCATGGTGTACACTTTTTCAATATATGTCTTCATCCTTTTTGCAATTATATTATTTCGTATCTTTTTTTGCAGGCAAAACAGATGCTGATCAAAGCCTTAAAAGTGGCTATGGTACAGGCAGCAATGGTCAGACTAGGCCTGGGCAAGCAATGTCAGACTTGGGCTAGATCTGTCAGGTGGTCCAGAGTACTCATCAGGGGAGATGGACATCGAAGGAGGATATGGCAATTCTGGGTATGGAGTGGGATGGTGTAGATGAGGAAGAAACTTCTTTTGAAAGATTCTAACAGCAGCTTTGGAAGTTACAGTGTAGGTGAGGTTGGCTGTCCGCTGACCCCAAGGAATGTCAGTCTGTCTTTTTTCTCCTCTGTGGCACTGAGATTACAAGCTTGGAACACAGCACAGACTTATTTGCATGAGTTCTGAGGACTGAATGTTGGCCTTGATGTTTGTAAGACAAGCTGCCTCTTCACCATTAATAGACCTTGACACAGACATAAATTACATTATAAAAATGTCAAAACATAGGCTGAGAAGATGGCCCAGCAATTAAAGTGTATGCCTTAGAAGCATGAGTGCCTGAGTTTGGATCCTCAGTGAGCATAAAAAAAATTCAGGCATCCCTGCACACATCTGTAGCCCAGTTGATGAGAGGTTAATAGAAACAAGTGGTTCTCTGGTGCTTACTGGCCAGGCAGTGTAGCCAGTTGATGAGATCTAAGTTCAGTGAGAAACTCTGAATTAAAGAATAAGGTGGAGAATGAGAGCTGGAGAGATGGCCCAATCAGTAAGAGCATTGTCTGCTCCTCCAAAGGACTGATGTTCAATTCTCAGCATCCACTGTGACTCCAGCTCCAGAGGATATGATGCCATCTTCTGAGGGTACCCAGCAACCACGTGGTGTACAAGCACACGTGCAGGCAAAACACTCAAAAGAGGGAGACATTGATGTCAACCCCTGGCCTCTTCATACATGTACAATCTCACACATACAGGCAATCACATAAACATGTATACACGCACACGCACACTAAAAGCTTTAGAAATATTTTCACAGATGGAAGCCACTTTTCTCCTAAGTATCCAAAATATGATAATTGAAATGAAAAATAGTGCTAAAAATTGAAATAAAACTTTAAGTAAGAATAACAGTTTAATCAGACTTTTTTAACTAAGAAATTCCCATGATTTTAGAGTTCAGTATCCATTTATTTGCCAATATAAGAAGCAATTATTAATTTCACACATTACCCTAGCAGTGTTAACTCTCAACATGACACAGCCTAGACTCATCTAGAAAAGGAGTCATGTACAAAACGAGTTGTATGCACATGATGTCTTTTGGCCAAATCCATCCCCATTTCCTCCTCTCCAATTCCTTTCCCACCTCTGCCAGCAGTGGGCTATAATGCCTGCCTAATGCTGTCTTGTACAGGCAATCACTACGACTGGTTCCTAAAATTTTTCCGGCCCCCTCTGGAGATTATCACTTAACCTTGAGCAGAAGTGTGAAAGGGAGCTTTAGCTAAGTGACTGCCTTTATCAGACTTGCCAGTGGGTATATCTCTAAAGGATTGTCTGGATCGATAATTGATGTAAGAGTGGTCAGCCCTCTACTGTGGGGAGTACAATCCCTAGGCTCCAGTTCCTGGGTTATATAAGACAGCTAGCTAACACGAGTCTGTGTAAGAACCAGATAGTTTGCAAGCAGAATTCCTCCAGGGTCCTGTCTTGAGTCCTACTCTGGCTCCATGAAGTGAGTGACTGTCACTGAGCCGGACAGCCTCTTCCCTCCTCAAGCTGCTTTGCTGCTTTGGCCATGGTGTCTATCATAGCGAGCAAAGATACACACATGGAGTGTTCAATTATTTAATATGAATTACTCACCCACTATATACAACTGCTAAGAATTCCCAGTTAATTTATAAAATATGTTTCGGAAGCACAACACACACACACACACACACACACACACACACACACACACACACACACACGAGAAAATCAACTCTTGATCTCCAAGAAACACTCCTTCACTGCTCACAGTGCCTGACAAATAGTTGGGGAGCTGAAGACTGTAATTATTAGTAGTAACAATAACAAGGGTTATTAGTGGCCATAGCAGTTTAAATTCTGGTTTTATTTTTGGGGTATTATGGTTTTCCTTTGTTTGTTGTTGGAGAGTTATTTTAGGACTAATTTAAATAAATACCTTCTATTCAATTTCTCCTATTAAATTTACTTAATTACATCCTTATTCTAATCCAATTGAAAGACCAAAGAGTTACCAATTGCCTCAATTGCTATCTTGGCTTAGAAGAAAAATAAATTGTATAAAGTATTTTATTGGTATATATATTAAATATGGAAAGAGAGAATGATACAGAGTCAGAGGAAGACCGGAAGACAGTCTCATGTGGCTCAGACTGGTATTGAACTCACTATGTAGCTGAGAATTTGGAGCAGGGCCTAGGCCCTCCCCCATGTGTCTAGACTGAGAGAGTTTCCCTCTACATCCTAACTCTTGAGATTATAGATTATTGCCATGCACAGTCAGCAAAATATTTGATTCTAAAATATTTTGAGACAAACAGTCTATATAACTTGAACACTAAATCATGGCTTCTGATGTCCAAAAGAAAGAAAGGCTGCCTACACAGTAAACTTTATTTCAAACACAAACACATGATCTTTTCCACAAGGTCATTAGTAGATTTAGTTTCTCATCTTTCCTGGGCATGAAGGTACAGACCTGCAGTTCTAGCACACAGGAGGCAAGCAGGAGAATCATTCAAGTTAAAGAGTTCAAAGCCATGTTGGCTAGCACAGAAACCCTTTAAACAATCATTATATTCAGTTGTCTTATGTCAGTTTTCATTTCATTGCTATTTGCCTTTATTAACTGCTGTATTTTTATCATTCTTCTAAAGTCCACTCCCAACAACAACTAAAATAGCCTTATTCCTTTTTTAAACTTTTTTATTACTTTAATTTTAAATAGCTTGCTTCACATGTCAATCCCAGTTCCCTCTCCCTCCCCTCCTCCCACACCCCCTCCCCCTCCCCCCCATAGCCTCCCACCCTATCCCCACTTCCTTCAACATAGGGCATATCCAGAGTCTGTCATTTCGCTCAGGGCAGGGTCCAGGCACTCCCCTAAGAGCCCAGGCTGAGAGAGCATCCCTCTTTGTGTTATGGACACACAAAGTCCATTTGTATGCCAGGGTTAAATACTGATTCCCATAGGTTTCCCAGGCCTCCTCACTGACTCTCACACTAAGGGGGTCTGGATCAGTCCCATGCTGGCCTCCCAGCTGTCAGTCTGGGGTCCCAGAGCTCCCCCTTGTTCAGATCAGCTGTCTCTGCTGTTTTCGCCAGCCCATTCTTTGCCAATTTGCTCATCGCTCCTCTCTCTCTGTCACTGGGTTCCATGGGTTCAGTTCAGTGTTTAAATGTGGGTGTTTGCCTCTGCTTCCATCAGCCACTAGATGAAGTTTTAGGATGGCATATAGAGTAGACATCAAGTTCATTATCAGGAATGGGCATTTAAGTTGGTCTCTCCACTATTGCTTAGCTTGCCAGTTGGTGTCATCCCTTTAGATCACTAGAGGTCTCACTGGTGCCAGATCTCTCTTCTAACCTATGACTCCCTCTATGATGGTATTTCTCATCCTGCTCTTTCCCTATTCTACCCCCCACTCAACCTTCTTGTTCCCCCATGACCTGCTCTCTCTTCCTCTTCTCTCCCTCTCTTCTTCCCAGCTCCCACGCTCCCTGCCACCTCTAGCCATGTTCCCAATCTGTTCAGGAGATCTTGCCTTATTCCTCTTCTTTGAGGTACCATGCATATCTCTCTTAGGTTCTTTCCTGTTTCCCCGACTCTCTGTCAGTGGAAGTGCAGACTGGCACTATCCTGATCCATATCTAAAATCCATATATGAGTGAGTATATACCATGTTTGTCTTTTTGTGACTGGGTTACCTCACTCAGGATGGTTTCTTCCAGTGCTATCCATTTACCTGCGAATTTCAAGATTCCATTTTTTTTTCTGCTGAGTAATACTCCATTGTGTAAATGTACCACATTTTCTCTATCCACTCTTCACTTGAGGGGCATCTAGGTTGCTTCCAGGATCAAGCTATTACAAATAATTCTGCTATGACCATAGTGGAACAGACCTCCTTGTTGTATCAATGGGAATCTTTGGGTATATGCCTAAGAGTGGAATTGCTGGGTCTTGTGGTAGATTGATTCCCATTTTCCTGAGTAATCTCCATACTGATTTCCAAAGTGGCTGTACGAGTTGGCACTCCCACCAGCAGTGGAGGAGTGTTCCCCTTTTTCCACATCCTCTCCAGCATAAAATGTCTTTGGTGTTTTTGATTTTAGCCATTCTGACAGGAGTAATATGGTATCTCAGAGTTGTTCTGATTTGCATTTCCCTGATGGCTAAGGATGTTGACCATTTTCTCAAGTGTCTTTCAGCCATTTTAGACTCCCCTATTGAGAATTCTCTATTTAGTTCTGTACCCCACTTTTTAATTGGATCCATTGGTGTTTTGGAGACTTGCTTCTTGAGTTCTTTGTAAATTTTGGGGATCAGCCCTCTGTCAGATGTGGGGTCAGTGAATATCTTTTCCCATTCTGTGGACTGTCTTTTTGTTTTGTTGACTGTGTCCTTTGCCTTACAGAAGCTTCTTAGTTTCAGGAGGTCCCATTTGTTAATTGTCGATCTCAGTGTCTGTGCTACTAGTGTTATGTTCAGGAAGCGGTCTCCTGTACCAATTCATTGAAGAGTATCTTCTGCTTTCTCTTCTAAGAGTTTCAGTGTGGTTGGATTTATGTTGAGGTCTTTGATCCATTTGGACTTAAGTTTTGTGCAAGGCAATAGACATGGTTCTAGCTGCAGTCTTCTGTATACCAGTACCCAGCTATGCCAACACCATTTGTTGAAGATGCTTTCTTTTTTCCAATGTATAATTTTAGCTTCTTTGTCAAAATCAAGTGTTCATAGGTGTGTGGGTTAAAATCAGGGTTTTCAATTTGGTTCCATTGGTCTACCTGTCTATTTTTTTTTTGCCAATACCAAGCTGTTTTCAGTACTATAGCTCTGTAATAGAGCTTGAAGTCAGTTATGGTGATGCCTCTTGAAGTTTCTTTATTGTATAGGGTTGTTTTGAATATCCTGGGTCTTTTGTTTTTCCATATAAAGTTGATTATTGTTCTTTCAAGGTCTTTGAAGAATTGTGCCGGAATTTTGATGGGATTGCAGTGAATCTGTAGATTGCTTTTGGCAAGATTGCCATTTTTATTATGTTGATCCTACCAATCCAATAGCATGGGAGATCGTTCCATTTTCTGGTATCCTCTTTGATTTCTTTGTTTAGAGACTCAAATTTCTTGATATACAGGTCTTTCACTCCTTTGGTTAACGTTATCCCCAGATAGTTGATGCTGTTTATGGCTATTGTAAAGAGTGATATTTCTCTGATTTCTTTCTCAGCCACTTTATCATCTGTATATAATAGGGCTACTGATTTTTTTGAGTTAACCTTGTATCCTGCTACTTTGCTGAAGGTGTTTATCAGCTCTAGGAGTACCCTTGCGGAGTTTTTCCAGGTCACTTATGTAAACTGTCATATCATCTGCAAATAGTGAAAGCTTGACTTCTTTTCCTATTTGAATCCCCTTGATCTCCTTTTGTTTTCTTATTGCTCTAGCTAGAACTTCAAGTACAATATTGAAGAGATATGGAGAGAGTGGACAGCCTTGTCTTGTTCCTGATTTTAAAGGAATTGCCTTGAGTTTCTCTCCATTTAGTTTGATGTTAGTTGTTGGTTTACTGTATATTACTTTTATTAATCAGGTATGTTCCCGTTATCCCTGATCTGTCTAGGACCTTTATCATGAAGGGTTGCTGGATTTTGTCAAAGGCTTTTTCAGCATCTGGTGGAATGATCATGTGGTTTTTCTTTTTTCAGTTTGTTTATATGGTGGATTACATTGATAGATTTTCTAATGTTGAACCATCCCTGCATTCCTGGGATGAAGCCTACTTGATCATGGTGGATGATTTTTCTGATGTGTTCCTGAATTTGATATGCTAGTATTTTATTGAGTATTTTTACGTCGATGTTCATGAGGGAAATTGGTCTATAGTTCTCTTTCTTTGTTGTGTCTTTGTGTGGCTTGGGTACCAAGGTAATTGCAGCCTCATAAAAAGAGTTTGGCAGTGAGTCTCCCACTTTATTGTATGGAATTCTTTGAGGAGTATTGGCATTAGCTCTTCTTTGTATTTCTGGTAGAATTCTGCACTGAAGCCATCTGGGCCTGGGCTTTTTTTGGGGGGGGAGAGTTTTGATAACTGCTTCTATTTCATTACGGATTATAGATCTGTTTAGATTGTTTATCTGTCCTTGATTTAGTTTTGGCAAGTGATATCTATCCAGGACATTGCCCGTTTCCTTTAAATTTCGAATTTTGTGGAGTATAGATTTTCAAAGTATGCCCTGATGATTCTCTAGATTTCCTCAGTGTCCATGGTTATGTCCCCCTTTTCATTTCTGATTTTGTTAATTAACATGCTCTCTCTCTGTCTTTTGGTTAGTTTAGACAAAGTTTTGTCTATTTCGTTGATTTTCTCAAAGAACCAACTCTTTGTTTCATTGATTCTTCTCAGTGTTTTCCTGGTCTCTACTTGATTGATTTCAGCCCTCAATTTGATTATTTCCTGGTGTTTTCTCCTCCTGGGTGAGTTTGCTTCTTTTTGTTCTAGAGCTATTAATTCTCTAGTGTGACTGTTCTCCAGTTTCTTCATGTGGGCACTTAGTGCTATGAACTTTCATCTCAGCATTGCTTTCAGAGTGTCCCATAAGTTTGGATATGTTGTGTCTTCATTCTCATTGAATTCCAGGAAATCTTTAATTTCTTTTTTTATTTCTTCCTTTATCCAGGCATGGTGCAATTGTGCATCGTTCAGTTTCCATGAGTTTGGAGGGTTTCTGCAATTTGTGTTATCATTGAATTCTAATTTTAATGCATGGTGGTCTGGTAAGATACAGGGAATGCATGAGAAAGCAATGTATGGCAGAAAGGTGAGTGGTTATGAGGAGAGGCATAACTCTGCAAAACTCCAAGGTGGACCTGCTGTTCCAAGAGGGAATAGCAACAGAACTAAGGTTATTCCCATGTTTCCACTTTTTAGCTCAAAGCATCCTATCTATCTTTAAATAAAATAGGACATACAATGCCTGACACATATATATGTTGTGAGCATAGGTGTTCATTTTGGTTTTTTTCTTCTTCTTCTTCTTCTTTTACCATCCAAACGTTTGTGAACTACAGATCCTCACGCAGGGTCCCATTCCTCTGACCTAGAAATCTCTGAGAGCCTTGGGTGGCAGTGACTCATTACTATGGGACTGGAAAGGCAGAGATGGCACAGGGGTGGGAGATCCCTATCAAAGCACAGTAGAGTACAGATGAATAAAAGTTCATACACGCTTCATAGCATCTGCACACAGTGCAGAGGTTACAGGGCTCAGCCACCCTGGCTCTTCTGACTCATAAGCAGCATTAAGTGACTTCCTGCATTCTACCGAAATGAGTTCTCGCTCTGCCCGCCCAGCATCCTGCTGCCTGAGAACCTGCTTCCACTTCAGAAGCTGACTCACTGCCTTCTTCTCTACCAAAAGATTTCTTCATCCAGTTTCAAGGAAGAAGGTAACTAAGAGTATGGGCAATGCCAATGGGATGTCACTGGACAGCAATTCTAAAACTCATAATCCATTATTGGTATTGGGCTTTTTATTTGTTAGCCTGTGGTATCTAACAGGGACATTATTACCGTGCTGTAGAGCAACTCCATTTTAACTGTTTCTGTCTACCTTTGTAGAATTTACCATCTCAGTATCCCAAATGTGTCACAGTCCAGACATCCAGGCAATAGGGAAGAGTCTTAGAAGTCTCTGTTAGACCCTAATGCTGAAGACACCACAAACCTGAGTCATAGAACAAACTGGTACTAACCTGGAAACTTAATCCCTACAGAATAGTTTTCATAGTGCTGGCAAGTGTAATGCATGCTACCAGAGGAGAAACGCAGTCATCAATCTTATTCACTGGGAATCTTGTGAGCTACACTAATGACTGGCTGTGCAATGCAACAGTGGCATCAGCATTATAGGTATAAACAGTCAGAGTCAGTTTTAGAGACTGAAGATCTGGCTTAGCAGTTAAAACTGCTTACTGCTCTTGCAGAAGACCCAGGTTTGGTTCCCAGCACCCACATGGCCACCTGTAACTCCAGTTCCAAGGGATCAGAAGTCCTCTTCTGACCTCCACAGGGTTTGCATGCATATGATATACACACATGCACATAAAATCAATTAGTCAAACAAACAAATAAATAAATAAGTTCAGGTCCACTTTGGTATTCAATTTCATTATGCTTTTAAACTCTAAAATGGAATCAATATATTAAAAATTAGGGTTATAATTATAGGTCCAAGAAAAGGAGAGTCATAAGAAATACTCTTTTGGGGCTGGAGAGATGGCTCAGCCATTAAAGACTAGGCTTACAACCAAAGATATAAGAAATACCCTTTGGTGCATATGGCCATGTCTGATACTTCCTGTTGTGCCTTTAATTCTGGTTTGAAGCAGTCTATACTTATGTCTCCACAAGTACAGCCTGACAGTCTTGCTTACCACATGCCTTAAACCTGCAGGTAGGCATGGGAAGCCCATAGGAACCACCTGGTACTCACAGGTGTGTAAGCTGTGACACATTCTTGGCTGATGAAAGATGTGGCCAATGGAAATGCCTCCTTTTTTTCACTTTACATGATGGTCAGTTCTATGCACAGAATGAGTTTCATCTAAATGTCCTACAAGGAGCATCCGGTGGCCATAGCAATGACCTGTTAACATTTGTGTTGGCATTTCTTCCTCTCTGCTGGAACTTCCTGTATTAGATTAGTTATCTTGGTGTGTGTGTGTGTGTGTGTGTGTGTGTGTGTGTGTGTGTGTGTGTGCGCGCTGTAACAGACTACCTACCACAGGCTCTGCAATTTGTAAAGAAAAGGAATTAGTTAATCGGTTGTGAGACTGAGAAATACAATAATAAGGTGTTAGCACCTAGCAAGAGCTGCTTATGAGTATGTGAACAGGAGCATTCATCTTGGCACTGCCTGGTCTACTGTTTATCTGTTGATTTATTGCCCCAGGATAGCCTTTTACACTCTACACAGTCAAAAGAAACCTTAAATTCCTGACATTTCTCCCTTTACTTTAGTGTAGGGATTATAGGCAGGTGCCACTAATCTTTTAACACCTAGTTTGATAAGCAGGAGCAGGAAAATGGATAAAGGACTTTCATATTTGATGTTATGAGGGGACTTTTATATTACATATTATCAACAGAATCAATATGTCTATGTTGTTACTAGACAGCACATGCACACAGTTAATGGTTTGTTCTGAATTAACTCTTTAGCACAAAGTAAGAGCTCTGAAGAAATACACAGTTGATATCAGTAGACACTCAAATGAACTCAGTAGCCAAAGTGCTTGAGTTCAGACATCCGGAGAATAGGGAAGGTGGAACTAAGAAAGATACAGACATCACACATCTCAGAATATGGCTGATTGCTTGAGAGTAGAAGGGAAGATGAAGCTTTTGTTCCCATCCCTGCAAAGCATAATGATGTTTGCGTGAGATGGAAGGAAATTTCCTGAGGTGAGTGTTAACCCACTGTCTTCTTGGGCCATTAGTTCTCAGAATGAAGCACAACTGAAATTCAGTTGTTGTCTCTATTCATTGGTGTTTATAGTGACCCAGTTATTATTTCAAACACAACATAGCTGAGGATGCTAGGAGTATGGATGCCAGGAAGTGGTGAGTATGGAGTCATTTTGGAGACTAGCCACAAGGCTTCCATAGCACTTCTCTCTGAACCCTTGAGCTCACTTCTGAAAAACTGCTTGGCTATGGATGGAAGGGTTTTGTCTGCCTTAGAAAACTCACATAGTGGCTCTCCAATCAAAGTGATGGCATTTAACAGTGGAACTCTTAATAATCATGGCAAATCTCATTACCTGTCAGTGTCCTGGCAAGAAGAGCCCCCCCCACACACACAGCAAGAAGACAACCTCCCATAAAGCAGGAAGAGGTCTCTGCATCTCTCCTGACCTTTCATCCTCCAGACTGTGAGGAACTTTGTTCATTAAGTCACAGGATTCTTGTCCTTTTTGCCACAGTCAGCTAAGCTGGTTTCATACGGTCTTCCATCACAGGGTCCTTCCGTGAGTTCAAACTGTGCTGGATCAGTTGAGTGATTCTATAATACTTTTAGTGAGGCAAATGAATGCACATCAGTGCTGACAGGGAATGAGTTCCAAAATCTATTATCAGACACAAAAAGCAAGACGCAAGATGGTTCTGTTTTAGCATCTCATAAAACTGACACACTAAAAGGGAAACAAATGATATTTACCAGGAATCATTTCAGGGAAGAAGATGAGTTCATATTCCTAATTGTCATGGTATTCTCAGCACTACTTGAATTTTCAAAGCATAGTCTTGTGTTCCTTTAGAAAATAATTTGATGTAAGAGGTAATGATATTGTGAGTGATTTTTATTTTTCCTGTAATTTTCTGCCTGAAAAATCTCATAGTACTTAAAAAAATAATGGTAGCAGTGATAAACACTGTCTTCTGTCAGTCAGGATATAAAACAAATCAAAACAACAATTAAAATAAGCACAATCCAGGCAGGATGACATTCAGTCTCTCCAGGTGGGAGGTACAGAATTAAACCAGTTACTTCACACAAAGAAAGACATGGAAAGCAATTGTGAGTAGTGGGCACCTGTGCTCATGGACACAGCACATTTCTTCTAAGTCCTGTTTCTGGCTGTGAGTCCATTCTCTAACCACCACAATAAAGCTAGGATGCATGGAAGAATACCCAGAAATCATGCCTGAAAGACAATCTGAATTCTGATTGAGAATCAATTCCTATTATCTTCTTGATGTAAAACAGGTTTAAAAAATCTTGCTTTGAAAAGGTCAAAATGTTTGTCTTAAAAATTAGAAGTTTTGTAGATGAAGCGGGTGGTAAGTAAAGGAAGGTTTTCAGCATAAACACCCTCTCCCCACAAAAGGCAGTAAGATGAGGTTCCACGTAACCAGAGACCTGTGTAGCTAGTCAGGCTGTTGGAGACAGAAGCCACCAGGTGGCGCCAAACTTCAGTTGGGACTCGGGATATTTGTGTTCGCAGATCTCTGTCATGGATAGATTCTGGTGTCTGAAGGCCAGTTCAATAACCTGGAATGAAGCCACCTCATCTTCACCTGTACTTTAAAAACCAGACCTGTGTGATCATGAAAAAATGTTGCTGCCACCGTTGACAGGCAACTCTTACAAATGAGTGATTTCTCACTAATGCTAGCACATTAACACCAGATCAGAATTTTCATTTCTATTCAAAGTGTTTGACTTGCCAGTTCCACTAGGCTGTTGGCATAAGGAAAAGAGGATATGGGAGGATGCTAAGTGTGTTCTTAAAGATAATTCTTAGGACAAAAGGGTAGCATTTTAGAAGGTCAACAGCCTCCCCCCCCCCATTTTCCACTGTCCTTATCACATGATCCATCTTGTGGGCAAGGAAAGGGGTGGTACCTAGCTGAACCAATGTAACTTTAGAATGCCCGAGCTCTGAGAGTTATTGTGTATCCATTCTGATGGGGGTGGAATATTAGCAAATCCCACCAATACAGTCAGCAAGGGCTTTTGAACACATTTGATATTATATCAAGTCAATAAACTGATTTATACCTATTCTATAGAGCCAAACTTCCTTTATCCCCACATAATCTACACTCCTGACTCACTTTCATTTATAGCAGATGCAAACATGAAATTAGATTAGAGTCTTGTTACTATCAGGGAAACGGCCAAAGTATAATTTAAATAGGGGCGAAAATGAAAAGCAAAAAGTCTCACTGCTTAAAAAAAAAAACCCCGCAGGTCCTCTGAGAGAAGCTGTGTTTCCTCAGGCCTGGTATCTACTGTTGGGTTTTTATTTCTGCATTGTAGAGGACATACAGTATGTGACTTTCTAAACAGAACTCACTGGCTGTAGCAAGTATAAGATTGAATATGCTTACCAACACCATTGCCAGCCACAGAAGAACAGAATTCACAGGGTTAAAAATCAATGCATGCCAGTTCATTCTGCTCACGAACTCTCAACTCTTTCTATAATGTTAAACTAAAAGTAAACGATACCAAAATATGCCAGTCTGTGTAACTTGTGTTCCGCCTTTCTCTTGTGGTAGGAAGACTTCCTCTCATTCTGTACCTTACACTCTTGTGGGTAGGAGTGGTCCTGCACTTAATTTTAATACCAAAACCATATATTCATTGCATATTCATCTTCTACCCAATTAATTATTTTTACAATCATAATAAAAGTTACCCATAAAACTCTTTTCTCCATCTCATTTTGTTCCTGAAGTAAAAGTAGAAAACCCTTGTTTGTATGACTTCCCTCGTGGCCCTGATTCAGAGTGACCATTTCTCAGATTTTGCTTTGTATTGTTAAGATTTTGTTTTTATTTTATGTGAGGGTATGCTGTGTGTGTGCTTGAAGGATGCTGTACCCTTTAAAGTTAGAGCTACAGCTGTGAACTGCGTGCTGGCAACAGAGGCAAAAATGCACTTAACCACTGAACCATCATCTCTCCAGCTTGCAAACATTCTTGCCTATTGAAGGATAGGAGTGGTCTAACTGACTGTGGTTACCACTCTACTCTAAAGTCATAGCCATGAAAATAAATGTTTATACTGGTTTTACCTAGGGAAATAAAAGTATACTATTGAAAAGTGACCTGTAAACAGCAACATTACATGTAAATAACACAGAAAACTTTTTTTCTTAACATCATCCAAACATTTCCCATAGGGATCACTGAGTGGTGGAATTGAGGCTTAACAAGCTTGAGCTATCAGTTGTTGGCATAGGAAACACACTGGGAAGAATGTGATAGAGTTCTATTCTCTGCTTACAGGGGTGTGGCGGGGGAGAGGGTGGGAGAAATAGACAATTAACAAGGACATGATTGTTAAAGATCGCAAAGCCTTGGAATAGGCAGAAGAGACTATGAAAAAGGAATTGTGAAATGTCACCTAACATACAGTAGACATTCCCACTTGGTGCTGTCTGAAAATTCATTAGTAAATTTGTATTGCTCAACTATGCTTTATGGAAATGAGTTCCTGGTAGAGGAAAAGAAAGATAGATTGAATGCCTATTAGACCAAGCCATCTACAGAAGACAAGTTAGGGATGAGACTGTTTACATGCCCACCTCCTTACCTAAGACCTCATTGTGGATCATAATTTGCATCAACAGACAGGTTAGATTTCCTAGCAATCAATCGTTCTATGCTTTTATTTAAAAAGAATAGCCATGCTTAGTCATTACCATGTTGAGCTGAGTGGGAGCAAGGATTTGAAGACAGTAATATTTAATTATAGAATCTGGAGTACTTAGAATAATAAATTACATAAATCAATGTTTTTTATTTAAGTTGGTTTAATTTTAATTTCGCAGATGTGAATTTTGTTTGTTTGTTTGTTTGATTGTTTTTTGAGACAGGGTCTCTCTAAGTAACCCAGGATGTCCTGGAACTCTTCATGTAGATCAGGCTAGCCCTTCTGCCTCTGCCTCCCAAGTACTGGGATCAAAGCCATGAGACACCACACTCTGCTTTCTCTCAGTGTTTTTTTCCCATTGAAATCTCTGCCTCTGATGAAAAGGCATACCTCTGTAAGAATCACCACATCTGCCTTCCTTTCATCTGACCTGCCTTCCTTTCAGAGTAGCACCTGTTACTACCTATGCTTTTGCTTTCCCTGGCAGAGCTCACGATGTTCCCTCTGCATTGTTCTGCCAGAGCACGGACTTGACCTTTTGGGCTCTTTGATACCATGTACCACCCTGAGAGTTACCTACATATGAATGTTACTTGTGATAGTGTGAGCTGAACACGGGTTTGGGAACCATTATACTAAGAGCACTGATGCTCTTGTTGTTTATCCTTTGTCTATTCAAACATTCTCTTGTAACTTCTCACATCTCCCAAGATGATCATGATTTGCCAGTGGTTCAGAAATCTCACATGCTGGCCTCTAATCTTAGGGCTTTGGGTGAGGGTATGAGGGCTTCAGTCAGAGGTTTCCTTACCAGCAAAATGCCAGATTCATACCAAGCCTGGTAATGATACCCAAATTGTTTATCTCTATTGGCTCCTTCCAGGGTAGCCTTCATCTTAGACCCCCTAACAACACAATTTTTATTGAGTTTCCAGATGGAGCTCACACTTTAGAGACTAGAGGGCAATTTTCAAGTCACTTACACTCTAAAGGGACACAAGCCCACTTGGGCACATGGCTCTGGCAGACCTTGCCTTTCTCTGCCATTCCCTCTGCCTTGCTAAAAGATTAAATTCCTAGAGCTGGTTATCTCCCGAGGTCTGTTCCCTTATTTTGCCACTTCTGCCTCCCGGGGCTGAATACCAAGGTTCAGCTATCAAAAGTCACCTTTGGCTCACCTAAATAACATGCCCAACTAAAATTAAACACCTCATCCTAACACGGTGTTTCCCATTGTACCTTTTTTAAATTAACATATTTTTGTTGATTCTTTGGGAATATTATATTTTGCACCCCAATCCCATCCATTTCCAAGTCCCTCTGTATTTGCCCCTCACCCATGTAGCTCCCTCCCAAAGGGGAAAAAAGAATAATAAAAATAAGATAAAAATAAAATGCAAATAGTATTAAAGAATTAACACAATACTTCATCTGTCTTTCCCTGCCTCTCTATTACCTCTTCACTCATCTTGGTGGCATTGGGAGCTGCTGTGTATCATGCAGTATATCCCCTTGTTCAAACAACTTCACTTGCAAATGTTCATTGTTCAATATGTTGTTGGACAGGTTCAAGGCCTCTGGCTTCTAGTACATCATCAAGGCTAGACGCCCACCAAAAGTCCTCTTGGTTAGTCTGCTGTTCCTGTAGGTATGGTTCCATAGAACCAGTCTCTTCCCCGGCTCCAGCAGGTCATAGATGAGGTAGATTTGGGGGAGTGCTAACTCAAAACCCTGGATGTGTGTACTAGTGGTAGCTGGGTTGTTCTGACTGGGCTGCTGGGATGCCCCACCCCTGCCTCTGATGAGGGGAGAAGCCAGCTCTTCCATAGCCCTGGTGAGGGATGGGTGGGGCCAGTTTTCCCAAGTGTGCAGGTACTTCAGCACATGGTTCAACACATAGTTTGTGTGGGTCCCTGTGGTAACACAAGCAATGGACATTAACACAGGCCCCAGATGCTGCCGGACTACCGACCCAGACATGACCAGCAGCAGCTTGAGTTCGGATGTCAACATGGGCCGGGTAGCAGCGTGGACTTCTCAGATCAGCAGCAGAGTGGTCCCCGGACTCGTACATGGTCCCAGGTGGCAGTGCAGGTCACCCCGATTTGTATGGCCCTGGAGATAGCATGACCCTCCAGTACCAACAGCCTCGTACCTTTACAAACTGCTGTTTCCTATGTGTCGCATCTGTCTCCTACCCTCCCCCTTCCCAAGACAAATACCCGGCTCCCTTTCCTTTGTTTTCTCCTTCTCCCTCGTCCTCTAGCTCCTGCATTTGTCTCTTCTTCCCTGCCCTCTGTCCCTCTGGGGCAAATAAGTCTCCTTGGAGCAAGAACTTGGTCTTGGGGGTCCTGAGCCGATACTTTTTTTTCACATTTGTGGAGCATTTGCACAGACCTTCCCTACTCCTCTTTGTATGCATTCTGGGGCACCAGCCTTGTTTCCCCCAGCTAAGTACATAATTCTTTCTACTCTTCCATTTATTTACTAATTACTTCCTAACCTTTCCTTTCCTTTTCCTCCCTCCCTCCCTCCCTCCCTCCCTCCCTCCCTCCCTCCCTCCCTCCCTCCCTCCCTCCCTCCCTCCCTCCCTTCTTTCTTTCTTTCTTTCTTTCTTTCTTTCTTTCTTTCTTTCTTTCTTTCTCTCTTTCTTTCTTTCTAAACATTGGAGCAGCCCAGAGCTCACTTTAGAGCTGTCTTCTTTTTCCTGGATGATGGTCTGCACTCTGACCTCAGGACTTTTAAGTCATCAAATGTGTATTCAATCTCCTGCCGGGAACTTTTTGTGTCACATACACACTTCGCTATAGAGGACTGTAAACTGATCTTCTTCTTTAATCCTTATGTTCCTCACACAGACCTTCTCATCAGTAGGGGACAACACCCTCATCCATCTACATGAGCAAAGCCTTGCGGGTCATCCTCCAGCCCTCCTCTCACAGTGCTCTGACTTCAGATAACACCCTACTGCATCACCAGGCCATCAAATTCAGGAGTCTGAAGTAGCCTAGCCTGGTTTGTATCTCTGCTTCTCTAAAGGATCCTTTGGGAAACTAAGTGATATCACATCATTCTCTCACTAAAATCCTTCCTGGCCCAATGTCTGCCAGGGAAACAAAGACCCATGAAGGCTCCTGGGTCCAGTATAACCTACCATTTCTTATTCTTTGTTGTATGACTAGACTTCTCACAGGGTGATGCAATACATATATCAACTAATTCTACATACAGAGCCCATGACAATCCCAAGTATAGATAACACCAAAGTCCAACTTGGTGAACCAATGAGTTGTATTGGTATGACAGGAATATATCTAAGGGGTTACTTCCAGGAGCAGAAATGACTCAAAGACAGCTGCATCACTAAAGCCCATCCCAGCATGAGTGACAACTCACAAAAGCTGGGAACCTAAAGTATACTGACCAGACTGCAGGCCACTCAAAAGATTGGTTGGTGTCCTTTCCAAGTAACTCAGTTGGCCTAAACCTTTCCCAGACTGCTAAGCTGGCCTTTGCATCTTCCAGGTAGCTGGTATGGTCCCAGAGTCCTCTTTGCAGCTTGACTTGTCTAAGAGTGACCATCAGCCATCTTTGTTTATTCCGGGAAGGGTGGGTCTAGTGAGTCTGGTCAGTTTCAGAGTTCCTGATTCTATTTTGTGTTGTTTTGCTTCTGCCTTAAGAAGCTTCCCTGGGAGACAGAAGGTTTCACACTAGAAAAACCTGATATATACCATCCTCTAGTTGCCTCTTCTTAGCAGAGTCCTTCTCCAGCGTCTTTCCTGGTATTGCACCCTTTGCCTGGAAGACCATACCCCCAGAAACACAGGTACTCTCCATCATCTGGCCTCCCTTCCAGAGAGTTGCCTGTTGTGATCCCCAGACCCCACACCCATCACTCAGTTTCAGGGTTCTGAGTCTTATTTATTACCACGTGACATGGTCTGCCTTTCACTTGCTGTTGCCTCTCTGTCTCTTCCGTTCATTTTATGTTCCACCATGGCATGGAGCTTTGCAACTTCTGGTCCCACCAAGAACAATGCTTGGCACATAGGAGGCATTTCACAGGTATCTGCTGAGGAAATGAATAAGAAACAGTAGATACTTCTATCTGAGTAAAGCCACCCCTGCACTCCCAGAGAGACAGTGTCATTCACTGATGCAACTTTCTACAAGTGACTTTTAAAGATAATTTTCTCTTTTTAATGTGCGCATGTCAAGTATTAAAACTCAAGCTGATATATGTGAGAAAAAACTACAAAAAGCCAAATTCTCCAGAAAATCAAATGTGCATAAAAGTTTGGAACAATATAATATTTGAAAAAGATTTGAGGAGAGGCCACATTTGTAGGTTTAAAAACCAGTGTGTGTGTGTGTGTGTGTGTGTGTGTGTGTGTGTGTACTTAATTTGAAAAGTTGAAGCCAGAAAAGAAATTTTCTTGTTTACTTACCTGCTGTGAAACATTTTGATTTGAGAAAAAATGGTCACCTGAAGCTAGGAGAGGCTTTATGCCCCACATAGTGATGTGTGGAAAGTACTGAGAAAATCAAAGCAGTCTCTTATCAACCTTAAAAATGTGTAAAGGACGTGCCTGGCCCTTCCATTATTCTGCTAAAGCATTCATATTCTCTCTCTCTCTCTCTCTCTCTCTCTCTCTCTCTCTCTCTCTCTCTCTCTCTCTCTCTGTCTCTCTCTCTCTTTCTCCCTCCCTCCCTCTTCCTCTCTTCCTCTCCCTCTCCTTCTCTCTCTCCCTCCTCCCTCTCTCTCTCCCTCTCCCCCTCTCTCTCTGTCTCTGTCACACACACACACACACACACACACACACACACACAACACAACACACGCACACCAGAGGAAAAAGTTCAGTGTTAAATGAGAAAAGTTGAGTAAAATATCATCCCCATCCTAGAATACAGCATATCTTATATAATATATATCATGTCATATCTGTATCTTACATACATATACATACACACACACAGGTTTAGGGCCTATACTTTTTCTGTCAAAGTGAAATTTCAAAGTGAATTAAATTGCCGGATTTTCAAAAGTGTTTTTCACAAATACATCTTTAACAGAGGATTTTATGAGACTAACCTTGAAGGACAGGCTTTCTGGTTTAATGATGCTGAGTATCTCAGAAGCTGATCTGGTCCCATGGAGAGATGCTGATACTGAGCAGGAACACCTGTGGAGGAAGCCAAATAAACAGAAGGGGAACATCCTCAGGTAGCCCTTATTGCTACATCTGCTGCTGCTAGTGATGCTCCTAGAACCATGTCTAGGTGCTGAAAACCACCTATAACTCAGGGGGATCCAACACCCTCTTCTGACCTACGCTGATGTTACAGGTACACACACACACACACACACACACACACACACACACACACACACGGAGACAGAAACAAAGAGAGACAGAGACAGAGAGAGACAGACACACAGACAGAGACAGAGAAAAAAAGCAGATGACCCTAGGGGGTCCTGACAAGATGTAGGTAGGTAAAGACACCTGCCACCAAGTCTTAGAACCTGAGTTCCATCTCAGGTTCCCCCATGCTGGAAGGAGAGAACTGACTCTCGTTAGCTGTTCTCTGACCTACATGCATGTGCTGAGGTGCCTTTCTCCATAAAACAAACAAACTAACTAACTTACAGCTTTTTATTCCTAGTCTCTTAAACTGCGGGTCATGAAATTTAATGTGGAGATTAGAACACTCTGGCACCAGTAAAAGGTTCTGAATGTGCAATAACAAACTATTAATTCAAAATCCAACATGCCACGATCTGAGGTGTTTCTTGCTGTGTGTGCCCATGGTCTATCACACAGCTTCATTAACACCTGATAATGACACACAACAAGCCACACCCTGGCGACTAGCAGTGCCTGCAGCAGCTCAGCTCAGGCTAGTGGGGGCCAGTGTGTGTTGCGCACTAGTGTTTTCTCTGCTGGCACAGTCTTTGGCTCCTATGCAGGCCCCGTGGTTAATTACAGACACAAAGCCTTTTCATGTGTCCTGCAGCCATTCCTCAGCACCTACCTATCAAATGAGAGCATCTCTCCATGGCACTGGCTTAGAATGTTTGCTTTTGAGAGCTGCTGTCCTGGGTTTCATTAGAAAACTGCCAAGCAAATTTGGGCTTGGGATCAGGGCAGGAATTCTGGTTCCTGAAATGGATGTAAACACACTCGTGCTGTTTGCAGTATTTATTTATCTGTGTGAAGCAGTGTGCTTGGCACTGGTGACTACAACACCAGCTTTGAAAGTTTTGAAGATGCTGTCTGTATCAAATTCTCAGCAAGGACTGCATCCTTTATGGAAAACAAATAGTACTTCTGCCTCATTAGTGCACAGTTTTGTTTCCATTCTGAATAAATGGCAGCATGATATGCATGATTAAAATTGCCTTAGCTGGCAGTGGAGGAGCACACCTTTAATCCCAGCACTTGGGACACAGAGGCAGGTGGATCTCTGTGAGTATCAGTCCAGCCTGGTCTACAAAGGCAGTTCCAGGACAGCCAGGGCTATTACACAAAGAAACCCTGTCTCGAAAAAACAAAACAAAACAAGCCTTAAAATACACTTTATCATGGTTTATTATAAACAAACCCTTGATTTGTTTAAGTATTTTATGTATCCATATACCGGGGGTCATAAAAATGTCTTTATCAAGAAGAGATCATAAGATGAAGACGTTAAAGGGGCAATTGCCCACAGAGTGTCTCGTCGCTGAAACCTTTTCAAATGCTTTGAAGTGTTTTGTACAACCGCCAGTTTTGAGACTCTTGAGGAACAAACTTTGAAGGGGAATTTAATGAAATGATCATAAGACTTCTCTTTCAACTGCAAGGGCTCAATCCAGAGCTTAAGGGAAAGAACTTCACCTGGAAAGTACTGTGGCAATGTGGATGAGAGGAACCCAAAGCAATCTGTACAATGGGAAAAGTTAGCCCCGGAGAAACCTTACAAATACTTACTAGCTACGTCTTTAAACTATGAGTCATGGGTCATGATCAGTCAAGTATTACTACTCTTCAGCTTTCAGTAACCAAGAAAGCAGTTTTTACTCTACCCGTGGTGACAGCTAGAAAAGATAAACTCCCACGCGAGAGGCAGTGGGAGTGCCAGGGAAGGCGATTACGGGCTGTGTGGGAAGCTGTAGGCTGCTGCGCACTTCATGGTCCCTGGCTTGACCCCTACTCACTTAGCCGTCGCATTACCACTTGGGATAATTTCTTACTCAATGTGGTCTTCCACTCCTTACATGTGGCCCATGCTTTCACAGGCCAGCTTAGCTTTTAAAATGAAAATTTGGGGGTTCATGTCAACTTGTATAGGAGATAGATTATGAACCACTCTCCTACATGTTTTAGTATTCAGAATGTATGTCTATGTTTAACTATATCGTTGTGTTGTCCCCTTTAAAATAAAGATGCCATGGACGAATATTTTACATTGGGCATTTCACTGGAAACTCCCTAAGGTTTTGGTTCACAGTGCCAAGGAAATGGAGACCTATATTTCATTGTTAGACACTGTTTCAGAACATTCTTAGAAGACAATGTCTTCCTTAACAGAAACACCAAATAAAAAAGGCTACTCTGAGTTTCATCTTAAGGTTAAGCAAATTTTTTTTACACATGCAAAAAAAATCACTTAATTACCTTAAAACCCAAATCATTTTAAACTTCCAATATGATATGTATATATATATATATACCTTTCATATATGTATTCATGCATACAAATATTCATGCATTTATATTTCTCTATAAGTGTATAAAAACATACATTCATATAGAATGATTAAAAGAATAATGAAGTCACTGCCGTTCCCAGTTATTTTTACTATTTCATGGATACCCAAGGAGGACTCTGATGCACCAGTTTGGCTGCAGATCTGATCCTAAGCATCCATAGCCTCCGTGAGTTGATGGGAGGCTGGGGCATCACCTGTCTTTTCTGTTTGGTTTCGTTCTTGTTGCTCCTGGTTTGTACAGGGTAACTAAATTGAAGGTAGTGCTATTTTACCAACAGTTCATCCCTACAACATGGAGAGACTTCTTGTTTATCCACAATTTTGGCACAAGCCCCTTTGCCCTTCTTTTCTAGAACTTAGCTTCTTTCAATACATCACTAAAGTGGTTTCTGAGAACATGAAGGAATTGTAGCACATGTCTCCACCTCCCTCAAGAGAGACTGAGGCCGTGGGTCTTCAGAGGGGGAGGCAGAGGCATAGCAGGATTTCACAAAGCTGTGGTATGGGAACGTCAGGCCTCCAGGGTGACTTCCTGGTGCTCCCTTCAAGGTGTCAGAAACCAAGTAGTCTTTCTGTAGCAGAGCTAAGAGCAGGCTAAAATTTTCATGAAGTGCTTTCTGAAGAGTTAGAATTCAAAGAGGCATGTCTTAGAAAGCAGCATACAGATGCTTCTCAAACTCCTAAATGGGCAATTACAGCTGGAGTAGCAGTGAGTCACACATTGCTCAGACAACATTGCTCAGAGGAATAACAATAAAATACCTCCCACTTCTTGAGACAGGCACCAGGAGCAGTGAGGAATGAGCCAGGCAGGGGAAAGCAGTCACCAGTATCCTATTTTGAGGTTGGTTTGGTTTGGGAGAGGTTTGTTGTTGTTTTGAGACAAGGTCTACCTCTATGTGCCAAGCTGACCTTGAACTCACAAGGATTCTCCTATCTTGAAACTATAGACATTAACCACCAGACCCAGCTACAACACATGTCCTGGACAGGCTGCGAAACCTGGAGGATCGACTCTATTGGCCTTCAGGCTTCCAACAGAGTAAAGTCTGTGTGCTCTGAATCCTCTGCAATCAAATGGGAATTTCCTTATCCTCTTGTGCAGCAAGAATTCCAGTAGGTGCTTACACTATCCTCCTAGAACATGCATAGGCAATAAAGGAGAGGAAGCCTGCACAGGACTGTGGGAGGTGTCCCTGGCACCTAAGGACCTCTTTCATTCACTGAGTCACAGAACACAGCTAGTCTGACAGCAGCTATTGTGTATGAATGGAGGAGGGATGCCTCAAATTTTTGAAATGATTAAAAATGAAAAAGGAGGCACTTTTATATTTCTCTTTTCTGTATTCCATGATTTTGAGTTGTTTACATGTTACATTGATCTTACGCTTGGCACATATAATTTAAAAGTTGAAAAAAGAACATTATTTCAGGTTTTGGGCTACTCTTGATTCTCTGGAACACTAGCATATTGTAAAATAGAGAAAATTCTCTTTTCAACTGAATACTTCATACATATCAGATATTCTTATAGCATACATAGTAAAATATACAATCACATTTTCCCCCAAGACCTATTTGCTTTATTACTCAAGTGTGCAAATTTTAATTGTACTAGTCATCCAACATTAGGTCTTTGATACTCTAGTTTCATATTTGGAAAAGTTTGAATTCCATAATTAAGATTATGTTAGACTACAATCAAGACTTAGTAGAAAAATGCAAGAGTCATATTTGTAGGATCTTCCCCTGTTATACATCGACATTAAAACAGACTATTGGGAGCAGGAGAGATGGCTCAGCAATTAAGAGAATCCAGCGCTATTCTAGAGGACCCTGGCTTAGTTCCTGTGCCAAAGTGGGAGCTAATAACCATCTGTAACTGCAGTTTCATTCTCGACACCCTCTTTACTCATACACATAAGATTACAAAGAAATAAATCTTTAAAGAATACCTGGCTTTAAAAATGGACTAATGATTTTGTGCCATAATACTGAGCTAAATAAAAATTTGCTATGTGATATTTGCAATAAAAACAGTAGATTATTTGACCTGAAGGGATATGCAGGTACAGTCTATGCCAATCTCATTTTCAAAAAAAAAAAACTGAAATAATCAGTGTTTTAATAGTTCTACTATTTAACAAGACTGTTAGATCAAATGCCACTTGAGAGTAATGCATTGGTTTAAATTAAACTTCTATAAATAGACTTTTCTCCTTGGTGTATAAAATAACTTCCAATGCAGGCTTTAATATTATTTTATGAGTTTCAAAGTGCTGAGGGGAAAAATTTACATTTACAATATATTTTCTGAGTCCCTTGGGACAAAACATTGAGGTCATTGCCTAACTTCTACTTAGTAAATAGATTTACTTTAAAATATCCATAAACATACCCATAAGCCATCTGTATACATCTAAGGTTTCTTCTATTCCCTGGTGCATGACTTTTGCAAAAGTTGGAGTTAAGATCTGAGGATCATGGGAAATGAGGGTCACAGACAGTAGGTGGAACTCACAACTTAACATCAGGAATTACTTTTCTCCTTTTATTTTTCAACTGAAAACAAAATATGTTATAAGAAAAATATTTCTTCAAATGGGATGTATATCATTTTCAATACCTACTAGCCATTCCATGAATGGGGGCTACAGACATTAGTCAATTGTAAAATTTAATGGATTTGGTCCAAATCCCTGATCTCTAAGTTAATACTCTCTGGGTGGTACGGAAAGAATGATCAAAGACAACGTTGATGTTGGAAACAGGCAGGGGTCCTGGATCTGAATGAGAAAATATATCCATGAGCACTGGAAACAGGAAAGGATACAATGGTGAGGGTAAAAGTCACAGGTGCTGAGTGCCAGAGCTCTCCAGGGGCTGATCTGAACCGTCAACACCTAGGATCCCTTTAAAAGCTACAGTGTCTTTGCAGTTGGCTTGCAGTGATAACTGGACATTGGTCCCAGACAGCTGTGATTCCCATTTACCCCCATCTCTAGTTCATCTCCATCATTTCTGCCATTGCAGTAAGAACATGTATGCCCATCTCCTGCCTCACATCTTTGTATGATAGATCCCCCTTTGGGGCAGAATAAGACAGAACAGAGGTTGGTTCCAAATACTAAATGTGATGTTTTAGAGAATCAACTCATGTGTTCTCAAATTCCATGTGTTCTACCCTGAACTGTCTTTTAAAAGCACATTTACAGGGCAATGGCTGAGGGCTGGGGCAGTTGCAAAAAATACATTAAACTGCTTTTTTCTTTGAAATGACCATCACCAAAACTTTAAAGTTAGCTAGGCCCACTTATCATTCCAGGTGCCTGAATATGATAGAAAATGACATTCCTTTTTATGCATCTGGAGGCTTCAAACTAACAATGAGATTTACTCAAAGCATCTTGGCCTAGGAGACAGTTGAACACAAGCCTACAGTATGATCTTACCAGTTTGATACTCGGTCCAGCCAGGGCTCCTCGTACAGCTGTTTCTGTCCTTAAGTCATATTACAGGTGACATCCTGAGGTTGTGAGAAAATTATAATAAATCTCTGGTTTGAATCTCTTGTGGAAACCATAAGCACCAAAATGTGGAGAGAGTCGTGGCCTCCTTCATGGGAGATACTAGAAGGTTGTCTGGTATTCCAGTTCTCAGACATCTGTCACCTAACAAATAGAATGTATTAGGACAATTGGGAAGGCAGGGCTTATGTCACATAAGTGTTGCTAAATTGGTCCTACCACTTTTTTAGAGAAACTTGATGTTGGTGAAATCTTTGCAAGTAGAATCTGCAATGGTATCTACTACCTACTAAACTTCAAATTCCTCTCTGTGATGTGGACGCTGGATGCTGTGAGGTCAAGAGGAGAAAGAGCCTGAGTCCATGGCACACAGGAAGAGAAAACAGTGTTTGGAATCTCTTCAGAAGGCACAGGAAGTAGAATGACACAGCTGTACAAGTCACACCTGTGCATAGTATGCACTTGAGACAGGCCCATTTATGGGAGTTCATTAATGTATGGCACAGGCAGTGTGTCTTTGGAGACAGGCAAGGCTGACTTCTCTCAAGCCTGAAGCCTAGAAGCTGCTAACCTGAGACCTTACTACTCTTTGTTTGGAAGAAGATGTGTCGGGGCTAAAGCTTTTGTTTCTCTAGTGCCAGCACTAATGTGTCTTGTCTTACTTCTTCAGTCTCAGTGTCTCCCTTTTCTCACCCTTGTCCTGACACTTGTGCCCTCAAGGCGTGTAAGTTTCATTTTTCATCAGTCACTTTAGACATAAGTCTTCAAGTTTTATTAAAAAATGTTAACTCATTTCCTTGTTTTTCCCCAAAGACAAATCACTGGACAGAATGATCCTTTGTGAACAGCACTGGTCACTTAGCTGGCAGATGGCTAGCCTATGCTGTTGTTGATGTTCAGAGACTTGGATGCACCGAAGAGATTATTCGAAGCTTCAGGGACCTGTCCTAACACTAATCTACCACAGCATTCTGTGAAGAGTCCAGGCTCCTTCTCCAGACCAAAGGGTGAAAAAAGTGGTAACTCCTAACACACACTCTTCTCCACCATCAGGAGCATTTCCATGAAGCTTACTTATTTCTGGTTTATAATGGAAAAACATTTCCTCTTGGATTGACAGATTTGAAATATGCTCCTACCACAGATGCTCATGTAATTTAATTTATGTGGTTGGTCATCCAATGAAAAGGCACATGGCTTGAGACACACTGATTCTTCCCCAAACTTGGGGAACTCTTCCGAGTTTGAGTACTAATGTTTAGGGCATGCCTCAGTGCAGCCTTCTGCCATGTTAACAGTGCTAACAACAAGGGAAGTTACATGTCAAGGTGCCACTATGCAAGGACAGCTTAATGCCAGCCTTCCTGCTGCTAGAGGCTGCGTTTTTTATTGCTGTTATGACATCACACTAAATGTCAGATTATTATAAAACAAGGTAAATAAATGTCATTTTATGTTAGTCAAAAGGCTTTTCAAAGGACATTCAAAACACTTTATGTCTTGAAACAATGGTGCTTCATCATTATGTTTAATAACTCAGATTAAGGGCAGTTTATTTCCTGTGTCCTGTTTTATTTTGGGAGAGGGGTTACTTGACTGCCTATGAAAACTACATGAATCATTTTTTGAATTATATTTTGGAAAATATAGAAAAACATAAAATTGTAAAAGCTCCTATGACTTTGACCCCCTAGAATTGATACTTACAAACCCTGTAATTTTAAATATATGACTGTAGGAATGACTAGTTAACTAACTTTCTAGTAAGTGCTCATGGAAGCGGAGTTACAGATGTGGCATCTTTTGAACTGGTCTCGATCACCTACTGTGCTGAGAGCTGGATTGGTGGAGTCAAACTCACGCAGCAATATCTGCCATTATTTACTCAACTTCATCCACTTAAAGAGTGAATCCACCGTAGAGAAATGGTATTGATGGCCAGTACTGATTACATTAGGTACTTTATCAGCAAACATTTCATTCCCAAAATGGTGGGAATGTCTATATATTTGTCTGACTCTGGAGAGTCATGTCATTGCTTAGGACAACTGTTTCCAGGGTGGCAATGCATCTAATTGTGACTCCTATAATACTAGTTAGGCAACATGGGGATTAACATTCAAGTGTCCTCAACCTAAGAAAATACTCAGCCATTGCTTTGCTTTATAAAGGTAATGGGCTTTTTTTCTAAATGACTTTAAAGGCTATTTAGATATTAGCCTAGGTGCTGGTTGCTGGTTCTCTCAGGGAAAGAAATGGTAAGATGAAAGAGAGGAACATTCCTAGAAATGAGTATTCAACCTGTGTGGTCCTTACAGTAAATTTTACTAATTCTAAACTTCTGTTTATGTGTGGTAGTTCTTTAAAGCTGATAGAATGTTTCCACTCAGTGGGCAGGTGGATTTCCTGCAGGACCCCAATTGCCTGAAGAGGTATGTTGTTTTCTTGTGTTTCCATTGCAACATTAGAGACTAAGAGGGAATCCTCTGTGGTATTTCACATAGACCGTGGACCTTTTATCTATAGGTTGTGTTTGTACTGAGAGGTAAATATTAATAGCAACTGGTAACAGAGCTACAATGGGGGAGTTCCCTGTGCATGGGCGGATTAACCTTTCAAAATACATGTTTCTATTTAAACCACTTAGTTACTTTTTGATTGGAGCCTTGAAGACAAGGACTCCATGTTACAACCTCCTGTGCCCTACCTAGAACTGAGAGGAACTTTCATATAGAGTATGGTGAGTAACACGACGTGTGCCTTTGCTTTCATTTTGCTTGAGTATACTCTAACTTTTCTTCTTAAAGTACTTGAACTTTGCTCTTGAAAATACTGTGTGATTATGATCCTGGGACCCTTAGCAACCAGAACACGGATCTATGTGTTCCAGTTGGGAAATGGCACAGAACTTGTCCCAAGTGTAGTTATGTGTGGTATTTTCCTTTAAGGTATTCATTTTAGAGCTTTTTGCCAGTTAGGTGTTTCTCCCACATGATGTAAGTTACTGAAATGAATGCCCTACTGCGTGAGTGCAATTTAGATCAGTTCTGTGAATGATAACCAATTTAAGTAAGCATATGAATAATTTTACTCCACTCACTTCCTTAGGGTATTACAGACTTTAGCAATACTGGTTAAATAGAGATCAATTAATTGATCCTTAAATGTGCTCCATGGCTGGAGAGCTTTTCCGTTACATTCTTCATGCTACCATGTAATCACGTTAACAGGGTTTTCTAAAATAATGTATTTTTTTTAAAGAATAAAGCTAATAGGTTTATTTAGTTAGTTTTTCCAAAGGAGATTAGAAAACAAATTTTCTAAGGATAGTTTAAATATGAACGGTCAATTGTTTTCAGAGGAAAATTATTTTTGTGTGGACAGAAGCAAGCTAGCTGTTGTGGGCATTGGGATAGAAAGTGTTTGTGGAGTGGATCAATTTTCACAAAATATTTTCAGATATATTATCCTCAGTATTTGGAAACATCAAGCATTATACACAGCAATATATTTTATAGCTAATCCTCCCATGTCCTTCTTCCCTTTCTGTCACCTCTGTGTCTGTATGACTGGCCCTATCTTTCTGTCTCTACCACAGATTGCTCATGCTTTGTCTCCATGAAGCATGCATTTAATCAATACAGTGTAGGCTCTCATTATGACTCTCCCATTAGGATGGCAGCCATTGTCTCAGTTTCCATGGCACGAGTGAGGCACAAGAAGAAAAAACTTTCAATCCCGAGAAGCTGAGTGTTGGGTTCAAGGAATCTAGCTCCCACAGTATACAAGGAAATGCTTGGACTAGAGTAGAGGAAACAAAGTTGTATCGCACTGGCCATGTCCCTGAGAAATGGGTCTCTCTCCAGGGATGGAGGAGGTGAGATGTGAGGAGGAAAAGACAGAGCTGCTTGGGTTTTGTCACCTGAACCCTTCCTACTAAAGATAACTTGATCCCCATTTTAACTAGTTTAAAATGTTGTTCTTTAGTGCTCTGTCGTTTAGCTCTTTATTAACTTATAATAATTACCTGTTTGTAATTGAGACGGTTCTGAATTTTTAAAATATTTTATGAAGGATGTTTCTTCTTATCATGGAAGAAACTCACTTTTTATACATATGTCTTTAGCCTTAAATAAAAAGACAAAAATAAAAGTAGGTTTCCTGGAAATTACACAGAACATGAGAAAAATCTATTTTATTTGAATTAAAATAGGCCCAAGATAAAATATCTCCATGGTTTTAAGATAAAAGCAACATGAGGGTGAACAGGCCTGTAGTGGACAAGAAGCCCAGTCTAAATGAATGAATCCCTTGGTGGATCTGAGCCCTTGGGTGACAGAGGACTATCACAGGTGTGCCTGTAGTTAGTGGCTTATCTTGGAAAGCACTCAAGGCTATGCATTCTTTTCCCCGGCTGATCTGAAATGTATAAAGTCTATAGGAAAAGACTTGGTCTCTAATGCAGATACTGGAGCAGGGTAGTAAGAAGATGCATCTGAAGGGAACTTGCCTCTTGCATTCTTTTGAATTTTGCCTCAAACTGAAAATAGGGAGGAGAGCTTCCTTTGGATGTAAATAAACATAGATAAGTTCAGTGGGTTATGTCCAGGTGACTCTCAGAGGGATGGCACCCTTGCCACTGTGCTCAGCAGCGTCTTTGGAGTGTAGTTATAGTCTTTTTCTCCAAGTTTTGTCCTTTTTCACAAATTCTCACTTGGAAAGTGCAAATTTTCTTGGAGAAAGTACCTTGTTTTGTTGATTTTCTAAACAAAACAGGTAAATTGGGTACGACAACCCATGAATACAATCCCAGCAATCAGGAGGTAGAAGGCTAGAAATTCATCCTCCATAGTGTAACAAATTCTAAGCTATCTTGGGATACATGAAACTTTGTCAAAAAAAAACCAAAACCTGTGGATTGCATCACACCTGCACATCAAACCCTCCCATATACCACTCCCCACTCTGCTTCAAATTCATGGCCTCTATTTTCACTAATTGTTATCACACACATACATACAGAGTCCTAAATATAACCTGCTCAGCCTGTATTCTGTTACTCATATGTTTTCAGCAATGATGGTTGAGCACTGGACAACTGACTGGTATGCTCCCCTCTAGGGAGGAATGCCTCTCTCATCTCCAGCTTTCCTTAGTTGCCTGTAGTTCTTTGCGTAGGATCGAGAGACCTCATGGACTTTTCCTCACCCACTATGGCTTGTCCATTGGTGTTGACCTTGTTCAGCTCCTGTCTGGGTGGTTATGTTGGCGAGATATTATGGCTCTAGCTTCTGATATTACTAAGAGACAAAAATCTCACAGCAAACTTCCTGATGCTTTGCTTCTTACAACCTTTTAACTCCCCTCTTCAGCAATGTTCCCTGAACCTTAGGTGCAAGAGTGTGTTCTAGATATATCCATTGTGTTCTCCAAAGAAAAGTTTCCTCAATGAGGGGTGAAGACTTATCTGTGGTAGGACAAATATTCATAGATTACTGTGAGAGAGTATGCTGGTTTAGTGAAGCAGTGGTTGTAGATTCTACTCCAGTAAGCATGACTTCACTAGCACTCAATAGTTAGTTAGGTTTCTAGTACTAGGCAAGGTTTCCTTCTTCCTGAATTCATCTTAAGTCCCATTAGAGAGCTATTGGTTACCACCAATGCATGTTTGCCACTACTGCACCTGAAAGCTTTTTGGGCCAAGATATCATTTATTGGCATCGTAATTGGATAGGACTGTTAGTTGCTTCCCTCCTTTGGAAGCTTGCATGGCACCTTCTGGTACCAAGAAAGCTAATCCTTAGGGATGGGACATTCAGGTCAGCTCTAGCTCAGGGGCTTCAGGGCCCTGTTTCTAAAGTCCATGATATCTTCAGCAATAGAAACTTACCTTCCATCTCTGGGGAGATAACCAAGGGCAACAGCAATAGACTGTTTGCTTTGGGAAACTCTTAGACAGCCCTAGCCAAAAATTCTAAAGAGGGCTTCTCATATCTGGTATTAGTGTTTTTGTTAGGTGATCTCTGGTCTACTGGGAGGAAGCACCATCAGCCCAACTGATAAAAGTTCTTTAAAACTGTGTATGTCTATTTATACACTAAATTATATGCATTACGGGGCTTTGTGGGTAAATAGTTAATAAAATAATTGCTTGTGAATTTTCTCAGACATCCATATTTTCTCTGCTGTATTTATCCCCTCCTTTTCCCCCAAGGAGAACCCCTTTTCCAACTTACCGTATCATATCACTTATACCTTGTTATTCCCCTTTGCCCCCCCACTTTCTTCAGTATTTAACCCTCCCCATTCCTAAAGTTCCCCCTTTTTCCATTTCCCAATTATGATTACTTGAACTCTACTATTCTCTATTTATTATTCTTCAGTCTCCCATCCTAGCAATGGTCCTGTGTTATTCTCCTGAGTTTGTAGTTGAATAATATTCCGTAGACATTTTCATCATCCATTTATCAGTTGAAAGACATTTAGATTGCTTTCATTTCCTAGCTATTGTAAATAGAGCATCAATAAACATGTTAAGTATCTATGGAGTAGGATATTGATTCCTTTGGTCATATGTCATGGTAGATTTGTTTTTTAGCTTTTTGAGAATTCTCCACATTGATTTTCTTAATAGTTGTACCAGTTTGCAATCCCACCAACAGAACAGGGCGTTACCCTTTCCCAATGCCCTCTCTAGCACTTGTTGTCAATTGTTTATTGAGTTTTGCCATTCTGACTGTACTATGATGAAATATTAGACCTTTTACTTCTTATTTTTAAAACTCTCTATTCATGTCCCAGGCCCTCTTTTTTGAATGAGTCATTTGTTTTGTTTTCTTCACTCTATTTTTTTTAGTTCTTCTTATATTCTGGGTATTAATCCTCTATCAGAAATATAGGTAGAAAAGAATATTTCCCATTCTTGGACTTTCACTTACCTGCTTGATAGTTTATTTAGCTGTGCAAGAAGTTTTTTTAATTTCATGAAGCCTGGCTTATCCATTGTTGGCATTAATTCTTGGGCAAATTGAGTCCTATTCAGGAAACCCTTCCCTATACCTATGTCATATCTAGCACTATTTTTGGAATACATGACACCCAGTTCGAAAAACCAAAGCAACAGATTGCCCTACATCCACACACATTCTGGTAGTACTAAGTGTATTCAATGGGTTTTTTAAGCACATAATGTGGTGGGGAATGATGTGGAGAGGTGAAACAGAGTAATTTCAGGAGAAAGAAAAAGGCTAGATTTGGCCAATAAACAATATATGCATGTATGAAATTCTCAGATAATAAAAACTCTACTGTAGTTTATTAAAGTTAGAGAAAGATTGTTCAATTTTAATGGAAAATGTGCATCCTCTTGAAATATGCCTTGTAGAGTGAAATATAAAACATATAAGTAGTATCAAAACCAATTCTTTGATTTATCATAAAAAGATGCATAGGATGTCTAATGTAGACAAATTAAATTTTGCCCAAGTATGAGTTAATATAGGAAAATAAATTTGTAATTAGAATATCTGCTGCTTGTATAAAGACATGAAATAATATTTTTAAATAATGACAAATATGAAGGCAAAACTTGTCTGAGAAGATCTTGCTTCTAAAAGCTGAAGAATGGATTCTCAACTGGCATCTATCCTGACCCTTATCAGAAGCATATGACTTTCATCAGTTCTGCCTGTCAGCAGTATCTGAATTGTTATTTGAATCTGAGAGATACTCTTCAATGCTGTGTGTAGAACCAAGACCTTGTGCTCTCAGCTTCATTCAGTTCTTCGTATTTATTTCTGTCACTCTGTCACCTGAGTACTGATCTGCAAGGCAGTTTCTTTGTAGCCCTGGTAAAAACACATAAAGCTCTTTACTGAAAACATGGCGGGGGTTAGAGTATTAGGGCTATACAGCAAAACCTTGTCTTGGAGAAACAGAATCCAAACATACCAACAGAGGGGATGTTGCAGCAGAGTGATGGACTGCTTTTCCAACACAAAGGATCCGTGGACCAATCTACAGGTTCATAAACAAACAAACAAACACCAGCCTGGTCTCTACCAACTTCCCTTGTAAGTGGATGAGAGTGCTTCTGGAGGAATTGGTACTATTAGCAAGGAGCCCAAGGATGGAGGTGGGTTTGGCTTACCTGTCATGAATATGAAAACTACGCATCTCAGGTTTTACCTTAGGCATACTTTCATAAAAAAGACCCATATTTAGTCTATTTCTAAACTTCAGCACAAAAATCTACGTTCATCAATAATTACATGCATAATAACATTTGTGTATCTTAAAACACACCTTCTCTACAGGCTTTTTAGTGAGCTTCAATGCATCAAATATGGTTTAAGTCCTACCATAGGTAGAGCTTTCAGTTAGCCAGTAAACACTAATGAAATCATGTGGTGGTGAGAGGAACTGAAGCTGTTTTAGACTGAACCATCATGCTTCAATAGCAGGATCTTCCTTTTGAGAAAGGCAAGCATTATATCTGTTTCACAGATGGAGGTTAGTGTAAATGGAAGCTTGCTTGTTGACTGTGAGAGACAAGGTGATATCCATAATCAGCCTTCAAATTAAAATGCTTAAAATCTAAATTTGTAATTTGAGGCTCTTTAACTAAAATTGTTCAGTATAAATCTACAGTGCAAGAGTATCTCCCAGAAGAGAGCAAAATAAAGACTAAGAATATGGGAACACTTACCTTGCTGTAAGACGAGGGATCATTCCACACACAAGACCTACTTTATAGGGTAGAAGTTGGTCATTTATGTGCTTTCATCAAGCTCATGTGCACAACAGCAGGATTTCAATAATCCTTGGTTCTCCAATTTTCATGACTTACAGTACTGGAATGAGTTTTTGATACTGTCTATAGATAGCAGTTTTTAGTAGATCAGGTAAGAGACTCTGTGTTTCCTGCTTCCTGACCCCTGGCTCATGGGCTTGGAAACATTTGGAATTGCAGTCTCTCATGTGTCAGTTTTACAGGTGAAAGAAATGCAGGTACCCTGATGTGACTGAGTTGTGGAGAATCTATGGAGCAAAACTTGACTGCTACAAAGCAAAAAGATTTCTTAGAAGGAAACAGGGTAATAAAAGTCCCCTGTTTTAACACCTTTCTCAGAAATATGAAATGGAAAAACTACCTCAAACCATAGCTCTTTGGTTATTTCTTTTGATTTATCCAAATGATGTGCAGCCAAAGGTCTCTCATTCTTAATTTCTCTTGAGCCATTACTGTAAATGAGACTGGTGTCTCAATTTCCTTCCCGCCAATTTGTTCCACACGATGAGCAACTTTGGTGTTAGGTAAGCATGAGACTCCTGTTGGCTAGAAAAGATACACTCTTTGGTTGCTCTTGTTGACTGACATTGTCATATTCTTAAAGCCCTGAGCAAGGTATGGTGATGTCCACCTGCAATCCTAGTACTCCAGGAAGGCAAGAGTTCTGGGGCAATGTGAGCCACATAGAGAGCCTGAGACTATGCTGAGCTACACAGGGAGACACAGTTTACAAACTAGCAAAGCTGAGCATCTGATTTTGCTCCCATTGAAATTATCTGAGATATTCTAAAACATTATACTGGTGCCTTACCTTTGTGCTTGTAAATTTAGGTAAGTTTCATAGTTAACTGATAGGATTTACTTTTCTAAGCAAGTGTACTACTTTTTCACGCGCACGCATGTGTGTGTGTGTGTGTGTGTGTGTGTGTGTGTGTACAACTACTGTGGGGCTTTAGGTATAAGGTCTCTTGAACATACAAACAGGATTTTTAAGTATGAAAAGTGATTTAAACTAAACATATTAATTTAAGGCATTATTAGGGAACTGTCTTCTACATTCTGTACCAGATGTGATGCAATTCCCTATAGATCCATCTCCTGCCATACTTGGTATTCAGTTCATTTATTCCATGTTTCTGAGACACTTATGTATCCTAAGCACTGGGCTGCATGTTGTTGGGCATTCATTTGTTACAGAACAACCAGCTCATAGAATACAAAGTCTGTTGTGGAAGAATAATTTAGAATGAACAACCATACATTCCAAAAATAGTAAGATCACAATAAATGCTGCCAAGAGGACTGAGAAAGTTGCAAAGTTGCACATTAAAGGACTTACAGAGACCTGGAAACAAATGCTTTTGTGTGGGGAAAATGAGTGTAGGGGGAATAGGGAGCACTGCACCTTGGAGGGACTTGTCACCATGGTGACTGGGGAGGAAAAAAACCCAGAAAGATTATAGCAACTCATTTGAAGGATTCTGAACCTTTCCAATGTGTTAGCTTCTGTCTCTGTGATGTAAGATCATAAAGATTTTTTATTATGTGTGCAGGAAAAGGACTGATGACAAGATCAAATGTGTTTTGAGAAGACAGCTGTAACATAAGACAGGAAATGGGCAGAGCAATCAGGATGTCACCATCGTGGCAAGTGTGGACTGTATTGTCAGTGGCTTGTACACATTGGAGAGACATTGTTTCTTATCAGCCAGCTTGACAAAGTATTAAATACACATAAATGTTTGACATATTAGATTGCAGTTTTCAGATGATACAAGTCCCCTGTTCTGCTTTGAAGGACCCACAGTCCTTGGTTCCAACCTTCGGTTCTTGGATGTGTTAGTTGTAGAGTTTTATATTTCTAGCTACCTTAGAAATGATACAGTCAGTCTGTGACTCTCTTGAAAACTCACACCAAGAGAGTAAAAGAATTAAGAGTTTGCATTTAATTAATTTAAGAGTCAAGCCAAAAACGCATGTGGAGAAACAAAACAAAATCTGTAATTTCTAATCTATTATGTGTTTTTCCCTTCACATTACTTTTGTTTTATTTTTATAATAATAGGAGAGTTTGACATTACTTATTATCATCAACATATTAGCATAAAATATTTTAAGCTTTGAAATTTGCAAAAAGACACCCACAGAATTTATTTTTAGAAAAATAAGAGCTAACTGAACGTTAAGACTGTTTCTTCTGTTCTCTCATGGCTTTGTTTTAATAAATTTAATGAATTGAGAAAAGAGATTCATTTACTCATTCACCACACCATATGAGCACCTGCTGTCCTTAAAGTTTCCCGACTCTGCAGGAGTCTGCCCACTCCTGGCTGAATCTGCCCTATTTCCCCAGTCTCCACCCAGCCAATGCTCAACATCGACTCGCCACACTCACTGTCTCTCTCAACAGAATAGGAACAGCACAAAGAGCAGGCCGAACGCTTGTTGGTTGAGCTGGTTCGTGTGTGTGTGTGTGTGTGTGTGTGTGTGTGTGTGTGTGTGTGTGAGAGAGAGAGAGAGAGAGAGAGAGAGTTATGTGTATGTGTGTTATGTGTATGTGCTACATGTCCATGCGTATGTGAATGCAACCGCTCATGTGCTCATGAGGGCTGAAGGAGGCAATGCTGTCAGGTGTCCTGTCTAGCACGCTCCATAGTGCTCCTTTAAGGCACTGTCTCTCACTGAATATGGAGCTAGGATGGCAGCCAGCAAGCCCCAGCAATTCTATCTCTGCTCCCCACAACACGGGGTTACAGATGTGCATGGCTGTTTCTGGTTTTTGGTGTGCTTGCTAGGAATCAGAATTCAACTCTTCGCTCTTACATGGTAGTTTAGTTCTTCTTCCCAAAATAATTGAGAATAATTATTTTTTAATTAACATATTTTAAGTGTAATGTACTATGTTGTGTGCACTATGTTTAAAAATCTTAAAAGTAGGATTATTATGTATATGTAGCCTAACTTGCATACCTGGGAAACTTCAAAAAGGCAGTCATTAGACTGAATTTGAATGTGACTGGAAAAATATCATAAAAATCCACAAGCACTATGTGCTCAAAAGGTATTATTGCTTTCTTATGAAGAAGCCAAAATTGCAATCCACAGGACTGATCAGAAGTCCTGGTTGGCAATGCTCGTAGATCCCTGTGCTAGGTAAAAGAGGCATATATTTAACTACTTAATACACTAAATTAATACTGACATCTTATTCTCCTATTTTAATAATGTTTTATTAACTTTCTACTGGTGGGTCCCCTTTGGGGTCTGTTAAAAAGCTTTGATGAATATTCTGTATTTTTATTTTCTGTGTATGAGTGTTTTGCCTGTGTGTGTATGCACCATGAGTTTGCTTGATGTCTTCCAGAGGCTAGAACTGAGCAATATATCCTATGGGACTCGAGTTACATATGAATGTGAGCCACCATGTGAATGCTGGAAATCTAACCCGGGTCCTCTGTCAGAACAGCGAGTGCTCTTAGCCAGTCCCTGTTACATATTCCTAAATGCTAAAATGCCACAAAAATTCAGTCACTTCCCTTATATATAAAAGTATGTTAATGAACATATATACATTTTCAACACAGACCTTTTAGACTGTTTTAGTAGTTTTGTATACAAATGAGTATAACAATTTGGATGATGGTTTAGTGCTTGCTAAGGATACATCATAATAAATGTCCTGAACCTGGTTAATGTTTAACTTTAAATTTAGTAAAGGCAGATCCTGAAATGAAGCAGACTTGCTAAGCAAGTATAATGATCTACAAAGGGAACACCCCAGAGAGAAGCACATGTTGTGGAGATAAAATCACTTGTCAGCTTCAAGTACCTCCTGTCTTAAGTGAAGGTGTCATGCCTCTTATGATATTTATATTCTGACACATTCCGACTTGATCTGCACACATGTTTCCGACAGTGCATCTATCCTCTACAGTTGAATTATATTGTGAACTTCTGCTTAAACAATCAAATAACTTACGATCTTCACGGGTGTACTGAACTCCATCCAAGAACTGGTTGAGTTAAACACAAAGCGCCATCTGCTTCTTTAGCAATGTAGAGAGACTCCTTTGTGAAGAGGAGGAAGTGAGTGGGGTGAGGAAGAGACAGAAGAAATTAATCCAGTGACCGGAAGGAAGAAAGGTGTCTGCTTTTAGCTTGAGAGGATGTCGTCAACCACTTGGGCATCTTTCCTCCTGTGGTCTTTAGTGCTAAATCTTTTCATTCTAAGTATTATATCTGATTTGCGATTTGTTTCACTATGGAAACTAAATTTTGAAGCAACTTTAAGTAAAATCTTAATCTTTCTATTTTCCTATTTCATCAATTTGTGAGTAAAAATGCAAAAATAAAACTATGTAAATAATCTACTAAAAACCTGAGCAAACCACTGTTGGTGACAATGAAGGGTAACCCCCTACTTTTAATTGACAGGAGCATTTGTCTTTCATTTCATCATAGGCAGCTAGTATATGGTTGCTTTTCTATTGTTAGGGTGGAAAGTTCTCACTGTGACCCATACTGGGATATGAAAACAAGAAATCCCTGATTTGGAACCTCTAAGGCTTGTCATCCTATTTTTCTCAACAGGATGATGTATTCTCTGAGACAATCTCAATATAGCCTTACCTGAAATCACTATTCAAATAGAGTCTTAAAAATAATCATTCATATCTACTTTGACACACTAAGCTGAGTCAATATGATCATGAATTAGGATGGTGAACTGACCTACCTCCTCAGAAGGGACCAAAATAGCATGATAACTACATTGACTTTATCCTTGCGTATTACATATACTCAGGGAAATATGACACTGTGTTTCAGTTTTTTAATTATACAGGAGTAGTTACCATCCAGGAAGGCACTCCAGCTAATAGCAGTCCTGTGAGGGAGTATACTTATCACCCACACTTATAACCCCCACAGAAGAGGAAATGGAGGGGCTTGAGAAAATTAGATTCTTCCCAAGGACCTTCTCATCAACACTGCTGTTCTTGCTCTGTGACTTAAAATGTACTGGGCTTGGGGTGGGTGGGTGGAAGTAGCTCCTGGATTTCCATCCTATGGTCTTTTTTAAAGAAACTTGTATTGTTCATCTTGACTTTCTTCATCCCATTCATCAAACTTTAATGTAGAACTTTCCCAACTATTTTCAAAAGAATATACCATAAATTATAGAGGTGATTTTAGAAAAGGCTAATAAATTGACAGTAACCTTGATGGAGAGGAATTAGATGTATCACAGTGAGATCTTTGTTACATCAGGTTATTGGTAAAAAGATATCAGTTCTTCTAGGCAAAATAGTGGCCTCTTCTGCAGGGCAGGGGGTGGATGTCACAGACACCAGAAAACATAAAGATGAAAAAGTCAGTAGTTAGGCTTGGGAAGATGGCTCAGTTGGGAGATTGTCTGCCAGATGAGCTTAAAGACCTGAATTCAGGTTCCCAGAACCCACTTAAAAGATGGCTGTGGTGGTGCACATTTGTAATCCAAAGATGACTGTGGTGGTGCCCATCTATAATCTAAAGATAACTGTGGTGGTGCACATCTGTAATACCAAGCTGGATGTGGTGGTGTACATCTGTAACTCGAAGACGGCTGTGGTGGTACACACCTGTAATCACAGTTTGAGGAAGGCAAAGACAGGCAGATCCTTGGAGGCCCCTGCCTAGCCAGTCTAGCCAATAAGTGATCACAGATTCAGAGAAGGACCCTGTCTGTACAGATAAAACGTGGAGCAATGAAGGAACATAACCAACAACAACTTCTGACCCTTGCATGCAGACAGGCACATATTCCGACATGAACACATGCATATACATTATACAAACACACTCACAAATAGATTTTAAAAATAAAAACAATTCTACACTCATTGGGTATATAATGAGCATTATAGTCTAAAAACAGTGTGGTTACTAATGTGTTAGTTTTGTATCTAGGTAGTTAACAAAGCAGAAACTTGACTAGTTGTATTTTTTGGTACTTCAGGGAAGTCCAGTTTGTATGCACAAAGGTTAAGAGATTTGGTACAAAATCCTCCTACCTTTATTTTTTCATTGTTTATTTAGTATTCACAAGCAATTTTTAATTTTACTTACTTTTAAATTGGCATACAAAACAACAGGTTTCTTTATGGCATTTTCATGCATAATATTTTGACTGACACTTCTATACCTTCAACAAAATTTCTCTTACAAAAAACATCATCATTTTTGAGGTGGTGGGCTGACCAACTCAGCTACCACTCATACCCAAAGCCGGGGATATGAGTTAGCATCCCAACATGAACCCCATCTATGAATTGTTGGGCATATGAAGGGGATGAGACTACAGATCCAAAACAGCAGGCTCTCCACAACATAGGACAACAAAGGATATCCAAGGGGAGCCCATTATCAGTTGGGTGGGATAGCAGAAGCCAGGGGCCTCAATGACTTGTGGCAATGAAGTCTTGCAAGTAAACATGAATGGACTAGAGGGTAAACTTTATGACTCAACAGTCCATACTACAGCTCTCATGACAAGATCATTTTCTCCCATTTGTTTGTTTTGGTTTTTTGTTTTGTTTCTTTGTTTTGTTTGGTTTTGACTTTTCATTTAAATTTGATTTTGTTTTGGGAAGATTTCAAGAGCAGAGGGCAGATGCGAGGGGTCAGAGAGATAAGTGGGATCAGAATACATGATGTGAAATCCATAAAGAATCAAGAAAAGTTTAGGAAAAATCATCATCTTCTGTGTCTAGCTTGGTTATTTCATTTAGGATCTGTTTCAAGTATTTAAAATGTTTAAGGAGGTAAAAAATAACTTGAACTACATTGTAATAAATGAAGCAGCTATAATCACAGGTAGGAGCTGTGTGCTCCTAGTGCTATACAGGCTTCTGACTCAGGAACTCTTGGCTGGTATTTTCTCTGTTGTCTGTTAGTCTTCATACCACCCAAGAGAAATTCAGTAATTTCATGATCACCCAGTGAAGGGATCAAGTGAAGTCCTCAGTGAATGTGTATTTTTTGACATGGTCATGACCATGTCAAAAATCCCAATGCCTCAAACCCATGAGAGTTTCAACGCCTTCAAGTGGTAAAGCTCAGAGAGATGACAAACCCTTCCTCTGTGCCAAGTGGGAATGTCAAGTGTGTGCAGAAAATGTCAGTGGTAGATTTCTCCCAGCTTTCTGCCTAGATGTCTACATCCTGAAGACTACTCTCCTACAGAGATTTCTCCTACCAAGATTATCTAAATCTGCCTTCTTGTTTAGCTGTATATACCAGCACTGCTGCCTTGTTTATCTGTACACAATAACCCTGCCTCCCCATTCACTGTATAAAACAAACACACTGAGCTTCGCAGGGACTGCAGCCTCTCCATCAGAGAACACAGTCCACCTGATCCCAGCTCTTCTGTGTTTGGGTGCTCATAATTTCCCATTCTCTCATAACCTCTAGTCAGGACCCCCAGCCATGCAAGGATGTGACAACCCAGCAAGACAGACTCTGTGCTCTGTTTGCTCTGTGAACATTTTTTGAAGAGAGTATTTCAGTACAATTGTTTGTCTTGGGCCTCAAGGTTACCCTACTCTAGGATTTAGTGGAGATGAAGTCTGACAGTTTCTTTTCCACGTGTTATTTTCAAGACCTCCCAGAATCCAAATAATGTGATGATATTGCCTATGACGTCTTTTTATGAGGTTTCATTTATGATGTAAGAATTAGAGTTAAAATCAGTATACTTTTATTTTAAACTTAAAATATTGGCTGTATAATATGCAACTATGGAAGGATAAAAATGAAAAAACTAGGTATCTAGTCCTCAAACAGCAGTTGACTGGCTAGGTTGTTTGTCTCTCTGGGCTTCTGCTGCTCCTTTGGCCCTGGGTATGGTAGAGTTCTTGATGCCTTAGTTAAACTAACTGCATATTCAAAGGGTTTTTTTTTACAAACTTATTTATTAATTCTTTTTTTTCCAAAATCTCAGACATCTAGAACTGCCAGAGTAGGCCTTGTCGCCCCTCCTTGCCAGTGACTATGGGGAATTGTGAAACATCTCTGGAGCATCATACAAAAAAGAGAGGCAGTTGTGCAATTTTGCATAATTAGGAGGGGAAAAAAGCTACACTAGTTGGTGGTCCAGTTCCTGCAACAGTTCCCAGATGCATCTGCTTTCATCTGCTAACTGGCTGCTATGGTGGTAACAGATGACTTTTAAACAGCTGTCACAAGCTGAAAACAAAATGAAACAAAAAGCCACCCTCCCACACTGTGTCTAGGTAGCTGGCCAATAGCTGAGATCTGGGACAAGCAGAAACTTTGGGGGCTTGTTTTTATAATTCAACAGAAACAAACAAACAAAAAAAAACTTCAGACAAGTTGCCCATAGCAACTCCCTACATGTTCTAAAGGGATAATAACAATTACTAGTTGCCAGAGGCATTTTAAATGTGTTAATTGCCTGCAGGAATTGACTTTCAAAATATACATGAGTTTTCCAGTTCTTTAAAGTCAAGTGTCTGCTGTGTTCCATCTGAGGCATCATGCTGCCGGTATAACTTTTGACACAGTTTGGGTGACTAAATAGTAATTAATATTTAATAGAAAAAAAGGAAAGTAAAAATGTGTTTTTTAGTTGTGACATCATTATTTCTGTTATTCTAAAAATCATGGAAATAATTACGAATGCCCGTTGAGCAAAATCTGGAGTAAATGGTATCCTGGGAAGAAAGGCCTTGGTAGTATTGGGCAGTTAGGCGCTCCTGGATAGCTTGTCCCTACAGTGTGGCTAACTGAACTGCAAACATGTCAGTCTGAGAGCTTTAACAGTTTATGCCCTGCATGTTGGAATGCCCAGCCTTCTTCTCTGTGTTACTGGATGGCTTCTCTCTGTCATCAGAATCTTCCTTAGCTGAAAGGCTGGGCCTTTGCTTATACTCAGTGCATTACCCTTTCTCTGAAGCAGGCAGAAGCACACTTGTGGTCTGTCTTCTCATGACTAACAGCGCTGAAAACAACACACGAGAATAGCATGGCTTCTGATGGAAACTGCATGTAACACTTACCAGGTGGCTTTCTCTCTGAGACTGATAGACTCTTCTTCCCAGGAGACACATCTGAGCCTTGGCTCCTTTCCATTTATATATCTTGTCTTTTAGATTCCACGTCGACACCTCACAAATGAGAAACATAATGAGATGCTGGTAGCAACCACCCGCCAGTGCGAAGATTATGAAAGGTAACAGCAGCATTTTATTTAGAGGTTACATTCTGCTAATGGGAACACTCTGCTTTCAGCTGTTAAGCACTCTGAGGAGAATCTACTGGATGGAAGTGAGTGGGGTAGATAAGAGGGAAGGTGGTGAGCGCAAGCCTGAACCATTTGAGTTTTTATTGTATTGTCTTCTTGTTCACTGTCATGATTATTATGAAACAGAGAGATGAATACACACAGAGGAAAGAGAGAGAGAGAGAGAGAGAGATGGACACACACAGAGAGAGGGAGAGAGGGAGAGACAGAGAGAGAGAGAGAGAGAGAGAGAGAGAGAGAGAGAGAGAGAGAGCTGCATGCCAAGGCATGAGTAGGAAGGTCAGAGGACAACTTTGAAGAGTCAGTTCCCCCCTTCCACTGGGGTCAGGGGTCAAACTCTAGCCATGCAATTTGCACAGCAAGAGTATTTACTGCTGAGACATCTTACTGGCTCTTGGTCTTCATGATCTGAACACATTTTCTTTCATCGCTATCCAAGAGGCAAGAATCATGGTAGGTCATGGAAACTGCTTGATTTTTAAAGTAATTGGTGAAGTTCCATAAAGGAGCTTTTGGCTGGAAATGATTTCTTGTTAGTCCTACAGATTTCGCCTAGAGAAGCAACTCTTCCACTAATAAGGTGAAGGAGTATCTATTTCCATCACCTGATTTGCTTACTCCTTAGCTCAGGTTCAGGGTGAGAGGTCTGCTGCGTCCCTTCCTCACACCCTTCATCCTATCAATCATTGAAGGGGTTTCTCCCATCTCCGTCTAGTCACCAACCCAGTGACTAAATCTCTCTTCTCCCTTGGCACCTTTTATGTGTAAGATGCTGTGCTAACTGCTTGCAGGAGGCAGAGACACACCTTTACCACCAGCTGCCCCTTGTTCAAGTCAGCTGTTTCTGTGGGTTAAAGAAGCCCAGTTTTGACACCTATGCTCCCTCTCTGTCACTGGGTTCCTTGAGTTCAGCTCAGTGTAATAACTTTCTTTTAAACAAAAATTTAGACTTGACTTTATCTATTATTGCATGTGTGCGGAGATCAGAGGACAGTTTTATGGAGTCTGTTCTCTCATTTCCACTTTCTGTGGGTTCTGGTTGTCTGGGTTACACAGTTGAGCCAGCTTGTTGGGCCTTTAATACCTTAAAGGTGAGAGATAGCTAAAAACGTATTAAAACTCAGATGCTTAATGTTGGTTTTCAACTGGAAACATCCGCGGGACAGGAGACATAATTCAGATTATGAGTTTGTGAGCAAACTACTTCTAATGTGACAGGGACAGGGAACCCATGGCAGGAGAGTCAGCCAACAGTGTCTACAACTGTCCAGTGAGAAGACCGGTAGCATTAATATGCAGTGGCGTTCACAGTACCCCATGTGTGTGCCGACTCTGGCCCATTTGTGCTCTCCTGTCTTCAAGACACACCTGCTAATATTTGACCATTAGATATTTATTTTGTATGTTCTAATTACAGCAATTACTGTTCTATGACTCAAGCAGTTGAGATAATCCTAAAAGCAAAAACTTCATTACAATAAAATAAAGTTTTCAGCAACCTTAGACAGTCTCTCCCTTCTTTTAGAGAGGTACCCAATAGTCTACATAGACATTTGTTTGTCGTCTATTTTTGATGATCCTGGAGTCTTGTGTACGAGATTATAAATAGTGTATGTCAATTACTTAATATAGAAGTAAAGTATATAAGACATTTGTATACTGAGGTTTTTTTGTCAAAAAGCTTGTTTTCATTTTTAAAATGTATCACAATACTGATTTCTCCCATTCTCCTAAACTATTTGAATTCAGTGACTTTCATAAACACACTGACCTCAGCTACAGAAAATTTAGTATTTTGTTATGGACTATTTATCATTCTGCAACAGGGATGTGTGTGTCTTGCCTCCTTAGTCAGATTTTATCTACCAAGGGAAAGAGTCATCATACAACAACAGAGCTACAGTGAGTTTTTATGAAATAAAGATGTGCAGTCTGAGGATTAGTCATAATACAACCTCTGACATTAACAAAGACAGAATGAGTGGAATAGGAGTGGGGGGGGCACACCTGTCCCAGCACTTGGGAGGTAGAGGCAGAAGTCTGAGATCAGCAGAGGCAAGATAAGACCTTGTTTCAGAAAACACAAACAGAATGAAAGAAAGAACTGGGATAAGGGAGACGTGGGAGGGAAAATGGAGACACCTGGTGTTTAAACAAAGAGGAAGAAGACTCCTGCCCTCTCTCTTTTTTGCATACTCTCCAGAGTCTCATCCTATGGCTTTAAGAATAAAATGATTCCCAGCTTTCAGACTGTGCCCCCCTTTTGTGGGGTGTTAAACTGGTTTGCTACAGCTATCCTCCAAACTACTGTTAACTTGCTATTCACCATTTAAACACTAAGTCTCTCTGTTTACCCTGCCTGAAAACCACACAGACTCAAACACTTTGAATCATGTTCATACAGTGTAGAAAATTTTGTCCTTCTGAGAAAAAGAGAGAAGGATGGGACCATTTTAGACTATTTCTAAGATGTGTGGATAACTAACAGGTTAACCTCTGTGGCATATGTGATTAGATGTGTAGAAAGAGGGAAGAAGGGATGAGGCATACGCTACAATTGCATCTCTGTCCTGGGGGAAGCTGGATTGGAAGGAAGAAGTGAAATGACAGCAAACAAGGTAGAAAGTAACACAGTTACTGGATTAGCCATCCCTCGCTGCTTCTGAGCTGTCCTTTTTAGTGGAAACATTTCCAGTTTGCATTCCTTTACCAAGCTACCGTTTTTGTTTTGTTTTTTGAGGCAGGGTTTCTCTGTGTAGCTTTGGAGCCTATCCTGGCACTCTCTGTAGACCAGGCTGGCCTCGAACTCACAGAGGTCCGTCTGCCTCTGCCTCCCTAGTGCTGGCATTAAAGGCGTGCACCACCAATGCCAGGCCAAGCTACTTTTAAAGGAAAAGCAAAGATGAGGTGGAAAGAGCCTCGATTCTCTCTCTCGTTCTCTCTCTCTCTCTCTCTCTCTCTCTCTCTCTCTCTCTCTCTCTCTCTCTCTCTCTCTCTCTCTCTCCATCTTGTAGACAAGACCAGCTTTGTCCTCACGGAGATTCACTGTGCCCACTGTGCCCACTGTGCCGGGGTTAAAGGCATGCACCGCCACACTGGGCTCACAATCTTGATTCTCAATGTGAGAATACAACACAGTTTCTATGGTCCACAGTGTTTTATAAGCAGCCTCACTCAGCGTGCTAGGGATCCTGAAGTCAGGGCTTCGTTTTACTTTTTTTGTAAAGCAGATGTTTTCCTGATTTTTGTTATAACATTTATTTTTTAGTATTTTTAAATGGATTATGCGTTCTGAAAATTACAGTTCCTTGCTAGGCTGTAACTAGCAAGGAAACCGTAATGATTCATCTTAGTCTAAAGCAGAGGTCATCTCAGAAGAAGGAGGTGAGTGTCAGTTCTTGTGAATTGCCTGGCACTGAACTCCTACTATAGCACTCTTTGGCCCTGTAGTATACACAGTCTGATACCAGCTATTCATGGAGCAAACCCTGTCTTCTGGTAACAATACACTGCTTTTTAGAAACCCTTATGGAGCTCTTCTTTCTGCACATCCAAAGCATTCAAGTCCTTTTGTAAAACATTGGTGTGCTTTAAGAAAATCAAACAATAGGGTGTTTTTTCCTCCATGTGAATAGCATACTCACTTCCAGATGCAGTGTTTAGCGGCCAAACAGCTGCTATCTATTTAAAAAATCTCTTAAAGGCCCATTTATTTGCTCATAAAGGGAAGAGAAGTGTAAGTACGTTTATGGGGTGACAGGCAGATGTTTTGGTTGGAACAGGACAATGGTGGTGGTAATCAAAAACTAAAACGATCTCTTTTATGGCATTGTAAGCAAGTATTTTGGCCTTTTTGTTTTTAACCCCCTCCTTTCTTGGTTAAAAATTTAACTATTATAGACAGGCAGAGTAAAGGGGCTTCTAAATAGATATGTCCTCTACTGCAGAACATTGAATTCTGTTTTCTGCAGAGGAAAAAAATCTCTTTTGAAGAGCTGAATAAATACTGTCATGATACAAAGAACATAATAGGTCATAACTGTTTTACAAATTGTACTAATTTATTTGTAATAGAAATATGTCAATTTTTCAAAAATTATATAATATTCCAAACCAATGAACACACATCAATCCCACTGAATTGCTGACATCACTTTAATTGAGTTCTTTTTTTTTCCTTGCAAACTAAGAAAGACATGTGTCAACCATGTGCTTATGTGCAATATAACAAATGAAATTCATCTTTGCTAGTGGATAGATTCACAGAGAACTGAGACAAGCGGTTGGGGAATTGTGTGTTTTTAGTAGGACTCTGCAAACCTCCTTGTAGAAATGTTTTGTGTGTAGATCATCCATTTCCGAGGCCCCACTTGTATGGAAAGCCCAAGCAGCTATCAGTGATGTGTCTTTGTACAGATTTTAATATTTTTTGCTTGCTCAAATTTTGGACCCAGTATAGCAATCCCTTGTAAACTTGTAAAACGTTTACCATCATCCAGGAAGTGTTTAGGGATGTTATTGGAAAGAGTAGACCTTTCCCAATAATTAACTATGAGCTTACAAAGGACCCTCCCTGTCTCTTGCAAGTATGGAATTCTGTGTCTGGGGACTGGAGACTGCACGGTTTCTCAGTGGAATAGTTTTGATGAAACATGAAAGCTTAGCGCTGGTGTGGAGGTCTGCACTAGGCAGTGGCAGCACACACAACACATAGCTAGGGAATAAGTTATAGCTCTCTCTCTCCTCTTTCAGCAACTCTGAGTCATTCTTTTGTTGTCTGAGGTTTCAGAATTTATGATGACTTGTCTCCTCCAACCTGATACATACACAGACCCTCTAGGGCAATAACACTTCCTCTTTGGCTGGAATCTGAGGCAGATCAAAACCAATCACCAAGATGACCGACGCCGTACTAGCAAAATTCCAGTTTTCAGGGCAAGTTAGACACATGAAATCAAGAACACGTTGCAGTCTTCTGACAGGAGGCTGTGTGAACACACTGAAGAAAGAGTAGGTAGAAAGAAGGAACAGACTTCAGGAAACTAAGTTTGCTTTTGGTTTCGACAGGTTCCTTTTTTAAAAACATTAGCAACCTGAGGGAACCAGGTTCTCTTCTCTGGGGGCTTCATTCAGTAAACTCACAAGAACCTCTGCCCAAACGTGGCTTCACTATGGAGAACAGGGTATATACTTAGAAGTTGTCTGAAATACATTTTTACTCTTCCCTTTCAGAAATTTTTATCATTTGCTAGATTTCTATTGACATAGACTTTATGTGACACTTTATATTCCAATGCCCTCTCCTATTAGACAGGTGTGTAATTACTTAAGTCATACATCAATTCATTTCCAAGCCTACCAAATTAGGAACAATTTTCTTATTTACATCTAGGAAGCATTTCTAAATAAATGATCTTTTTGTTTTTCAAACCCAATTATTCTCATTGTTCTTATCATTGAGATTTCTTTAAACTATTTATATTCAGAGATCTGTTTTTAATTGTCACAGAAAATACTAGCATGTTAAAAACAAAGTTTAGTTTGAGATGCAAACTGATTGTGGATTCGCCCTTTTGCTTCATTTTTCTATTCACTATTCTAAAACACAGCAGTAGTCTAAACCCTCACACATAAACCAGAAATTAAATACAAACACCAATAATAAAACTCAGAGATACTTTACATCCCATAGCATCATCATGATTAATTAGAATCTGACACCATTGAGTAATCACTCTGTAGGTTTGTATAAGGTTGTGTACCATTTGGAAAATTTCAAAATTAAAGTTCTTACACATAAATGAGCTCTTTGGGATAGTTCTTCATCATTTACAAACACATCCTGCTGCTTGGTTAGCTGCTAACTGAAAATCTAGCAATCATAGTGAGTGAGTGACAAATGACAAGTGTCCTGTATTCATGACAGCTGTTCACTTCTCTGAATGTACAAGTTAACTTGACATTGCCATCTTCTTATTCTTCATGTCTTCTACTTTTAGAAGTAATTTTGTTTTTCTAATAATAAAATTGGAATATTGTTTATGCCAGTTATTTCTGCGTGTGCCAATTCTAAGAAGTGCTGTATATATGCAGAAGGGTTAAATAATTGTGAAATAGACAACAACAACAAAATAAACCAAAAAAGCAAAACACCATTTGTGTTTAATCCCTCATCCAGCTTGACTAGTAACAGATGATTTTGGGTGTCTTGTTTGTTTGTTTACAATATGATCATTGGAAATGGCATTTGCTCTGCTTATCTTGTTTTTGGCAGAGCTTGCCAGGCCACACTCCTAAAACCACCCCCCTGTTGGACCTCAGCGCTGTGGAATCGCTGCAGTTTCTCTCTACATGATGTCACGCTGATTTTCTGCTCAGTCATATTTTTTTTTAAAACAAGCATTGTGCTAGCTTCTTTTCCATTATTTCTAATGTTCAACATTCAAATCAGGGCTCACTTAAGAAAGAAACTTACAAGTTAGCTACCATAGTTAAGGCATCAGAATTTCAGAATAAGCAATTTGAGTAGAGATTTTAAAAATAATAATAATAGGTATGGGCCAGAGAAAAAACTCAATGGCTAAAGGCAATTGCCATCAAACTTGATAATATTAGTTTGATCCTCAAGACCTCATTGTGCGGGGAGAGAACTATGTACTCCAAGTCCTCCTCTGACCTGCACATTTGCACTGTGGCACATGTACAAGCACTATTCATACACACACAAACACACTATAAATACATGTAATAAAATTATTTTTTAAATAGGTACTTGATAAAGTGATTACATCTGAATTCTTCTTTAAAATATTTTTATTTTATATGTCTGAGTATTAGCTCTACATTTATGTGTGCACAGCATGCACACTTCATGCTTAGCAATGTCATCTGAAGAAGGCAGATCCTTTGGAATGGAGTTGCAGATGGTTGTAAGCAGCCATGTGAGTGTTGGGAATTGAACTGAGGTCTTCTGTCAGAGCAGAAAATGTTTTTAACCATTGAGCCAAATCTCCAGCCCCAACTGCCTTTTTAAAAAAGGCATTATATTATGAAAATTTACCAAGTAAGTATTTATTTGGAGAGTATCCAGTCAGATAGCTCTGTGGATATTTATTTAACCCTTGGCTTGTTTTGAAACATTTAGCCTGAATTCAGTCATTTAATATTAGACACAGAGATTTAACAAGCATATTTAAATCTTTGGGTAATTCCATCATTGTTTTTTCAGGGTAAATTCCAAACAGCTGAATTGTTGAGTGTATGCATTAATAAACTTAAGGAGTTTGATAGGCAGTTCCCAGTATTTTTGAGCAAACTATAACACACCAAACCATCTCTCCATAAAGATTATTTTCCTACATTGTTTTTGCTAGAAACATTGTTCACTATTGAAACAAATAATCCATCGTCAATTTTTCTAACAATGTTACTATTTAATACTAAAGTTAAAAAAACCACCTTTAACTGAAGTTGGTTGATGTGATAGTCTGTTTTGGTTCTGAACCCCACTGAATCAAGAAGGCTCAGGTTTAAACACAGCACAAGTCTGGGAGGCATGAAGAGAGGAACTGCCGTGAATGTGGTTGACACCACCCAATGGATCGCTGGCAGCTGACAAGGGCTCTCTCCTTTTCTTCCTCTCCTGTCATCCCCTTTTCTGTGTCTTGTCTCCTTCCTGGCAGCCGTAACAGTACTCTGCATTACAGACGCTCTCCACCATGATACACCAAAGCTTCTGAAACTAGGAAGAAAACTAAATCCTCCCTCCCTTCTGTTGTTTCTGCCAGATTTGCTACAGTAACAGGAAGGGGTGACTAACACAGCTTTCTACATGTCCCCCTCACCAAGTAAAAATAATGTCTGTCAGATTTCCTCTTGGCCCATCTTGTTGATCACCATCCACCCACCCCTGCTCAACTCCCCCACTCTTGAGCTCTGTTCTCTCCAGTCTGGGCTAGTACCCAATGGCTTGAAAGGTAGCCCTTTTGCCAAGAATTTTCTTCACCACCTCAGGATTCTGGCTGTTCAATTTTGTGGTTTCTTCTTGCTGAAGATTCAAAACTATCTAAAATGAGGGAAGAAAACTCAGACCACTGTAAGGTGGCTGTGTAGAGGTGATGGCCCCTCACTCTCACCCGTTGTCTTCTGAGCCTCTTTTCTCTTACCCAAAGGCTCTGACATCAGCTTCTCGGGCCTATCCAATCTCAGGTTCTTGACTGTCCAAACAATATTTGTTATGGGTTCTATCTTATGTAATGGGCCTTACCTAAAATCAGATATTGGTTGGTTACTCCCACAACCTTTGTCCTGCAAGGCATTTTGCAGGCAGATCACTCTTGTAGATTGGTTTGAAGCTGGGTTAGTGTACCTTTCTTCTTTAGCAGCATGCAGAGCACCTTCCATTACAGAAACTAGTCTATGTGGATGAAGATTCTAAGCAGGCACCAGTTTGACTTCTGTGTGTTTAATTAGTTGTGTAAATGTTGTCTTCAGCAATAGGTATTGGGGTTAAGAGGATGGTTTGTTGACTCAGACTGTCTGAGTTCAAATAATATTTTTTTAGGTGGGTCACTTAATCTCTCAAAAATACCTTCATTGTTTTCATTTCCCTGATAGATCAAATAATAGTTGTTAGGATTAAGTAAGGCAATGCATGTTCACAGGTCCTGCTCTGTAGTAAGTATTCAATCACCATGTGGGTATCCTTAAAACAACTAGCCGAGGTCACCATGTAGAGCATGATGCACTGGAAAATATTTCAAACCCACCATTTTCTTTTAGAAAGAATCATGCAGAAGTAGATGCCTCTTGATGCATTACCAGAAAGTATGACACTAACTTGCTTTTTATGTTAAGAATACACTGTTGAAACAGTATCTGATGAATTCTTGACCCATGAGAAACTTCATAAACATTTTATGGGTAGGTGAGTATAGTAATCATTCCACAGGGCCTCAGAGGGATGCTCTGTGATAGTGTCCGGACTTCATTGGCTGGGTGTACAGAACTCTCCTACAGCACCCCACCATTACCTCCTCTGGACTCATCATTCCTTTTCTAGATAATGCCGCTTGCAGGATTCACGCAAGCCACTTACATATCAGTGTGCTCTCGCTTTCTCTCTCTGTCTCTCTATCTCTGTCTCTGTCTCTCTGTGTCTCTCTGTGTCTCTGTCTCTCTCTGTCTCTGTCTCTCTCTATGTCTCTGTCTATCTCTGTCTCTCTGTGTCTCTGTCTATCTCTGTCTCTCTGTCTCTCTGTCTCTGTCTCTCTGTCTCCATTAAATGTGAGCTTGTGTTTCATACCAATTCTCCAATGCTAAGCAGGCATCCAACAATTTAATTCATTATCAGCTGCCAAGTGTAGGTTTAAGTGGGGCCTCCTTCAAATTTGATCATTTCCTAGACCAGGTTGCATAACTCAGGAAAGCACTTATGTTTTCAATTTTATTATAGAAGATAGAGTCCAGAAGTACACGGATGTCTCTGGCAATGGCCCAGGTAGAGCTTTCCAGCCCTTCCTGAACCACCCTAGTCTATCCGTGTGTTGTCATTATGGAGGATGGCTGGGCCCTTCTCCCTGGAGATTGTGGGTTAGGGACACATACCCATTCTCTAGGTGTAGGAATGATTTTACTGGTGACAAAACCATATCCTGAAGCTTTGGGTCACTTCATTATTGTAAACTGGGGTGTGTTCCAGAGAGACTATTTGCAAACAATAAAGGACATTTCCATAGCTTGGGAAATGTCACTTCTCTAGAGATCTTTGTGCTGGGCCAGAGACAAAGACCTATCAAATCTTTGATTATATTAAAATTTGGTCCCCTTGTCTAAAACTGTCTTCTCTTCTGTGCTCTAAGCCTTAAGGTTTGTTCTTGCTTTTAGTTCCAATACCTTCACTTAGTGTGAGAACAGTTAAACAAAACACTTCAAGATTACCAAATGGTGAAGCAATACAGCATGCAGTTTTACACAGTTTTTCAGTTTTAAATTATATGTAGGCTGATATGCCACAGACTTGTGTGGAGGTTAAAGGACAATGTTGTGGAGTCAGTTCTCTTATTAACCTTTATGTAGGTTCCATGAATCAAACTCAGGTCACCAGTCTTACATGGCATGATTTAAAATTTTTATACATACATAATACATGGCATGTGTGTATCCAATCATTCCCTCCATTAACATCCAACTGTTAAACTTCATTCTATAATGCAGACTGATAGCTAACAAACTTTAATAAAAAGCCACTTAAAAGGAGTCCTCGCCTCCTCCTGGACTTGTTAATTTTCCCTCTGATTCAAGAATTTCTTTAAGCAACGCTTAATGAGATCTTTAGGAATTAAAACGCATTGCTGATCTGTCTTCTATACTTTTGAGGCTTTGCCAGGTTCTGGAGAGTTCTTTATACTTTTGAATGATTCTCTGAATACCCCAGATTATGTTACCTCCTCCAATCCCCTGTGTTAACGTCATCAATAAATACAAACAAAATAAAAAGCCGCCCAAATATGCCTCCATTTTCACAGACACTGCTGTAGGAGCACCTCTTTTTCTTGGCTTTAGCTCTTTGCTCTTTTCAGTTGATGCTTAGATATATAGTTTGCTTTTTAATATACAGGTCAAGAAGGAATATTCATGGACACAAAGTTGTACAGCTCTGCACCCTAAGAAGTTTTCCACAAGAAGTCTTGGGTTGTGACCATATTTGACATTTCAACAACTTTAAATAAATTTGTGAATTAAAAAGTGAGAACTTGGGGCTAGAGAGATGGTTCAGAAGTTAAGAGCACTGACTGCTCTTCCAGAGGTCCTCAGTTCAATTCCTAGCAGCCCTAATAAGATCTGGTGCCCCCTTCTAGCCTGAAAGCATACATGCAGAGAGAATACTGTATACATAACAAATACGTCTTTTAAAACAGTGAGAACTAGGCATTGGTGGCGCACGCCTTTAATCCCAGCACTCAGGAGGCAGAGACAGGTGGATCTCTTTGAGTTTGAAGCCAGCCTGGTCTACAAAGCGAGTTCCAGGGCAGGCTCCAAAGGAATACAGAGAAACCCTGTCTTGAAAAGCCTAAAAGAAAAAAGATATATCTATGATAAAATACTGAGATAGTATAGGCATAGTGTAAGCCTAGTGCACTGAAAACTAGGACAGAATGGTCAAGATTTTGAAGAAAAGGGAAAAAATGTCTCATTTATTGTGCACAAAAAACAGTCTGGTAATCTGCTCGTAATACTGAGCATCATAATCCAGTGGACCGAGGAAGAACAAACATAGTTTGTATGTTTTCTGATGTTTACTCATTAAAGTAAATGTATTCATGTGATGTAAAAATGCCTAGTAATATTAAAAAAAAAAAGGATCTAGGAATGGATGTAGCTCAATGATATAGTAAACCGTGTATGAGGGCCTGAATTGGAAACCTTGGTACAAGTAAAGTAAAAATAAAACAGGCTACCCTATAAAAAAGTATGGGATCCAGTAAGTAAATAATAAGCGAATATAGCATAGGAGAATACCTAGGTTATTTTTATGCCAGTGTCAACAAAATGTAGCATGTTAGACCAACAGCATGATTTCAACACTAGAGTTGATGTGAAGTAGTCCCTTTAATTTATATCTGAGCAAAAGGAGATCTGCACGTGCACAATGGGTTCTTGCAATAAATTAATAAATAGGTGTACATGTTACTATGACATGGATCGATGAGCTGTGGTGGCAGAGCTATGCCTAGAGTCCTGCTCTTCCAGTAGCATTCTAGGGCTCGCTCCATGTTGGCACGTGCTCTCTGTTGCAGCGTAGATGGGCATGCACACACTCTGCTCTCATCTGCCTGAGCTAATGGCAAATAAGTGTCATCTCATCTCCACTTTAGGAATGCTATTTTTATTTCAATTTTAGGATGCTTGGATTGTTAGAACCGATAGAATAATACTTAGAAACCGAATGCAAACACTTCAGACACAAAATGCTGAGTACTGATGGGACATCCCAGTGTGGAACCCGTGGCTGCCAGAAGCCACCTGATGGAACAGCTTCGGGGTCTGTGTGACATCACTCCAGCACTAACTTCAGTATGGTCACCAAAGTTGCTCCCTGGTGGAACATCTGCTTAGCAGGGGGTTCTGGACTTTCCTCACACTTCAAAACTTTCTTTCCTGCCCCCTACTCACCCACCCTCATCGCTAGAGTCCATTCACAAGTCAGCCTTAGTTACTAAAGCCACCAAATTTCCCCTTGACCTACAACTCCTACTCTCTTCCCCAGCACTAAGTTCCACTTTTACTTGCAGCCAGTCTCTTATCACAAAGTGACCTTTGCTTGTACTCGCAGATCAAAGATTCAGTTTCCCTTTGTGACACTGTCCTCCCGGCTCAGTTACTTTCCAGTTTGCTCTCAGAATAGGGCCTGAGCAGAGGAGTTGAAGTAGCCAGCGAGGCCAGGGGGCCAGAAATGTGCTGGGGAGAAAAGAACAGTGTGTTCACAGAGGATGTTAAAAGAAATGGACAACAATTTTGTGGGAAATGGGTGGAAAGGTAATGGCTGGCACATGATTCCCTGATCTTTAATCCACACCCAGCGGTCAGTCACAGCTCTTTGAACTGAATTGTTTGCCAAGGCAATAAGAGGTATTGCAGTCATCAGGCTATGGGAGCTTACCTAATGCTCCAAGGGGACCTGCTGACCCAGGCCTGTGCTGGGCCCCTTCATACATGCACAGATTCTGGAGAGTCAACAGCTGCCAACTGCCACAGCTCTGTGTAAAGATGAAAAACGCTGCTCAGAAGTGTGGAAAACCCCCGCAGCCTGGCGAGTTCTAACTAGGTACAGTTTTGAGAAACTGGCTCTAAATAAAGGGTACTGACGGCCCTCCTATAAAGTTTTTGAAAAAATCTTAGATTGTTAATATTCTACTTGATTTAACATTATGCAAAAGAGACTCTATGATTCTCATAGTGCCTTCTTTGCAAAAAGTCTCCCTAGTTGGTAAAGCCATTGTTCTGCATCCTCTGGTGTGGTTGCTGTCACTGGCTTGGGTGGAAACAAAGGCAGGGGAAGTTTAAGAGGATATCTCTGTCCTTTGATGGGCAGGAAAGGAACAAAGTAATAGTGGTCATATCATCCTATCTCACAAATAGAATAAGTGCCAAATGTCACCCAACTTTGACAGTACCAACTATAACAGTTGGGTACACAGAGTCCCCCTGGCACCACTTGCCTGCAGGCACCCCACCCCCTTTTATTTCCCTGGGCAGGAATACCACTCAAAGGTTCTGGGCTTGACAAGAAAAGCAAGTCTCTGGCATCACCCTTCAAGCCAGGTGTGGGTCAGCAATCTACAAGGCAGGTGAACCACCTGATACATCATTTCCTCTGATGTCACCTCACAGCTTCCCAGATCTCAATTTTTCCCTTGGGGTACCACACACAAGGATGCTCTGCTTGGAACACTGTGATTCGAGGTGTATGTCTGCCCAACTTCTCTGTTCTTTGGAGTCCTCCCTTCTGGCTGCTGCAGCTTGGCATCCAAAATCAGTTCCAGTTGAGTTCAGGGGAATTTAGGGAGATAAGAATCAGTTCAGTAATAAACTTAACCTCCTCATCTGGGCAGGAGTTAAAATTCACAGCTGCCGGTTACCAGCAGCCACTTCCTCTTCCATCTCCTGAGCCATGCTTGTGCCCAAAACCTTTGGGGTGTTGCTTTACCTGTGTATCCACTGTGCCACCCAGAGATCCTTCTAGGCTACTTGGGGTATTTCCAGGCCACCAAGAGTAGCAGGAGATTTTTCTGACAGGCCCCATGCTGACTCCTTACTTGCATTCCCAAGCTGCCCTTAAATTCCTGTCCCTTGCCCCTGCCACCCCAGCATGTGCCTCTATGCCCAGCTCTCCCCCGCCCTTTTTCTTTGAACCATGTGCATTCTCTTTGAGACCATCTGTAGACCTCTAGGTTTTCTCAGTCTGTCTGACTTGGTCCAGAAGTTCCCTTGCTCTTAAGTTGCTTTGCAACTTTGCATCTCTGGCCTTCAACAAGAATCCAGAAGATCTCCTTACAAGATTTACACTCAGCTGTAAATCTCTTTTGTTATTCTCTTCAATACTTAGTCTTTTTACTTTTATGTTTTTTAACAAATCTGAGCACCTGAGCACCATGTGAATACTTGGAAATACGGTGCTTAGAGGTTCCTGTCGCCTGTAGTCCCATGAAACATTCTCTTTTCATAGTTTTGTCAATATTACCCATCTCGGAAAGTACTTGAATATCCAAGGGTATGCTGTGTTTTTGCTTGTTTGTTTGCAATCTTCAGGACAATTTTATCAGAGATTAGATTCTAAAAGAAGAACCTTGAGGCAGGCACGTTGCCAATCTCAGCTTCCACCAAGCAGTAGACGACAAAGGAAGAGAAGAAGGGGATGCCTTCTCAGTTAGGCTAGCCATGGAGGTCAGCTAGCAGCTGCACCCCTTCTGCCAGAGGGGAATGGACGGAGCTTTCAAGAAAGAGTCGGGAAGCCTAATGTGTTTAGGAAAACATGCTTAGAAAAGAGACCTAAATAAGAGAAAGAAAAGTTATGCAGAAAAGTAGGTAGACTCCCGAAGCTTCCTCTGCCTGTGGCCTCATAAGCAACTGCATGGATGGTGGGGTTTCTATGAAGAAAAGTACACCATCTCACTAAGCACCTAGAGATTCTTTCTATTGTTTTTTGAAATGCTATTCTTTAAAGGACTATTTAGTCTGTGTGTGTGTGTGTGTGTGTGTGTATGTGTGTGTGTGTGTGTACATTTAAGTGCATGCATTGTCATGGCACACCTGTCAAAGAACAACTTTGGGAAGTCAGTTCTCTCCTCCCATTTGGATGGAGCTGAGGTGATTTTTCAGGCTGAGTTATCCTCCTGGCCCTATCTGTCTCCATTTTTAACTTAAGACAAGCAGCCTTCTTTATCTTTGTCCTTCACCTTAACTAGAACTTCCAAGCCGTGCTTGTTACAGAACTCAGTTGTAGTTTCACTCACTATAGCATTGTCTAGAGGCAGGATAGAGGCTTTGTTGGTCTTAACAGAAACCTCAGAATATGAGCTTTACAATCCTGTTTTGTTGTTGTTGTTGTTTGTTTGATTTGATTTGGTTCACTTTGTTGTTTTGTACTGGTTGATTGGTGTGTTATCGTAACCACCAAGAAGTCTCTGGCTTATCAGTGTTGAGTAACTATTTGCAGAATGGATAATAAAATCCAATTGTTCAATAATCTACAAGGATGACACCAACTAAGAATCTAAGCAACCTTAAATGCCCTTCCCCAATAATGAGATAGATGACTACCTTATATACCTTCCTAGAGCCTTCATCCAGTAGCTGATGGAAGCAAAACCAGACACCCACAACTAAATGCTGAAGTGAACTCCTAGAATCTAAGAGGGGGAGGAGTGATGAGCAAAGGGGTAAAGACCAGACTGAATAAACTCACAGAAACAGGTGACCTGAACAAGGGGTTGCTCATGGACCCCAGACTGATAGCTTGGAAACCAGCATAGGACTATTCCAGATCCCCTGAACATGGATGTCAGTTTGGAGGTCTGGTTAATCGTATGGGGCCTCTGGTAGTGGAGCAATATTTATCCCTAGTATATGATTGGACTTTTGGGGCCCACTCCATATACAGGGATACTCCCTTAGGCTAAACACATGGGGAAGGGTCTAGGCCCTACTCCAAATGATATGACAGACTTTGAAGATTCCCCATGAAAGGCCTCATCCTCCCTGGGGAGCTGAAAGGGTATAGGATAGGGAGACAATGGAGGGAGGGCAGAGGAGGAGGAAGGGAGAGGGAACTGTGATTGACATGTAAAACAAGTTTCTAATTTAAATTTTAAAAATCTGAAAAAAGGGAAAAAAAAGAAAAGAAAAAATCCTAAGTTTTTTTAAAGTATTTTTTCTTCCTGTAGTATTATGGTTGTTCACTCTGGAAGTCTTATAACCCCTTTTGCAACTAAAAGACTAGGCCCATGAGTTTCAGGTTAATTTTCCTAAAGGTAATTCTTTACAATGAGGGTCATGTGATACTATTTAGCCAATTCATATGTTTATTCACTTTCTCTTTTTTTCACATTTTTTATTTAACTTTTTACACATGTCACTCTCAGTTCCCTCTCCCTCCCCTCCTCCCCCACACCGCAATTTTCCCAAACCCTCACCACCACTCCATTTCACCTCCACTCCCCAGGGAGGGCAAGGGATTCCATGAGGGAGTTTCAGAGTCTGTCACATCATCCCAGGAAGGGCACAGGTTCTTCCTCATGTGTCCAGACTGATAGAGCATCCCTCCACGTGGTATGGGTTCCCAGAGTCCATATGTATGCCAGGAATAAATACTGTTCTACTCTCCAAGGTCTCACAGATTACCAAGGCCTCCTCTCTGTCACCCAGGTTCGGTGGGAGGGATGTCTGGATCAGTCCCATGCTGGCCCCTCAGTCATCAGTCTGGGGTCCATATGTTCCCCCTTTTTTTAGGTCAGCTGCTTTTGTGGGTTTTGCTAGCCTGATCTTGATTCCTTTGGTCATCACTCCTCTTTGCAACTGGGTACCAGGCATTCAGTTTGGTTCACAGCTGTGGGTGTCTGCCTCTGCCTCCATCAGACACTGGGTGAGAATTCTAGGATGGCATATAAGGTAGACATCATTCTAATTATCATGGGAGGGCATTTAAGGTAGCCTTAATGCCAGTTGGTGTCATTCTTGTAGATCTGTGAAGATCTCACTAGTGCCAGATCTCTCCTCTAACGTATAGTGGCTCCCTCTTTTATGGTATCTCCCGTCCTTTTCTCCTCTATTCTTAGCCTGGCTCAACCTTCCTGCTCTCCCATGTCCTCCTCTCCCCTCCTCTCTTCTCCCTCTCTTTCTCCCATCTCCTTCTGTCCTCCCCTTATCCCCCCCCCCAATCCAATTAGGAGTTCTCATCCCATAACCTTTCTCCGGGTTACCATGCATATCTCACTTGGGGTCCTCCCCGCACCCCAGACTCTCTGGCGGTGGGATTGTGGGCTGACAGTGCCCTGCTATGTGTCTGAAAATCCATGTATGAATGAGTACATACCATACTTGTCTTTTTGTGACTGGGTTACCTCACTCAGGATGGTTTCTTCTAGTGCCATCCATTTGCCTGCAAATTTCAAGATTCCATTTTTTTTTCTGCTGAGTAGTACTCCATTGTGTAAATGTACTACATTTTTTCTATCCACTCTTCAGCTGAGGGGCATCTAGGTTCTTTCCAGGTTTTGGCTATTACAAATAATGCTTCTATGAACATAGCTGAGCAGGTGTCCTTATTGCATGAGGGTACGTCTTTTGGGTATATGCCTAAGAGTGGAATTGCTGGATCTTGTGGTAGACTGATTTTCATTTTCCTGAGGAATCTCCATACTGATCTCCAAATTGGCTGCACAAGTTGGCATTCCCACCAGCAGTGGAGGAGTGTACCTCTTTCTCCACATCCTCTCCAGCATAAACTGTCATTAGTATTTTTGATTTTGTTAATTAGCATATCCTCTCTCTGTCTTTTGGTTAGGTTTGATAAAGGTTTGTCTATCTTGTTGATTTTTCTCAAAGAACCAACTCTTTGTTTCATTGATTCTCTGCTTTGTTTTCTTTGTTTCTACTTTATTGATTTCAGCTCTCAATATGGTTATTTCCAGTCGTCTACTCCTCCTGGGTGAGTTTGCTTCTTTTTGTTCTAGAGCTTTCAGGGGTTCTGTTAATTCTCTAGTGTGGCAATTCTCCAGTTTCTTCATGTGGGCAATTAGTGCTATGAATTTTCCTCTTAGAACTGCTTTCAAAGTATCCCAAAGGTTTAGGTATGTTGTGCCTTTGTTTTCATTGACTTCTAGGAAGTCTTTTATTTCTTTCTTTATTTCTTTCTTTACCCAGGGGTGACGAAATTGAGCATTGTTCAATTTCCATGAGTTTGTGAATTTTCTGCAATTTGTGTTGACGTTGAATTCTAATTTTAAGCTGTGGTGGCCAGAAAGGATACAGGGGGTTATCCCAATTTTTTTGTATCTGTTGAGGTTTGTTTTACTGCTAAGTATGTGGTCAGTTTTAGAGAAGGTTCCATGTGGTGCTGAGAAGAAGGTATATTCTTTTTTGTTTGGGTGGAATGTTCTATAGATGCCTGTTAAACCTAATTGGGTGATAACCTCTGTTAGTTCCATTGTTTCTTTGTTAAGTTTCTGCTGGTGGACCTGTCCAGTGGTGAGAGTGTGGTGTTGAAGTCTCCCACTATAAGTGTGTGGGGTTTAATGTGTGATTTGAGTTGTAGTAATGTTTCTTTTATGAATGTGGGTGCCTTTATATTTGGGGCATATATGTTCAGAATTGAGACTTCTTCTTAGTGGATTTTTCCTATGATGAATATGAAATGACATTCTTCATCTCTTTTAATTTTAGTTTGAAGTCTATTTTGTTAGATATTAAGATAGCTATACCTGCTTGTTTCTTATGTCCATTTGATTGGAAAGTCTTTTCCCAACCCTTATCCTTGAGATAGCATCTGTCTTTGAAATTGAGGTGTGTTTCTTGTATGCAGCAGAAGGATGGATTCTGTCTTCGTATCCATTCTGTTAGCCTGTGTCTTTTTATAGGCGAGTTAACACCATTGATATTCAGGGATATTAATGATCATTGATTGTTGATTCTTGTTTGCTTTGGATCTTTCTGTGGTGGTGGTTTTGTGTGTGAGTTTTTCTCCTATTTCTGATTTCTGGTTAGATTATCTGTTGCCCATGTTATTTTGAGTGTGGTTAACTTCCTTGGGTCAGAGTTTTCCTTCTAGAACTTTCTGTAGGGCTGGATTTGTGGATACGTATTGCATAAATCTGGTTTTGTCATGGAATGTCTTGTTTTCTCCATCTATAGTGATTGAGAGTTTTGCTGGGAATAGTAGTCTGGGTTGGAATCTGTGGTCTCTTAGTGTTTGTAGAACATCTACCCAGGACCTTCTGGCTTTCATAGTTTCCATGGAGAAGTTGGGTGTAATTCTGATAGGTTTGCCTTTATATGTTACTTGGCCTCTTTCCTTTACTGCTTTTAGTATTCGTTCTTTATTCTGTATGATTGGTGTTTTCATTATTATGTGGCGAGGGGACTTTTTTTTTTTTTTTTTGGTCCAGTCTATTTGGTGTTCGGTAAGCTTCTTGTAGTTTCATAGGCATCTCCTTCTTCAGATTGGGAAAGTTTTCTTCTATGATTTTTTTTATTCTTTTTTTTAAATTTAGATAAGAAACAAGGTTGCTTCACAAGTCAGTTCCAGGCCCCTCTCCCTTTCCCTCCCCTCCTCCCGTGCCCTCCCCCCATCGCCCCCCCCCCGTTATCCCCTCATTCCCCCAGGGAGGGTGAGGCCCTCCATGGGGGTGTCCATAGTCTGTCATTTCATATAGGGCAGGGCCTAGACCCTTCCCCAAGAGTTCAGGGTGAGAGTGCACCTCACATTGTTCTATGGGAGTCCAAAGTCCGTGTGTATACTTGGGATGGGTACTGATCTGCTGCCCAAGGCTCAATAGATTACCAAAGCTCTATGATTTTTGTTGAATGTTTTCTGCACCATTGAGCTGGGCTTCTTTGCCTTCTTCTATACCTATTATTCTTAGATTTGGTCTTTTCATCGTGTCCCATATTTCCTTGATATTTTGTGTTAAGAATTTGTTGGACTTAAGACTTTCTTTTGTCGATGAATGTATTTCCTCTAGTTTATCTTCAGTGCATGAGATTCTGTTTTCCATCTCTTGTATTCTCTTAGTTATGCTTGCATCTGTAGTTCCTGATTGTTTATTCAGCCTTTGGATTTCCAGCATTACCTCAGTTTGTGTTTTTCTTATTGTCTGCATTTTGGCTTTCAGGTCTTGAATTGTTTTCTTCATCTCCTTGATTGTTTTTTCTTGGCATTCCTTGCTTTCTTTAAGAGATTTGTTGATTTCTTGCATTTTTGTTTGTGTTTTCTTCCATTTCTTTAAGGGATTTTTCTCATATCCTCTTTGAGGGCCTCTATCACTTTCAGAGGTTGTTTTGAAGGTCATTCTTTTCTGTTTCTGTTTCATCTGTGTTGGTATGTTCCCGTCTTGCTGGTGTAGAGTTTCTACACTCTGGTGGTGTCATATTGGTTCTTCTGTTATTGGATGTGTTTTTATATTGCCTTCTTCCCATCCTTTCTTTCAGTGGGAGCTTATGGGGTCTCTTCCTCTCCTTAAGCACCAGGCAAGGATCGGAAGGGACTGAAAACTTAAGCACAGGGCAAGGACCAGAAGGCACTGAAGTCTGAGGTGTGGGCAAACTCAAGGTTGCCCTTCTGGGCAGAGCAGGTCCTCTCTATGCAGAAACTACCCAGGAAGGGGGAACCGGGGGATGTAGGGAGTTGGGGCTCAGAGCAGGGCCCCCACTCACCTTAAGCACAGGGCAAGTGTCCCGCGCTACCGTCTCGCCAGCAAGAACGACGCAGGACACTCGGATCCTTCTGCAGTAAAGCTTTAATACATCTTGAGAGATAGATGATCAGCTTCTGAGAGGGAGACCCCAAGCTAAGAAACCCAGCCCCTTATATAAGCCTAGGAGCTCCGAGTGAGACGTGTAGAGCCGGGATTGGTGGTTTGCTCATCACCCCAGATGACGGGTGAGGCACAGCTTAAACGGTAAACTCCAACTGACAGCAGATGTCAGCGCCATCTTCTAATGGCGATAGCAATAGTGAGGGTGGCTCCTCACATCTCCCCCTATTCATTTATTTTTGAAGCCATAGGACACCCACAACTTTGGAGTGGAGATAGAGGTCAAATCCCCATGTGTAAATTTGGAACATGTACAAAGCTCCTCTCCAGGGTCTTATCCCCAGAGGGAGCCCTGACCAGTCCCGATGTCGTTTTTCTGGGGGAAGGAGATCATGACATAGAACCTTTATGTAAGATGACTTATTTCCCAGGAGAAAGTCGTTATACCGCAGACCTCTCCTGTGTAGTGCTTAGCCTTGTAACTCCTTGGGCTGCTGAAGCCTACCCACTCTATCCCATGTAATGAGACTAGCCTCGTGGGGTGTAAGAGCCGGGAGGCCAGCGACCTATTGCTTTAACATGGTTAACCAAATGTCAGGGGAGGCTCCGTGTTCTAAGGCAGCAAGTGTTTGTGTCACCATTACTTTGTCTCTTTTGTTTGGGCTCTGAGCTTACACACCATCTAAAGCATCAACACTATTCCACAGTAGAGAACTAGGCTAAATGATCCCACCCCCACCCATTCCTTAAAATAAGAAAATGTAGATGAAATCCAGGAGGAGAGGCCTTCCATCAGAGAAAGATCCAGACGCGTGGAATTCACTTGTAGGATCGCCATTCTCAACTCACGGAGTGTTTGTTTAAACTCAAAAGTCCAATTTTGTAATAAATGTTGAGACAGAGCTTTTGACAGGTTAGTTGTTCTTGTAAAATTTTTATATTGTACTGAAGTGACACAAAGGCCAGGCAACTTTTGTTTACATCCCAATTGGGCCATCTGTCACAATATATCCAATTGTTTTTGAACCAAATTAATCTGTTGGTTTACCAACATCAGGCCTCCTTGTATCTGAGAATTGGCAGTGGCCTGTTTATCTAGGGCCATGGTCACAGTGGCTGATAGTTTATTAATGGTTTGAGTTGTCTGTACAGTGGCGGAAAGTGTAAGGGCCGAGGCGGTAACCGAAGCAGTAACCGCGGCGGCAGCTATCAGGCCCACAATAATAGTAGAGATCTCAAAAATCTCGCTTTTCCCTAAACAAACTTAAACTACTTGGCACCTCAACAGGAACTGGAACAAATCGAGGCATGTGTATTACCAAAGCAAAAGGGTGCTTAATAGCATCCCAGCATAATGTATAAAAACAATTTTAAGCAGAGCAATTTATTTATTTTTGATTCTTACCTAAGGTATTATTACTCACAACCCAAATAAAGGGCAGCCAAACACAAATTGGAGCAGCTGAATAATTAGTTCTCTTAAAAGGGGTATACTTAACATTGGAGGAGGACCAATTAGATGATCCAGAGCTCTGTCCCTCACTCAGACTGTTGCCTAATGCCCCTTTTTAATTAAAAGTAATTTGTCCCTTTTCACTATATCCTCCAGCAATCATTGTCATAGGAGAAAGATCAGTACAGCTTTCATTAATTTAAAAGGATTAGTATTAGATCTTTCTGGATCCATATGAATAAAATTATCTTTTAATGAAGAAATCACAGTAAAGCACAAGCTTCCTACCAATGACAAGGTTTTCTCATCCTGAAAACTCTGTATCTGAGGATCTAAAGGCAAAAAGGCAAGCCCCAACTCTCTATTAGTTGTGAAAAATCTAGGGAACTCCTGGGCATTATGCATCACTGGCATCGGTAGGGGGAAGGTAGACATGATGGCCCACCGTAACTCTCCCATCATACTAGGAACCATCATCCCGAGTAGGAGAGTCTTTATCACCCACTTGGCCTCCATCCTTCTTATTCTGGAGTTGTGAAGGAGCTCTTTGAGTGAGTCTTTCAGGGATCCACAGGGGGTTTTCTTCCTCCTGTGGAAAAACACACACAGCTCCCCTGGATCTTATTAGAATAGGATCCGGGCCTTTCCATTCATTAGTTAGCACATCTTTCCATTTTACAAATTCTTTTGGCCTATCAGGCTCTAAACTGTGGCGATTGGCCGCAGTGTGGCCTTGGGCATCAGAGTTCAAGAAATTAAGGGTAAAAAGTGCCATGGACACAGCAACTCTTGGTACCGAGGGTAGAACATCCTCAATACTCCCCTTTTGTTTAATCAGATATGATTTGAGTGTACGATGGGCACGTTTCACAATGTCCTGTCCTTGAGGGTTATAAGGTAGGCCAGTTAGATGGGTAACATCCATTTGTCGACAAAACTGTCGGAATTTTTGAGAGGTATATGCTGGTCCATTGTCTGTTTTTAAAATTTTGGGTTTTCCCCAAGCACTCCAGGCCTCAAGGCAATGTTGAATCACATATGAGGCCTTTTCCCCTGTTAGGGACATGGCGAACATTACGCCAGAATAGGTGTCAACAGAAACATGAACATATTGAAGCCTTTTAAAAGAGGGAATATGAGTAACATCCATCTGTCACATCTGTAATGGTCTAATGCCACGTGGGTTTATTCCCACGTGGGGAGTAGGTAAGAATTTGTAGTAATTTTGGTATTGAGTAACAATTTTTTTAGCCTCTTTCCTGGATAGAGGAAAACGACGGCGCAAGGTCTCAGCCGTCACATGAAAGTGTTGATGGAATTTTTTTGTTGCTTGTGTGTGGGTAGACAAGGCAGTGGCCACCAGCTTTGTAGCCTTGTCCGCTAAGTCATTTTCTAAGGACATGGGACCTGGGAGTCTAGAATGTGTTTGGACATGGGTAATGAAAATAGGAAATCTCCTATTTAACAAGGTAGCTTGTATCTTTTGAAAGATGTTAGCAACTCTGTTGGAGGATCTTATTATTTTAGTTATCTTAAGGAGATTAACTGTATTAACCACATAAAAGGAATCTGATACAATATTGAGGGGTCCTGGAAAGGCCTCAAGAACCTTTAGTACTATTAGACATTTTATAACTTGAGGTGAAGTTTTATTATATTGTTTAGATATAACCCTATCCTTGACCACATAAGTTTCCATACCAGTTTTTGATCCATCAGTGTACACCACAGTCCCATCTGGGAGTGGGTCTTTAGCTGTCACTTGTGGAAACACTATAGCCTGGTTTAGGGCAAACTGTAAAATTGGATGTTTTGGAAAATGATTATCAATTTGTCTTGAAAAGGAAGTAACTAAAACTGCCCAATTACTAGATGTGGCTGCCAAGGTCTGAACTTGTGCAGCAGTATAAGGCACAATCAAGGAATCAGGATCCCTGTCAAAATGTGTAACAGCTGTTTTTATTCCGCGAAGCGCGAGCTGTGTAACAGCATCAGGGTACCAGTCAATAATCTTAGCAGGGGAAGCATTTGGATGAATCCAAAGTAATGGTCCATGTTGCCACAGGACTGCAGTTGGCAATTGAGCTGTCTTAAAAACACACAGATTAAAAGGTAGTGACTCCTCAATACGTTGTAATTGTGCTTCCTGTAAGGCCTCTTCCACCATCTGTAAGGCTCGGTGGGCGGCAGGGGTAAATTTTCTGGGTGAGGAGATATGAGGCTCACCCTCCAGGAGATCGAAGAGGGGTTTTAGATTAGTAGATGGAATTTTTAAAAAGGGCCTTAACTAATTTATATCTCTTAGAAGTTTTTGAAAATCATTTAATGTTTGTAAGTAGTCTTTGTGAATTTTTATTTTTTGAGGAACTATATTTTTGGGAGTAATCATTGAGCCCAAAAAGAGGCCTGTATTTGTAATTTGAACCTTTTTTGAGGCAATCTCTAATCCCCACTGTTTTAATTCAGCCACCAGCATGGGAAAAGCCTTTTGTAAAACATCTTACTCTTTGTGACAAATAAGAATATTGTCCATATAATGGATCATGATTAAAGATGTAAATTGTTTTCTAATTGGCTCTAAAGCCTCCTGTACATATAGTTGACATATTGTTGGGCTATTGGCCATGCCTTGTGGCAGTACCTTCCACTGAAATCTCTTGTCTGGTCCCATATGATTAAGAGAAGGGATAGTGAAGGCAAACCTTGGTCTATCCCGTGGGTAAAGTGGAATAGAGAAGAAACAATTTTTAATATCTATAATAATAAGCTTCCAATCTTGAGGAAGTGTAGAAAGCAAAGGAAGTCCTCTTTGAACAGGGCCAAAAAGATGTATCTGATTGTTAATGGCCCGCAGATTGTGGAGTAATCTCCACTTTCCAGATTTTTTCTTAATAACAAAAATTGGTGTATTCCATGGGGAGGTAGAAGGCTCTAGATGCCCCAGCCATTCCTGTTCTTGCACTAATCTTGTGACAGCCTCTAATTTTTTAGAGGATAGAGGCCATTGAGAGACCCATAACGGCTCCTCTGTTTTTTACAGTATGGGTCGTGAAGCCTCAACGGCCCCTAAATAAAACCCAGTCCTTTTTTATCCCGATTTTTATGTTGTGTAATGGGTTTTATTTTGTCTTGTTCTTGCCTACCCAAGTCTCTACCCTTTGTATACCCCATCTTTGTCATAATGTCTGATGTCTGGGGGGAGTATTTATTAGTTAGGGTCATGCCCATGGTTTGTAACACATCCTGTCCCCATAAATTTACAGGGAGTGGCAACACATAGGGGGTAAAACATCCCTGTTTGCCCTTAGCGTTCTGCCAGGTTAAGGCTGAGGCACTGATGGCAGGAGAGGACTGGTATCCAGGACCTTGTAGAGAATGAGATGAAACAACAGTGGGCCAAGACTTCGGCCACCAATGGAGTGAAATAATGCTTTTGTTTGTTCCCGTATCCATTATCCCTTTAAATTCTTTTTCATTAATTAACAATTTTATTGTAGGTCTCTCATTTAGGGGTATAGCCAGATAGGCTGAATCACTTCCAGAAGATCCCATAGCCCTTTTTTGTAAAGTGTAGGTTTTTCCATCCCCGAGGGAGGGTAGTAACATTAGTTGTGTAATTTTATCTCCCTGTTTTATAGAAAATACACCCCGAGGGCTAGAATAGAGAACTTGAATCTCCTCTTTATGATATGGGTTAACAATCTCAGGATATATAATGAGTTTTTGTAAAGTTAAGGAGCCACGGCCCAGAATAAGCCCAATGGTGGCAGGGGGCAAAGGTCCAGGGGAATGGACTGGGACCGGTTGAACATTTATTTGGGGCATGAGTAAGAAGTCGGAAGCGGCACGCAAGTCCATTTTGGGGGTTCCTTGGAAGCCTCTACTTTTTTTTGATTGTTTTTTTGAAATCGGTTTTTATATTTTTGAGGGCCCTGGGACCATGGGCCCCGTGACCCGTTTTTTGATTGGGGTACCTTGGGTTTTTTAATAGGGGGCAGAAGCCTCCCTTTTTATATCCCGGACTGACCTGTATTTATTAGTCCTATGATAACCTTTACCACAACGATGGCAAAGTTTTAGTTTTTTTGTTTTTTTTAGGGGATTGACAATCTTTCTTAAGGTGCCCCATTTTCCCACAATTAAAACAAGTTTTTTGACTAGATAAATCTCTATGTCTGTGTGTTTGTAAAATGGCGGCAGCTAGTCCTGTATTGGTTAGGGGTCCCCCCCAGCTCCCTGTACACTCTGAGCCAATCTTGTAAACCTTTGTTTTTGTGAGGGGCGATAGCCGCTCGACATTTTTGGGTTGCTTGTTTATAGACAAGTTGCTCAATCAGGGGCATAGCTTGTTTTGAATCACCAAAGATGTGACCGGCGGCCTCGGTCATTCTGGCCACAAAGTCTGAAAATGGCTCTTGGGGTCCTTGGACAATCTTTGTAAGGTGTCCACTGGATTCTCCCCTTTTTGTGAGGGCCTTCCATGCTTTAATAGCGGCGGCCGACACCTGACCATAGACGCCCCAGATGTAGTTGGTTTGATTAAGGGCATGTTGACCCTGACCTGTTAGCATTTTAAATGTCCACTGTCTCTGATTCTCATCTTTAGCTGTGGCATTAACTCTAGCTTGTGCCTGGGCTGCATCATACTAGAGAGCCTTCCATTTCATGTATTGTCCCATGTTGGGAAGCACTGCTTTCACTGTCGTCTGCCAGTCAGTGGGAGTCATGGCAAAATTAGTAAGTCTTTCCACCTGTATTGTGGTAAAGTTAGCATTGACCCCATAATTACGAACGGATTCGGCCAATTTTTTGATTTGATTGTAATCTACGGGGGGTATGTACTCTTTTGCCTTTTACATTCTCGAATACTGGAAAAGCCATTTGTATTTTTTTCCGTTCCTCTAAAGGTAAAAAGGAGTCAGTACCAGTATTTAGCCGAAGCTCATACTGCGGAGGCGCCGAGGGGCGTGAGCCCGCCGGATTTATAGGTGGTGGCCTCACATTCATTTTTGTTTTCAGCGGCCGGTGTCTATCAGGGTGATATCTTTCTTCCTCATACCGTGTCACCTCCTCCTCTAGACCACCTTCTTCGCTAGAATCCAGAGTGTCAGAATCGGAATTATCTAGCTCTAAGGCTTCTAGCTCTACCGTAGGGTATAGGCTAGATTTTGGCTTTTTCTTTTTCTTAGATTTGTTAGGGGGTGAATGATCACTCCCTTTTTTCTCTCCCCCCTTTCTTAACTTCTTGGGGAGGGCCTTTTTTATTAGACATGTCTTTCCTTTTGCGAGCTCCCATTCTCTCACTCCATTTAGTTTTTGACATGCTATCCTGAACTTCCTCTAAGGTTCCCTGACTTTCTATTATAGCAGGATGACAGGCCTCATCCTCTAAGCAGTTTTTAACTAGCTTCCAAATGGCTTTGGTACCTAAGTGGAGATCTCCTTCTGTATGCTTCCTGTCTAGTTCTTTACCTAGCTTGTTCCATGAGGCCACAGTGAGGGACCTGGAACAAGCATACCATGGTGCCACTCTATCTACCTCCTTTACAAAATTTTGAAGTGTTCGTGGTGTAATTTTGAGATCTCTTTGTTTTAGCACAGTCTGTAGGGCAGTAACCACTGACTGTGACAACCCCATCGCGCTAGCGGCTTATCTAAAAAAACGGCGCTCGACTTACCAGACTGACAGCACCGTTCTGTCAGTACCAGCCACGATGAAGAAGGACAAACAGGACTAGCACCAAAGCCTCCACTGACCCGTCCCACGGTGATGACAAACTAAGGCCAAAGTCGAGAAAAGGGGTGTTTAGGATAAAGTATACCTCTTTGAACTTACGTCCCTGTAGTTCTGAATCCGCCCCGTCTTCCGAGGGGTCTCCCGCGGCGTCGGCGATGTTGAAGAGTTCCCGGGTTTCGGCACCAGATGTCCCGCGCTACCGTCTCGCCAGCAAGAACGACGCAGGACACTCGGATCCTTCTGCAGTAAAGCTTTAATACATCTTGAGAGATAGATGATCAGCTTCTGAGAGGGAGACCCCAAGCTAAGAAACCCAGCCCCTTATATAAGCCTAGGAGCTCCGAGTGAGACATGTAGAGCCGGGATTGGTGGTTTGCTCATCACCCCAGATGACGGGTGAGGCACAGCTTAAACGGTAAACTCCAACTGACAGCAGATGTCAGCGCCATCTTCTAATGGCGATAGCGATAGTGAGGACGGCTCCTCACAGGCAAGGACCAGAAGGCACTCTATTCACTTTATTATACTTTTTGCTTTAGCATTTTATTCAAAATGGCTAACAATATCACTGTGTATCTCATCCCTCTTATAACTGAAAAAAAAAAAAACCCTGAATGAAACTATCCTACCCCAGATCCTTGCTACATATTTACACTTAGAAATGTGGTCATTACCTAATACTCTTACTTCTCTTCTAGAATTGAATTTTAAAAATAGAAAAAAACATTTTCATATATACTCAATACTTAAATATTTTTTTGGTTTTTATGAGACAGGGTTTCTCTGTATTGTTTTGGAGGCTGTCGGTCCAACCTGGCCTCGAACTCACAGAGATCTGCCTGCCTCTGCCTCCCAAGTGCTGGGATTAAAGGCGTGCGCCACCACCACCCGGCAATACTTAAATTTTTAGTCTTTCCTTTTTATTAGTTTTCTTTCTTTCTTGTGGTGTGTGTGTGTGTGTGTGTGTGTGTGTGTGTGTGTGTGTGTGTAGAGATATCTAGATAGGAGCCCCATTTACCATTTGTAAATGGTAATGAAGCTCCTACCCCTGGAATTCCAGCTCAGAAATATATTTAAATTGTCTTTGCTTGCGCTGGACCCTCTGTGAGGCTATGCCATCTGTGTCATTAATCAAGGGTTTCTTTACAGAAGCTATAGTAGGGGTCTCTGCTGCCCTGGGATAAGGTATTTGATTTCTTACCTAGGTCTCCTTATTTACCAGAACCACACTGTGAAGCCCTCTTTTCCCCTCGTGGTAGCCCACATATTTTGGATAAAGGTTTCTAAACATCTAAACATGACCTCAAATTCCTGTGGACTCTTGGATGAGTCTCAGTGTTTTGTCTGTGTTTGGCTTTCTGATGATATTTAGGTTATATCTGGTTTGTACTTAGCGTGGACCTGTGCTCTTCATAGCTCCTCAGTCCCAACACTGTAGCAGGGAAGCAGGTTTAGTCCTCCTGATGATGACAAGCATGATTACTGGATCACACTGGCAAAAGCTTGATGCTTTCCAATTGATTTTCACTTGGAAAATTGGTATCTTTAGGTTATTTATTAAATAACTTAAGTTATTTAAGTATTTGCAAGTTAACTCTCATACTAATAAAATCTATGTTTGTTCCCAAATGCCTTAAACTAAACTTTTATTCTAATCATAAGTTCACTTCATATAGTAGCTTTTCGTAAGGCATCCGAATAAAATAGAACATTTTTTCTTTCTTCCTTTTTTTATTTGAACTAGAAACAAGCTTGTTTCACATGTCAATCCCTCTCCTCCTCCCCCTTCCCCCACCAATAGTCTCCTACCTAATCTCTACTTTGATCCCCAGGGAGAGTGAGGGGCTACATGGTGGATCTCCAGTGTCTGTCATTTCATACAGGGCAGGGCCTAGGCCCTCCCCCAAGAATCCAGGCTAAGAGAGCCTCCCATATTGTTACATGGGCACTCAAAGTCTATTTGTACGCCAGGGCTAAATAATACCCAAGGCCCCATAGGTTGCCTAGGCCTCCTCACTGATACCCACACCAATTCCCAATTTTTTGAAGAAAAATATAAACAGAAAATGGGGCTGGTGAGATGATATTTAGTATAAAAACCTCTTGCCACCGAGCCTGACTACCCAAGTTCCTTTGATCCATAAGTCCCACTTGCTGGAAGAAGAGAACAGATCACACTTATACACAGGTTTTTTTTTTATTTTTTTAGCCATAGTTCTAGGTAATTTGTTAGCTATTGTCAGCCATCTACAAGAACAAATTTAAAATTGATTTTTATCATTATTTATGGTGCAAAATCTATAAATGTAAATAGAGGAATTTGTGTCTTCCTTTTAGGTGTAGAAATTCATCTTCTGTTGCTAAGTTAATGCTATGGCTAAGACATTGCCTTGGGCAGGTGACTTCAGCCTCCTCACTTGTGAGATGGAAGACAGGTCTGACTTGGAGAGGTCTCCCAGGTCCCCTTTGTCTTTTGTGTGGGGTGAAGGTCAAGGCCTTGAACATTCTAGGCAAGCTGCCCCACATAGCTGTTTCCCTTGCCCATCCCCGTTTTTAAACAACAGGTTATCTGAATTTAGTAGATTATCCTGGAAGTGCCAGTTACACGAAGCTCCTCCATCCTATCAAATATTCAAAATTCTTCAATTTTAGAACTATTTCTTTCATAATTTGTGTAGTTACATTTCTACAAACATGAAATTGTCCTTTGTGTCAAGTTTATGAAAATTAATGAAGAAAAGCAATTGATTTGTGGCAAATATTTTCTGTACTTATTGATCTTCATGTGAAACACATGTGATAGTTTCCGTGTAAACAATATCAACATTTCATGAAAGATAAAGAGGAATTTCTGGGCATTTTATTTAGGAGTAGAAAACAATTGGTTTGGCAGCTTTTGCATAAAAATGACACTGTACTAAATATCCACATATGCGATGTTTTCTGGTGTGTAAAGTCAAAGTTTATATCTTAATAAAAACATAATTAAAAATAATTTTATGCACATTTCTTGTATCTAGAATTAATTAAAATAATAAAGTTATGTGCAATAGATTCTGTAGGTTAATGGGCCCTACACAAAGATGATTTATAGAAAGTTTGTTGAGTTGAAAGAAATTGTTATTCATTTCCCTTTTTTCTCATTAATATGGAGCCTGGCCTGTACTTCAAGGGCAGACTTCTGTGAGAGAAGTTCTATGGAGAGGTTCCTAGGGAAGTGAAACCTTCCAGTTTTGAGTTTTGTTTATGTTGAATATTTCACAATTTGGAGTTTAAATATCACAGTGGGAATATTTCCTTTATTTTCTGGAATATTTGGTGCTGATCAGTACAAAGTGACTTAGTGATGATCTTTTACATATTTATTTAGTTTAGTTGAGTTTGTTTGCATTAACTACACAAACCTAGGGAAAATGTTATAGCCTCTATAAGTGATAATGAAGGGAAACTACTGAACTATACCAACCTGTGAGTGGAAAGTTTTATTGGGGTTCAAACTGCCAAGGCTATTTCTGAAGGGGTGGGCAGAGAGAAGAGCAAGAGGTACAGGAGCAAACACATTCTGTATGATAGCCAGCATGGTGGGGATCTGAGCACATACAGGCTCTTGACCAGGAACTAGCTGACCTTTGGGAACAGGTTAAGGAGGGCTCCTGGAGAATTAAGGGTAGTTTCTGGCAAACAGGAACCCACCTTAGGTGACCTGCTTTTCTAGTAAACTCACTTTTAGGCTTTTTTTTACCCATTAACAATTGTACAATTGTTCTGTTTACCTGGCCAAAACTCTTCTGTTTAGGACAATGTTGTCAGCATTGCCCTCCCACCCTTTTTGAGGGGGTTGGGGGCAGCCTTGGATGTAACATTTCAGCCTTTCATTGATGATAAGGGTTGATGGGTTCTCTGACTACTTCCTGTTGATGGGGGCTATGAGAAGAGGAGAGTCTGGAATGCTGGTCCAAAACAAGGAGTCAAGCTGGCAGGGGATGGTAAGAGACTTTAGGAATTTCCATCAGAAGCCTCTGGTTTACCAACCTTTGGGTAATTTCGCTAATTCTCTCCTTACGGAACCCAAAGAGACAAGGAACAACCATCATGAGAAGGATAGAAACCAGTGGGCCATGGAGGCATAGAAGCCAGGGCCCCAGAGAAGACCATAGCAAGAATCCTAAGCTGGACCTTGGAGGGTGTAGTTCCCAAGCCAGTTCTGTTTTTACTTCTTCAGATGGCTCACATTGGCTTGCAGCAGATACAGGCCTTACCAGTTCTTCAGGATCACCTAGGGCTAGGGAGATGAGTCTGTCTTGAAGCAGATTCAAGGCCACAGTTGATTCCTGGGTGGTGTCTGTCAGCTGAGTGGCAATCTGCTGGGACAGATATAGACTAGGAGTTTAGGGGAATCCTTTCCTGCTACTTCCAAGTCTGTCTCTTTGCCTGGGAAGTCTGGAAGACAAAGAGAACACACACCCAACAGGAGAGGGAGAAAGAGGTCCATTTGACCTATCGCAGATAAATCCAAGTCACAGCTCCCTAGAGCTTGCATGAATCCTTTAAAGGTGACAAAAGAGAGGAGTTTAAAAAATATTAATGTGAAACTATCTGTAATCTGCACTGAAATCCTCATTGTAGAAAAAGCAATTAATAAGTGCCTGCAAACAGTGCAAGGAGGTTTATACCTTAGAGCCAGAACAAAGTAAATCCTGAGGTTATTGTCTTTGTCGGCATTTTATTAACAACCATGGAACTGTTGAATGAAAAACATTCAATTGGGGCTTGCTTACAGTTTCAGATGTTTGGTCCATTGTTTTCAGAGAAGGAAGCATGGTGGTACACAGGCAGACACGGTGCCAGAGAAGTATCTGAGAGTTCTACATCTAGGTCTATAGGCAGCAGGAAGAGAGCCACTGGGTCTGGCTTGGGCTCCTGAAACCTCAAAGCCTACCTCCAGTGACATACTTCCTCCAACAAGGCCACACTTCCAAGCCTTTCAAATAGAGCCACTCCATAAGCATTCAAATTGATGAGCCAGTAAGGGCTATTCCTATTCAGACTACCACAGTTATCAAGATGGTAGCAGCATAAACATTCAGTTATAATGATTACAGAAAAAGGAAAAAAATGAAGGGCAAGAACTTGATGATCCAAAGGGAAAGAGACCTGGGAGAAAGATGTCTAGGATCCGTGGAGGAGTAGCCCTTCTCCTTGTAGTAGTGTTCCCAGGAAGCATGGAGAAACTATCTGGCACACAACTTTTGTAGCAATAGTAGTAGGTTCCAGGAACTAAGAGAAACAGAAAGATGAGCTCCAGTGAGCCAATGAGAGAGTGGGGCGAGGCTACAAGGACAAGGTGGCACTTAACAGAGTGGATGAGGAAATACAAGTGGTTAGGGAAGGTGGAGGAGAAGCAGCTGAGCAGGTGCAGTCTAAATAAACTCTGGAGTCAAATATGGACAGAGATAGGAGGTAGCAGAAAAAAAGTGACCCAGGAAGGTTGAAAATCAGCAGTTGGGTTAAATCATGAGGGACAGGGCCTTTTGGGAGGAACCCAGTGTCCCTCCCAGGTTTTGGCCACCAAACATCAGCAATGATGCAGAGAAACTACTGAACTAGTTCACTTTGTGGGTAGAAAGATTTATTGGTGATCAAATCGCCAGAACCATTGTGGGGGGGGGGCAGGGTGTGGCAGAGAGAAGAGCAATGTGACAGAAAGGAAGCAGGTTTTCTAGGACATTAAGCAGGGATAGGGATCTGATCTGATACAGGCCACACATATTGACCTTTAGGGGAATGTTAAGGGAGGGTTCTGGAGGATTAACTTGGTTCTTGGCAAACAGGAGCCAACCTTATAAGATCTGCTTTTCTAGTAAACAGAAATACAATTTTAGGCTTGTTTACTGGATAGCAATCCATCTATTTAGGACAGTGTCACTAACTCTGCCATCTTTGGAGGATGGGGCTTTGAACCTAGTGGCTTCCATCATAATTCCCACTACCCAATGATCTGTTTCATATTTATAAAATGACTCTTACACTGAGCATAAGATAATTTAAATATTAATTAGACCTTTTTAAAAAATTTCTTATGCTTAAGGATAATAGTTTTATTTTTAAAATAACTCCAAACTTCTGATAGAATTTTAGAGAATTATACAAACAATATTTTTACTCACTCATTTGGATGTAAGTTATTCCTGGATGATTTTCTGTGTGGTTCCTATAAGCAGCAACCTCCTCTAATAGGATCACAAAAGAACCGTTAAATCGGAAAATGAGCATTGGCACACAACTACCTCATTCCAGTTTTACCAGTTACCCTGTCTATTCTTCATTCCAACAGGGCTAGAAAGGATTCGATCTGGGATCAAGCCTGACATTTACTGTCCCCAGTCTTTTCTGTCTTGCAGTCTGTGACAGTTCTTTGCTCTTTCCTTGGAATTCATTACTGAACTTCCAGAATATTACACACTAATGTCTTGTAGACATGTTCTCAGCTTCACTGCAATTATGTATTCCCATAATTGTATCCTGGTTTTAAATTATTAGCAGAAAAACTATAGCTGTTAAGCATTTTTTAATGTGTTCTGTTATCTGATTATAATTTGGACTTTTCTGATGATTTTGACTATCAGTTGTATAAGCTACAGCTATCTACCAAGATTCTTCTTTGTATATTCCTGTGTGCATGGGTCTGTATGTATGTATATGTGTGTGCATGTTCATGCATGTGTGCGCATCTGTGTGTGTGTAAGCATATATGGGTATGCATGTATGTGTGAGTGTGTACATGTGTGCATATACATGTGTGTGTATGATCATGAGTGTGTATAAGAGGCTAGAATCAAATATCTTCCTCAGATACTTTCTACCCTATTTTTACAGAAACTCTCTTAAAGTGGTCAACAGTGAGCTTCAGGAATCCTCCTGCCACCATCTCATCGTCCCCACCCTCCTCACGGCCAGGAACAGACTTGCAGACTCTTTCCATATCTGTTTATTTTTTTCTTTACACGAGTTTGGGGGATTGAACTTGGGTCTTCATGCTTACATGGAAAGTGCTGTACTACTGAACCATCTCTCCAGCCCCAAGATTCTCTATGTTATTCTCTAGTATTTACTTTAATGTCAAATATTTTTGATTCAGATACAATGAAATTATATAAACATCCTGTTCTTCATCAAAAATTGCTATTGGCCTGCCTAGAGGTCAATAGTTTATTTGTGGATTACAATGCCTTTTGCTCATGCTGTGGCCTAAACCCTGGCACTGTGCACACATTAAGCAGGCACACCACCCCAGAGCTACTCCTAAGCCCTGAAATGGAGCTTTGTTTTTGTTTACTTTGATGTTGAAAGTATCTAATCCTAAATTCACAAATTTTATGTCCATATGAACATGGCAAAAAGAAGACTACTACAGTCCTGTGTACATATGTGACAATTCTTTTAATCTCAGAGAGCATATCCCCTATCCTTTTGTCAAGCTATTAAGAGCAAAGCCCCTGTGTTAGGGGTGGGAAAAGTTACAGAACATTCTCAATCAAGTCATCACTGGTTGCTGCTATATGTAAGGTAATTCTATGCATTTATCAAGACCTGTCTAACCTTCCATAGTGAATGTAGGAAGACAACTGCTTTGTAATTCTGCTGTACAGAATATCCAATAAGGATTGTGATGACAAAGATACATAATTAAAAAAAAATAATAGAGGTGCTTCCTTTGGTTGTCCAGCTACTAAAATCGTGGCAATTTAAAGATTAGCATAGTCTCTGCACAAAGAAGAAATGCTAATTGATGATGTATTCTATAATTTTGAATCAAAATATATTGTACTAAAACTTTAAGAGTGTATTAAACAAAATAAATGAGCCATAATTTTTATTTACATGTAAACCACACCTTCTGCTCCTCCATCTATCTTCCATACATCCTTCAACATTTCAATTTCCGAAGTTAAAATTCAAGATGAAAGTCACAAGGAACCAAAGGCAAAAAAAGGATTTCCTAAAGAACTAGATCCAGAGCACCCTCTAGAGACAGAATTAAATTAGTGCAGCATTTCCAACTCTAATGAACCAGCTGGAGATGAAAGGCCAGACAACAAATGTAGCCACAATGCATCTGCTCCAGTCTGGCTTCTCTCTGATGGTGGTTCTTCTAGACACAGCCATAAGAAGTTTGACCAGTGCACGTAACATCAGAAGAGAGACCTGGATGATCTCAAAACGTAGAAAATAAACCAGGGTCCAACCAAGAATGCAGGAGGGCAATAACAGTATACACACCCTGATCATGTGGACATTAATGTCAGAAATGAAAATGCATTCATGTTTCTAATTTAAATAAAAACATATATTGAGGAAAAACACTATACCCATTCAAAAATAAAAAAAGAAATGAAATACAGTTTTAGAGAGTTATTTACATCATTAAAAACACATTGACTTAGATAAAGCTTTGGAAATGGTTCTTTTTGTCCAAGAATAATACTACTTTACAAATTATCTGAAGGTCATCCAAGGACTCAGCCAGTAAAGGTACCTTCCAACAGGCCTTCCTGGTGGCATCCTGTGGCCCACATGGTGAAAAGAAAGAACTGACCCCCATAAATAAATAAATGCAAAATAAAAAACTTTAAAGACTCTGAGAAAATGTATTTTTCTTCTCCTACTTCTCAAGCTACAACTCAATGTTTTCATTAGTGCGGTAACTAAAACATTAAGACTTAATAACTTAAAACACCACATGCAATTCCTTTGTTGACTAATTAATTTTCCCCCAAAAGCCAAGGGCATATGTATCAATCATAATGTTTTGTGACAACAATCTTGGGAAGATGTGAATGAAAATTTACTCATCCCAAATAAATAAAAGTAAGGGTACCATCAAAGTTCAGCTTGGTGAGCCAGTTAATTTATTAGGGTTTCATACAGGAGGACAAGCAAGACTTTACATGCAAAAGCAAGAATTACTCATACAACTACTTGACCCAGCATGGGTGGCAGCATGGTTATGGGTACTGGAAGACTGCAGTGCATAGCACAATTTGCAGGCGATTCTATAGGTGAGAGAATGTCTCTTCCAGACAATGTAGTGGGTCAGAGCCTCTTTCTAGGTAGTCCCACTGTCTTAGAGAGCCTTCATAATCCTTGTTACAAGTATAACCTCAGAGAGGGAGGAGCCCCAGTGAATCTGGTGAGCTTCAGGGACTTCCTGAAACTTTTAACTTTCATCCTTTCTGAGTTTTGATGAGCTTCCGTCCAAGACAATGTTATGTCTCAGATAAAACTCTTACACAGCATGAACTAGTAAAAACAAACATGTAGAACTTTAATTCTTGATCAGTATCTTTTGGGTCACTTCTCTGTCTAGGTTACCTACCTCTGATATTTGAGCATCTGGAAGCATTACCATTAAAAAAGAAACTACTGCCAATTTTTCCTTGTCCCATACTTGAAATTTGTTCTCCAGAATCTTTCCTTTGAAATCAAGGCTTGCAACACAAGATAAAAGCTCAAATTGTGACTCTAGCAGTGTGTGGGCAGAACATGTGGACCCTGAAGGAGGAAAAGCACTAACTCTGAATTCTTGTCCTGGCTTTGCTGTCTGTTCTTTGCTCAGCTGAGAATGTTTCTCCATCACATAGGAAATGAATAGGTCTGCTGGTGACTCCCACAAGTGTGGTTTTCTGTCTTGTCTATTGAGTGTAATTATTTTCTCTGGGAATTTACCTACATGCCAGTGCTAATTCATGTGACCATGAAGCCAAGTCTTCTTGTTTGGGTTGTGTGTTCACTGTGCACCACCAATAGCAGCTAGAAAGATGTAAGTACCCAGTGGTGTTAACATACAATGTGTGCTGAAAGCATGACTCAGGCACAGGCCAAAATGAACACCTGCCTAGGGTTTATTCAACTCATGAATAAAAAGATAAGGTGGTTCAGTCACAAAGCACTTGGAGAATTAGGTGTCTATATTATCAATTAAAAAGGAGCTGCTAGAACAAAAGGGTTAGATTAGACACAAAATTTCTCTTTAAGACAATAAGTCATGATTATGTAGGTTAACAATAGCTTATATCTGATCAACTAATAAAATTTAAATAATTAAACAGCCCACGGTGAGCTTTGTAAATAATGGCAATGAAGACAGTCATTTTGTGGCTTAATGTTTGAATGTTTTAAAGATGTTTCTACTGGAAACCTTTGAACTAATTCTGAAAGCGCAAGAACTCCAAACATTCCTGGCAATTACTCATCCCTCTCCTTGTCCTCTCTGGTGGTCCACGGGCCTCCCTCGAGGGTAGTCCTCTGTGGAGACACAGCTCACAAGCATACAGAAGGCCAGGGGAGCTGGTTCTCTAAAGTTCATTGTCAAATGGATTTGACATATGTCCTCACTTGTTTCCACTAATTCCTATTATACTTATGTGATGAAATTTTGCTTTAAAGTGGCTGTGAGTGTGGGTGTGTAGAGAGGGGAGGGTAAATTTGTCCACACACGTATATGAAAGTAAAAGGACAACCCAAGGTTCATTTTTCAGGCATTGTCCACCTTTTTTTCCCTGACATGCTCCCTCTTCAATCTGGGGTTCAGCAAGTAGACACAGATAGCTGGGCAGAATTCCCTGGGACTCCACATGGCTTTGCCCTCCTAATGCTGAGACTGTGTTTGGTGGGATGAGTTCTGCAGTTCTGGGAGTCAAACTCAGATCCCAGGAAAATGCTTAAAGACAGAGTGTCTCCCCAGCTTCTCTGGGTTTTGTTTTGTTTTATACTCCACTGGAAACCATAGTAATTGTGTTATAATAAGGCTATAACTGTGGATACAATCAATTGGTGACCTAAAAAGAAAACAGGTATCTACCAAGGTTAACAATTTCTGCCCCAGTTGTCAGGGTTGTGATGTTAAGGAAAAGAAACAAGCCTGTATTTACTGCCTGTCATCTCAAATGCGAAGATTCGTGTTTTTCTGCCAAAGGCTGTAATACCAGGAAGCAGTGGCAGGCAAGTCCCAATCACAATACAGGTGGGAAAGCAACCTGTAGGGATTGGGCTTCTGTGTCCTCCAGTTCTACTGCTTCTTAGAAGCCTGATGAATCTGAAGGTTGAAGGACAGTTTCTGTGATCATTAATTGATGTATTGATTGGTTGATTTGAGAGACACCTGGGTGGCTATCAAAGCACAGTTCTGAGCATGTCTGCAAGGGAAGATCTGCCCTTAGTCCCCATCCAAATGACTAGGGACCCGATGGCATGGCAGGGAAAGTGGGAGGACAATTGATGGCACAGCCATCATTTTTCTTCTGCATAGCCCTCACAAGGCTCATATTTACTGACATGTTAGCCCATCCCTGCAACCCCACCCAAAAGCAATTAATCCAGCTGGCCTTGGACAGAAACTTCTGAGACACTGAACCAAAACACATCTCTTCTCTTATCATTGTTCCTTTCAGGTATTTGTTAGTGACAAAAAATGTAACATGGTTACTTAGGGGTTTTAGGAATCCTCTTAAGGGAGCCTTGAAGGTAGATTCAAATTTAGCAGTGTACACAGTCATTATTTTTGGACATGAAATGTTCTGTATGACCCAATAGACTCTGTGTTACATCAGGGCAGTGCAGAGTGTATGTGACGGTGTAAAGAACAGACATTTAACAGCCTGCTAGGAACATTTTTTAAAAAACTATCAAATCAAGTTACATTACTTATGGATTTCTTGCTACAAATAATGGAAAACAAGCAAGACTAGCTTTGTGGTTTACAAAAGAGAGATAGTTCATTCTAGACATGAGTCAGTAAGGTCAGTTGCTTACTTTGGGTCTAATAAATATGAGCCAAATCAAGTATTAACATAAGCCTAGATATTACTGCTTCCTCCTGAGAGCTACTCACAAAGAAAGCACCAGGTAAGGTAGACAGTCCAAGCAGCCACTGCCATGCAAACATACTGTTTGGCCTTCCATCTCTATGCTTATTTTATTTGGAGACAATTTAGAGCTCCTTCTTAATCCATGGGGCTCAATTTCTCTCTCTCTCTCTCTCTCTCTCTCTCTCTCTCTCTCTCTCTCTCTCTCTCTCTCTCTCTCTCTCTCTTCCTGTCTCTCTCTCACGCACACACACACACACTTGCATACATACACAGAGTTAATAGGTCATTCTATAGATTTTGGTCCTGTCCTACACGGCTTACTGGGTGTGATTTCACGGAGCAAGTCAGTATCCTGAACTCAAGTAAACATAGCTAAAATGCAGCCAATAGTGACTGTAAATACAGCATTATGTTGCACCTGTTGGTAAAGAAAGTTTGCAAAGAGTCACTCTGTCCAAATGCTACCTTCCTGTCTCTGTGAACTCATCGTTTCCTCAGATAATTTTAATCCACTTTTCCACATGTGACTTTCCTGTGTCCTGCTTGCCAGGTGTGAGAGCATGGAGCTCGATGACAAAATCCGGGATCTGATAGCAGGTACTCCAGAGGCCACATCCAGCCACATAAATGTCCGTTCCCCAAAGGTAAGGGATTATCTTCTTTCTACTTTATCTCAATACACACTCAACAATTAGTTCGCCCACATCACTTATAGTCAGCCATGAACTTCTCCGATGGCTGAGAATGTAGTGTGAACCAGAACAAACCATATCTTCCAGTCAGTGTAAAGACCCTACCAGGGGGAAGCCTGAAGCAGAGCACCAAGGCTTCCAGGAGAGCAAGAAGGATTTCTGCTACTAGAAAGAACACTGAATACAGCAAAGGTATCTTTTGAGAAGGCTAAAACCAACACAATTCATGCCCATGTTTATTTGCAGTTGATTTTATTTCCTTCTGCATTGCTTTAAGGCAGGGGAGGGGGCATGCTTTACTGATGAAAGGAACTATTTGGACTTTTAATTTCCTTGTCTTTGAAGATGTTTGTCAGTGGTACCATATAGTTTTACTTTCCTTTGGGTCGCCAACTCACAAATAATGATATGGAGACTTATTATTGATTATGAAAACTTGGCTTTAACTTAGGTTTTTTTCCAACTCGCTCTTATAACTTAAATTAACTCATTTATTTCAATCTACATTTGGCCACATGACTCAGTTACCTCACGTCTGTACCATACGTCCTACTTCTTCAGGGTCTCCAGGAATCTCCTCTTGCCTAGATTCATCTCTTCCTCTCAAGAAATCCCACTTATCCTCACCCTGCCTAGCTGTTGGTCATTCAACTCTTTATTAAGCCAATCAGAAGGCTCCGTAGCAACAATACATCTTCACAGTGTACAAAGAGATTGTCCCACAGCAGTGCTGTTATGTAAATAGAGAAAAGTTAAGGTTAAGCTCGAGCTGCCAATATGGTGGGCAGCTTTCCAAGAATGTATCATAAAACACCAGGCTCTGGATAATCCACAATTATAGCCCATCTCTAATAATCATTCGTAATATTTGTGAGTACTTTTGCATACATAGCTGATGTTGAAAGCTAAATGCCTTAGATTTTATAAAAAATTAATTTCACTTCTTATCCATAATTAATACTCTTTATACAAAGTATTTATGGATTAGCAAAGAGAAGACTATAAAACTCAGAGACAAATATTTACTGTAGAGTAAATCGGGACTGGATGTTACTAAACAAACATTTACTATGACAGACTATAGACACCCCCATGGAGGGCCTCACCCTCCCTGGGGAAATGAGGGAATAATGGGGGGGTTGGGGGGAGGGCATGGGAGGAGGGGAGGGAAAGGGAGAGGGACCTGGAACTGACTTGTGAAGCAACCTTGTTTCTTATCTAAATTTAAATTGAAAAGGAAAAAAAAGAAAAAAAACAAACATTTACTATCATAGATAATTTATAGCCATAAATTCACATACTTGGATGATGCCTGTGAAAGGGTTGTTTGACCCCGCCATAAAGAATTGTGACCCACAGGTTGAGAACCACTGAATGTGATCCTACCCGTGTGATCATATATAGCTTGAATTCAAGTGAATTTTGCTCATATGACTTTCCCTAGCCCTTGGAGCACTCTCAGAACACAAATTGTCTAATGCTCTCAATAAAGATAACTGTTTTATGAGACTTTAGTCTACCTCATTTTAGGTAACACTCTCCTAGATTTATACCGCCAACTACAGTGGCAACAACAGGCATCTTCATGCTAGTGGCACACACAAAAAATTTCCAAGTGTATATTTGTGGAGGAAAGTACATCTTACAGTTTCCTGAGCTAAGGATTATAGACACTTCTATGATCAATACTAATAGGACAAGGATGTGACTGAGGGAACAGTGTGAAGGAATATAATAGGGAAAGGACCATAGAAACAAAGTGTGTGTGTGTGTGTGTGTGTGTGTGTGTGTGTGTGTAATGTCCCTTTCACTGGGTTCATCTAAGACCATTGGAAAACACAAATATTTACATTATAATTCATATCTATAACAAAAGTACAGTTATGAAGTAGCAATGGAAATAATTTTATGATTGGGTCGCTACAACATAAAGTGCTGTAGCATTAGTAAGATTAAGAGCTACTGGATACAGTCACAAGGATAACCGGTGCTTGGAAACCTCATTCTGAAATGTGATGGTTAAAATGATGGGTAATCTTAAGTAAACCAACTCCTATTACATCTGGGAGGGGCATGAACACACATTCCAGGAAAAACTCATTGTATGGGAGAAACATATTACAAGACTTCTGTCATGTTTCTTTGGAATTATCTCAGAAGTTCTCAAAACTTCTCATGCAGCTTCATTCATGGACTATGATTTTATGGTTTGTGAAGTCAATAGCAGGGATTAGATTACCTGGAGCTGGTGTTACAGGTAGTAGTGAGCCACCCAGTATGAGTGCTGAGACTTTAACTCAGGTCCTCTGGAAGAACAGCAAGTATTCTTAACTGCTGAGCTCTCTCTCTTGCCTTTGATGCTTTGTCATTCCCATTATTTAGTTATTCCATTAAGATTTCTTTCATATATGTATATATTTTGAGAAGTTTCTACTGCAGTAAGTTTCCATTTGGCCCTCAAATAGTCCTTAGTATTTCCTCCCTTTTACCCCTTTCCCTCCCTCTCTCTATTTAATCTTTTCATTTTGGTCTCCCCCACTTGTTTCTCCATAGTATATTCTATTTCTTCTTCCTTAGGAGACCCTGCCCTCACCCCTAATCCCTTACTCTATACCTAACTTCTGTGGTTACATTGAGTGCAGCATGTCTACTGAAGTCTTAAAAGCTAACATATAAGAGAACACACACACACACACACACACACATACACACACACAATTTGTCACTTTGTTTATGGGTTATGTCACTAAATATGATTTTTTAGGTCAATGCACATTCCTATGAATGCCATGATTTTTTAAACAGCTGAGTAATATTCCATTATGGAAATACACATCATTTTCATTATGCATTCATTTATAGAAAGGTATCTAGGTTGTTTCCATATTCTAGCTATTCTGAATAGAGCAGCAATGAACATGGCTGAGTAAGTATCTCTGTAGATGGACTTAGAGTCCTTACATGAAATGCCAAAGAGTGGTATAGCTGAATCTTGAATCAGATGGGTTCTCAGCTTCCTCAGTAACTGTCACAATGATTTGCCCTCCCATCACCAATGGATGAATGCTACACTTACCCCACATATCCAGCATGAGCTGTCATTTGTTTTATTGATCTTGACCATCCTTACTGGTGTAAGATGAAATCTCAAAGTATTTTTGATTTGCCTTTCCCTGATGACTAATATTATTAGTCATTTTAGGTGTTTCTCAGACATCTGTTTTACCTTTTAAGAACTCTCTCTTTAGCTCTGTAACCCATTTTTAAATTGGGTTGTTTCATTGAAGTCCAATTATTTTTTTAGCTCTTTGTGTATTTTAGAGATTAGCCTTCTATTGGATGTATAATTGGTAAATACCTTTCTGCATTCTGCAACCTGCCATTGTGTACAAATGATGGTGTCCTTTGATATACAGAAGCATTTCCATTGTGGGTTGTCCCATTTATAAATTGCTGGTCTTGTTGCCCATGCTTTTAGTGTCCTGTTCAGAATGTCTTTCCCTTTGCCAATGAGTTCAAGACTACTCTATCAGATACGGTGTATCTGGCCTTATGCTGAGGTCTTTGATCTAGGTAGAGTTGAGTTTTGTGCAGGGTGATAAATATGGATCTGTTTGGATTCTTCTACATATAACCATCCAGTTTGACCAGAACCATTTGTTGAAGATTCTGCTATTTTCCTCAGTATGTATTTCTGTCTTCTTTGTCAAAAATTGCATGTCATTAAACTTGTGACTTGAGTTTGGGTCTTCAATTCAATTCCTTTGGCCAATGGTTTTATTCTAATACCAATATCATGCTGTTTTTATTACTATAACTCTTTAATACAATTTGAGATCAGAGATGGTGATAACTCCAGCAGGTCAGGATTGTTTTAGCTATCCTGGGTTTTTATGTTTCCCTATGAAGCTGAAAATTGTCCTTTCAAGTTCAGTGAAGAATTGTGTTGAAGTTTTGAGGCTGATTTTAATGAATCTGTAGATAGCTTTTGGAAGGATGACCATTTTTTACTATATTAATTCTACTAATCTATGATCATGTGAGATCTTTCCATCTTCTGATATCTTCTTCTATTGTCTTCAATGTCCATAAGATTTTATTATTCACATGCTTGGTTAGAGTTACTCTAAGATTTTTCCCTCTTATTGAGGCTATTGTGGAAGGTATAATGTTGCCTTGATTTCTTTCTTAGTCTGTCATCGGTATACAGGAGGACTACTGATTATTGTGTGTTAATTGTGCATCCTGCTACTTTGCAGAATGTGCTTATTAGCTGTAGAAATTTCATAGAGAAAACATTATGTTCCTTTATGTAGAACACCATATTTTCTGAAAAACAAAAGAGAACTAATGCTTCAAGTACTAAATTGAATAAGACGGGGAAAGTGGGCATGCAGGGTATTATTTCTGGTTATAGTAGAAATGCTTTGAGTTTCTTTCTGTTTATGTTGATACTGTCTGTGAGTTTTTTGTGAACCACCTCTTTTATTTTGAAGTATACCTCTTGTATCCCTAGTATCTCTGAGACTTGTAACATGAAGGGGTGTTGGATCTTGCCAAAGGCTTTTTCTTCATCTAATGAGATGATCTTGTGGTTTTTGTCTTTCAATCTTTTTATATCTATTCACTTATGCTTCAGGCCTGCATCTGTGGCATGAAGCCTATTTGATCATGGCAGACAGTCTTTTTGATTCACTGTTGGATTCAGTTTGCAAATATTTTATTTAGAATTTTTGTGTCTATGTTCATTAGGGAAATTGGTCTGTAATTTTCATTGTCTGTTGGATCTTCCTGCAGTTTAAGTACCAGGGTGGTTGTGGCCTCATAAAAAGAATTGAGCATTTTTCCCTCTGTTTCTATTTTGTGTCATAATTTGAGAAGTATTGGTGTTCATCTTTGAGGATATAGTAGAATTCTTCCCTGAGTCCATTTGGTCCTAGCCTATTTTTGTTTGGGAAACTTTCAATTACAGCTTCTATATTATTAGAGGTTATTGGTCTGTTTACATTGCTTATTTAATCTTGATTTAACTTTCATAGAGCCCATATATCAAGAAATTTGTCTATTTATATTAGGTTACATAGTTTTCTGGAATACCGATTTTAAAAAGATGTCCTTATGATTCCCTAAATTCCCTAGATGTCTGCTCTTATGCCCCCTTTTGTCTCTACCTTTATTAATTTGGTGCTACTATATCTTTTAGTTAATTTGGATAAGAGTTTGTCAATCTTATTGATTTTCTAAAAAAAAAAGTAATCAACTCTGAGTTTCATTCTTTGCATTGTTTTTTTTTCCTTTCTGTTTTATTGATTTCAGCTCTGACTTTGATTATTTCTTGCCATCTACTATCTTAGGGTATCATCTCCTCCTTTTGTTTTAGAGCTTTCTGGTGTACCACTAGGTTGCTAGTATGAGATCTCTCCTTTTTTTTTCTTTTTGTACATTGCTAGGCTCCTTCCTCATAGAACCACCTCCATAATGTCCCATAAGATGCTTCATGTTGTGTTTTCATTTTCAATCAATTCTAAAATGTTCTTAAGTTTCTTGTTAATTTTGTCTTGACTTGTTTTCCACTCAGTAGTAAGTTGTTCAGTTGCAGTAAGTTTATATACTTTCTGTTCTTTCTGTCATTGATTGATATCCAGTTTTAGGATGTGGTGGTCAAATTGGATAGAATGGATTACTTCAATTTTCTTATATCTGTTGAGACTTGCTTTATGTCCAAGCATGTGGTTTGGAGAAAGTTCCATGAGCTGCTGAGAATGAAAGTTTTATGTTTGGATGAAATGTTCTGTACATTTCTGCTAGGCTCATTTGATTTATAATGTTATTTTACTCCAGCATTTCTCTGTTTAGTTTATATCTGTTTGACCTGTGTATTGGTGGGAGTGGTATGTTAAAATCATCCACTATCCCTGCATAAGGATCAATGTGTTATTTTAGCTGTTGTAGTGTTTCTTTTATGAACTTGTGTGCCCTGTGTTTGTTGTATAGAATTGCAATATCCTCTTGGTGGATTTTTCCTTTGATGAGTATGTAGTGTCCCTTCCTATTTTCTTCTGATCAATTTTCATTTGAAGTCTATTTTGTCAGATACTAAAATGGCCATACAGACTTGTTTCTTAGGTTCATTTTTTCTTGGAATGCCTTTTTGCCATCCTTTTATCCTGAGGTGATGCCTATCCTTGATGTTAAAGTGTGTTTCTTGAATGCAGCAGAAAGATGGGTCCTGTTCTCTAATACAATATGTTAGTCTATATCTTTTTGTTGGGGAATTGAGACTGCTAATGTTGAGAACTGTGGATGAATAGTGTTTATTTATTCCCGTTATTTTCTTGTTATGGTGTGCGGTTTTCTCCCTCTTCTGATTTGCTGGTGTGGGATTATTGTTTAGTCCTCGTGTTTTCTTAGATGTGGTCAATCTCTGCAGATTCAACTTTTCATTCTTGTGTGTTCTGTAGAGATGGATTTGCAGAAAAACACTGATTCAAGATGGCTATATTGTGGAATGTTTTTCTTTCTCCTTCTATTATGATTCATGGTTGTGTTGGGTATAGTAATCTTGACTGACTTCTGTGGTCTCTTAGAGTATGTAGAATATCTGCCCAGGCCCTTGTGTCTTTTAGAGTTGCCATTGAGAAATCAGCTGTTCTTCTAATGTGTTATTCTATTTATGTGTTGCTTGATCATTTTCACTTGCAGCTTTTAATATTCTTTCTTTGTTCTGTATGGTTAATGTTTTAGTTATCATTTGTCATGGGGTATCTCTTTTTTTGTCCAATCTATTTGATGTTCTCTTTGTTTCTTTAGGTTAGGTAAATTTTCTTCTATAATTTTGCTTGAAATACTTTCTGTGACTTAGACCTATGTCATTCCACTATTTATGCTTTCACAGACTTCATTAAGGGATTTATTCATATCCTAGTTAAGTAAGGTCTTTGATCATATTCATAGTAGCTATTTTGGAGTCTTGTCTTCTCAGGGCCTATTGTAGTAAGGTCACTGGACTCAGGTGGTGACATATTGTGGTTTTGACACGGTATCTAGTTATCTGAAGTTGGGAGTATTATGATTCTAGGTGTTGATATCTGGTGCTGTATTTGTTGGATCTGTGTTCCATTCTTAGGTTTCTGTTGCCCTGTCTGCATTGTAGGTAAGCGTGGGGGCTGTGAAATGCCTGGGAGGGGGTGCTTCTTTGGGGTGGTATATGGCCAAGAGGAATAGAGGTGGGGTAGGAGGAAAGACTGAGACTGGCTTCAGGGAAGAGCTAAGGGGCTCCTGTCCACACCAAGAGGCAGAGTCCCCACGGAATTAGAAATAGAGTGGGAAAAGGAAATCCTGTAAGTAGATGATATTAAGGTGACAAATTATCTGGAGAGAAAGGATGAAAGAGATAGTAGGGCCCTGAATATGAGCTAAGAATTGGTGTTTCCAGTGAGTGAAATGGAAATGGAAGAAGAGGCACCTATAAGCAGGTTGTTAATGGTCTGGGAGTAAGAACAGAGAGTTTATAATGAAGGACAGACAGGATAGTGTGATTTGCCTACCCATGTCACTGCCAGGTATGGCCACTGGAAGTCCCATGTAGAAAGTGTTTCTGGGTTTCAGGGACTGACAGGAAGGAATTGAGATGCAGTAGAAGTTGGGACTGAGAGGGTCCACAGAAAGGATAAAAGATGTATCCTATTCAAGGTTTGGCAAAGTCCTTCAGGAAATAGAGGTGCAGTGGGATAACAGCCAGGAATGGGATGAGACTAAAAACACTATAAAGGAGGACAAGAAGAAGAGTGAAGGTAACCCACCTGATTCCCAGCCCCATGTACCTACTTGGTTCCCAAGAAAAGGGTGTTGCTACTGCTGTGTATAACAGTATGGCTGACATAAAGGAATGGGGGAGGGAAGAAAGATAGTTCTGTCTTGAGGCTTGGCAGAGTACATAGGGAATGGAAGTCAATTTGTATATTTTAATATCATTATTTTCCAGTGAGTTCAATGTTCTCCTACTCAAACCTGCTTACCTGAATCCCACCCAAACATACACTTATGTTCTGTGATCCCTTGTCATCCAGTTATCTAAATTTACTCAACATCATCATCTATTTCCTCTAGGCCACCATACTGCACAGACCTGTATCCCCATTCTTAGAATAGTATTATCCTGTCTTGATTCTGGTCCTTCCTAAAGAACCTTTCCAATTTGTCTTCACAGCACCTTGAGACATTGTCTCTTTCCCTTTGTTTCACATATATAAATCTTGCAAAATATAAGCTCTTGAAGTTTGAAAGTTCTTTCCCTTCTCCTGCAGCAGAGTTCAAAGTATTTTCATGATGCAGAAATTCCTCTGCACACACTGAAAGAATGGTCTAATATTTGTTTAAAATTATTTTACATATATAATGAGAATCTGGGCCACCTTTACTTTAAATCATCACCAGAGTCCACAAAATTATAAAGTGCTGAGGGTGTGAAATCACTCATGAATACCTTTCCAACAATAAATTGTTGTATAAGAATGTGCATGTTAGCTGGGTGGTGGTGGTGCATGCCTTTAATGCCAGCACTCAGGAGCCAGAGGCAGAGGCAGACAGAGATCTATGTGTTCCAATCCAGCCTGGTCTACAACACTACACAGAGAAACCCTGTCTTGAAAAACCAAAAAAAAAAAAAAAGACACAGCAAAAGGATGTGCTTGTTCTTCCATTTCCTATGACGTCTTTCTTTCTGGAAGTCCTGTGTCTTTGCCCATTTGATCCTTCTATCCCTGCTCAGAAACTTCACAATGTCTACAACCATATTCAAGCTCCCTCACAGTGGGAGCTCCTCTCTGCTTTGGTGTAAGCTTTTGCCTTCTTTGTACTTCATTCCCAAGCTTTATCACATTAGATTTAGGGTCATACATGTATACATGTGTTTTCTCTGCTATCATGGGTTCCTTTTGAAATTTCAATTGGTTATATTTAAACTTTTTAAAAATTTTGTGTGTGTTTAGGTTTCTATTGCTGTAAAGAGACAGCATGACCACAGAAACTCTTTTAAGGAAAACATTTAATTGGGAGGGTTCACTTACAGTTTCAGAGATTCATTATCATGATGGTGGGGAACATGGTGGTATGCAGGCAGATACTATGCTGGAGGAATAGCTGAGAGTCCTACATCTTGCAGGCAGCAGAAAGTTGACTGGCAGTCACACTGAGGGAATCTTGAGCAAAAGCCCTCAAAGCCCACTCCCCACAGTGACACACATCCTTCAACAAGGCCACATCTGATGAGGGAAGTCCTTCTGTGTATGTGTTATCTATTTGTTGATATATAAACAGTACCTTATTTATCAACCAATAGTGGAGCAAGATGGTTGGGACTAGGAGTCGAGGAAGATTCTGAGAAATGTGGTCAAGAGTAGCGAGTCACCATGGGATCCTGGGAAGAGAGGATGCATGAGGCTGCATCCTTGGCAAGATAAGACCTTATTAAAATATATATTAGTAGTTATGGGTTAATAATTAAGTCAGAGCTAATCAATGAGAGGCCATAGCAAATGGCCAATAGCTTCATAATTAATATGGTGTCTCTTGTGTTATTTGGGGTCTGAGATAGCAGCAGGACCCAGGCAGCTGGCAGGGAAGAATACACATTACACACATTTCCTAATAGCACCACTCCCTTTGGGGCATTTTCTTTCAAATCAACACATTGTGTATGTGTGCACCTGTTTTATGCACACATTTCATGGTAAGTTTGTAGAGGTCAGAGGATAATTTGAAGGAGTTGTTCTCTCCTTCTACCATGTTGGTCCCAAGGATCAAATTTGGGTCATCAGATTTGTTGATATACATCTTTATCTACTGAGCTATCTCACAGCTGGTCATATACTTTTAAAAAGTAGGTTGCTTAGAATCATATGAAAGTATAAATATATCACAATGTAGATTTTTCTAAATGATGACAGCAATAAACAGCCTGTTGATTGACATGGATAATAGTAGAGTGAGATTGAGAATAAAGTATCCATAGAATTTTCATAAAAATAATTCTCAGAATTCATGTGGCAAACTAATGTACAGTATAATCATGATAATTATTTTTTTGTTTTGACAAATGACTGAGAGAATTTAAAAGAAGAAAGATTTGTTTGGCCATTTTTTTAGCTTAATTTTTGTCTGAGTTGTTATGAGAAAGAACAACAAAACAGAAGAGTAAAGAAGAACAATGTCACTTAATTATGGTGGTTAGCAAGAAGAAAGCTACAGAGGGGAAGGTAGCCAGGGGCAAGGGTGTCTTTCCAGGATATGTACTTACGAACCTATTTTGTCTAGATAGGCTCCATGCCCTCTTTCCAGTACTTCCTAATAATCTTGTCATATTGAGGATATATTCAAGGATTAATCCATCCATCAATTAAATCAGAGTTCCCAGGACGCGATCACTTCCAAAGCCCATCAGTATTTAATGCATGAGGCTTGAGGAGAACACTTCATTCCCAACCATCCCACTCACAGAAGCAGTCGCCCTGTTCTCACATGGAAGTTGCCTTGTAATCTTTCTTATTTCTGTCTCCTACTGTCTGATAATGGTTTTCATACACAAATCTCTTACCTAGATGCCTGCTCTGTCAGGTGACCTTTCTTGTACCAAGCATTCCTTAGGTAGGGCATGGTCTCTGAAGTCCCAAAGGCAACTGCACACTGTGGCAGGCTCCTCGTGCTATCTTGTGCTTTCAGTATTTCCCAGACATGTGCATCATCACATTCTTGCAGCTCCCTATTGTTTGGGTTCTGGGTTCTCTCTAGTTAGTAACTATTCTGAGCCAGCAATTTACAGAGCATTTTTCTACATTAGCTCGCTTAATCTTTACCCCTGTCCAGATGAGGAACAGGTTCTATAATGTGCATTCTGGCTGGTGTCAGGAATGACCCCAGTCTCTTTTGAGCAGTTCCTCCTCTTAGCCAAAGCATCACACATGCTTCAACCAGTATGCCCCTCTCTGTCAAAACATAACAGCCTTGGAAGTATTCAGTCTTCACCCATTAGACTATCCTCTGAATGTGTCTTCAAATATTTGACTCCTTGAGTCAACAGCTCAGTCTCTAGTGGTGGTGGCTGAACTCTGGTTGATGCAGTAACCCTCAGACGGAGGCGATCCTCCACTCAGAACAAAACAAACACTTTCGCACTTTCACTGTGATAACGACAGAATGGAAAATATAAGAAAATTTCTATTTGAGTAAGGTAGGAGTGGACCAGTGACCCATGGACTCTGAGAAGGCAGCTCTGGTTTCCCTCTGAATGGAGTCATCATTAGAATGGTAGGTAGACTCTTCATACGGGAATAGAAAATGCACTTATGACTTCATAAGATTGGAAGGTATTGGAGTAGAAGAGATATAATTTAATGAAAGGTTCTGAGACAAATGCAAAGCTCTCCTTCTTCTTAGCTTCCGTTGCCAAGAGCAAATAAAGAGGGTGGGGAACTGCACTGTGTGGAAGAAATGGGAGAGTAGTAAGAAGAATGCAAGAAATCCTATCAGAATGAAAATGGGCTGTAATATCACGGGGAAAAGCCTCTAAAGTGCAATGCTGCTGGATGTTGATCACTGTTAGGGAAAAGGAAAACAATTGCCTGAGTGAGAATCAGATATCATTTCAGCGTGGAAATTATACCTGATATAAGTCATAAAGGCCAAGAGATTATGTACAGAAATGATCAGTCAGAAAAGCCCGTTTAAAAGTACAAGGCACACAGGAACCTGAAAACAATTTTCATAAAATAAACTAGTAACTTGACATTTCAACTGATTGAGCCGCTAGAGCAGAAAGAACCAGTCTTGTTTCAATAGTGGCTTTTATACCTGCATTTCTCTTGGAGGCAAAAACTTCACTAAACCAATTCATATAGGTGTCCTTTTTCATGGAAGGATTGCCTAACAGTTAGGGTAAGTGTTAGCTCAGAACACAAAACTTATGTTTCTTGGCAGATTCCATGCAGAACTTGATCCTAAGGTTACTTAGCGTTAAGTTCTTGATCTATTTGGCTTTGCCAGATCTAGAACTCTCTTTGGAGACTCTGAACCTGACCTGGACTTTAGCTTTTAACACCTCAATGAGCCCTCTTTCTTCAATAAGCCTTCTTATTTCCAGGTTCACTGGAAACTATTTTACAATGAGTTTGGGCAAGCTGTTAGAAAAACAACTCGGGTAACACTGAGGAATGTATATAGCATGAAAACATCCACTTCTACTGAGAGAAGAATTTCAAGACCGTTTCTACCTCATTTTGTACCTTCAGAGAAAAGACAATACCTATGAAATATATAAGTAATATTTTTGTAGGATTTTGAGATAAATAGAAAAAATCTCATATTATTCTTTTTGTTCAAGGAGAAAAGTAAGTACAGTAATTACTTTCTAAAGTACATTTAAGGCCCAGAGAGATTGTTCAGGTTACTTGCTGCCAATGTAAACAACATGAGTTCAATCTCTGGCACCTGAACGGTGGAAAAAGAGAACCAATTTCTGCATGTTGTCCCTTGAACTTCTCTGAGCGCCACACATGTGCCATGTCACACCCACAAGTGAATAAATGCAGCAAAAATTTTAGAGCTCATTTTCATTTGTTAACTAAGCATATATCAGCAAATGCTGGCAAATCTCATGCTAGCATATTTGGAGAGTTTCCTTTTATTCGGGCTCATTTTGATATAAAATTCCCTTGATGTTCAGAAAAGGTCCTTGGTTGCCTCCAGTTGCTTCACCTTTGTGCATACACAGTTTTCAGTGCTTTCATAATGATAGTTAAAATAAGGTCTAATTACTGGTACAGTTTTGAAGGCTTAATTCAGATTCTTTATGTAGCATTTTATTGGGGAAAGTCTCAAATTCACATCGAAATCAAAAGCATTGTATGGTGTGCACTGATATCCCCACTACCTGAATCTGCCATTAACACTTTAATCTACTTACTCATCAAATATTTACACATTTATCACCGTCCTTTCAACCATCAACCAATGTCTGTTTTTTTTTTAGTTATTTCTAAATAACTCAAGAGTTGCACCGAAGAGCTTAGCCTTTCCAACATCCCCAAAACCCATTTCAGAACTGTGTGCATCCATCTCTAACAGGACTCAGAACTTCTCAGAACTCAGTAGTATCCAGGGGCAAGCAAACAGTTGCATGTTTTGGGGGATAGAACTGATTTTTCTTCCTTTTTAGTCTAAGATCCACTTAGCCAGCCTTGAAGCCAATGGCAATGCCTTCTGAGTACACAGACTTAGTTACAGAAAATTTGGAGCCATATGTATTGTGAGGAGTTGTCAGTTCATATGCCAACATATTGCTTCAGCTCCTCACACCTTATAAAGCTCTGTGCAACAGAGGAATTGTCACTGAAGATCATGGTACTACCTTAGAAAGATTTCATATTGGCACGTTTATTTATAATGTTTATTTATTTAATCTCAAGCAAGATTCGGGAAGATATTTTAAGGATTTATACAGAGTTAAAACATTATTGATCTAAAACTGAAGTGTGGATGGGTATGTGCTCATTTACAAGTTGAATGTGTATGTTAAGGTAGAAAAGCTCCATAAAGATGTGTTGACATTCCTACTTGATCCCCTTTGGTTTGCTGGTAAAACATACAACTCTCTGTGTCTCTGAATCTCACAGTGTTCTGAGAAACAGAGACAAGCTAGGACTTCCTGTAAAAAGCTGATACAGGGACAGATCCATTTCTGGGTATACTCCCCTGTACCTTGAATGTATTATGCTATTTTCATTTCTAAACAATAAATACCAGCCCCTTCAAAAGGATTGCATATGAGGAGCAAGGTAGCAAACCATGATGTTAAGTGATTAGGTGAATGAGTAGTAAAATACCTAGAGAGCACAATGGATAATGCTCTGAAGGAAAGGAACTTTTGCTAAGTTGTGGAATACTGAGAGACAATTAAACATGAATGTTTCAAATGTTTCATAGACTACAGACTAGTCAATGAAAGCTAGCTATTTTTCCTCTATGTAAAGCACAGCAAAAACTACAAATGTGTAATCAAAATAGAGGGAAACTTTGTTCCCACATTGCATGGGAAACTTGTTCCAGATTCCCCAGACAGAAGAGTTACCTTTAATAAAATGAGAGAGATAAAACTCTGCAAGAGTGCTAGGAAAAGGAAGACTTATTCACTATAACTGGGAGTGTAAACAGGAACAGCCACTGTGAAAATCAGTGTGAGGGTTCCTCAGAAAAGTAAAAGGGAAATACAATATGATCTAGCTATACCAATCTTGGATACTAACTTAACACACCTCAGACACTTTCTCAGCCATGTTTACTGCTACCCTGTTCACAATGACTAGCAAATGGAAGGATAAAGAAACCATGTAAATACACAATAGAATTTTATGTACCCCCCACACACAATAACATCCTGTCATTCTGGGTGAAATGGATTTGGAAATCATCATGTTAAACAAAAATTGGCCAAACTCAGACACATACCTCTTGTTTTACTTCATGTGCAGGTTCTAGTTTCATGTCTCTATTTGATTGTGTGTTTTTATGTGTGTATTCACATGTATGTTTGGAGAGAGAATCTCAAAAGCATAAAAAAAGGAAGAAGAGAACTTAAGGGCTGGAAGAGGGGAGAGACAAAGGGAATGGAATATATGTGAGGTAGAATTTGAGAGAGAGTTATTTGTGGAGGATAAAGTGCATTAGAAACTAGAGGAATGGAGTATGGGGAGAACAGTGGGAGAGGATGATGAATACGAACAAATTGAAGTGACTTATATGGATAACAATGCCCTAAGGAAACATTATTTCATATGGAAACTTAACATTTTAATATTTATAAAGAAGAGTTATGCTTCCACTCTAAGTCAGAAGGGATGTCACTGGGGATTCTGTGCAGATGAGGAACATGAGCTTTAAAGTCTCACAGTAGCTACTGTGCTGATTGATAGTGGGAATGGAGCAGGGGGAGGGGTGCAGGAGGGTAATCAGGGAAGGCCTTTGGGTCTTTCAATACAATGAGGGCTTGCTGTCAGTCCAGAGACTCTAAGCATCTTAAATAAGGCAACATCACTAGTGACTAATGGGACTAACAAATAACAGGGATTGGGTACTGTTATACATAGTCTCAAAAGTATTCCCATGAATAAAATGTGTAAGCCCCAATTCTGAGCAAATTATAAAAAGGCGTATTTATTCCATTGCCACTTCAGTCATCAGTCATCAAGCTGAGAATTTTCTAGGTTTTTGTGAAAATACAAAGCTATTGTTTGAGGTCAAACAGTCTAGAAAATGTTCATAGATACTGAAGACAGTCACTGAGATCCAAAGAGGAGTTACAGGTGATTCCAAGATTTGGCATGTGGAGAGCAAATTTTCATTAATTACAATGGGGGAAATGAGTCTTATGAGGGAGTCGGGAAATAGGTTTAGACACATATAAACAGGGGTGACTCTGAAACATCCCCAACTGAGATGACAACATGGCTATTAACATGGGGTGTTGGAGTTGGTGAGTTAGATCTTGATCAACTGGTTCTTAAATATGTTGATTGGCATAAGATATTTCATTTTTTTTATTTAGGTTAGAAACAATCTTGTTTCACATGTCAATCCCAGGTCCCTCTCCCTCCCCTCCCCCCCACCCTCCCCACCAGGTCCCCCAGTTCTCCACCCAATCTCCACTCGGATCATCAAGGAGGGTGAGGCCTTCTATGGTGTATATCCAGTAACTGTCATTTCATCCAGGGCAGGGCCAAGAGTCCCAGCTGAGAGAGCCTCCCATATTGTGGCATGGGCATACAAAGTCGATTTGTACGTCAGAGATAAATACTACCCAAGGCCCCATAGATTACCTAGGCCTCCTCACTGACACCCACATTCAGGGGTTTTGGGTCAGTCCCATGCTTTCCACACAGCCATCAATCTGGAGTCCAAGAGCTCCCCCTTGTTCAGGTCAACTGTTTCTGTGGTTAAACCAGCCCAGTCTTAACTCCTTTGACCATCAGTTCTCTCTTTCTGACATTGGATTCTAGTTCAGTTCAGTGTTTGTCTGTGAGTATCTGCCTCTGCTTTCATCAGTCGCTGGATAAAGGTTCTGTTTCCTAGACTCTGGCAGTGGAATTGTATGTTGGCACTTGCCTAATTCATGTCTAAAATTTATAAATGAGTGAGTACATACCATGTTTCTCTTTTTGTGATTGGATTTCCTCCCTCAGGATGGTTCCTTCTAGTGCCATCCATTTGCCTGCAAATTTCATTTTTTTTTTCCGCTGAATAGTACTCCATTGTGTAAATGTACCACATTTTCTCTATCCACTCTTCAATTGAGGGGCATCTAGGTTGCTTCCTGGCTATTACAAATAATGCTGCTATGAACATAGTGGAACAGACATCCTTGTTGTATGAATGTGCATTTTTTGGTATATGCCTAAGTGTGTAATTGCTGGGTCTGTGGTAGACTGATTCCCATTTTCCTGAGGAATCTGCATACTGATTTCTAGAGTGGCTGTACAAGTCGGCACTCCCACCAGCAGTGTAGGAGTGTTCCCCTCTCCCCCACATCCTCTCCAGCATAATCTGTCATTGGTGTTTTTTATTTTAGCCATTCTGTCAGGAGTGAGATGGTATCTCAGGGTTGTTTTGATTTGCATTTCCAGGATGGCTAGCGATGTTGAGCACTTTCTCAAGTGTCTCTCAGCCATTTTAGACTCCTCTATTGAAAACTCTCTATTTAGTTCTGCAGCCCACTTTCTAATTGGGTCCTTTGCTGTTTTGGAGACTTGCTTCTTGAGTTCTTTGTAAATTTTGGAGATCATCCCTCTGTCAGATGTGAGGTTAGTGAATATCTTTTCCCAATCTGTGGGGTGCCTTTTTGTCTTGCTGACTGTGTCCTTTGCCTTACAGAAACTTCTCAGTTTCAGGAGGTCCCATTTATTAATTGTTGATCTCATTGTCTGTGCTACTGGAGTTATGTTCAGGAAGCTTTCTCCTGTACCAATTCTTTCAAGAGTGCCTCCCACTTTCTCTTCTAACAGGTTCAGTATGGCTGGGTTTATGTTGAGGTCTTTGATCCATTTGGACTTACATTTTGTGCAAGGTGATAGACATGGATCTATGCGCATTCTTCTACATGCCAGAATCCAGTTATGCCAACACCATTTGTTGAAGATGCTTTCTTTTTACCATTGTATATTTTTAGCTTCTTTGTCGAAAATCAGATGTTCATGCATGTATGGGTTAATATCAAGGCGTTTGATTCAATTCCATTGGTCTACCTGTCTATTTGTGTGCCAATACCAAACTGTTTTCAGGACTACAGCTCTATTATAGAGCTTGAAGTCAGGGATGGCAATGCCTCCAGATGTTGCTTTGTTGAATAAGGTTGGTTGTTTTGGCTATCCTGGGTCTTTTGTTTTTCCATACAAAGTTGATTACTGTTCTTTCATGGTCTGTGAAGAATTGTGCTGGGATTTTAATGGGGATTGCATTAAATCTATATATTGCTTTCGGTAAGATTGCCATTTTTACTATGTTGATCCTACCTACCCAAGAGCATGGGAGATCTTCCGACCTTCTGGTGTCTTCTTTAATTTCTTTCTTTAAAGACTCAGAGTTTTTGCTATACAGGTCTTTCACTGCCAGAAAATCATACCTGTAGGAAACAAGAAATCAAGATGTCGAAGAAAATCAAGAGTGACCTAACTGTTCTGGGAAATATAATAGATTTATGGCAGTTAGGCCACTGAAGAAAGGCTAGGTTTGACCCAGACATTCTGGGGGGACATCCTGCAGTGGGAGAAACTGCTCTTAAAGGCAGAAGCACAATTTACATACATAGCAAGACTAATCTGCTCCAAATCTTAGTCACAGTCTGCCTACTTGAGACACCCTGGGAAATCCCTGTTACATGGAAGCCAATGAAAGTTAAAATAGAATCTCTCCCCTTGCCTCCTTGTCCTGTGTGATTAGCATAGAGTCACTTCTGCTAATGAGAACTAGTTGTTATCTTTTGTCACAAGTTAACAGAGACAAATGATTTTGTTTTCTTTCCAAGACTCTCAGAAAAACAGCTTGCTGGTCTTCCCAGGACACGGCTACATTGAGTGCTGCAGGAATTAACATGGAACATGAGGAGGTAAGGACATGTGTTAGGATGAAGTGGGCACTGGGAAGCAAGAACACAACAGTAGATTAAAGAACAGCAATAGCTGAGCTCCTTCTTCAGCTAAGACCTGCTCTGTATTGTAGCCAGTATTACCTGACATATGAAAGGTCCCTGGTAACCCTTTGAACTTACTGGGCTAAGCTGCTTCTACTGAATGACATCTGCAGATTCCTTTCACTATGTCATCATGTGCTTTAAATTTTGCTCTTATGCAGAAGAGCTTAATTCAATGTCAAATTTAAAAGGAATACTATAAAGATGTGGTTACAAGTAGAATATTTAGCAGTAAATGACTTGAAGTGTTAATATATTCAATTGATGCTATAATTTTGTTCAGTTACTACAATAAAATTCACTACTTCAATGAATTAAGTATTATACTTTCTTAATGTTTTATTGGTTTATTTTGAATGTTGCATACCCACATGCCACAGAGAGAATATGGAGGCCAGAAGACTACCTGTTAGAGTCAGCCTTCTCCTTCTACTATGTGGGTCCCGGGGAACAAGCTTGCTTATTTGTCTCTGTGGCCTGAGCTATTAATTACTCACTTAGCTAACTTGCTGGATTTTATTAAATTCCTTTTAAAGAGATAAACAAGATATAATGAGAAACTAAGTGGAATTCATTTGTTCTTTCCGATATTTAATTTGCTGCATTACAACTTGAATGTCTTAGCAGTTGATATAAATACTTTGATAGAGGAAGTAATACCCAGACATTTTCAACACAGGCTGCGTTCTACAGAAAATAATAATAAGGAATTGTTCAGAAGGAATAATTGTTTCATAAGTAAGCCCTTCCTAGAACCCAATAGCTAAATATCTTTGTATGTACTGTGACACCCAATGCCTTTGCGAGCAACCCAAAAGGAAAACAAATACCCACAAAAACTCATTCCAAATATGAATTACTTTATGTTTCATTGACTCTGCTCGGTTTTAGCATGCGCCCAAGGCATACAAACCATGGTACAATGCTGACGAACCTCTGGAGAAATGCCTGGTGATACATTTCTTCCACAAACCCTTCCTAACTGTTCTGTTCTCTAGCATCTCCTCTCCATGCCCCCTGTTAAAATTACTGTTTCAGAATCTTGGAAGCTGGTACTCCTCTGGTTGTTTGATACATTTTCTTAAATATTTAGAACAGAAATCTTTTTTTCTTTAAATTAGAAACAATCTTATTTTATATATCAATTCCAGTTCCCTTTCCTTCCCATCCTTCCTTGCCCTTCCACTGACCCTCATCCCATCCCTCTTCTGTTCCATAGAAAGGGGGTCATCAAAGTCTTTCTTCGCATCGTTTGGAGAGGACCTAGGGCCTCCCCTATGTGTCTAGGCTGAGAGAGTATCCCTTTATGGGGAATGGGCTACCAATGTCCGTTCGTGCACTAGGAATAAGTACTGTTTCATCACCAGAAGCCCCATAGACTGCCCAGACCTCCTAACTAACACCCACATTCAGGGGGCCTATAGAATAGACTATGCAAATGTTTGCTACTCACAATTCTTGCATCACAAAAAGGATGTTTTAGTGGACAAAAAGTTCACATTTCTTAGCATGATGTTAGATACTAGGAAACTTACCGTTAGCGGGAATTGTGAATCTCTCTGACTGGAATAGTGCTCAGAGCACTTTCCACTTCACGGCTCTCCTGTGATGTTGTCGCACTGTTGGAGAGAATCACTAGTTTAGAATCAACCTCAGGGCACTTCTGCCTTGCTAAGCTCAGAGTGAGCTGTGTTAAGACAGGCTTATACAACTTTCCATATCAAGGACACTTCATGTTTTATAAGTTCTAATCCACGATAGGTCTGATTTCTTAGAATCATCCCCCAAAAGACAAAGTTCAATCATAATGCCTGACATTGCAGCCCTTTAGGTTTTGACGTCACCCTTCCGATTTAGTCAAATGCTTCTTGAGGTAATGAGTTTGTGTATAACACCATTTATTGAATAACAGAAGGCTGTTCTTAAAATGTGGTCTGATGGGAATACAACTCTAAATTAAGAGAAGTTTAAAAACAAAGAACACCATCAATTCTGTGTAAGGTGTTATCTACCCCTGAAACACTGAGATGTAAATAAGTTAGAAAACTAGTTGTATACATTGTTTCCAATGAGAAAAGTCCTTGAAATCCCAAAATGATTGCCAAATAGTTGCTTCCTTCTACCACTTTTGATGAAGACCCATAAGTCTGGATAATGTTTCTTAGTTGTTCATGAATGGCTTTAGGGGGTGTGGTTCATGGTAACTATTGTGCCTGAAACTGAGCATAGAATTCAGGACTGATCACCCAGTTCATTGAGTTCCTTAACAACTTGGATGGGATGTGCATAGACTAGTGAGTTACAGCAAGGAAGCAATTTTTTTCCTGTGAGCTTTCCTGGAGCTGGTCCATTTGCGAGATGGCAGGAAGTTTCTAGAACTTTAACCCCTTCCCTGGGGGAAAGGTAACTGAAGACAAAAGTTATTAGTTCTCATTATGTCATAATTTATTACTAGTCTAAACTGGTATTCTAGTACCCTGCCTAAAAAGGCTGAGTAAAATACACACAGACATATAATCTCTGTCCACTTCTGTAAAATATTTGTACTATGGCCAAAGAGGCAGTAAATTTATTCATAATTTGTTATCAGTTTGATGCATTTTAACTGTATGTATTAGTCTTGCTTACTTACAGTTTATTGGTGGGTTGTTTTAGTAAGTAATTAAAATAAATGAATAGTCGATAATGTATTACACTGATACAACAGCTTGTTACTGCGATCTATTAAGTACTGGGACTCAAACTTGGTACCTTGTGCACACTAAGCATATGCTGTATCAAAAAGACACCTATCTCCTACCCTTATATGAAACTTTTTTTTTTTACAGAACACAAGATTTGGCTAGATATGACGTTTTTGAAGAACAGAATGCTTTCTCTTTATTTTATAAACTATTTAATCTCAACCTTTTGCTTTCTTTAATTCAAGGGTGTTCCATCCAGAAGAAAGGACTTGACAAATTCTCTTGAACAAAAGATAAAGCGCTTGGAAAAACAGAGGCAGGAGGTAATGTGAACATATGGGATAAAACCACACAGCCATGTATTAAGCCTGAGAATAAAACAAGGTATCCTTAATTTCTTTTATCTCTGTCATCAATTCACAGTATGTATCTCTAGAATACTGGACTACACTGCTTTAAGAAGAGAAAGCTTTTAGAAATCATGGTTTGTGCTATGATGAATGAAAAGGTGTTGATGCTAGGAATGTGGCAGTTATAACCCTACATTCCCAAGGGTTGATATTTTCACCTCTTGCATCATGGAAGCTTATCACCTCTGACCTTGCAAAGCGGCATATAATGAGAGTTGAGCTATTAAAAGCTTATGTACAGTGGATTTCAATTCAGTGTCTTCCTGAGCTGGGCACCTAAATGAACGTGGGTTCTAAAACACTGTCTTTCTGGCTGCAGAGATGGCTCAGTGGTTAAGATACAAGTTCATGTGGCACCCACATGATAGTTCATAGTCACCTGTAACCCAATTTTAGGGGATCCTTTACCTTCTTCTGACCACCGAGGGCAGTTGGCATGCATGGGGTTCATATACATGCAGGCCAAACACGAAAACACATAAAATAAAAATTAAAAATTAATCTTGAAAAAGCACATAAGGCACATTGCCTTAGAAAAAAGATGATTTCTAAAATGTTAGTGGGAATTAGCAGATGCTGTCAGCGGCACTGTTGCTGTATTCCTCATCTAATGGTTACTAGGATTCCTTCCTCTTCTTGACTAACCAGGTAAAGAGCAAAGCAGATACATCACCCATTGGGTTCGTTGGCTGAATCATTCTGTGCATTTCATCTCCCTTGTTTTCCCCTTCAGCACCTTCTACTCCTCTTTGATGCTGGATAGTACTTCCTCCTGAAAAATCACTAAACTGTTGCAGAATAATGCCAATATGGCTATTATACAGCTGAATGCTAAGTAACTGTAAGAGTTTGCACCACAAGAATTATCTAATGGCTGCCACTTTGGACTAGGTTTTTGTTGCTGTTGTTGTTTTGTTTTTGTTGCATGTAGGTAGAAGTTTTATATTTTTTGGGCATGGTAACTACCTTCTTGATGTCTGCCTCATGCTGCAAACTGTTGAGATTTTTTTTAAACACAGAATTGTGAACTTCTCTTACAAAAAAAATGAAATGCAGACCAGGATTGTAGGGGGTTATTTCTTCCTTCTGCTTAGCAAAAAGTTTTAACTGTGTTTCTAACCCTAATGACAAAAACTGTTACTCATGAAAACCCATAGGTTCAGAAAGATTTCATTGTCCCTTCATCCAGGATGACTTGAAAATATGTCTACAGACTGTAAAAATGGTTCAGTGGTTAAGAGCAATGACTGTTCTTTCAGGGGACTCAAGTTCCATTCCCAGCATCCACATGGCAGTTTACAACTACCTTTACAACTCTGTTCTATTTCCAGGGTACCCAACACCCTCACATAGACATACATGCAAGCAAAACACCAATGCACATAAAATAAGAACAAGTAAATTATAAAAAACGAAGCAAGCAAATAATAATACAATTAATTTTTTAAATGTCTACCTCCTAAAGCATGTCACTGCAAGCAAATGGCTGCCAATTAATAGAGTTTGGACTTCAAGATAAATTCTTTGAAAAATATGTCATAAGAATTCATTATAATAGCCATAGTAAACAAACAAGAAAAATATGGAAAGAGACCTTCATATAATAATAATTCTTACAAAATAAGTACAAAGTTTTATCAGATTCTGGTTACATTAATCAAAGATGAAAACTAAAATAAGTAAGAAAATTTGAAAATTTCTAATAAATGACTTAGCTGACTTGTCAAGTAATGATTTAACATTTAATAATTTTTTTTGTTCATGAACCAGTTATGAAACAGGAAAATGTGTTCATCTAAATGGCCAGCAGGAGTGCTGTGAGGGATACAGCCCAGCACTACCACTTACAGCTTTAGTTTGCAGGGACCACCACTCAGAGGAAGACAGATTGGCTTCACCCCAGAAAAGAATTCAGTCGGATGAGCCTGTATGAACTGGAGTCTATCACAGAGGAAGTTAGACTTAAGCAAGGGGTTAAGAGGACAAGAAACTCTCAGGGAAAGAATAAGATACCCTCCATAATGTGGGTATGGGTTCCTCACAAGAGAGCTGTGCTTACTCTCCCAGTGGTAGCCACTCATATTATTTTGGTGACTGGTGACTCAAGGGCTACATAGAAAAATCATCAGTGTCATGTGTCCCGTGTCCTGCTCCCCTCCCCCGCCGCCACCCAGTCTTGTTTTGATAAGAGAGGTTACAAGATGGTGATTGAAGTTCCCTAAATAGACTGTATTCTAATAAAATAAACAGTGGATCATAAGGTTTGTACAGAAGAACCTAAGACATGCATTGTACTGTAAATTGGGTTTCTAGGGAGGTTACTAGATAGCTGGGTTTACAGCTGAGCAGAGAGGAAAGCCATTCACACTCAGGCCTGGAGCAGAGAGGAAAGCCATTCACACTCAGGCCTGGAGCATGTTTTATGGCTGTTTGAACAATCTGACTGGATCCCTCTCTATGTAAAAGGAAATTTGTCTTTATATTAATTCTTTACAGTAAACATTGGAGGTCTTCACTTAGACTAACTGATGAGAAAGAGGCTCCCACCAGACTCTGGGGTGACGGGTTCCTCTGCTACCCATGCCTTCACAATTCTCTCTTTCTAGCCTGCCTCAAAACCATCCAAAACTTGATAGTTCTGCCTTCATTCATGGTTCAAGCAATTACCTCATGTTTTGTAAACTACCAAATGTGTGGAAATCTTTTGTTGAATCACCAAATCTTAATAATTTTAGCTCCTGGAAGTCAATCAACAATGGGACCAACAATTCCGAAATATGAAAGAGCTATATGAAAGGAAGGTAAGAAACTCATCATTAGGATTATCCTTAATCCTAGTAGAATCACAAGCGATTTTGTGGATCCCTAACTTGCAAATGAGAGACCAAGTTTTATCATCACTTTCGGCATGAGGATGGATATGTCAGTCAGTTGCTGAGAATGTATCCTGGGTTCTGTGCAAGTGTTCCCATGAGTGCTTCCAGCTCTGAGTTGTCACTGAGGCTTAGGTCCGGTCAGTGAAAAGTCCACCAGAGAATCAGCTGTCTTCCATCCATAGAGAATCAGTGACAACAGCCAGAGTGGAAAGGAAATGTCCCCTTCTGCTTTCTTTAACGCACATGCATATGGAGAAGCGTCTTAGCCAGAAAGGAACCGTTGGGGGAAAGTTTTCTTTAACAGATTAAAGTCGTTATTATATGAAAGCACTCCATTTTCACAAAAGGCAGAATACAGGAAGTAAATTTCCCTAAATAATTCAGAATGGAGAAAACAGACCACAGTAATGCAAGAATGCTTCCATTTTCCTCCTCATTTGATACTCAGAATTAAATTTGGAAGCAGGAAGATAGGGTCCCACAGCAGTAGTTTGGATACCTTGTTGTATCCATCCTGACTCCAAATTTTAACGACAGTGTTCCCAGAAAGTAGGTTTTTGCAGCTTCCTAGAATGGCCAGTGAACCCAGAGAAAAGCACAGGCACAATTGTCAAACTGAAGGAAGCTAGCACAGGACGATAGCAGATACCCGGCCCAGCGAGTTTGCCCTTAGTAGAGGGCTCTAGCCACTTCCTGACCACCTGCGAGTTTTTCTTGCCCCCAGCGTCCCAGAGGCCAGAACCATCTGGAGAACTAGAGCAGGGCTCTGGCTCCCCCATCCTTTGGAAGTGGGGGGAGTTTGGAGAAAGGAGAAGGGAGCGGAGAGGCGAGATGCCATTAGGAAGGAAAGTGGATGCTTTTGTGTAGAGCAAGCTCCCTTTAAAATGCAAACATGCTGATGTGTCTTAGGGAAGAGCTCTTCCTTGGGGGACTTCCTGGGTGGGGTGGGGCGCCTGTATTCCCAAGCGCACTGGGCTAGACCTTGGTGTGACTGTCTGCAACTGTCTCCCTCCGATGACCCCCCTAAGGTCCTGGAGCTGAAAACGAAACTGGCGGCCACAGAAGATATCCACACCCTAGAGAAGGAACAGAAACAAAGCGTGACAGAGGGCGACAGGCAGCTAGAGGTGGGTGGCCAGCAACTAGCCTCTAGTTAAGCAAGACAAAGTGGTGAATAACAACTCCCTTGGGAGTGACGCACAGGCTCAGTGCACCGGGGTGAGTGGGGGGTGGGGATGGGGACTGTGTGTTGCCTTCAGTGACCGGAAATTAAAGGCTGATTGGGTGAGAACCTTTCAGGGCTTTTCAGCTTCTCCTGAGACTTTTATTGCTACTGACAAAGTCCCACTAAATCTCCCAGGAGTGCTAGCTCTCTTGCTCAGAACTGGCTAATGACCCCAAACTGGCCTTGAATCTGCTTTCTCCAGCCTAAGTGTCCCAAGTGCTGGAATGCCAGAACTACTTCACCACACCCGGGTACACAGAACACTTTAAAAACCACTTCTCACTCATTATCTCATTCCCTATCCTGAGCCCAGCCTTGAACAGGTCAGCCCTGAGAACATGGGGACCTGAACCCAGGCAATGAGAGGGGTTTCTTCTGATGCAGGCGTTTTCCTCAGTCGTTGGAATTTATGGGGTGTATAAAAGCAGGATGCTAATTCTAATGACAGCTCTCTGAAAATATAGTAAGAATAAAAACAAGTGAACGTATTCTCGTGGGAAGTCTTGCTGCTGTCATTGTGAGGAACCAACAATGTATTTAAACATGCAGAAGTCTGACAATGCTGTTAACAGAGCTTCTAGGGTGAAAGTCAGGGTCCCTGACTTGCAATCAGCCACTGTCCTGAATAGGCAAATTAAAGAAACGATCGAGAAAAGCAGAGAGAGGAGATTTAGTCCTTGTACCCACAATTGGGAAGAATGACGATAAAGTGGTCCAGTGACCTCCAAGTTCACCTTCAGGATCCTGAGATGAGGGTCAGTTTTAAATGGAGGTGAAGAGGGGCCCACCACTGAGCAATCCTGGTCATTGCATGGTTCTTGCCAGATACTGTTACTTTCCTGTTTTAGTCTGCCCTGTAAGATGATCAGACAAAATATCAGCACCCCACAAAATCTCTTTGGCTAGCAACAGGCTTCATTTCCAGCCTGAGACTCCTGGGGAAATCCCAAATCCTTGGGGCGTTCATTATTTTAACAGTCTCAGAGTCAACGGGAGGGCACCAGTGTCTCTCTGAATATCCTCTCTCCTGCCAGGAGCAATACCTCACATAACCAATAACCCAGGTTTGCTTTCCTTACTGAGGTTTCAGTCAGGGTGAACCAGGAAATAGGGTTGTGACAAACCCCCTTTCTGTCACGCAGCACATACTCACTGCCTTATCCAGCTACACCCTAGCTTGGAATTTCAGTAACGTTTTCCTCGTGAACATGGGAACTTTTCCTAGATATAATATAATCAGATTCTTTTAACTTTTGCTAAATTAGAAAATGATTGACTCATCTAAGAGCATAGGCTCAGTCTATTAAAATAAGCAGTAATGAGATGTTTTCATTTTTAAAGAAAATAAAATACCTAAAGTTGGTTTCTTAAATTTAATAACTATATTGGAATGTGACTAAAATAGCATTTGAATTCCTGAGTTAGCTATTTCTCCTCTCGAGTGCTATTCTACAGTATTTATTTTTCTAGACTGGATTCTCATTAAGGATCCAATTTACTTCACCAAAATTTGCTATTTTCTGTACAAAACAAAGAGCTGAGAGACACAAATCAGGGCTTTCAGTTACGGGGAGCTTCTTGCAGATTGTCTGAGGCACTGAGGCATGATGACAGTTGGAAGGCTGGATTTCTGTCTTTTCATGATAGTTGTGACAATGCTGTGCTCTGAATATCTATTTGCAGTGAAGGTTCTTATTTATCTAAAACTTATTGTCCTTGTCTCTGGTATAGAATAGTGCAGGACTGGCCTTGGGCTATTTAGTATCAGTTTATTTCAATGACTTTTTCCTGTTTTCTTTTTAGGCTTTTTAAATGTTCTTAACCAGTCCCTAAGAACAGAAAGTAGAATGTTCTGCAGACTGATTTGACTATTGAATGTGAGCATTCGGGTTTAAAATGATTTTTTTTCCTCTGGGATCACCATAGTATTGCTAAGTTTTGATGAAGGAAAATACGTCCAGCAACCCTATCCTTCACTCCAAGAATACTGATCAAAGGCATGGTAGAGAAAACCTTGAAGGTCCTGTTTGCTGAAGTTTGGGGCCTGACTGTCTGCCAGTTTCTTAGAATTCTCTTTGGTAGTTTTTTATTTGGGTCGTGTTTTCTTTTCTCTTTCTTCAGAAGGAAAAGGAAAGCCTATGGGAAGAATTGCAAGCGCTGCAGAAGGAGAATAAGCTGCTGAAGGAGAGCAATGCTCTCGCAAATAGGAAGAAAGAACATTATGCGTGTGAAATCAAACGACTCAATAAGGTAACAGAACAGGTGAAGCATGGAGGGTAAAATGATAGCCACAGCAGAGGACCTGCTGGGTCACAACAGAACCTGCAGGCACAGTGTGCTTGTCTTGCATCTCCCGAGGACATACTGTCTGATTTACACAGAACAAAGTTATAGACATCAGTAAGAGTGTTTTTAAGAACCATATGACGGCACTGGGTGTTTGTGAACAATAACATATCTCTTGGTCAACCACAAAAGCTTCCTGAGGAAGCAAGCCTTGCTTTAAAAGATGGCTGTGAAGCTGGGTGTGATGCATGCATGATGAGTAGAAGCATGCTTAGGGTCAGATTCAAGGCTGAGATGTCTGGAATCGGGGGATCCAGCCTGAATCCACTGGTGACAGAGGAAGGAATAGCCAAATTCAGAGACCAAACAAATTGTTTTAAAAAGATGATGATGAATATGTGAGTGTGTATATATGTTTCTCTCTGTGTGTATGTGTGTATATATATATATGTACATGTATATATGTACGTCTTATATATGTGCACGTGTGATATGTGCATGTACATATGTGTGTATATCTACATATATGCATGTGTATATGTATATGTGGGCATATGTTTGTATATATGTGTATATGTATGTGTGGGTTGATTAATAGACTAATGTAATAGTCTGAGGAATAAGAACAGTCATTCAACACAAAAACATAAACCCCTTACTGCTGTTTTTCTAAGAGCTAAGCCAAGTAAACATAGGCATGTTGAAATATATGGATGAGTTGAGATCTACATTACTCAATTAGAGACTTCATGTCCAAGGTAACAGAAATGATCCTTCTACAGCAAAGGAGAACAACAGATGGCCTGAAAAATTGCTCAATCCCAGAACTTTGGACTACATGCCAGCCCATGCTCTTCAAAGAGCCCGGGGAAGATGTGTGCTACTGTCATTGACAGGATGCCTACAAGCCAGTTTCTGCTTTAGGTCTGTTTGTAGCACGAGTCATTCTTCAAGAGAAAACAAAAAGGTAAAGAAAGACTTCCAAACTGTCTCTTATCCTTCAGAGAGAAAGAAAGTGTTCAGACACAAAGTTTCAGGGAGAATGTTCATCTTTTCCCTCTTATGCTCCACTGGAAAAATTATTCCACAAGAATCAGAGGTAGTGTGATAACTGCAATTATGTGTGAAGTTCTAGTTCATTTGCCATATGAAGGCAAAACAGGTTCATTTCTGCATATGAAGGCAAAAACGGACAGACAAACAAACAAGCCCCCAAATCCAAACAAACAAAAACCAAAACAGAACAAAAACTCAAGCAATGAAAACCCTGTACATAGGAACAGCCAAGCATTTTGTATTTTGTTTCATTTCCATGTGCATGCTGTTTTTCTGCTATTGGTAATTGTGGTTGGTAGAACATTTTTAAATTTAGAGAAATAGGCAGCTGTGATGCACAACTGTAATCTCTGTACCTGGGAGGCAGAGGCAAGAGGATCTTCTGTAGGTTCAAGGCCAGCCTGATCTCTCAGGCTAGGTCCAGGCCAGACAGGTGTGTCTCTATAGAAAACAAGTGACTTTATAATTTGGTACATAGAAACATAAAAAATCATTGAGAGAAAATAATCCTAATTAAAGCCATGTCTTTACAAAAATAAGATCTTTTCAAAGAATATTTTTCTTTCCATCCCAATTAAAATTATATGTTCTCCAGATACAACCTTTAATTTTTTTCTTGGCATTTATTATTGCTACCAGTACATAATAATGTTTAACATTCATCATCTCTTCTCTGTTGATCTACTATTGCTTGTGAGCTCCTTGAGTTAGGCTTGAGCATGGTAGGAAACCTGGTGACCACAGTAAATACCATGTGTGGGCATAGGGCATGTAAGGATTCACAAATACGCCTTATTTCTCTTTAAATAGAAGAAAAAATAAAGTTTTAGATAGAAAGCATATCATGTATTAATATTTATTCCTAGAGCAAAGAAGCTATAAAATACAGTTTTACTATGTATCTTCATAGATAAAAGACTTAGTAAAAGAAAAAAAAAGCCTGTTACAGATCCCAAAAAAGCCTGCTACAGGTGAACATGCTGCTCTGATGCTCTGATATTTTCTGCTTTGGTCATTAAAGTTTCTTGAGTGTCTAGAATAGGGTCTTTGTTCTTTAAATGTTTACTGAACAGTGAAAGGATGAATAGATCAGTAAGTCTACAATACATGCAATAACTAATATTTGGCCTGAGAGCCATCATTTAACAGGTACCACATTAACACAACATGTAGCATTGCTTATGATTCACAATAAAGAACATATAAGAATACTTAAAACCTCGAAAGATTTCATCCCACACTGCTCAACTGAAACTCCCTTAAAAACCTGGATATAAGGTGACAGTTTCTGAGGTTTTTCTCATTGATTTAGCATAGGTATTGGTATCTAATAAGATTCACATTATTACTACTGCAATTATTACTATTGGAATTAAATTTGTTTATTTTTATTTATATGTGTGCCCCTGTCTGTCTTTATATGCACCATGTGTATGAACTGCCCTCAGATCCCAGAAGAGGGCACTAGGTCTCCTAAAGCTAGAGTTACAGGTACTTGGGATTAGACTGATTTGAGTGCTGGGAACTAAACCCCAGGGCTCTTAAGAAGTTTTCAGACACTTGGATTTGATGATGAATAGTTTTATCTTTTACTACTGTAATAAATATGGAGATGCTTTGTGTAACCTCAGAGCCAGAATTTTGGGTCAGCCTTTAGCTTCCTGCTAACCTACTCACTCAGCAGGGACACAGCGTTAAGAATGAGAACAGGAACAGACAGTTCCACAAGTAATTAATATGAGCTTTTCAAAAGCGTGCTTGTACTTACTTCCGTTGATTTGCTTGGAAGAAAATACCCAAGGATTTTGCCAATATCAAGTTCTTACAGAAATGTTAGATAGTCAACCAGAGTAAGAACTGAAATGAGTTAGCTAGCGCCATCCTGTGCAAACTTGCCTTGCCTGCACCCTCATCGTTTCAGAAATGGATGGATTGTTTAGTGTATCAGAACTGATAGTGACAATGACTAATCTAGAACAGGTTCAAGGCAGTTGGAAAGCACCAACAAATGTTGATTCAACTCATATTTCATTCATGACTCATTCTAAAATTTCCTCAATAGCATTGAGGGGTAAACCAGGAAATTAAAATGAAGTATCTATAGAAGTAGTCTAGTTGCGGTTACCGGGCATTACATTGGCACATCTTATCTTTGTCATTCATTCATGTCACCCTTTCTGGATCCTCTCTCCTATCTTTCACATAGCTGAAAATTATGCTCAACTTTCCTAGTATTTCCTAGAATTATGTAACTTTTACATATTACAAAAGGACTGAGTGCCACTTCTGTTTCATACTCATAAGGACCCCCAACACCACCATAAACAACTAAGTTAAGAGAAAACCCAACTTATTTACTAACTTTGTTCCTTCTGGAAGAAGAAGAAAAAAAGTTTCACATGCAAGGTTTTGAAATTTACGATCCTATCGGGCTAGATGGTATGTGTGTATTCTAAGACATACTTTTAGGAAATTCCCGGTCCGACAATGTCTGTTCAAGATTTCAAGCTGGCTCTTCCTTCCTGCCTTTATGGCCATACTGGGTAGTAGTGGGGAGAGTGCACTGCCACAGAGAACATCCACTGACCTCACTAAGCTTTGTAAGCTGTTCACAGAGGAAATGAATTGATAAACCTCTGGGACAAACCCTTTCTATGCTAGAGTGCTTGACTGACGCATAAGCTGTCAAACTGTGGTGCTGAGGACACTCATGGACGAGAGTGTCTATCACAACGTTGAAAATCATTTTTGTTAAACTCATCATGAATTGTAAGTCTCCAAACAAGAGTTAATGTTCTTGCAGAATCTAAGGTTGAGCACAAAGCACTCCAGGTTAGTGGTAAAGGCTAAATTTCTCTTTGCCTCCTCATCCCATGGCGAAATCATAACATTGTATGTAGCACATACCATTCCACACAGTCCTGAACACATAAATATTTTGATGAAATATAAATATGGCTGTTTAGCTCAGGGACTGGAGTGCTGGAAAATGACAGAACAAAAGAGAAACGCAGCAGGGCCTGGAGGCAGTGGTTGTACAAATGGCCACATGGTATGGACTTCCTTGGAGATATAGGATGATTATACACTCGTGTTCTTGGATTCCCCCATTAGACCTGTGGATTCAGAAGAGCTAAAGACAGTGCCTAGCAACATATATCTGCTCTCTTTGATGCTCCAAAATTTGAGTAACACAGACAGAAACTACTCTAGAGGGAAACAGAGACTCTGCAGAGAAGGACCTCACTCTGCTCTTGTCTTTTCTTAGCAAGGTGACAGAACAGCCAGCAGTAATGCCCTTCAACATGATGAAGGTTGAATAACAGCACACTATCATCATGGGGAAGACAGAGACTTGGAAAATGTTCAGAAAAGTAAAAAGAAAAAACAGCAAGTCAGCCTCATAGCTACTCAGCATTAGAAAAGAAAGGCTTCCTCTTGTACTGGAGGGGTTGTAACAGTTATGAAAGAACTACTAAGGTCATCAACAGTGTGCTTCATCTTTGACACAGGCTCTTCAGGATGCCTTGACAATTGGGAGCTCTTCCCTTTTGGAGGGCTCAAAGAAGTATAAAGGCAGGTGCAGCCATGCAGAGATGAGAACAAAGGTGGAAAGCCACAAGCAGCAGGTAAGAGCCAGCGTGATCATTGGGGGGGGGGGGAACACAGGGATCACTGTTCATGTTCCTTTGGACATGACTGTATGTCTTTCAATTAAAAAATAAAGATTTTCTTATTTAGTTAGGGTTATTCCATTTTAAAATTTGATGGGAAAAATGGAGATGGGTTATTTCAGCCTCACTGTTCATAGAAGGATTCATAAAAGAGGGAATTGAATTTCAGATGGGCTAAGTAGCTTTACCCAGGATTACTCGGTCAACAGAGTGGCAACTGGATTACTCTGGTGTGAAGTTCTGTCAGCAATGAGTCTCGAGAGTCTCATGTAGATATGGTGGATTTCTACAACACTATTAACTCAAACTCTGGACCATTTCAGAGAATGGTAGCTGTAGAACCATTTCATTCCACTGTAGCTGCTCACCAGTAAGTGTAGTGTTTTGTTTTTATTTAATGGCATTTATTTATTTCTATGTGTATGTGTAGAAATCACATAGATTTTGTGGAAATCAGAGGAGCACTTTCAGGAGTTGATTTTCTTTTTCCACTTTGTGGATCTTGGACGTTGAACTCAGGTATTCAGACTTAGAGGCAGACACCTTTACCTACTAAGTCATCCTGCAGGTCCCAGGAAGTTTCATTTAAAAAAGAATCCTTCTTATTTATGTACTCACCAGCAATCAGGCTAGCTTGACTTCTCCCATCTTTGTGTAGAGGACATTTTGCCTATAGTCATTAGCTTCATCCTCCCACTACCTTAGTCTCTCTCTCAAGCTTACCAAGTGGACTTTGTTACTACATCATAGGAAAGAGACCATCTGCAAATTGAACTGTAAAGTTTGGTCTTCCTTCCCAGAAAATACAAGTATCTGGATAAGTAGTTAGTTCAGGTTTGAGGCATACTGTGGCAGATATACATTGGTTCAAATACCAAAGAGCTCATCTCTTTTGTGTTTGGATGACTCTATCATTACTGTCCTTAATTTACATTTTACCCTTTTTTTCTAATTGAATAACTGCAACTGTCACATCACCAAATGCTACATGAAATATGTGTGGTATATGGAATTTAGTGGCTTCACTTAGGATCTATTTCCAGTTAGCTGTGTTTTAGAACTTGAAATAGTGTTCAGACATTAACCCCCCCCCCCCCCAATGAATACACTGACTCTGGCCAGTGGTCCATGATGGAAGATAGAACAAAATAATAAGTAAGGACAAGTTTTAAAAGCATACACGCTGCTTTACGTCTGCTCTCCTAATGTGTGTTCAAGAATAAAGATTGGTAAACTGGCCCTCTGAACAACCAAAGATGAAATTATAATCATAGGTATCTCTATATCCACTGGAATATTCATGAACCGAAACCAAGAATGCTTTAGTTTGGAAAAGCACAGATAGTAACTTTAAAAATCTAATTTAAATACGTAGCACGAAAAATAAGTTCTCAGTTCCTGCTGGATAGACTGAATTCTCAGACATAGGTTAGAACAAAGAACCTTTGCCTTTGCCAAGTATATGTGTGTTCTTTTTTTAGTTTCCTTCTTTTTTTTTTTCAAACAGCTAGCTCTTTTGAATTCTGGTGATTGACACTCAGTATTTAAGAGGTATTACTGGGGATGAAATCATCTCCATACATTCTTATAAGGAGATAGAAACTACTAGAAATTCCTTTTAGCTTAAGTGTAGTAAAGAATTACCCAGGGACTATTTATTAAATAAGAGTTCTTCTGATTTTTTCTTATAATATTTATCTTGGTAGAATTGTGAGTTTAACTACTTACTTTGTAAATATAGGCAAATTGTTCTGAAGCTTTTTTCTTTGAAGGGCCATAATGGAATGTACCTGCCTTCCAAGGCATACATATTTCTAAATGCCATGCATATGACTAGTGAAATCCCAGGTGTTCTTCAGTGGAGTTCCAGAGTTAATGGAACTGGTGCACTTTCAAAGAAGCAGGTTTCATGATGAGCATATTAAATGCAAGGAAGTTAAGTGTAATACAATATATTAAAAGTAGACTACTGTGATGAGTAAATACTGATGTTAATTTTAAAAATGTAGCAATGTCACCTTTCTATTAATTTTGAATTTAATATACAATGTAAAGGATTATTTTATATTTTCATAAACACATCCATGTCTGCCCCTTCTTTACCTGTTTCCCTCTTCCTGGTATTCTTCCTCTCAGGTTCTTCTCTGCTGGTAGATGCTTCCTTGTTCTCAGATGCTTCCCTGCTCCCAGATGCTCCCCTCCTCTCACATGCTTCCCTGCCCTCAGATGTTTCCCTCCTCTCAGATGCTCCCCTCCTCTCAGATGCTTCCCTCCTCTCAGATGCTCCCCTCCTCTCAGATGCTTCCCTGCTGTTGGATGCTTCCTTGCTCTCAGATGCTTCCCTGCTCCCAGATGCTCCCCTCCTCTCAGATGCTTCCCTCCTCTCAGATGCTCCCCTCCTCTCAGATGCTCCCCTCCTCTCAGATGCTCCCCTCCTCTCAGATGCTCCCCTCCTCTCAGATGCTTCCCTGCTGTTGGATGCTTCCCTGCTCTCAGATGCTTCCCTGCTCCCAGATGCTCCCCTCCTCTCAGATGCTTCCCTGCTGTTGGATGCTCCCCTCCTCTCAGATGCTTCCCTGCTGTTGGATGCTTCCCTCCTCTCAGATGCTTCCCTGCTATCAGATGCTTCCCTCCTCTCAGATGCTTCCCTCCTCTCAGATGCTCCCCTCCTCTCAGATGCTCCCCTCCTCTCAGATGCTCCCCTCCTCTCAGATGCTTCCCTACTGTTGGATGCTTCCCTGCTCTCAGATGCTTCCCTGCTCCCAGATGCTTCCCTCCTCTCAGATGCTTCCCTCCTCTCAGATGCTCCCCTCCTCTCAGATGCTTCCCTGCTATCAGATGTTTCCCTCCTCTCAGATGCTTCCCTGCTACCAGATGCTTCCCTCCTCTCAGATGCTCCCCTCCTCTCAGATGCTTCCCTGCTATCAGATGTTTCCCTCCTCTCAGATGCTTCCCTGCTACCAGATGCTTCCCTCCTCTCAGATGCTTCCCTCCTCTCAGATGCTCCCCTCCTCTCAGATGCTTCCCTGCTCCCAGATGCTTCCCTCCTCGCAGATGCTTCCCTGCTCTCAGATGCTTCCCTCCTCTCAGATGCTTTCCTGCTCTCAGATGCTTCCCTCCTCAGATGCTTACCTGCTGTCGGATGCTTCCCTGCTCTCAGATGCTTCCCTGCTCTCAGATGCTTCCCTCCTCGCAGATGCTTCTTTGCTGTCGGATGCTTCCATCCTCTCAGATGCTTCCCTGTTCTCAGATGCTTCCCTGCTCTCAGATGCTTCACTCCTCTCATGTCCCATGTATTCATATTAACCCCATAGGCTTTCTACCTCTATCCTTTCTTCCTTAAGATTTCTTTCTCTCCTCTCATGACCTCCTTTCTATTTTATTATCTTACACACACACACTCTTACCTTAAGTAATTTGATTTATACTTACAATAACCAGAACATTTTACTTGAAAATGGTACAATGTCTTTCAATAAGGAAGTATCATTTATTCAATGCAGCTGGCTTATTCCCTGATAATCAACATTTAAGTGTAAACTTAGCAGGGAATTTAAGTGAGGAAAATGTCTAATCCATGTAGTGTAACCACTGGGCAATGTAGAGACTACCTTTTGCATAGCATCAGCATGAGGGAAGCTTTGTCCTGCTTTGCCACCTGAACTTCTGTTGGCTGCATTCCCAAGATACCTACAGGTTCTTTTGCAATCCATTAGAAAATATTAAATTTGTATTTTGTTCTGGGATTTCTTATTATCTGCAAATGAAGGTTTTAAAAATAGTATTTATTGACAGTAATATGTTCTATTTAATTTTCAAGATATACTGAGTTTTCTCCAGAGATCCAAACACATTTCAAGACAGAGAGAGGGAGAGAAAGGAAGGGGTTCTTCTAGATACCGTCTGTTGCTATGATAAAACACTGGCTGAAACCAACTTGGGGAGGAGGGCTTTATTTGGTTTAAACATATGCATCACTGTTCATCATTGGAGGAAGCCATATTGGGAGCACAGGACAGGAACCTAGAGGCAGGAACTCAAGCTGAGATCATGAATGAATGCTGCACACTCCCCATGGCATGCACAGACGGCTTTCTGATACATCCCGGGACCACTTGCCCAGGGGTGGCACTGCACACAGTAATCTAGGCCCTCCCACTCCAATTATTAATGCCCTGCAGATATGCTTACATGTCATTCTGATAGAAGCAATTCCTCAGTTGAGATGCCCTCTGCTCCTGCGATTCTACTTTATATCAAGTTCACAAAAATTAACCAAGACAGAAACGAGAGAGGTTGGAGGAGGGAGGAAAGAAAAGAGAAGAAAAAGAAGTAAGGGGGGGAAGAGGGAAAGAAGGGAAGGGGAGGAGGACAGAGACAGAAAATGTACAATTTGCAAGTCACAGGAACTCTAGTAAGGAACATGCAGAAGGGTCGGGGGGGGGGGGGTAAGATGAGGAAGATTTGCATAGGTTTGTATCAAAATGACTGTTTTAGCGTATTGGTTGTGTAGTAAAATCCACAGAGTATAATTATATCCTAATGTGCCATGATGCTTTTTTGAAGTCTGTGATTCTACAACAGTTCTTTCTTTTTCCTCACAGCCAGATTATCAGTGGAATGCTCTTAACCAGCTTCCTCCACATGTGCAGTACAAGGCACATGGTAAGACCACAGTTTTAATTGGCATTCTTACATGTTTACATACTAATGGGAGCTTTGGGGGAATGCCTACTCAATCTGTTTGTACAAGGAAAAGACTTCCTGTGAAGTCACACAACTCTAATTTGGTGGTCTGTGGTGAACTCCTTCAGACAATGTTAAGATGCTGAAAGAAATGTGTGCCTCTATTTCTCTCTTCTGCTCCTATTCCATACTCAGAGTCAGAGACTTAGAAATGAAAACTTTAAGTAGAGCCATATACAGTAACATCAACAGCACTTTGATTCTACCTCCAAGGTCAGATACAAACCCACAGCACAGGAAGATTCAAGGCAATCTGTTGTTCATTTGTTTTGAGATGTGGTCCCTTGTAGACCAATAGCTTCATACTCACTCTGTAACTGAAGATGAGCTTAACTCCTGGTCCTGCTGTAATGTCCTAAGAGCCAGGATTACAGGTATGGATCACCAAGTCCAGCAAAGCAGATGCTTCAAATGTCCTTGCCATACAAAAGAATCCCAAAGCTCAGAGCGGGTTTCCCTTGGAATGCAAGGCCAGATTCCAAGGAACCATTCTGTTTGGCCAGAGTTACTCACAACACCCACTGTGCATAGTGCTAGAAAAGTACTAAATGCCATCTGCAAAATACTCAAAACTGAAAGTGCCTGTAAGTTTCATGTTTCTTTGTTTTACTAGTCTACTCCTTCTTCTAGAATCAGCCTTACTGATTCTGCCTTGTTTGAACAGTGCTTTTAGGCCACCTACGAGTGGGTAGTATGAACTGAGTTGTAAGTAGAGTGCCTCTTTTATTCTCATCCATTTAAAGCCTTCTATGACACACACTGACTCCACCTTGTCCATTTTCAGAGATGTGGATTTTTCTAGAAACCTCATGATAAGCTCTGTAATTTCAACATGTACTTGAAATGTTAGCAACTTAATTCAAAGCTAGATAATTTTAATTTTTAATATGCTCCAACCCTCCAGCTCTTTGATCTGCAGTGCACATAGCTCTCTCTCAGCCCAACATCAATCCATGCCCATGGGTCTCGGTGGCAAATATCCTATGTTCTTGGCATCTCTAATATCGTGGAGTCTCTATAGTTACAATCACAGCTTCACATTATGGTCTCTGAAGACCTCCTTGCAGGGACTTGGATCCTGCCATACTTTGCCTGGCCTCAGCTGCCCTTTGAAACCACGGAATGGAGCAGGACTCCACAACACTTACAACCTTATCTGTCATGCCTCTAACCCAACACCATATGGATGACACTGCCAAGGTCTGTGTCCATCACTAAATGTAACCTGGAATGCTTGGGTCACTGTTCCATCAGCTTCTATGCTCTGAGCTTGGGAAAGCTCTCTCCTGAGCTTCTACTTCTGAAGAAAGGAGACTCTCTCTCAGGTACTTTCCCAGTTCAGGCTTTCTCCTTTCCTGTAAATTTGAATCTTTATAAATTGGAGCCTTTAATGAGTGGATCTTATCTTGAAGTCACATGTGTTGCTCCGGTGCTGACTGCCACCTTTCTTATTAGTGGAGTTATTCTCCTGAACAATCATAGCTGCTTTGTTGTCTGCACTCTATGTGAAACGGCAAGTCTGGTCACATCCCCTTCCTCAACCAAACAAATTAGTCTATTGTCTTTAAATTCAGCTTCACTCAAGTTCTCAGGACACAGGGAGAATGTAGTCACATTCTTTGCTAAAACATCCCATGAATGCCTCCTAATCCTCTTCTGATAGAGCATCATTGTCTTTATTTTTCTTAGCAGTTTTGTTTCCCAAGTTCCCAGAAAAATGGCCATTAAGCTCTCCCCTGGGATTCTAGGGCTTTTGTTATCCAGAGCACCAAACTACTGTGTGTCTGAGTGATAACACAGCTTCAGAAACCTAAGAACCACACTATGTTTACCTAGAACTCCTCCATTTCTCTTCTAGGTACTAATTTTTGCATTAGTTTCTCTTCTGTTGCGATAAAATGTTCTGACAAAAGAAATTAAAAAGGAAGGGTTTATCTGAGCTCACAGTTGGAGGGTATACTGTGTAATTATGGAGAAGTCACAGTGACAGGAGTGCATGACAGCTTCCCACATTGCATCCGGTCAATAAGCAGAGACAGAAATGATATGTGTGTTGCCCCTCAATTCCCTTTCTCCATTTTTGCACAGGATCCCATCTAGGCAAAGGTGCCACCCACAGTGAGCACTTCTTTCTATCTCAATGTAATCAAAAGAATCTCCACAGGCTTACCTGAGTAGGAATTCTATAATAAAATATCATATATGTGTATATATATATATATATATCAGACAACTAAGTACACTTTTGTTGTGCTTTGCTTTCTGCTACTGATAGATTACAAATATAACCAGTAAGTTTTTTGTGTTCCTTCCATAATGGAGAAATTTGTTAGAAAGGCATATTGTTAACCAGCATCATTGCATAATGTCTGTAGTTTTGAAGTTCACTGAATTGCTACATGGTATAATTCTCTACTTTCTACTGATCTGCAATGAAAATAAGATATTATCTCCATGTGCTACAGTTCTAGTCAGTAGAAAATACAATACTATAGAGAATTCATTAATCAGTTATTTATACAATACTACCACAGTCCTCCTAAGCCAATGAGAGGTGGCTCAGAGGTTAAGAGCACCGACTGCTCTTCCAGGGGTCCTGAGTTCTATTCCCAGCAACCACATGGTGGCTCACAACCATCTACAATTCAATCTGGTGCCCTCTTCTGGTAGAACACTGTATATATAATAAATAAATAAATCTTTAAAAAAAAAGAAGATAATAATCACATAAAAATGAATTACTTGTGATGTTCATAACTTAAATAAAATATGTAAACTGAAACTTATCATTACTTATATAAGATCTACTGACATATTGGCCTAAGAAAATACAATGAGCTTTGTGATGCATAAACTTGTAGCATAACAGTGTCTACAAGGATAATATTACAATCAAGAAAATACCTGTAATGTACCAACTCCAGTAGTTTTATAACATTGTTTATTTTAATCTTCTCAGCAACACTATAACATACGTTTGTTTTATGGCAGCTCATATGTAAGGAAATGAACTGTGGAAAATTCTAGTAACATTTAAATTTCACAGTGCAATTTAGCACTGTTTGGATTCTTTTATACACAGGATTGCAAACCTTGGGATTTCAATTTCAATCAACAGTGTCTTTGAAAGCCGATTCTCATCACTATATTAGGAACATGAAAATGAGAATGGGGAGCTCTTATTTGCATAATGTTTAATTCTTGATAATTTCATCTTCCTATGAGTTCACAGAATGTGTTATGGCTTTTTCTAAAATTTGGTCATTATAATTAAAAAGTAATAAATGCTAAACAACATAATTGCTCTAAAGGAGGGGATAAAAACCACTATATACACAAATAGAAGGTTTTCTTCATCTGATATTTAGACTACCACAAGTAAAAGGCACAATATAATTATTAATAAACATGTCATTATCTAGCCAGTGCACGAAAGGCCTGGCAGAGCCTCTCAGGGTAGCTGCTGTTGAAACCTGCCATTCTCTGTTCTCACACCGCTCTATAACTGTCTGTGTCTGGATACAGGAGGAGAATGACTATTTATGGATTGGAGAAGCTCAGCAAATTCCTTACTCAGAATTAACTGTTTGTGCTTCTACTGCCCCCCCCTTTCTACTCTGTAATGATTTCATAGCTCAAGTTAGACTGTATTCAGCAAGTCTCTGGACTTGTCCTTATCACAATGAGTCCTATGGTGCCATTATCTTTACCAATGCTCCTTGCTATCCTTTGCTTCATTTGACTGGGACTCCCTCTAGATCTGTAATTCTACCTCAACTGTTCAGAATTTTCATATAGCAACTTAATGGTGAATGGTGATATTTACTAAAAAGTCATAGGTTTGAAATTTTTAATTATAAATTATCATAGCTTCATTCCTGCTGTTGTGATAAAGTACCTTGATAAAAGAAACTAAAGGGAGAAATGATTTATTTGACTCTTAGCTCTAGAACAATGGATTGATCTTTCTCTGCCATTCTCCCCAGGACCCAGCCCATGAAATGGTTCTGCTCACATTGAGAGTGACTCTTCCCACCTCAGTTAATCTAAATATGAAAATCCATTACTGGTACACCTACAGCCCAACCTAATCTAGACAGTTCCTTGTTGAGAGTCCTTTCCCAGTTCATTATAGATTGTGTTAAATGACAATTAAAAGTGGCCAACACATACATCTGATTATTTAATGATAATAGTCCTTGTTTTGGTATCTGACCAATGAATTTATCTACCATTGAAGAACATAGTTCATCAGTACAGCAGGGTTAGAGTGGAAATGCCAGGAACAAAATGATAGAAGGAAAAATGAGTGAAAAAATATTTCTGATAATATATAAACAAAAGTTACTTCTTAGAATTCCTGTATATATCATTTTAATGGGGCAACTATTTAAAGTATTTTACCAGAGCACACAGCAACCCCTTACATCTAATGAGGAGCTAGAAGATCTCAAGGATTCCAGATACTGAGAAATAGTGAGTAGACAGAGTACTAACCATTCTTGATTGATCTGTGTGAATTACATGAGTGGAAAATACGACACTGTATCTCACATACAGTTACATATTAGTTAAGAAAAAGAAATAAAAAAGTAGTTATACTTCTAAGGACCACTCCTGATCATAGAAGTAAACATATGTTTCATTATATTTTGTTCTTGTTTGTTTCCCTCCCTTATCTTGTGCTGTCTTCTAGTCCTCCCTTCTGTTTGCATGTCGCATATATTGTATTGGACTTTCTTCCCTGTCCAATTAAGATTTCTTCCTTCTCTTCTAATGACTACAGGCTTGCTGAAATACCTTTATTATATACTGATGTATATTCCTTCTATTGTTACTGCCTTGGAGCTTTTATCATAAAGGGATATTGAATTTGATTAAATGCATTTTCTGCATTACTTGAGAATATTGTAAGGTCGCTGGAAGTTCCGTTACACTTATTGACTTGTGTATGTGGAACCAGCCCTGCATCCTTGGGATGAAGCCTATTTGATCATGGCATATGATCTTCTTAATGTGTTTAGAAGAATTCACAAGAACATATTGAGAATTTGTACATCTATGTTCATGATGGAAATCTGACTATAGCTTATGCTTCTCTTTCGTCCTTATTCTGTCTGGATATTGAGGTAACATGGGCTTCACTGAACAGCATTGTTAGTGTTCCTTCCATTTCTATTTGTCAACAGTGTAGTACTAGCTCTCTCTTAAATGTTTTGTAGAATTTACCATCAATTTATCCAGTCCTGAATTTCTCTTTATAAGTAGACCTTTTGTTACTGCTTCAAACCTGTCACATTTTGGATTTACTTAAGTTTTTAAAATATATCCTTGAAATAATTTTGTATATCATATGTGTCAAGGAACCTATCCATTTTTTCTAGAGTTCTTTGCTTTTCTTAACATTTTTACAATGTTTTTTCTGTAATTTTTTCCTAATGATCCTTTAGATTTCACTGGCATCTTTTGTAATATCCCCACTTTGATATGCGGTTTTCTTGATCTTGAGTCTTCATTCTGTTTCTTTTGCTTACTTTGTGTAGGGTTTTATCTTGCTTCCCTTTCTCTCTGTCTGTGGTATCCTTACCAGAAAGCTGTGTCTCTTAGAGAGAGCAGGTGATTGGATCTAGTTTTCTACTCCAGTGGTCCAAACTGGGTATCTTGGTTGGTGAGGTGGGATCATTTACATTTAAGGTTTCATTGGGAGATATTTGCCAAGTTCTGCAATTTTGTGTTTGTTTCTGCTTGGCTTGATTACTGTTTGATCTGTTCCTTCTGGCCTGTCTCTATCAAGGGTTGGTTTACTGTGTGGGATGTGATGAATTTCCTGCTACTTATCCCTTGTTTAGGCTATCCCTCATGACATTTATCCTTTCTGAGGTTGTCATTGCTGGGGATACTTGTATTTGTGCTTCTAAGGGCTCTAAGGAGTAATCACCCTGATGGAAATACACAGCTGAGCGTGACAAGCAGATTGCTGAACTTCAGAAGTTTCAGGTTCTTCAGCAGTGACCAGAAATAGATGGCTCCAGAGGTTGCTTGACCTTAGTCTCAGGGCTGTCAGACTGCAGGGTTATTGCCATTTGTGAGATCATTTGTGAGACCTGCTCATGGCAGAGTGTAGTTCAAAAATAAATAGAGAACTGCACACTGCATGTAAACTTCATAAATTACACTTAGAAACTGTTATAGTCCATTGTTTACCTTGATAGGTAACATCCCTGGGATGAGCCAGAGTAGATTTAGAAGCTCTTTCTAAGTCAGTTCTCTGCCTCAGTATGAACCCAGCTTCTTGCTACAGGTACCCTGTTCCCTTCCCTCTAGGGTTCTTAGGTGTGGCTTTCAAGACAGCACAGAAACATATTCTAATTCCTCTTTACACCCTTTACCACCCCACAGACAATGTTTCCTGCAGGATCCCCAGTTCTGCAGAGACGGAGTGTATCCTGAAGAAGGTTTAGGGCATTTTTTTTTTGGTTTTACGAGACAGGGTTTCTCTGTTTTGGAGGCTGTCGGTCCAGCCTGGCCTCAAACTCACAGAGATCCGCCTGTCTCTGCCTCCTGAGTGCTGGGATTAAAGGCGTGCGCCACCAACGTCCAGTGGGTTAGGGAATATTTGACAGACTCTTTGTACCAGGAACTTGTTTGGGAGGGGAAATGCTTACACAGTCAGGAGGGCCAGCTATATCTGGAGCAGGAGTAGAGCTGAGTATCAACTGGCATAATCTTCCAGTCAACTAACTTCCAGCCTTGTTCTCATACACTGAAGTAAATGAATATTCCCAAGGCATTGGAGGATTGACTGCCTACTCAATGAACATCACAAAACAATGAGCTTTTTCATGGGTTGAAATCCACAGATAGTAATGAGTGACAGCATCTGTTTCCAAAGGTGATTTTTCAAAGTAGATTTCCATCTCTATTTTTCTGTTCCTGTCAGTATGCAAAAACAAAGTGACTATTATAAATACCAAGTATGAGATATAAGAAACAGGGTGTTTACAATTATACTTAGTATAATATCGAGTAAGAGTACAGATAGATTAATGAGAGTAGTTTTCCTTATAAAATACATTTTTCATTATTCTACTAGTAATTATATTAGATTGATATGTAGATAAAGAGGGACAGATGACAGATAGATATATTGGTGAATAGATAGGGTTATAAAGCTAGGTCATAGATAGTGTATGTATATATATATATATGTGTGTGTATATATATATATCTTAGTAACAGATATGATTATAGGTGATTGGTAGATAATTGATAATAGATGAACAATAGATGATAGATAGCAGTTATATAGATTATATATAGAAGGTATGATGATAGATAATATATAGTTGATAAATGATAGTTGTAATGGATGGATAGTTAATAGATAATATGATCAATAAATAGATAATAGATATTATAGATAGATGATAGATGATAGAAAATATATGGACAATAAATAAGTAACATATATATATAGACAGGTGATAGATAATAGATGGATATACATATATAATTAGTTTCTTTAACTAGTAAATTGCTTTTATTCTCTTAAATAGAAACTAAAAACTTTTGGGAAGAAAAACAAGATATATATTATTGCACCTCAAATGGGAAGGAGGTTTGGGAAAACTTGCCTAGGTTTTAGGAAAACTCTATCTTCTCTTCAGAAAAAAAAAAGTTTGACTTTGGTTTTGTCAAATTCCCATTCTGTCTTGGATTATTTCATGGCCATAGCCTCTTTCCAAAGCAAGATGATAAAGATCTTAGCTATACCTACCTCACAAAAGCACTGACCAAATGACAAGAGGACTATTTTAGCACACCTGCAGACAGGAACTATTCATGTATCCATTCAGTCCTAACTCCCCATATTTACATTGGTAGATTATGCTTCAATGTTAAAATTATTTAACATCTCAATGTACAGAAATTTTCTAGTTTTGGTTTCTCCACTATTATGATGTACTTTAATAAGAAGTGATGTCATATCACATAATCACATGCATCTTGTTTCTCGTTAAGGAGTGTGTAATAACATTCTTGCATCTTATTTTTGAGGCAGGGTGTAGTGACTTCTTGCTGTCAAAGTACCTCTTCAGTTACCTTTTTCATGATGGTCACATTTTTTTGAGACCTCTTTTGTTTTACTCTTTTTAAAATTAAAATATGAATACATCATCCCTTTTCCTCTTTGTAATTCTTCCCCTGTACCCCCTCACTTTCTCTCTAATTCATGGCCAATATTTTTAGCTGTTGTTATATATGTGTATATACATATATGATAATTTATAAATATGTAATATCTCTTATTTATAAGTATATAATTTCTCTGTAATTCATATATAATGATAATATATTGTTTATATATATGTATATATAGTCCTAAATACATAAATATAACCTGATATGTCTATATAATGTCACTTGCTTGTATATGATTTCAAGGTTGACCACTTGGTATCAGAAAACACTTTAGGGCTTTTCCCTGGAGAAGGCTATTTCTCCCACTCTTATCATACCTATGCTGCCTATAGTTCCTTGCCTAGAGTTGTGGTCCCATGAACGTTCCCCCTTCTATGGTAACAAGCCATTGGTGTTATCTTTGTTCAGGTCATTTTTAGACAACCATCTGATGAGACTTCATGGTGTACCATTGGACGTTTATAGGAGATACAGTCTCACAGCAAACTCCTTGTTCTTCTGACTCTTACAACCCTTCCACCATCTCTTCTGATAAGATCACTAAACCTTAGATGCAGGAGTTGTGTAGTAGATATATCAGTTGGAGCTGGGCACCACATTGTAACATATATTTTTCTCTGGCGGGGCTAGGTCCTGCCACCCTTCTCTGCCCCAAGAAAACATGCAGATGCTATATTTGTATAAATTTGTTGGCCTTCATCTAAGGTTTCTTATTTGCTAGTTCAGTCTTAATTATTCACCCATTTTCTAATAATCCATGTATTTCCTCTTGGCTTATTTTACTAGAGAAAAGATCTGGGCCTCTTACTTCCTTGGGTTCTACATGAAGTCTGCTCAGTGTCTCTGCAGACAAGAGAGAAGAGAGATATTTCCTGCTTGTCCCTGCTTATATACTGATTCTTCCTTGCTATGTCACTTCTTGCCTGGATCACATGACAATTTCTCTTTACTACATTTCCCAGAATCCTCCTCAACCCCTAGTCTCACCTATCTTGCTTCCCTATTGGCCAACAGTGCTTTATTCAACAACCAATAAGATAAACATGTACAGAACACTTCCCCTGTCATCTCCTCTTTTCTGTCTAAATAAAAGGAATGATTTTAACTTTAACATAGTAAAATATATAGCCAAACAGTTATAAAGTAAGAACTATAGTTACAATATTTAGTTCATTAACACTTGGCAAAATTTATAGAAAATATTCCATCATCCATCCTATCTTTGTGAGTATAAAGTCTTATATGAAACTTATCTTTAATCCTAACTAAGGAAAATTATGAGCATAACCATCTGTCTTCAACTCCATCAAAGACCATAGAAGGATAATATATAAACTCTAGAACTGACAGAAACATCTTGCTGACTAGACAGTCACCCAAAGTTCCTCTGTAATGTTGGGGCATCCATCTTAAGTCCATAGGCCACAGTGTATCTGGCAGACTCCTCAGTGAATCAGGGAATTTTAAACTGTCCACCTGCACCACATCATCACTTTTCCTCTGTATTTTGATTGGTTGTGGTTTTCTGCAATGATCTTTGTCTGTTTCATAGAGATGTTTCTTTACATGACGAAAAAAACATTTTCATCATGGTCTTTTGATTGATTTTTTTTCTTTTACAAAGATGTTAGTTTTCCATGTTTTGGATATTCCAAATGCAAAATATCAAATATAATTATTCAGTATTTTTGTGTTATTGTGACTAAATGAGACATTTTCTTTAATGACATCTCTATTCCTCTTTCCTGTTGCCAGGTGTAAACCTCTGGTTCTATCTTCTTTGTCATGCTCACTTATGCTGTTCTATCCAAAGCCTATGAAAATATGTCAACACTTCCATCTTGGTCTTCATACTGAACTAACAAATTTTAGCAATTATGGTATTTTCTGTGGCTTTTACAATACAGTCAGTACCATTTTATCCTTCTTTTAGTTTTTGAGACAGGATATTGCTATATAGTTCCAGATGGTCTGGGTCATCCTTTACCTCAACCTCTCAAGTGCTGGATTATAGGCATGTACTAGGGAAACATTTTAACCAGCATTTGTGTGTACTTGGCAAGTGCTTTTTCTTAGGTGGGGGTAAGTCTGTGAGGTAACAGTAGAAATTACTTACTTTTACAAGCAAACACCCAAGTCACTGGAATGCCAGAGAAAATGAGAATTCTGAAGTAGAACATTCTTCTCCAATCATAACTAGAATTAGACCACAAATGAATGCCTCAATGGCAAGCATATGTTAATACTTGAAACAATGACCATCTGTTGCCTACCTTTTGATTTCTGAGTAAGTATATGGGGAGTTCATGAATAATAATAGCTTTCCTCCTTTTTTTTCCAACCCTAAAGATTATGTTATTTATCCCTACATCATAAGAAAAATGAAATTTAAAAATTTAATCTTAATCATTTTCTTACTGTTTTTCATAGGTTCCTCCTCAGAAAGGAAATTCAACTAATAGATGCACACAGTAGCAGAGAAGAGCAGTGAACTCTCAGGACAGTTGTGAATGTTCTCCTCTGAGATCTGTTCCTGGTCATCTTCCCTATGGCCTGAATAAAGGAAAAATAAGAACCACTGAGGCACAATAGAGCAGCGAGACACTCCGTAACCAAGTCTCCACAAAGGAGACAGGGCAGTTGATTATATTACCAGCTGCTCCAACTAACTGCTGATGGGTTTGCAAAGATGATTCCAGGTCTTGCATAACTCCAGCTATGCTGCTTGATGTTATGTGCTGATTTAGAAAGTACAAATATTAAGCCAGGCAAGGTGGCACATTCCTATAATTCCATGGGAAATTCGAGGCTAGAGAACTGCTATGAGTTCGAGGACAGCCTGGGTTGCAACACAAATGCCAAATCAGCCAATTTTCCATCTCAAAAACATGATATATTATCTGGGAGGAAGCCTTTTTCCGAAATGGCTAACTTAGTTCTTCACCGGTTTCACAGTTGGACTAGGTAATATGTTCCTCATTACTGAACTTGAAACTAAATGAATTTGAATTGACAATCAAAAGACCTATAAAACCCCCTGATTAAATGAATGACTCAAACTGAATAAAATGGTAAACATGAAACTGTCCTTCCAATGGATCATTTTTAAGATTGTCAGAAGTCATGAACCTTCTTTGTCTTTAGATAAAATGGATTATGAAAGGGTAATGTCCTGACATGATGGTGCTGATCTCCTGTCTATGTGTAGTTAGCAACAATTGCCAAAAGCATGTAATGAGGTTCTGTCTCTTTGCCATTTTGTGGATTTGAGCAGTGGTGTAACTATGACTTTGAATTAACCTGAAAATAATACATACCTAAGTTTTATTCCAGTTCAATTATAAAGCAATCTATCAGGTTTCTAAAAGAGTTCCTGTTTGTAAGGATGAATGTTCGTGACAAGGGTGTGAGATCTGTAAATATCTCACACTTCTAAATGAATTTAAATAAAACTAGGAACATCCAAAATTATGCGGCTTGTCTAACTCAAACTATTTTTGTTTTAATTTGTGGGTACACACTGCATAATGAGAAGGTTAAAAAGAGTCTCAGGAAACTAGCATTTTCCCTTCTGGCTTTGTCTTCACTGTAACTTAACTCTTAAGAAAAACAGATTGAGCCTGTCACAAGCCCTTTGTTTGTGCTGCTATTTATCAGAAAGACAAGTCATTTTTGGGCGATACTTTGTGTATTGAAAAGAAAGGTATTGGCTCAAGGTCCCTAAGACTGAGTTCTCAAGACAAAGGATATTTATTTACCCCAGAGGGACAGAGGGCAGTGAATAAGAGACAGAGACAAGAGGTAGAGGATGAGAAGGAGAGGGGAACAAGGAATAGGGAGCCAGGGTATTTTTTCCTGGAATTCAAAGGACTGCCATAGGATAGAGGAGACAGGTGGTTTATAAAGGTAAAATGGGAAACCCTGTGTAAGGATGAGGTATTTAATGTTAATTTGGCAAGTTAATTCAGTGAGTCAAAGGGTGCTTTTGATTGCTGAACTTCAGTACTTTGATTTGGCTACCTTCACTCTCAGGAGTAGAGATTGGCCAAATAAGAGATTAGACCTTGGAGGCTAGTCTCAGGAATGTAATCTAATGGTTTTTAGCAAAGCAGAGGGAATGGGAGAGAAAGGCAAGACCTTCCATAGATTCATGTTAGCTAGAGTGGGCTAATATCCCTTCAAGTATTTCAAGAAAACAACTGTAAGCTCTAAGAAGGCGTACTGTATATTGGGAGTTCCATTTATTCAGATTGCTAAGGAAGTCGTTGTATTATCTTTTTCTTCTGGTAAATTAAGTCTATGAAACAATATGGGCTTATAGAATAAAAAATGATCACACAAGGAAACAGTCTTCAAAGGCCAATAACTTATGTCTGCAACAATAAAACAGTTTAACTATCCAACCTGACCCCATGCTATTAGCAATGAACAACATACTGAACAATGATAATAATGCATAAATGTTATCCTTGGGGTGGATTAGCCTAAGTTAATAAGAACTAATTTCATTTTTTTCTCCCAGTGGAGGAAGAGACCAACCTGCAACTGTGGAAAGAGAATGCTTTGTGCACAATTTAACTGTTCCGGAGAGATTTTAATCTCTCGCTCTTCCTAAGTCCCTCTCCCCAGTAACATGTCTAGAGACTTCTCTGATTGGGTTCATAGTAAGATTCACATACTCATATCTATGGCTCTATTTTCTTTTCACACGGAGTTTGTGGACATTAGTTAGTGGGGAATAGCTGTGTTGCTATGAAAGGAAAGGAGGTCATGATGCCTGTCTGAGAAAGAAACATAAAAGCAGGCACACTTCAAGAGTCTGGCTGATCATGGAGAATTTGATCTTTGGCTTGAAGATATCACATGAAGGGAAGCATGTGTTCTCTTTGTTTTGGTTGCAACGTGAGTTTAGAAGAAAGCTGTAGGTCTGGTTAACACCTGGGGCATAGGTCAGCCTTGCCTCCTCCTCACTGGCTTCACTCTGTTCTATTTGCTTTAGGCTTTATTTTCTGTCTTGTAGGGTATTCACTGAGCTCTGACAACACCAAGAGAAGTGCAATTATGTTCTTATGATGGCTGATCGATCTGAAACTTAAAAGCATCAGTAATCTTCCCATGACAAGTAGGTGACAGAGCCAAGATTCAAAACTGAACGGAGGGACATCCCAAGTCTGTGGATGTCATAGCTCAGCTTTCTAGGACACTCCAGAAAGCTTTGTTCACTTTGATGGTCCACCTGGTTTTCATTAAGTTTTACCATAGAGCACAGTTTTGAAAAAAAATTAGAGAAAAGAGAAATCTTATTTAGATTATGCAAAGATGGTAAGATGTGCACAAAGTATGTGAGACACTACAGGTATGGGCATGTTGTTGCTTTGGGCTTTCAACATGACAAAGGCCAGCCACTAGTAGAATCAGATCTAAAACATATATGGTAGATCACAGGTGATCTTTTCTGTCCCACCAGCTGCTCCCCAAATAAGCACACAGAAACTTGTATTAATTATAAATTCTTGACTGATAGATTAGACTTGTTACTAACTAGTCTAGCAACTTAAATTAACCCATATTTCTTACCTACGTTCTGCCATGTAGCTCATGGCTTGCTACCTCATTTTCTATACATCCTGTTTTCTCTGCATCTGGCTCTAGACTCTCAGACTCCACACTTCTTCTTCCCAGCATTCTCTCTGCCCCCCAAATCCTGGATAGCTATTGGCCAATCAGCTTTTTATCAGCAATGAATGCAATGCATATTTAGTTACAAAGACTGTTCCACAGCACTGGGTAACTGAAGTGTAATATTTAGTCCAGCTGCCGTGACTTACATGGCTTTTTATTTCCTCTGCTGCCCGTCTTCTTGAACTACATGTGTATGGATCCACATTTGGAGGAAAGGAAGAGCAGTTGCCAGCCCAAGACCTTCCCAACTTAATGGTCTTGCTGTTTGTTTGTTTGTTTCTGCCATTTCTCTCTCATCCTCACATGATTCTAGTTCCTAGACAGTGATTCTGTAACACTACAGGTGCAGCTGCCCTGAGTCTCCTTTCTCTGCCCAGTTGCTTGCAACCCACTTACATGGTTCAAAAGAAAAAAAAGTAGCTATAATCTCTGTCAGTTATTTTGGGAATCATTTCTTATGCCTAGTTTCTCCTTCAAGGTATCCATTTTTCCCATCTTCTTCTCCAAGAGAGAAAGCTACTTATAAAGAGCACTATGTTAAGTTTATTTCTCTGTTGCTATGATCAAGCACTGACCAAATCGAGTTGGGAAGAAAACGGGTTTATTAAGGTTACAGGTAACAGTCCATTTAGAGGAGACAGAGCAGGATCTTAAGACAAGAACCCAGAAGAAGGAACTGAAGTAGAGAACATGAAGAAATTCTTTCTTTCCCATGACTGGCTCAGTTTGCTTTCTTATATGACCCAGTACCACCCAATCATAGGTAGCACTACTCCCACAATCATTAATCAAGAATACTCCCCAAAGATATTCCCACAGACCAATCTGACGGAGGCACTATCCGAATTGAGCTTCCTTCTTCACAGGTGACTCGAACCTGTGTCAAAATGACAAAACTAACCAGCAGAGGCAGTTACACCCCCCGTCTTTGTGAATTTATAGGAAAGGAACCATTTGCCATCATATACCTACACACTCCCTGCCCTGTCCTATTCTGCCGCATTCACCATGAGAGCCATACACACATACGTGAGGCAAGGAACACTCTGTACCTCTGCCTCCTCAATCTTGTAAACTAACTACTTCACATACCACATCAAATAGGTTTGGAGAGAGTGGACCTCCTTATTTTATTCCTGAATTTGAAATGAGTGTCCCCTGTTGGGCTGATTTTGGCTCTGGGCTCATAAACTGCCTTTATCATGTTGAGGTATGTCCCTCATATTCCTAGTTTCCCCAAGATTTTTATCATGAAAGGGTATTGTGTTTTCAAAGACCTTTTCTGCATATAAAGATATGATAATGTGGTTTTTATCTTTTAATCTGTTTATGTGGTGGATTAAGTTTTACATATATTGGACCACCCCTTCATCTCTGGAATGAAGCCAGGTTGATCATCTTTTTTGGTGTGTTCTTAGTTTTGTTTGCAAGTATGTTATTTAGAATTTCTGTATATATGTTAAGAAGGAAAGTTGATCTATAATTCTCTTTTTTTTTTGTTGGGTCTTCATGTGGTTTGATATCAGGGAAATAGTGGCTTCCTAAAAAAATCAGGGAATGTTGCCTCAATTCCTATTTTGCAGAATAATTTGAAGAGTATTGACAATGTCTTCTTTGAAGGTCTGGAATAATTCTCCACTGAATCCATTCGGGCTGTTTTGGTTGGGAGACTTTTTTTTAATTACTGCTTCTATTTTGCTAGGGGTTTTAGATAGGTTTAAATTTTATCTCATCTTGATTTAACTCTGGTAGTTTGTGTATATAAAGAAATTTGACCACTTCTTTTTGGTTTTCTAGTTTAGTGGAATACAGATTTGATTATCTGAATTTCTTTGATGTCTGTCTCCCTCTTCATCTCTCATTTTATTAATTTTAATCTTTTTTGTGTGATTAATTTGGCTTAGGATTTGTCAATCTTATTAATTATCTCAAAGAATTAAGTTTGCATTTCATTGATTATATTGTTCGTTGCTGTTTCATTCTTGTCAACCTTGACTTGGATTATTTTTCCTGTGTACTCTTTTTGGGTATTATTTATTATTATTATTACTTTCAGATGTGTCATTAAGTTACTAATAGAATAGCTCTTCAGTTTTTTGATGTAGGTACTTAGTTCAATGAACTTACTTCTTATAATTGCCTTCATTATATTTTATAGGTTTGGGTATGTTATATATTCATTTTCATTCAAGTCTAGAAAGTTTTTTATTTCCTTCTTGATTTTTGCCTTGACTCGGTTTTCATTCAGTTGTGAATTGTTCCATCTCCATAATATTGCATACTTTTGCTGTTTCTATAGTTGTTGATATTCAGCTTTAATCCATGTTAATCAAGTAAGATACAGGGTATTACTTCAATTTTTTTATATCTGTTGAGACTTTTTGTATCTTAATACATGCTCAGTTTTCAAGAAAGTTTCATGTGTTGCTGAGAAGAAAGTATATTCTTTAGTATTTAAGTGAAATGTTCTGTAGATATCTGCTAGGTTCATTTGATTTATGATATGACCTAGCTCCAGGATTTTTATATTAAGTTTTTGTCTGAATGACCTGTCTATTACCAAGAGTAGTGTATTAAAGTCTCTCACTATCACTGTGTGAGGACCAATATATATTTTAGCTGTAGTAGTATTTCTTTTATGAAAATGGGTACTGTATTTGGTGCAGAAATGTTTAGCATTATAATGCCTTCTTGGAGAATTTTTCATTTAATGAGTACATGTATCCTTCCTATCTCTTCTGATTAACTATCATTTGAAGTCTATTTTTTTCAGTTATTAAAATAGCTACATCTGATTTCTTCTTGAGTCTGTTTGCTTGGAATATCCTGTTTTCATACTTTTAACTAGAGTTATGTGTGTCCTTGATGGTGAAGTATGTTTCCTGGGTGCAGCAGAAAGATGGATTCTACCTTCTACTGTAGTCTGTTATTCTCTTTTTATTGGGGCATTGAAAACTATTAGCATTTAGAGTTATTAGTGAGCAGTGTTTTTCCATTTCTGTTATTTTGTTGCTATAATGTAAATATTTTACCTTTCTTTTGTATTTTCTGTCCTTGGATTATTTATTCCTGTGTCTTCTTGTGTGTAGTTAACCCCTTAGATTAAAGTTTTCCTTCCAAGCTTTCTGGAGAACTGGATTGATAAGTAGAAATTGTTTAAATTTGTTTTTATTGTTGAATTTTTTCTGTAAGTTTTGATTGTTAGTTTTGCTGGATGTTGTGGATTAGCATCTGTAGTCTCTCAGAGCTTGTAGAGCATCTGCCCAGGCTCTTCTGACTTTGAGAGTTTGCGTTCAAAAGTTAGGTGTTATTCTAATGGCCTTGCCTTTAAATGTGACTTGGTCCTTTCCCATTGTAGCCTTTAATATCTTTCATGTTCAATACATTTAGTGCTTTTATCAAGTGTGATCAGGAATTTTTCTGGCCCTATTTACTTGAAGTTCTATATACTTCTTGTACCTTACTAGACACCTTTTGTTTGGGTTGGAAAATTTTCTTCTATAATTTTGATAAAAATATTTTCTGTTCCTTTGACCTGGGTTTCTTCTCATTCTTCTATTCCTGTTATTTTTATGTTTGGTCTTCTCATAGTATCCCAGATTTTCAGGATGTTGGCCTCACTTTTTATTTAGCATTTTCTTTGAGTGAGCTACCCATTTCTTTTACCTTGTCTTCAGATTCTGAAATTTTCTCTTCCATGTCTTATGATATGCTGGTGAAGTTTTTGTTAGACAGCATGAGTATTTCATTTTTAGTTTGTATTTCTTTAGTGATTTTATTTCTACTTTCTTGTCCTGAAACACTTTAATGGTTTCATTCCACTGTTTGTATTTCCATTGTCTACATTAAGCCATTTATTTGTTCATATCCTCTCTCAGGTCCTTGAGCATATTCATAACTTCAGTTTTGAATACCTTATCTTGCACTTCACCTAAATTCCATTTCTAAGGTTCTATTGCAGTAGGGTTAATGGCTTGTGGAAGTAGCACATTTTTTAACCATTCATGTTTGTGCTTTTGCTCTGGCGTCAAGACATCTAGAGTTATGATGTTTGAGGTGTTCCTTGGTGTTTCAATATCTGATTTTGTCTTTGTTGGATGGGTATTCCATTCTTTGATTGTTGTTGACCACTCTTGATTCTAGGTAAGTGTGGTGGCTATTAGGTCCCGGATAAAGTGTGCTGCTACTGGTCCCTGATAAAATGGGTGATATAAAAGAACAGAGATGGAATAGAAGAAAAGGCTGAGAGAGGCAATTGGAGAAAGCTAGGTGGACCCTGGATCTCTATCTAGAAGTTGAGTCCCGAGGGAAGGAAGTTAGGGTGGGAAGAGAGGATCCTCCAGGCTGCAGCAGGATTAAGAGTAAGTATGGAGAGAGCAGAATGGAGGACAAGAAGGATAATAAAAAATTGGTTACCTGTAACCTAAGCCCAGTGTGGCCACTGACAGTCCCTGCCAGAAAGAGTTTCAAAGGAGTAGAGATAGGCTAGAAGGGAAGACTTAGAAGTGTAGAAGGAGAGATCAAGAGGGCCCCTGGATCCACACCAAGAGACTGAGTCAGGTTTTATTTTAAAAGATTTGTTTGCCTTTTTTCCCTTATTTTTAATCTATCCAGACTCTTACATGTGCAAAAATCTTACTTCTTTTACCTCAATATTGAAATCTCCCAATCTTCTGGCTTGTATTCTGATGTTGGCGGTGATGGCTTTAGAACTCAACTACTTTGGTATCTCAACAATTGTGTTTCCCAGGATTACCTGGTCCCAGTGGTTAAGTCCCCATTTACTTTGCCTTTAGAGGATACATTCATTGGTTTGCATAGTTGATTCCAAAGCCAAAGTCATATTCTAACATGAATATCTTGGGTATATTACCTTTCTCATGAGATGAGATTGAGGAAATCACACCCAGATTTGATTCTCACTTTTAGAGCAAATAACATTTTAGAAATGCCTTGGCACCAGAAGAACTGAGGTTTTATGTTGGTGTAGATTTCAAACAAAATTGGTAGTAATGCCCTGGTCTTGAGAAACAAGACTACTGGGGCATGATGTCATGATGTTTACAGCTCAGTGTGTTTCTTCTATGAAAAGAATCATGTAGATATCCTAAGACTGATAAAAACATTGAAGACTCTTCAACAATTTAAATAAATAACCTTGACAATCAGTTTTGGATTTAAATGCACTTGAAATGAAAGCACAAGGAAATACGTTGGAAGGTTGAACAAAATATTACCAAACAAAGCCACTAGGACCACTTAAAAACTTGGCATCCGCTCAGTGAACTTTAGACAATGGGGTTAGGGAGAAAAGTTACATTACTTAGATCAAATATGCAGCAAAAACTCTTGATTTCGTAAATTTGAAGAGTTGGTCAAGATTTAGTGTCTATGTCTAGGGTTTTTGAGAAGTCAGCTGTCCTCCTTTGTTATACTTTCCAAAGTCCTTAAGTAGTGTCCTCAAGGCCACAAACACAAAGCTTTTATAAAGGTAAGCTGCCAATCTCATACTGTCTGTGTCATTTCTGGTCATGGGACTCTCTCCCTGCTATAACCTCTCTAGACTAAGTTCTGGTGCTGAGGCATTTCCAAGATGTTGTTTACTCTAGAAGTCAGAATCAAATCTGGACATGATTTCCTCAGCCTCATCTCATGAGAATTGTCCTGCAATCAGGAGTATTTGTGCTTGAATATGACCATGGCCTTGGGCTCAACTATGAAAGCCAATGAATGTACCCTCTAAAGGCAAAGTAAATGGGGACTTAACCACTGGGACCAGGTAATCCTCCATGTTTGGAAAACACAGCTGTTAGGAACTCAAAGCTGTAGAACTCATAGTATGGGCATAAAAGAACTCTAGTCAATCTTTCTTCATCAGTCCATCTGTAATGTGTGGCTACCTAGTTTGGCCTTGTATATGGAGTAAACAATGGCACCATCAAAATTCTGACATCCTAGAGGAGGGCTAATTGAAGTCCCTTTGTGTGCACAGTAAAATAATGCTCTGCCTTGGTCTTAGCCCTTTGCATTTATATGGGCACATTCAAGACATTCACACCACACAAGCATAGCATATAACTGCAAGGGGAACAGATTTCTTTTTTCTTCCACTTAGAGCTGTACTAAAGGGTGCTTCAGTGGCCATGTCACATTGATCTGGGCTAGGCTTTATTATACCATCTGGCTTCTTTTCTAGGGATATCCTTAACTAACCCATCAGGGCCTTCTCTCCTATACATCCGTCCACAGGAAAACAACAAAGGGAGTCAATTGTGCTGGTTCTCTGTGTGAGCCCCCATACCAGGCTTGTTAGCAGAAGCCTCCTTCACCCAGCCTGCCTAGCCTCCCTTGCTCAGTCAGGAGTCTTCATTTAAGTCCCTTTTAATGAGAGGAGCTGAGCGCTAACTCAATAGTTCCAACCTTCCTCTTAAAGAAACTTGAAGGGTGAACTCCACCCTCCCAGCACAGCTACTTCCAACAGCATCCCTAATAAGATTCTGTAATGTTTTCCTATGGTATTTATGCAGTGCCTACACAGTTTTATTTTCAGAACCACTGTGCTCCTTTTTTTCAGAATAACTGTGTTATAGGAGACTAATTCCATTTGATGTATGACCCATCACTTACTGCTTTCCCAAATTAGCTTGTAGACTTTTATTATTATAGCAACCTATAAGGAATATAGACTGCTGGAGAGGTTGGTCACTCAGGGACAAATATTGGAGACCCCTTCAACCACACAACTTATTCTACTAAGTCCTGGACTGCTTATTATTTCTTTGGGTAAAACTTGATCACTGAGGAGGTATATTTGGCAGTCAAAACAGCAGAAACAGCTGAAAGAGTTAGTTCTGTTTCCAATGAACTCAGTGATTCATTTGGAGGTACCTAAGCTATTTAATCAAGAGGTGCTTAAATAAAGCATGGCCCAGGGTAGCTTGCTGACTCGTGGTGATTCTTTTGATCTGAAAAGAATCCATATGGCTCTCAGACCACTTGTGACATCACCAGGAAGTCTATTCTTCCTGCTTCTTTTGTCCTTGTTCCTAACTTGCTGTGTTCTTCAAATATAGAGCATTGTGTCCAAAGACAAATTTCCCAGCGATTCATGTTGGGGCACATGCTGGTCTCCAAACTTGTGATCAAAAATCTTGTCATTATTTAGTGGAAAATTGAAGCCAGCTTCTATTTCTACATCTTCCATTTACCTAGCGTAGCCTAACCGGCCTTGCCTAACACTGCCATCAACTTTCTGCATCCATGAGGCAGAGTTTGAAACGCTGCTGCATCTCACTTGTCACTTTACATAGGACATCTTCACTAAGTTGTCTGGGAAAAGTTGTCTCCCTTTCTTAGTAGCAGAGGGGCCCACATGTTGACTTAGGGACTCCACCACAAGCTGCAATTTTGCCACTTCAGGAATGAATCCCTCTATGTAATGAACCACACCATTCACATTTACAACTGCTCTTCCCAAAGTGATCACCAGCAGTAGCATCCCCAGCTAAGCTAGTGGCTTTCTAGAACTGCAAATTCTCAGGCCCTAGCACAGAATCCAGATTAGAAACTCAGTGCCAGAGGTCGGCCAATTGGTTTTGACAACACCCCCCTCCACACACACACACACACACACACACACACACACACACACACACACACACACACACACAATGGCTGGTTAAATGCCAACTTGCTCTGAAGTGGAATCAGCTGAGCAGGGAGCCTCACCTGAAGAAGCGTTCTAATTGCCTTAGCTGGCATGGAAAGACCCCCCGGCCCCCCCAAGTGTGGGCAGCACCTTCTCTTAGCAGTCTAGATAAAACTGGCATGGCAGAAGGAGGATGATTTGCCTATTCCATTGCCCTTTCCGTCTTGCCTGCTTGGACTTCCATTTTACTGTTGAAATGAGTAGCTTTACCCTGTGTCTGCTGCTTATTCCTTTGCCAATTTGACTAAGGACAGTGGCTCTCCAGGAGCTTCCCTGTTTTTCACTGTCAGATTGGGACTGCCGAGACACCCATGACACTGGGGTACTCCCAGGTTTGCAGCCTCTCAGGTAAGTGAAAACTGTTGCTCCTACTTCCATGTGTTCATTTAATAAATTCCTTTAGTATATATTCATCCAATCAGTTCTGTTTCTCTAGAGAACCCAGACTAACACTCTCCCAAAGTTTTATTGACACAGACTTAAGAGTGGACCTTACCTGCCACTTAACTAGGGAAGTGTCTTACTGTATGTTGTATTATTACTCACAGCTCAAAAGCATAGTAGGCAGAATGACGCGGGCGATTTGAATTATCTCTTTTTAAAACCTTTGTCTTTAGTAGGAAAATGTCGAATTTGAATATTTTCTCATTTGCAGTCAAATCCATTTTAGCACGATAGTCATAACCTTGTTTTTGGGAAAGGAGCATGGCTGAAAGGGGGAGACCAGTTATGAGAAAGTAAGGCAGCCAGAATGCCAGTGATATAATACAAGACAGGCATGGTTCCTCAAGTGCCTCTCCACTTAGAACCTGTGAGTGTTTTAAACATTTAGTCATAAGAATCTTCCCTTGTGAGACTTCTTTTCCTTCTGCACCACTAAGCTAAAGCACATCTTTGAATAGTCTTCTCCATAACTGGCTTTCTTCTTGTTGTTTTGATCCTTTTATAGCCTCCAGTCATCTTGACTGAGCCTTTTAGTACTGTATGGCCTTCGATCTGTTCTCTGATTCTCTTCTGCTGTCTTTTTCTGGCATCCACTTCATATCTGACTATATCACATCCTCTATTCTATTAGGTAACAGCTTCTAGATTCATAGTCTAGAGGAGCAGAAAGAGAGTCAGGAGAACATCCTAAAGGGAATTCACCAGAATGGTTTACAGGAGCATCTGAATGCTAGTGAAGCTGAGACCACAATTACTGCTCAATGCATAGAACTGGATGCCCCATGATCCCAACCCAGTAATAAATGCCTGGAAGATTCCTGGGAGGCCACTATTCTTAATGTCGGAATATCAAAAGGGTTGCCTGGTGCCTGACATCAACAGAGGAGGCAGTGGTAGCAGCAGGAGGAGAGACACTCTCATTTAGCAGGAAGCAAAGACAGGCAGGCACTTAGCACTGTATGTTCCTCAGACTTCTTTGCAATCTAGACCACAAGGAGGAAGATGCCGTCATCTCAAAGGAAGAACCCCCTTAGTTAATACTTCCTGTAAATGTCTCCACAGACCTGATGAGAAGTGTGTCACTTGGGTGATTCCAGATCCTGGTAGGTAGACAATCAAGATTAGTCATGGCACTTCCCTTGTGAAGGAAAACTTTTAGCATGGAAAAGCATCAAGAGATGGGTAACAGTTTGCTTTTAATGTATCTGGCCACATCCAATTCTGTGTCATTGCCTTCTTTGCATATATCTTCCAGACTCTGGCATAACCCATGTAGTTGTGCAAGTTGCAAGAAGTGGACACTCTTCACCAGATTAATGATACGATGATACAACCCTGATGATGGACAGTTTTACACTAAGTGTGTCACCCATCCCTTTAGATGGACACTATACAGAAGACTGGTGAATCCTCTTTAGGGAGGTCAAGTCCAGAGATTGCTGAGTATGAGGTGAACTGACCTGAAAACCCAATTTTCATGCCACAGCCCACCCCAGTGCCTTTTCTCATGCCAACTGGTCCACAGTTCCCAGAGGCTCTCTGTTGCATCCAAAGCTGTGTTGCTTAAAGCATCGTTCTTGGTCCAGTTGTACTGTGAGCTAGAGGCATGCTGAAATAAGCATTGTGAAGCTCTGCTGTGGACTTGACTCAGGAAGCAGCAGTTTGTAACCACATCCTGCAGAGAGGATTTGTTCTGTCTGCTGCAGGGGTGTCAGGAGCAAAGCAGGTCCTCCGTGACTATCTATTGGTTGAGTAAATGAGCGAATTCCTCCTTCAAAGAAACCAAACTCGATCATACTTTCCCTTTGAGCGGCCCCTTCACTGTGTGTTTGTCTCTACCTCTTTTTCTGTTCACAGGGTTCTGGAATATGACGCTTTGAGATTTAACCGCTGCACAAAAACTTTCTTTCCTGGCTCTTTTGGTGATTTACACTAGTGCATCTGGAGCACAGGAACTTTTTGTTTTAGGCATCATTTCTGTCATCACCATGTAGTGCCTAGGCCACCACAGAGACTTAATTCACATGGAAAGAAGCAAAGAAGGAAGATGCAGAAATAAGCAAACAGGCAATGAATGGCACCTATCTGTCAAAAGCCTAGGCTAAGAAAGAATCTGTCATTATTTTCCTGAAATAGGTGCCAGTTCTCCTTCCTTAATCACAGGAAAATTAGCACAGTATGCCACAAAACAAGGGATAAAAACATATTAGCATCTCAACAGACACAGAAGAAAAGCCCAGACAGTAGAAGATCACAGCAAACATTGAATTCACTGGAGCAACTGAAGCCTTGCCTAGTCCCAAGTGAGATTTGTACAAGGTGAGCATTCCCACGAGCACTGCTCCTGTTCGTGGCATACTGGAAGACCAGTAGAGGTAATAGACATGGAAAAGGAATGAAAGGCACTTAAAGTTGACGTGGTGCTAGCCAGCACACTGGACAAGGTGATTCATACCTACAATTAATCCCAGCACTTGAGAGCTGAGGCAGGGAGCCTGTGAGTTAGTTCTAGGTCAGCCAGAGATGCACAGTGAGTGAGTCCCTGTCTCAAAGCAACCTCTCTTCTCCAAAACTGTTCAATAAAAATCTCTAGTGAGTGAGACCTCAGTAAAAGAAGCTGCTATTAGGGACATTCTTCATGGAAGAATACTTGACAAGTCTGTGTGAGGCCCTTGGATTTGATCCCTAATGCTCTCCCTGGCCTGTAGAAGAGCAATTTCTAGCCATCAGCATTAGTAGTAAGTAGTATTTCTAAATGGCCACTTATTAAAACCATTAGATTTTTCTTTGAATCAAAGCATTTCCTTCACTCCGTTGTCACATCTGGATTTTGTTCTCAGCCCTTGCTTTAATAGTTCTTGGGGATTTTATTCATTCCACATCAATTCCAATTCAAATCTATAGCATTTCATTCTCAGAGTTCTCTTTTACCAGAATCACTTAATGAGGTGTTTTCAGGATTCAGGAGTAGTCATGTCTCAGTTACTTTACAACTCGGATGTGAAAAAGTACTATCTAGTAGCAAAGCCATTCCATTATACATTGTCCATCCCAGGGAAAGGGCAAGACTTAACTCTTGAAGCCTACAGAAATGACATTCAAGAATCATGTCACTGATTAGGATTGCAAGCTGTCAGCCAGAAGATATAGGAATTCTTAGCTCATAAGCCTAAATTCAGGCTAGAACTGGTTCCAGGTATGCAAAACAGATGTAGCACTTTTCCTTTAAATTAGGGTGGCCCTTCTGGTCAGGTTTGCTGGTTGTGACTTGAGTCTTCTTTGTTCAGCATTGTAATCAAGAAATATCACACCTCTTCTAGATCTTGCTACGAGAACTCAGACTGTATGTGTTTAAAGATTTGTCTGGTGCAATCATTTTTATTTTGAAACAAAATAAAATAAAAGTGAATAATCTAACCAACTATTGATCTTTCAGAATAAATTTAATTCTGGATCTGTTTCAAAGAACCTTCACTAGAAGGTTTAGGTTTCAAGTTCACTCACAGTGGATTTCAACACAAAAACATCTGTCACTACAGGGTTCTATATTCCTAGTATTTTAGTTGTACCATAGGCTTTTAGTCCATTTTTAGGGATAGTGTAGTTAGAACCAGAATTTAACAGAACCAGTACAAATTTCAAATGGGCGAGCAGTTTGAAATCTTTGGCATGGCTGATATTTGACTTAAACATCTGAACCAACTGACTGCTTCGAAGACCAGTGGTTATCTGAGGTGAAGTTCTATTTTTCCTTTTTATCTTCCCCATGGTTCACTTTGGATTATTGCCAAGTTTCAGCATCAAGAGTCCCACTTCAAAGGCACACTTAGTATCACACGGTAACAGTAAACACTGTTTGGGGTGAACAATGAATAAATAACTCAGTCATGAAGTTTTTAGACAAGACAAATTTTAAACAAGTTGGTTTGTTTCTGGCCACAATCCTCCTTGGCCTTTTGTGTGGTTTGGCTCTTTTTAGTCACAAATTTGACAAATCTTTACTAAATATCAGGTTATTCCTAAATACCTGAAATTTTTACTTAAAGATACATCATTTTGTTTTTTCTGTTAATCTATTTGATGCCCATCTTCTTCATTATAAATTTACAATTCTCTGTATTATTTTAATTAGAAAAGAAAACAAACATTTGGATTCAAGGGTTTGTTTCTAAGTCAAATGTCCACTAGATGGAACTATTGTCTCAAATGAATCAGACTTGAACAGCCCTAGTTTCCACTTTTCCTGTTGTTAGGGCATAAAACCTAAGGGGTGATTTCCCTCCTTTTCTCTAGTGTCTTTTTTATATAAGCAACATTAGCCCTTAGAATGCATGTCTTCTGACAGCTAGTATTCCAAACTGTGCCTCTATTAAAACTTCAGTTAAGGTGACCCAATGCTGAGCCCTCCCAGGTCCTTTTCTGTTTCTTAGGCTTAATGATAACAAATGAAAATACTTTGATTAAAAACCATGCCTTAAAACTAGAATTTTGGAGACTTTCTTAATGATTTCATAATAAAAATTCACACGTATGTAAATAAAAACTTTGAGTACAAAGTACCTACCAAAAAGATGAAGAGGCCCACAAGACTGGAACATAACCACCAAGAGCACATTCTGTCCCACCTGTCTGTCAAATTCTCAAAACATATCATTGTGATTCGTTCACACACTCTTACCTAGTGTATACCAGTTGTTACTTAGATAGCATATCTCATTTTACCTCCTGTTTAATGACAAATTTCCCCTACGTGTCACCTCTTGAGTACACACATTCAGCAGATGATGAGCAGTCAACTGGCCCCCAGGAAGGAAACCTCTTAGAGGTAATATGAAAATATTAAGCACTATATGTCTCAAAAGCCAAGTCTGAGTTACTGTGATATCGTTGAAAATGCTGTGGTTCTTTTCTCCCCTTTTTTACTATGAAAGTTAAAGGGGAAAGTTTTTAATTAAATTGAAACAGTTATAATATTTAATATTTTCAAAGCTCTCACAATTGAAGGAAATATTAATTTTAAAAATTGAAATATACAATGTTCTTTGTGTTCAAAATAGTTTACCCAATAATCTAAGACTCTCAAAAACAAACAATAACTTTATATTTTCCCTTTAAATCAATATGGAATTACAAACATTAAATTTTCACTTATTGTTTTATGCATAACAAAAAGTAGTTCATGCTCAGTAAATTTTTCTATCCTCTGTATTTTGAAAAGCCTAGAAATTCCTTGTCTGGTCTTAGAGTTACACAACTACATTGGTCTCCTAAGAACTCAGAGGCCAGTTTGTTTTATGTCTGAGAACACTGTGGACCGAGGCGTAGATAGGAGCTTGTCCACAGCCCATAGCACCAATGGCATAAAGGAAAGTAGGCCCCTGTGCTGCACAGGATGACTGTGGTATTCTCACCCATCCAATTCCATCATTTACTAATCAGTTTCTATCCAATGCTAATTTATGGCTTTAGAAACATTCGACACTTTGATGTCTTTACTTTTGGTATGCCATAATATCTTTCTAATTCTCAAAAGTCCTGACTTTCAAATATCGGGAAAAATCTTCACTGACTTTCTATTGTATTTTAAAACAAGTCAAAACCCCTAGGTCTGAGGCATGTGGCTTTTTTCCATACTGCTCCAGCTTACATTCTGAGATTTAATGTCTGTCATTCAACATATATAATACTGCACTGAAATCATATCTGTTTACCATTCCCAAAACACTTTTTTGGTATTTTCTTTTTGCTGTTATTCTCCTATGACTAACATAATAACCTCCAACTTCTCACATGTTTAAGACAAAATTCAGATGTCTTTTTCTTCCCTAATCTTCCTTTCTTTTTCTTGTTCTATTTTATCTATCATCGCTCTTTCCCTATCTTCTATCTATCTATCTATCTGAGATAAGGTCTTGAATCATAAGCCTGACTTGCTTGGTATTCACTATGTAGCCAAGAGTAGCCTCAAATTTGTACCCTTCCAAAAGTTGACTGTACAGTTTCATATCACCTTATCTGGCTAGACACCACCTTCTTGATGGAATTCAAATCATTCTAATCAGAAACAACATTTCTAGAATTTATCTTTTGATGGCTTTGACTTATCTTTCAGGTTATTTATTGATTTCTACTTGGGCTGGTTTGTTCTTTTTCAGCCTGACACAAACTAAAGTCACGTTGAAAGAGGGGAACTCAGTTGAAGAATGACTTCTATCAGATTGGGCTGTTTTTAAATTAAAAATTGTGGGAAGGCCCAACTCACTGTGGGTCTCTATATAAGCAGGCTGAGTAATCCTTGGAGAGCAAATCAGTAAACAGCACTTTTTCATGACTTCCGTTTCACTTCCTGCCCCAGGTTCCTACTTGACTTCACTTGATGATGGACTGTGAAATGGGAAGCACAAGCCAAGTAACCCCATTTCTCTCCAAGTTGTTTTTGGTGATGTTGTCTATCACAGCAATAGAAAGTAAATGAGTACAGTGCCATGTAATATTTACATATATTAGGTTTTTTCATAATCAAATTTTTCTCACTAAATGCAACATAAACTTGATAAATACAAGTCTAATTATGCCTTTGACTGAACATATTAATTACTCTAATGACTTGAAGGACCAAGTCCAACTGCCTTCAGATGGGTATTAAGAGTGAGCATAAGATGACTATTACCCCTCACCCTCATCCATTTCCAGTTCAATATTCATGTGCATTTAGCTTGAGTTTGCTCAACTTACAGTGGTCTTTGTCACCTCTGGATCTTTACATGTATTGTCTCTACCACCTTTAATCTCAGTTTTTAATGCCAAGCATGAGGAAGTTCTCATTCACCACACTTCTGAGCCTACTCATCTTCTTCCACAGCAAACTAGCATTGCCCAGGATCCATCTTATGTCCTTCCAGAAGCATCCACACTTGATGGACTGTATTTAATTGGTTTTACCAATTTCCTTCCCTGAATTCTCATACATTACTTTGTAGATACTATGTCTATTTCATATCCAGCTATTATCACACTGTTTTGCACACCCCAAAAAAGTTACATGTTAAAAAAGACTGTAGAGGGCCAACCATGTATATACTATGCGGTGAATATTTTATAGTAATCAAATTTATTAAATTTTGGAGAAAAGGGTGTTATGCAATTATCTAGATGGTTTCATTTTCTGTAAGAATATTTTTGTAAAACAACAATGATGTCATCTAAGCAAGCTAATAATTAGTCACACATATAGAGCAATTTTATCACATATTTCTTTTGTATGTACACAACAACTATTCTGGTTGTTACATCTTGACATTCAGGTCATCCTTAGATACCAACAGTGGTTTCTAGGAGTGACAGAATAAATGTATTGGCCCAGGGAAAGTCTGTGCATTAGCACAGAGAACATTATTTTTCATAGATTATACTGAACTATTGGAGAAGTCAGTTTACTCCCTGCTTGACCATGCTCATTATTCAGAAGTTGAAGTGGTCTCTGTGGTTCAGCTTAGAGATACACATCAAATGGAACACTTTTCAACTATCCAAAATAGTTAACCACATGATAAAAATCAATAAGCAGTAGTGTAGCTTACTTAATGAAAGTGCAGTCCTAAACCAGCAAGAACTAGACAGAGGGTCAGCCTCTTTAACTTCCCTATTTTACATATAAGGGCAAGGGAGGCCCAACAGGTAGGATAGCATTTTAACTAATGTATTTCCCACCACAGTAATGGATTCCCCATTTAGCATGTGGATAATCATTTGTTATTCACACTCCCTGGTCCATTACACCCTGTTGCCATTACTGACCACTCCCGACGGATTGAGACATCCTTAGCTGGTCCCTCATGTTCCCATTCCTAGGATACCATGAATGGTTTTTCAATACATATTTTGGTGGGATTATAAAGAAACAAAATTAAAGAAGTGTTATCAATGAGCAGATTTCTTTGGGGGAAACTTGAACCTTCTTTGTTTGAAGGACTTCAATGCTCTTTTAAAGGTCCCAGATATTTAAGGAGAAAATTCTGAAAACCCTTCTAGAGTGACGGAAGGTAATGTCTGGTCACAGACATTCTGGATTCTGCCACTCAACCAATCTAGTGCTACCCTTGGGCACATAATTGACTGTTGTGGCAAAATGTACTTTGACAGATGCAAGGTTATATGACTTTTCTGAACCTCAATTTTTTCATCTGCAATATATATATAAACCCAATGCCTGCAGTGGTTGCTTCATTGGTTTCTTGTTTAGTCCCAAAGGGAATTATGGCTATGAAAGGCTTTTAGAAACTGTAAAAAGCAACACAAACATGAATTAAACATCTGGTTTACTTTTACTTTTAGGAGATAACACGTTAATGCTGCATAAACTTCCATGAGTGCAGATGGATATCCAACGGCAGGCAAGTCTCTCCTGTGAGTACCTAGCCATTTTTCTGAGTTCTCTTGGGAAAGCAGAGGTGATCATGTTCTTGTTTGTGCTCTCATCGGCCTATTTATGTGCAAGTTATTATGTAACTTTTCATAGAACTCTCCAAGTACTCCTTCGACCTTTTCCAACCTGAAGTTCCTCTTAGCACCTTTAAAGCCAACAATACCCATGACTAGCACCTACAGCTGGCCTTTGTGCATGGCTAACTGCATTTACTGTTAAGAGCCTCTCAGTCAAGGAGAAGGCTTCTGTCTGCAAAAGACATTATTCATTACGCACAATACCACTCTACTACTCCCCGGCCCCTACTGAGCCCTATAGGAACAGTAGGCCAAGAAAGCCCAAAGTGGTGGACCTCTTCTGCTTGAAACCATAGCCGTGTCCCTCATGCCATACACTCCAGCAGGGACTGAACACAGTTCCCTGGAGTCAGAATTAATTTTTCTTCTAGTCCTTCCTTTACTTAGTTGTATATAAAAATTATATATTTGAATTTTCTGCTATACTTATTAGAAAATACTTACTTGAAATTATATTTTAATATTTTCCTGGTTTATGTGTATTCCATTTATCTTGCATTATAGTCATGAGAATAATAAGCAGATTAACCACAGGTATCAGTATTATGTCTACCCATGCATGCAGCTTGGAAAACAGTTGCAACTTATAGGATGGAAGACAGAAAGTTCTAGAGCCCAAAGCTTGGAGATGGACACACGGAGCCCCTGTGAGACGCAGCTCTGACCTCTGAGGCCAAGGCATTATTTACCTATTCCTAGTTGTCTTTGATGCTCGAAAGAACTTTGAGCCTCTGAAGAGAGGGTACTGATTTGGTATTGATGTCTCTGAGGAATTGTGATGAGGCTGATGGGAAACAAACAGACAAAAGCCCATCAACTGTAATCTACAAAATATTGTCAGTGCCCGAAGAACCATCACAGCAGGGAAGCAGACGGCAGCAGGTAGTAAAAGCAGGTTCAAGAGTGAAACTAGGGAGGGAAATGTTTCTCTTTCCTTCAGCCTTGTGTTCTACCTCCACCACCCCTCACTGGAAGTGTCTAACAGAGAGCAAACAAAGGTAAAATATGCCAGAAAGTGTTCACCCTCAAGATCACCAGGAAGAATGGTAGAGGTATGTTGTAGCACAGTAAAATTAGCTTAATATTGGGTTCAAAATGGTACAGAAATTTTTTAAAAGGCGTTTTGAATGTTTAGACTTTGAAAAAAAAAGCATTAAAAACACTTTCCAAACTAGGAATTAGTTTAAAAAATAAAACTTTTTATTGCTTTAGGCAGATTTGGGAACTTTTCATTGTTTCTTATACATTTGCTACTGGAATGTTGACACTGTCATCTTCAACATACTTTTGAAGTGTTCAGTGAAGTACTATCATAGTAATCAATTCTGTGCTTAGGAATTAATGACTGATATCCAAATCCTACCCCCAACTCTATGCTAAGGCTAAAACATAGCTAATTATTCTACTGATTGTGTCTGATCAGATGACTGGAGTAGTTGTTTATCCCACTGAGAGTTTTTAAATAAAAACAAGACATATTGTGCTTTATTTAGTTTGAAATAAGCCAAATTGATCATTAATGTTGTTCTTTCCATCTATATGATAAGTATGATCCTCTACCTTACACAAACAAGATAATGCCTAGGATTTGTGTATGCTTACATGTGAGGCAGGATCTGAGATTGGCATCCCCAGCTGAACAGAGAGTAAAAGTACAGAAATCCTTTTCTTCATTACCTAATTCTATAAAACAGGGTATGCCTTCAAAGAAATGCGTATTGCATCACTAGAATCTCTCCATTTATGCAGATGCTGTATTCAGCTATACTGAGCTTTCTGCATGTCATCATAGGAGTTGTGATAGACTAAAAGTGACCCAAAAGTTTTGTTCCTCCATTGGAGGTAGAGCCTAATTCCCCATACCTGGAATAACATCATCTTTCTAAGTTGCTTTGACCAGAAAGGGTACAGAAACAATCAATCCTATCTATTCTCCCTACACGATCTTAGGGGCCTTTCTCCTCCCCTCCCTCTACTCAGCCCAGCCATGCCCCCAATGCAGACTTAGTACTGTGTTCATAACCCTACTGTATTTCTTGCTTCCTTAAGCACTTTCAGACACTTCTCACCACTGCAGAAGCCAGAGAAGAGCTAACCCTTCCTCACAGACTACAAGCATCTCACCTCTAATACACACAAGAAACAACGGCAGGAGGGTATTTCAAGTGATTCTATTTTTTAAAAATGTTTATTTTAATGCATATGAGAAAGAGAAAAAAATATAGCCAGCACATGACACTGATATTGCTGTTTAGGTTGTTAATTTCCTCTTAAAATAAGCTATTTCATAGAGAGAGGGTTTACATCTTAAACAAATCAATCACATAAGAAATAGTAGACGCTGTGTTTAAATACAGAAAACCTTAGGGAAACTCTTCCTTAAGGCAAATTGGCTTAAATCCCACTTGGTTCAAATCCACAATCCAATTTACTTTCTCTCTTTTTACCAAAAAGACTCTTCTGACTTAAGAGCTTCCGTGTTTCCATCCTCTGAGGATCTCCTAACATGTCTTGGGATGGCTGCAGTTGCCTCGTGTTTCCTTTTGTCTTCTTAATGCTCAACATGAGCCTAATGATGTCACTATGGGCATTCTGGTTAAATTTTTTACAGTGTTCTCACTTCATTATGCTTTGCCTCTCTATCGTGTGTATCTTTCCCACTTCTCCCCCAAATTCCTACATTCTGAATTCCTCCTTTGCCTTATCTGTCTTTCCCATCCCTCCCCACACTTCCCAGTCTCTCCACACTACCCTTTTTGGCAGCACTACCTGTGGTGCTGACTAACTATACAGCAGTGTTTTTACTTGGACTTGTTAGTTGGAATATGTTATTGTTGATGATGATCTATTCTGACTGGGGTGAGATGAAACCTCAAGGCAGTTTTAATTTTCATTTCCCTGATTTCTCAGGATGTTGATCATCTTTTCATATATTTATTGGCTGTTTATACATCTTTTGAGAAATGTCCACTCAACATTAGTTGGCTCATTCGTTGATTTCATTGTATTTTACTTTGGCATTTCATTTTTTAGTTCTGTACAGATTCTAAATATGAATCAGTGACAAATGAATAGCCGCCAAACATTTCCTTCCATTATGTAGACCATTTCTTTCTTCAATCAATTGTTTCCATTGCTGTGTATGAGATTTGTAATTTCACGTAATCCCATTTGTCAATTGCTACTACTTTTAGAGTCCTATTCGGAAAGTATTTGCCTACACCCATGTCTTGAAATATTTCCCTGAGTGGTTTGATGTAGTTCTTTTGCCCACTTTGTTTTGACCTTTAGACCTGGTAAGAATAGGTGGGGACCAGATTTGTAGCCTTTGTCTTAAGAATATCTAGTTATTAAAGAGACCATCTTTGCTTCATTTCTACATCCTCTACTCCAGGATCTTTGTTGTCCATCCCTAGTGCTGCTAATGATTTCACCAACCTGCCTTTACTTTCTCATGACTATTTTTAGTTTTTAATTATTATCTGTTTTTCACCTATCTCCTTTCCCCTTATAACTTTGCTATCACTCATTGGCACTATTGTTCACTTGGTTGTGTTTCTTTATTCCAGTACTTTTATGCCTTGTCTTGAAGTAAAGAAGAAAAGAAGGAGTAAATAGATTCATGGATGTATCTGTTGGTGAAAAGAGGAGGAAGAGTCACATTGCAGTCCTCAAGTACTTTCTGTATTTGAGTCGTGGCTAGAGTGTATATATGGCCTCCTCCTTCAAGAACATCCACACCCAGCATTGAAAACTCTAGCACAGAGTTGACTGGATGTAAATTTGCCTTTAGTTTGTGAAAGACACTCTGTATTTAGCACAACTTATTAATCACTCACAGTTTCTCACAGGGGTGAGGTGCTTGAAGTTTCCCTTCTTTCCTTTCTTTTTTCCCCCTGAAAATCAAAACTCCTTTCCCCTGTTTTGATGGATACACAATTAAATTTAAGTTTCCAATAATCTGAGTTTCAAGACTACTTGAATTCTCATTTTATTATTTTCTTTTCTTAATTACAGGAAAACATGTCATATTTAGTAGTCTCTGAACTAGAACTCCCTTAGATTTTGGTTGAGCTATTTGAGCTTGGACATGGGAAGCAACAGAATACTGTGATTTTCACATTACTAGAAATGCATGGCTTCAGAAATGTACAAAGGTGCCAAGGAAACAAGAACAGGAAAGGGGACAAACTCAAGTCTTTGTATTTGGGGAGAGACAATTACACATAAGGATTAAAACGACGGAATGAAGAGGGTTCAGGGTAGTTTAATCTAAACTTATACTAGAAAAATAAGATTTTTCTCTCTGGAATACCAGTAGTTTTCAGTCACATCAGACTCTATTGTTATGGAAACTCTTTTTCTAAAATCATTTGGGAATTCAATTACAATTTATTATTCAGACAAAATGGCTTCACTCTTTTGAAGTGGCCCAAAATAATATAAGCTTTCCTTCAAGAGTGCATAATGAGGTTGAGAAGTTATGCTTAGGGTTTGGGGATATAGCTCAGTAGTAGGTCCCTTGCCTAGCACGCACAAGGCCCTGCCATCAGTCCTCAGCTCCTGGAGGCAAGAGAAGGGATGCTCAGAAGATGAGAACAAACTTCTGTTCCACCTACAGATTGTGAATTTTGCAACGTAGTGGTCATGTTTGATTGAATCCACTGAGGGTCTCACTTGGCACAATGAAGGAAATGCAAATACATTCTCTTCTTAGCAGAGATGTGGCAAAACTTATGTTAATTGGTTTGATGTAATAACCTTAGTATATTTGAGTCTGATAATACACTAAAAGCTTAATATAAATTTAAAATAACACTATCCAATTAAGCTGTATTTTGACATGGCAATTTTATAATTATAACAAGAAATAGTTTACAATGATTTGTAAGGTGATTAGAATTAGTTTATTATTCATTTTTTCTAGTCCTTTGGCAACATTTGTGAGGAACTAACTTGAGTCTATCCCTCCTCTAAAAGAGAAGAAAGTCATGAGAATGACATATGTTTGGTCGCAGCATTTGGGAGGCAGGGCTATCCCAGGAGTATCATGCAAACCAAAGAAAAATGAAAAGGAGAGAGAAGGGAGACTATAGCGGGAGAAAAGTGGTGTGAGAGGAGGGAAAAAGGGAGAGGGGAGTGAATGGGAATTGACTGAAAGCATGTCCTAAGTTAAATTTCTCCTGAGCAATCTCAGCAGTGTTATAAAAGTGGGACTCAAATAAATGTATTAAAAAATGGTTTTCTTGACCACTGATGGCAGTGGGAAAGCACAAGTCACCTAATACATAGCAGATATTAAAGAGTCAAAAATTGATGCAGCAATGACATTTTCTTTTTTAAAAAAATCAAGCTCCAATGATACCAAATTACTTGTATTGGTAATTGGTTAATCAAGGGTATAAATATGTAATCACACGCATACATTTATACGGAACACACGTTAATCTTTTTTAAATTGCCTTAGCCCTCCTAGCTAAACTGCATTTCACAGACAAACAAGTTAAAGGTGTTTAGGATTCACACTAGGGCAATGACAGAATTTAAATGATTTCAAATAAGAGATCAGAGTCACATAGCTAAGTAAATGAGTTGGGGATGTTTTGCCTCACTGTGATTTACTCTTCTGGACTTGTGGTCTGAAAGGTTGTGGTTAGCATTGACAACTGGTACACACTGGCAGAAACAGTGCCTGTGCTTGGTTTGTTCTTATCAGCTGCTAGCAAGGGTCTCTCAGACATATTTTGTGCTAATGTCTTTTCTCTTTGTGCCCATTAACATGAGGAGACCAAGAAAAGGAAAGTGAATCTGAAAATAGTTGATAGGGCATCTTCCCAGGACTGACCGAATTGGTTGGGAACACTGTATTGGGAGTCACACCGAATGTGGCTCAGATCCTGGCTCAGCCTTGGATGACCTGAAGACTTCATCATTTGAGAAGGAAGTACAAATCGCTTGCTTTCCTCACAGTGTGTCAGGGATGTGAGTCAAACTTGTAAAAGGAAGAAGGCTTTGTGCATTTTGTCAACACTGAAGTTGTCACCTGGGTGTCCATTGTGTCAGATCCAAGTGATTCTTTTCATTTTTGTTTATTTGCTTGTTTGTTTTTCCTTTACAGACAGTTCTTTAATTGGGAAGAGGCAGATGCTCTGCGCAGTTTAAGGAAATTAAAGCCAGGGAATAAGAACTGGCGATTTTTTTTGGCACTAATTGTCAATCCTGATAATACTACTTTGGGGGAAATGTTATTGCCCATTTTACAGATGAGTGACAAGAGCCTCTGAGAAAGACTGTGTTTCCAAGTTCACATAGCCCCAAAGCTATTTGAGTGGTGGTGTAGGAAACAGTATCCAAAACTTCTGGCTCAGAAGCCCATGCTTTTTTTCCACTCCATTTATGTCCATTCAGATATGTGACATTTAAAAAGAAGTAAGCTTTGTGTCTGTGTGGCCTTAAGGCAGACTGACATCACTGGCAAGTAGCTCTGAGGGACTTGGCCCAAGCTTCTTCCATGAAAGACATTTCTTCCTTAGCCACATCTAAACAAAATGGATAAAATAAGGCCATCCTCACGTGAATTCAATTATAGGAATGCTATTTGTCACACCGTCCCTGAGTTCTACTTGTGTGGAAGGTGACTCTCCATTCACTTCATTAGGACGTCTTCATGTTCTAAACTGGTGCTGTGTTTTCTCTTCTTTTATATGTGCGTCTATGTCCTCGCTAGCCTCACAGAAGGTCTGCTAGCTTAGGCTCTCATGGTCTGCCTTTGTGTGAGTAACACAGAGCAGTCCCAGAAGACAGTGCTGGGGTACCACAGACATAGACTCTGTGCCACCAAGGGCTCTAGAGCAAAGAAGGCTCTTAGGAAATGTGATTCACATTCAAACACACTTGACTGTTTCTATCGTGTAATTGATACAGTATAATACATCAATTAATAAAAATGTCCACAGGAAATGGGTTGAATGGGAGAGTATATTCTTTGAAGTGAAACAAATAGCAGTTTTTTTTTTAGTGTGAGAGACCCATTGCTTGAAATCAAAAGAATACCTCTTTTATAAGTCACCAGCATACTTCCTAAGTGTAGAAAATGGTACTCGCTTTCTTGCTTTTTATATTTAGGTTTTGTGCATTGCCAAGAGGATGAAGCCCAAGCTTCTAACATGGTGTTTCCAGTGTGCCCAGCCTACATAACAATTTCTTCTTCAGTGAATTCCATTGACAAAATCCATTGCAACAAAATGAGTTTATCCACTGCCTCTCAAATATGCCTTACTACTTCCTCTCTCTGAAACTTTCCTGCATGCCACTGCTATGATTTCTGTACTCCCACCCTCTTCCCTACCGATTCAAACCATTTCCAGCAGGAAAAAGTCACGTCCTGTCTTTTAATCTTCCTTTGGACTTGTCATTCACTGTTGGAGGCTGTGACCAGTGGTTAAATCCAGCTAGCCTGTCTGCTATGCAGTGTGCTCTCTGTAGACAGGGGCGACATTTATCTTTTGTGTCTCTGTAGACAGGGGCAACATTTATCTTTTGTATCCTATGTTCTAGACTCTGTAAGGTAATAGGCACCTAATACATATTCACTAAATGTCTAAATGAATGACATAATATATGTCTAATATCATCTTACAGATTTCTGGGGAAAATATTGTTTAGATTTCTTTGCATCAAACACTTTGCACAATGTTCTGAACTTAGTACTTTAAAAATTAATTAAAAATTCAGTATGGGATATTGAATTACCCCTGGAATCAGTGAAGATTGTATTTGAGGTTTTAAATAAAAATTTTAATATTTCTTTTTAATCCAATTATTCTATAAGATCAGAGCATTCTGATTTAAATGAAATATAACTGAATATACCATAATGTTTAAAAACATTGTAATCAAATGAAGACTCAATGGAATACACTATTTTACATATATTTAATATTAGGTACTTTTCCATAGTAGTAAATTTTTTCCAGAGTAACAAGTGTCTCTTAACTTGCCAAAATCTATGTTGTTTCTTGTTCTAATCCTTGCACCTATGTCCACAGAGCCATCTTTTTTATTTCTATTTAAAATTTGGGGGTGAGACATTTGTATATGTTTCTGGAAAACAACCCTGCCTCTAACGTGCTAGGTAAGTGCTCTACCACGGAGCTATTCTTACACACACACACACTCAAATGTTACTTTCTCTAACAATCTTTCCAAGCTTTCCCTAGATTTTCACAGCATCTAATTATTTCTTAGGGCCACATGCAAATTACATATGTCTTCACTAGAATGCAGGTTCCTCAAGGAAAGGGACTCATTTATTCTTTCACGCCCAGCTCAGTATGTAGCATATCATAAGTTCTGGGTCTGTTAAGTTGACCAAACATCTTCGGGAAGATGAATGGTGGCTGGGTCTTGTTTCATATTTGCATTTGTTACATGTGTCAGAGTGATCAAATCTTCATTAAGTCTGACAGAACTTTAGAGAACAGAGTTACAGTCCCTGCTAAGCATGAAGAGACAGTATATGATGGGGAGAGAAGGAAAGTGAATGCACAAACCAGCATACCCTCTGCCAACAAGGCCAAGAGTAAGAGGCTATATTATCCAAGCTTCACAGCTTGGTAGATGGTTTAAATCTGTTTCCTTGTCCCACTGCCCCCCAAAGAAGGTCAACTGTTGCATTACAAAGAAATATGTTTGCACACTGAAGAATATACTTACATTTGGTGGATGGGTAGCAAATATATAATTATAATGGATATGAAGGTCTTTTATTCTGTTTTTGTGACTGAGGCTGTTTCTTTTGATACTGCTTTTTTTCACTTTAGAGTGATCCTTACATCATCTAATATAATAGAGGATCCCAAAGAGCTTTAATTTCATGAGCTATTTTTGTCAATATTCTATTTTATGAATCAAGACATAAATTTTAAAATATTCACTTCAAAATAACAAAATAAACTTAAAACACAATAAATAAAAGCATCCATGAAAAATAACTGTCTTTTCCAAAGAAAACAATTAAATAACAAAAAGTCATTGTTTTCTATCTTTTAAAAAATCTCAATTAATTTCTAAAGATCTATAAAGATGACACCAATTGGCAATCTAAGCAATAGTGGAGGGGCTACTTTAAATGCCCTTCTCCGATAATGAGATTGGCAACTACCTTGTGTGCCATCCTAGAGCCTTCATTAAGTGCCTGATGGAAGCAGCGGCAGACACCCACAGCTAAACACTGAACTGAACTCCTGGAAACCAGTTGCACAAAGGGAGGAGTGATGAGCAAAGGGGTCAAGACTGGGCGGGTAAAAGTCACAAAAATACCCAACCTGAACAAGGGGGAGCTCACGGACTCCAGTGTGATGGTTGAAAGGCCAGTACTAGACTGATCCAGACCTCCTGAATGTGGGTGTCAGGGAGGAAGCCTCGGCAAACTTTGGGATCTCAGGTACTAGAACAGTATTTATCCCTGGCATCCGAATGGACTTTGGGTGTCCATTCCACATGGAGGGATGCTCTCTCAGCCTCGACACATTGTGGGGGGGGGGGTCATGGATGATATGACAGAATTTGGAGCTCCCTCATGAAGGGCCTCACCCTCCCTGGAGACTGAAGAGGGAATTGGGTGGGGTTTGGAGAGGCTGGTGGGGGTTGGGGAGGAGGGGAGGGAGAGGGAGCTGGTTTTGACATGTGAAGCAAGTTTGTTTCTAATTTAAATTTTAAAAAAAGGAAAAAAGTCTCAATATCAACTTAGTAGAAGACAGTTGGCATCTCATATCACTTGTGTATGCAATCTTTGCAATGTTTACTTTCATTTGAAGTAAATTAGGAAGTTCTCGTTTTGTATAGATATGTAGTTGGAAAATGAAAAATATTTTAATATTTTTCTCTTCAATAATTCTGAATATTCTTCTTCTTCAGTGTCACACAGAAACCCATCAAGGGTTGGGTTCTTAAACCTGATAATTGTAATGCAAAATCATGAAGCCACTTCAGTTAGCTTCTAACATTGTGTTACATTCAAGTTCAGGGTTTTATTCTGTGCTGTGAAAGACTATTTAACTTGGGGCTGACTCTATGATTCATCATTTAGAAAATACCAGCTTGCTGTTTTATGCAAATCTGGCAAAATGGATACATTTGGTTATACAAAATAACCTCAATTTCAGTACAGAGAGCTATCAAGTTCCTGCGACAGACTCAAGTTCTCTAAATGCTCGGATTTAGTTTTCATTGAAAATAAATGTTGCTGCTTATTACCTAGAAGAGACAGGCACTTCATTCATTTGCAAAAAGTCCATCACTAAGCAAATCAAAATAGCACAGACTGTTTACCAGTTATTCTTTAAGTCTTTATTTCAGGCAAAAAGCAGCTTCATCTCACAACTCAATTATTGAGGTATTTCATATCAGGATAGACACAGTGTTTACTTTAGTATGCAATACAAGAGCATGTGTGCCAGAGGGAGGACTGATGACCAAAGGCATTAAGACTGGGCTGGTTTAACCCCAAAAAACAGCTGACCTGACAAGGGTTAGCTCTTGAATCCCAGACTGATGCCTGAGAATCCAGCATGGGACTGATCAAGATCCCCTGAATGTGGGTGTCAGTGAGAAGGCCTAGGTAATCTATTGAGCCTTGGGTAGTAGATCAGTATTTATCCCTGGTATACAAATGGACTTTGGACTCCCATCCAACAATGAGAAATGCACTCTCACCCTGAACTCTTAGGGGAGGGTCTAGGCCCTGCCCTGGATGAAATGACAGACTATGGATACCTTCATGGAAGGCCTCCCCCTCCCTAGGGAAATGAGGGGATATTGAGGGGTTGGTGGGAGGGCACGGGAGGAGGAGAGGGAAATGGAGAGGGACCTGGAATTGACATGTGACACAACCTTGTTTCTAATTTAAATTTAAAAACAAAAATATTATAAAAAAGAAGAGCATGTGTGCATTGCCCATTTTGCCACAGGGAATATTAAAGAGACATAAAGCTGAAATTTCAATAAATGAATAATTTTTGTTGTTTCATCAAAGGCATTTTAAGGGTAACTGAAATCTGTGGCAGTGAAAATGAAATAACCGTGAAAACGATTTCATGACATTTCCTCTTTCAATCAGGAGCTAGTAGATTTTCCTACCAGTTTCTTGGTTCTGTTAGAACCAACATCACCACAGGGGGAAAAAAAGGCATACCAGTATCTTACAATGACCTGAAAATAGTCTCCCTTGAAAGGAGGCAGGGGCATACTTGGGGCACTGATCCTAAGACAGACTTGAACTAGGAGTCCTTCCAAATAAACTTAATATCTACCCTAAATTTTCCAATATTTTTCAATTAATTGAATATGAGTTTTGTAGTTTCCACAGTAAAAGTTGGGCAAACAACAACAACAACAAACAAACAAATGCCTATCAAAAACTTTAGTATGGAATACTCTTCCATGAAACATACAAGTTATAACTTGTTATATTTTTATTCTGAAAATGTTAATACTCAGCTTTTTGCTCTATAGCAAATAGTTGTCAAGACTAGAACTAAACATGACTGGCTAAATAATGCATATTCTATCTGATATGGCATATTCTCGAAGTCTTCAAAACATAGAGAATACATAAATATAAAAATACAATGATACTGGTTTCATTTTTTGAGAAATGAAACATTTGATGATATATATTTTTGAGAAAACAAGTATATTGATAAATGCAATTTCTGACTTTCAGAATGGATTTTTGCATGAATTTCCATTAAAAACATCTTCGCTGAGTACTTACAAAGCTTTTCACATGGACCCAAATCTATCTTTAAGGGACAAAATCAGTAAGTTACTTTAATATCTTTTAGACTTTCTTCCTACTGGAAATTTAGAATTTCTGAGTTATGGGTTCATTTGAGCACTTCACCCATCGTATGAAACAGATCAGGTAGACTTGGCTGCCTATATGGTACTGAAGTGGGAATGGACTCTTAGAGAAGTAGTAGACTTCTCCCCACCTTCAGATGTTTCCTGCCCACCTGATTTCCCTCTGCCTCATATTATGCAGACCAAGTGTCTCACAGAAGAAAAGAATGATAAATGCAATAAAATATATTCTTTATAACTCTCTTTCGTCTAGTGGTCAGTTGGGGAAACAAGTGAGGCCAAAGTCTGTATTCTGATGAATTTGCTTTCGCTCTCTGATATTATCTGGATGCATACTTCACACATGGACAACATAAAAGAGATGTCAAGGTCATCCGGACATGTAGTCAATAATGAATCAGGACTATAATAAATAGAGGATTCAGAAACTCACACAGTTAAAGCCACCTATGTCAACAGCCATACACTGGAGAAAAGACAGATTTAAGTTACAATGCTGTAAAAGGATGCTCCACAGGGAGAAAAATGAGACTAGATCCACATCTCTCACCCTGCACAAAAGTCAATTGAAAATGAATCAAAGACCTTAATTGTAGATGGAAGTTTCCGTCCCATCCTGTCCCTCAGCTGTTTAGTTCCAAATAAACAGCAGAGACATATTAATTACAAACTGTTTGGCCTATTGCTCAGGCTTACTACTAACAAACTTTTACAACTAAAATTAACCCATAATTTTTATCTGTGTTTAGCCACGTGGCTTGGTACCTTTTCTCAATTGGGTATTCTCATCTTGCTTCCTCTGCATCTGGCTGGCAACTGTGTCTCTGGTTTCCTCTTCCCAGAATTCTCCTAGTCTAGTAATCCTGCTTATATTTTCTGCCTGGCTACTGGCCAATTAGCATTTTATTAAGCCAATATGAGTGACAAATCTTTATAGTGAACAAGAGCATTATCCCGCATTACTTAATGTAAGGCCCAAAACTTTTAAACTGTTAGGAGGAAAGACTTCAAGATATATGCAAGGAATTTCTGTAAAGGACTCCAATAGCACAGGAAATAATCCCAAGAATTAACAAATGGGATTAAATGAAATCAAGAAAATCTTCAGCACAATAGAAACTTATGAGCAAAGTAAACAGCTTACCAAAAGGCAAAGAACTTTCCAAGCTTCACATCACACAATGACAAAATGGAATATATATATATATATATGGAACTACAAAACCTCTAAACACCAAGATTTAAAGCACATGATCCCACCAATAAATGTGGTAATGACCCGAACATATAGTTCTCAAAAGAAGACATATAAGTGACAATAAATGTTTTAAAAGATGTTCAACATCCTTAAGCATCAGGGAAATTCAAATTAAGACTTCATTGAGTTTCCACCTCACCCTAGTCAGAATATCTATGATCAAAACAAACAGACAAAAATACAGTAAATGGTGATGAGTTTAGGAAAGAAGAGCTCTCTATTCATTCCTGGTGGGAATGTGAACTTGAACAACCACTGTGGAATTTAATATTGAGCTTCCTTAAAAAATTAAACAAACAAAACCCTGAAACTAGCTCAGGCTGGATAAATGACTCAATAGTTAAAAGCACTGGCTGCTCTTCTATAGGACCTGGGTTCAATTCCCAGCACCTACATGGTGGCTAACAATCATGTAGCTCCAGTTCCAGAAGCTCTGACACCCTCTTATGGTCTCTGCATGCATCAGGTACACAGCAGTGCCTAGACATGCTTGCAGGTAAAGCACCAGTACACATAAAAAATAAACCCAAAATAGAACCAACTTAAGACCCAACTGTACCATTCTTGAGTATGTTCCCAAAGGACCCTGAGTCAACAAAGCACAGAGATGCCTGCATGTCAATGTTTATTGATACACTAATCACAAGAACCAAGAAGTAGAAACAGCCTAGACATCCATTAGCAGATGTGAGAACAAAATATGGTATATATACACAATGGAATTTTATGCAGCCATAAAGGAAAATGAAATCATGACATTTGCAGAAAAAAATGGATACAACTGGAAATTATTATGTTAAACAAAATAAGCACACTGGGAAAGACAAATACTCTGTTTTCTTTCACATGTTGAACCTAGATTTGGCATTACTTATATGTATGCAGATGTGTGTGTGTGTGTGTGTGTGTGTGTTTGTAGATCACAAACTAGAAATAAGCCATGAGATAGCGGGAAGAGCTCCTGAAGTGGGAAATAGAGAAAGAAGGTGGTGAATAAGCTGTAGTAAGAAAATAAGAATGGGGAGTAACTGGGGAAGTAAAGGAAAGATGGAAAGCAGTGGGAAGACACCTGAGAGCAAAGTGACATGGCACATATGCATGGGGAATGTCACCACACGACTTGCTACTTTTGCAGAGGACTTTGTGTTTAGTCCCAAGTGTCCACATTGGGCATGCCAGTGACTCTAGCACCAGAAAATCGCATACCCTGCTTTGACCTTCTCATAGAGTATACTTACGTGCATATAGACACATATACATGTAAAAGTTTAAAATTTAAAAAAAATTACTCTACATGCTAAGGTAATTATTTTTGGTGAAATCACACTTCAGTCAGATTACACTAATCTAGAATTGTGAGCAGCTCCTAACTCCTTTGGCGTTATCAGTTCTGCTCATGCCTTGTTTGGCTTTTGCTCTCATCTCTATTTTTTCTTTGTCAGGTTCTTTCCTGTAGCACTAGCGTCCTTGCGTGGCCAAACCCCTGTCTTCCTACCCTTCTCCATCTTCTCAGATTTATAAAACACCTGAATGCTGATGACCCCTTATTCCAGTCTAGCCTCCCTCAGAAGCTTCCCTCCTTTTCCACCTGGCTGCTCAATGCTGAATTCAGACATCAAAGGCAGCCTAACTCCACACACATAAAGCAGAATATATTACTATATATGTATATATGTATGTGTGCATGTATGCATGTATGCATATCCTCATATTGCTTCTCCTGGGCTAATGGCACCATGACCTGTCTTGTGCCACCCCCCAAAAAACTTAGAATCAGCGTAAACCCTCTTCTTCCATCTCCCTTTATGTACTCACCCATCCTTGTGTGCAAATTCTAAAAGTATCTGAAATGACCCCAGCCTCCCAGCTTTCTTGGTTGAGACCTACTTTTGCTTCCACCTGGTGGAAGCCTTCTCATTGTTAAGTCACTCCTATTTGTCTCCCAAAGAGGTATCAGAGTGCTCTTTCTAAACAAATACCCAAACCTTATGATCTGCCCTTGTTGAATATCTTGAATCGTTTTTTCCAAACAATCATGTCAGAAGTCCTGTCTCAGTGGGCTGGAGCCTGGGGTGGGAGCCCTTGCTGACTCCACCTGCAATGCAGTCACACTTGACTTCTCCCTGTTCCCAGGACACCCATGTATTCTGACACTTTCCTGACCTCTTCACTTCTGTTTGTGGAATGTTTTTCCTCTCCCTCATCCTTACCTGCTTGGAGTCCTTCATCCTCCAGAGTTCTGCATTGAAATCTATACCCTGAGCACCTGCCAAGCCTTTTTAAATTAATTTCTACAAAATCATGGCATGGACACACTTCACAAATCCACCTATGATAGTAGTTTCCCTAGCCACATAACTTTGGAGATGAGATGAGCTGTCTGCCTTCTGTAAGATGCCACTTTTCAACGGCGTTTAGCAAAAAACTCATAGTTGTAGATATCATTTCAATAAAGCTGTCTTTTGCTTTATCTTTGCTTTAGTGACAATGGAAACAGACAAGCGTTTTTCATGTTTTCAATACTGACACTGTTAATAAATCATGGACAGTATAGTCTTAGAAATTAATACCCTAAAGGCCAAAGACAGAAGAAAGGAAGGAAGGAAGGAAGGGAGAGAAAGAAAAAAGAGAGAAAAGAAAGTCTTGCTAGACTAGGTATTCAGCCAAGAAATGAGGCCTTCATTACTCCATACCCCCACCCCCACCCCACTCCCACACACGCCCAGGCTCAAGCCAGATTGTCAATTAAGTAACTTCTTACCATAATTACCTAGTCAACATTAATGACTTTACAATTTCTGCCAGGTCTCACTGGTCCTGTAGGGTCGGTCCCCCCCCCAAATTGTTAAAACAGCTGCTGTATTTCCAGTGAAAGAGGTTGGGTTCGCTAGAGCTCCCCGAATGAAGGCTGGGGCAGGCAGTCGGTGAAGAATCGCATTCTGTGCTCTGCCTTGGTCCTCCAACCTCCAGCCATCTGGATTGAACCTTCTACACCTAACCAAGCCAGAGTTACTCTCCATTGTGTTCCCTTGGTTTCTGGGCCATGCGACAGTCCCGCGTGCGTGGCCAGGTCGGGCATCATTACGGAGGTCTCAGATGCACCTTCCTGACACCCCCACCCCCACTCCGTAGTAGGGACCTAAGGAGAGCAATGTGTCCTGTGTGCCCCCCCCATACCCGCCCCCGCGCCAGGGTCTTGTGTGAGGAGCTCTTGATCACTGGACGGTAATGTATGGGAGAGAGAGGCAGCGAGGGAGCGAGTGTGTGTGTGTGTGTGTGTGTGTGTGTGTGTGTGTGTGTGTGTGTGTGTGTGTGTGTGTGTGTGTTGCACTCTGGCGCGAGGCAGGAGAGAGGGCGCGAGGCTCGAAGGGGGAGCTGCGGGCAGAGGAAGGCGGGGCGGGCGGGCAGCAGCGGGCGGGCTGGGAGGGGCAGAGGCTCAGGCTTTTGCAGTGACACTCAGAGCCAATGTGCACTCCTTGCCCGGAGCCGCGAGAGAGCAGAGCTAGGCGAGCAGCTTACTAGCTGCAGCCTCTGCCGCCGGTGTGCCTGGCTCTGCCTCAGTAGCCCGCGCCGGCGCTTAGTGAGCCGTCTGGTCCAGCAGTGCCAGCTCGGCAGGCGGGTTCAGCATCCTCCAGCCACCCGGCTCCGGCATCAGCTCCTGCTGCCCCGCGCGACCTCCGGCCGGGCGCCGCTGCCTACACCACTTCGCTGCAACTTCTGCTGCCGCGTGCGGCCGGCCTTCTGCCCGGCTTGGAAGTTTGCAGCTCCAGCCACAGAGTTGGCACACTTGGGCAATCGAATTTTGCTCTATCATCTGCATCTGCCCTAGCGTGCAGGTCCCCTCAGTTCGTGAATTCTGGTGCTTGACAACTTGGTGGGATCCCGGGACGTGGACTTTCCCCGTACACCACATCCTCGGGGAGAAATAAAAACTTTCCTCTTCCCACTAGGAAAAACAAGCACTTCTTTAAGGTAAGGAGCAAGAGCGAAGCAATCCTCTCCCCGACGCCTTCGTGCGCCGGTGCAGATCTGGTCCGACCGCGTCTGCACCCACGCGCTGGTACAGAGTCCGGATTGAGGCTCGTCCTTAACCCTGGGACGGGCGAGATGAGAAGCGCCCAGACACGGATATGGGCATCTTTCCCTGGGCTTGTCTGGCCGGTCTGTGGCTTGGCCGTCCTGAGCGGCATTAGGTGGGCAGACACAGTCTGGGGAGCGGACAGGCGTGGTCCGGCGGGAGCGGGTCCCCAGAACCGCTGGCTTTATCCTAGCCTTCCTAGACATTTGGTTTTAGCCTGCTGAGGGTGGGCTTTTGCTCCCCCCCCCCCCCCGGGTACCAGGACCTCTCCCCGAATCTAGTTCTGTGGGACTGGGTGTTGCAGGGACGGGGGGGGGGGGCGCGCATGGTTCTGCAAAGCTTGCGGGACTCGCAGCAGGGAGCGTAAAGACCGGCTCCCCGCAGATGGTGTTGGCGCGGCAGTGGTCGGCATGTTCTGGAACTTACCCAGCCACCCCGCGCTCTCTCCTCATTTGTCCTCTGCCACGCAGGCCGGCATCCTTAGAGAAACTTCGCTAAGCTGGGTGGTCGTGGTCCCGCGCATACTTGCCGCAACAGAGCAGAGCAGCTTCGGAGGTCGGGACGGCCTCCCTGTGTGGCGACCTCCTCAGTCTGTGTACTAGCCGAGGAGCGGAGGTGGGGGACGCTCCTGAGTCGGAACGCCAGCTTTTCGGCCGGCTCTGCTCTTCCCGGATTTGGGATGCCTTTTCATGTTTGTGTCTCCCGCTTCGTTCCCACACTTCCCCTCTCCCTAGTCCCAGGCTGAAGTGTGAGAGTTCCGAAGTAGGTCCCTCTGGCCGCACTAGGGTGGAGGGGCCCTTTCTGGCCTGAGCACCTCTAAGCAGGTTCACCCCAATCCTCTATAGGTCACTGCCCCTCTTCTTGGCCCTTGAGGGCTCTGCTCTGGCGACAGTTAACTCCCAGAAACCAAATCTGGAGTGAAAGTATGAACCTCGGAGACTCAGAAAAGTCTCTGGCTTTGATTTTTTTAAAAGAGTTCTTTTAAATAATTTGGGGGCGGCGATTTTTTTTTTAATGCTTGTCTTTAGGTTCCATTAAGTCACAGGGAACCGTTTGTTTATTTGCCTTGAGCTGCAGGTCTACAACACAGTACTTTCCCATTTTCTCTCTCCCCCTCCTTCTACTTGCTTAATGCCCCTTTTTCAGTTTTTAGAGAAAAGGGTCTCCACTCCTCCCGTTTTCCTCCTATTGGGTCCCTGAGTGCCTGTGAGAACTAGGGGAGTAATCAATGGAAATAAACAGGGCCCCCACGCCATTCCCTGCCCTCCTCAAGCAAGTAAAACCCGCCCTGGGCTCACAGAAGTAGAGATAAAACATCCCTCCCTCCCTCCCTAGGGAGCTGTTACTGAGGATTGGATGCATTTGAATTGTTTTATTATCCTGAAAGAGTGATGGATGGGTACAAAAGGGAATGGGCATAAGGGAACACAGTGTGCTGGGGGAGGTCGGAATTTATTATTATTCATTAGTAAATATTAAGAGTGCTAATAAGGCCATCACCCGAGCTGAAGTCTGTGTTTACACCCTGTTGGTTTTATGTCAGTCTCTTATTACAGTGGTTTCCGAAAGGGCCACCACCACAACTGTATTCACTCCCCACACTCATTCCACATATGGGATTAATCAACTGTCAAAAAAGATACTGTCATTGTACCAGTTTTAACTCGAGAACTTGTAGAAGGCTGCAACCCTATGAAATGCCATTTTCATCACTTTGCCTTTTCACAGTTTAAAAAACTTGGCAACATAATTAATTATGGTCCCAATTCCCATTTTCAATCTAAACCTGTATTCAGGATTGCATTAAAATATCCTATCACTCATTCCCTAAAAGTAACTCTTGTGAAATTCCATTCCAACTTGGGGGATGGTGGAACAACTGGGAATGGAGGGCCCCCAAAGTTACAGACATTAGAACTGTTTCAAATTTCCGTCAAAAACTCTTCTTCTGGGTGCTGGAGAGATAACCAGCTCAGCGGTTAAGAGCTTTTGATGCTCTTGGAAAGGACATCAGTTGTGTTCCGGCACCCACAGCAATACACTCACAACTCCCTGCAAGTTCAGCAGTGGATGCACCTGCATGTAAGTGCCCATGTGTACACACATGTGTGCTCACACACACACACACACACACACACACACACAATTAAAATTTTAAAACCCTTGAAACTCCTCCTTTTTCCTTTATAGAGAGCCATTGCTCATTTCTTCTCTGCACAGTTATATTGTGACTGTCCTTATCTTCACCACAGACTTGAAACCTGACAGCTTGTAGCTTTGTCTGTATTCCTATTTTCATTTTTATGCCAGGGCCTTTTCCTCATTAAACTTTTTTCTGTCAAAGACTCAGGCTCATGGCAGCAACGCTCTTTAAATTGGTAACTATCATGAAAAAAAATGCTAGAACTCTGCAATGGGCCTAAACTGCTATGAATTAAATGTGGTTTAAGTTATGCATTTATTTCAGCAGAAAGGAAAACATCTTTTAATCACTTGCACGTACAGCTTTTATCTCTGAAGATGTAACAGAAGTGTAATTTCAAACCATCCTGGTATGAACAACAGATGCCCCACCCTTAGTTTATTTTGTTCTGGGTCTTAGCATCCATGTGCTAAGGTATGAATCTTAGAGAAAAAAAAAACCTCATCTCATAACTTTGTTATGTGGTACAGGGGAATGCAACATCTCCAGGATCCAAAACAGGTTGGTCTTTGTGAAATTTAGAGATTTTTCATTAACATTAAGAACCTAGCCCTTTTGTCTTTAGGTTTTCTCACGTGGAATTGTGAACTAGACTTTGCCTGTGGTGGAGAAAACATGCATTTTAAATCTCAAAAAAAATATTTGAACTGAAGGAAAGATGTTGACTACTCAGAGGTCAGAATGTTCTATTTTACAGCTGCATCTATTACATCTTCCCCTACCCCCAGTCACTTCAACTAGAACACAAGTTTTTCAGGTTAACACAGGGACAGATTAGAAGTGATTATCAAAAAACATGAATTCTATGTGAATTCCACATAATTGCACATGCTCTATTATTTCTCCTCGGTTTCTCTGTGATAAAGTAGTTGACACTTTCTCTTAAGTAATTTCTTTTCCTGTTTTCTCGTCATGTCTTATTTGAGAACTGTGAATTCACGGAAACACCCAGTTAAGGAAAAAAATCCCTTCTAATCACTAGGAAGAGCATATATGGCACAGTCTTTTGTGCTGATTCAAATGCAAGCACAACCAACACTAGTCATTCCATCAACTTATGATCCTTGAAATAGTTTCTATGATCTCTAAGGAATGATTATTCTGAAAAACATAATTTATCCATCCCCTGTCAGCTCATTGCCTTGCTTGTAGACACAGCACAGCTGTGTTGTTCAAAAGTTAGCAACACAAAACATTTGCTTTAAAACTGATTTTAAGACACAATTCTGCTAGTTTTTAAATCCCTTCCCCCTCCCAACCACTCTGTATTAAAGCTGGAGACAGCTCAGTGACTAAGAGCACTTGTTGCTCTTTCAGAGGACCTGAGTTCAGTTTTCAGAACTCACCTAGTGGTTTACAACAGTCTATAATTCCAGGTCAAGGGAATCTAATGCCTTCTTTTGACCTCTGGGAGTAGGAGGGACATGTATGCACAGACAAAACACTTATACACATAAAGTAAAATAAATACATCTTTTAAAAAATCCTATGTATTTTATGTCCTGTAGTCTGGAAGTTTCTACATCCTATATGTTAGGAGTGATAAAAAAATAATAAAATGGGAAAATGTATAGAGTCAAGCTTGTGGATTTATTTCCATCTCGGAAGAAAAGTAAATAAAGGAAATATAGTATTTGTTGTGACACTCAGTAGTCCATAATTTCAGAGTGCGGGACAGAACACTTCAGTGTGTTTATTCAGATTCATGTATCTTTTGACACTTCTGAGATGACACCTGGCACTTACCCAGGGCTGTGCAAAGAGTTCTGTTGTAAGCTGCTTCTCTCTTAGATCCCAAATCTAGAGAGGCCAGAGCCAGACCTTCCCTCTTCCTTTGCAGTCTAATGAAAAACTGCAAAGACCAACATCACAAAATTCACTCTCCCGAATCATTTTAAAAACATAAAAGTTGCATAGGTAACATATATGTCCCAAATAAAACAATTCTTGCTTTGCATTTTAAAATTTAAGAGTAGAGCATTTTATGCATGTGTTGTAAGGGGCAGCACAGATCTGTGGACTCACCCCTCTGGGATGAAGAAACAGTTCTGGCCACAAAGTGGCTGAACACTGGGCCCTGCTGCAATGTTGTTGTTGCCAAGGAACCCACTGAGCGAGGTCCCATCTAGGCTTCATTTAATGTCCCTGGTTCTCAGCACTATAACACAAGCAGAGAGCTGCAGGATTAAATCCTGTTACCCTTTCAGTCTTTTGGAAGTAGACTTTACTTAGTTGGTAAATAATTTGAGTTATTCACTTGTCATTTTTTTCCTATTCCAAATTTGAACAAGACATATTTGTTATTTTATGTATTTTTCTGAAGAGTATTAGTCTCCCATGTAAAAACTCTGAGGCAAGTATTCTCTTTTGAAGATAGATAATACACACCCCCCAAGCAGTAAAATTATATAGTTAACTTATCAAACATCTGCTTTAAATCTTCTCTTGAAATAATTTGCTGCCCTTTTTCTTTGGTTGTGAAAAATGAATTCTGTAAAGTGTAGGAGGCCTTCAAAATACAATTATGCATATTTAGAAATCAACCCATTTCACTGGAGTTCTTCGACACTGCCTCTACAGCATGCAGACTTTTGAAAATAGCCAACATACAAACTTGGAGCTCAGTGCTGGGAGGACAACAGCGGTGGCAGGCTGAAGGACAGTGACAACTGTGACAGTTACTCTAAGGAACCAAGGTGAATGTTCTCTTTCAGCTGCCATGTCCAAAAGCCTATTGTTTAAAGGTGCAGTAAAATATGTAAATTGTATTTAACTGTACATTTTATCTATAACTAGAAGTCGTCATTTCTGTAGCCCCTCCCCAAGTTAGTGGCCTTATGTACAAAGATGGAGATGAGGTAAACAGTAAGATTGTCATTTTCTTTTTGTTTATTTTGTTTAGCTATGTTGTGTGTTTGTTTTTGAGACATGATCACACTATATTGTCCTGGCTGCCTAGAACTATCTCCGTAGACCAGGCTGTTCTACAGAGATCCACCTGCCTCCATCTCCTGAGTGCGGGGATTAAGGCCATGTACCAACAGCCTGGCTGAGGTTTTCATTTTATAAAATAAACAGTAAGATCAGAACTCAGAACACCTTGTATGTAAAGTATTACTGTATTTTGTTTTAGGAATGACCATGTCTATTTTTTAATTATAACATGGTAATTATGAACAAAGTCATTATACACAAAGAGTGAGACTGAGATCATTGCCAAAGGTATTTAAGTGTTTTTGCTATTTATTGGCAGAAGGTATGTTTGAGAAAGAATGCTAACTTTAAAAGGCCTACTTGTTTAGGATTGGCTGATCTCTCCAACATAGATGCTGCAAGTGTCAAGAGACTGTGAAAAGTGAATAGTTACAGTTTATAGAATATTGTGGTAAAACACATCCTCAGCCAGTGTATACATCCTGACATGGCCATGATGACTCTCTTGAGCTGAGCTCATATACACTCTAACCACATAGGCATGGCCAAGCAGAACATTGCACATTTTATTCCAGGAACAAAATGTATTTCATATTATCATACAAGTAAATTCACATAATATAAATGTGAATGATCTATCTTGGTGTTTTAAATGCCTTTAAAAATACATAGTAAGTACAGTTTCATTTCTATAGATGAAACAGTGTGTGCTTGTATGTCTTCATGTAGCTCTAAATGCCATGTGCTTGTCAGTGTCATTTAGTACATATATTTGACAGAATTCATTATCAAAAGCTTTAAATTGGATAGATTCTGACATTTGTGGACCAAGTGGTTGAAAAGACATTTATTGCCATGGTAGTGACAAAGATCAGGGGCAGGAGTGTTGGCTTCCCACCTGGGCACCTGGTTTGGTTTTCATCTGGTTGCTTTCTTCCATAAGTTTTATTGGTGATTGTTCAAAGGTCAAAGTGATTTGTGGAAATATCCTCTGAAAATGTAATTTTTATGGAGAAATGAAGATGATTCTTAAATGGAAGATAAAAATCAACACCTACAGTGTTGACAACAGGATTGTATCATAACAACTGAACTAAGATGTGGTGACATGAGGGAAATCTCCCTATCAAGCTTCAAAAAGGAGGGACTGACAGGAAGAAGACTTTATTTTAATTAAAATAATCTTGTTTTTCTCAGAGCCTTCTATAGATAACAAAGATGCACTAACAGGAACAGTAAAATTATATCATCTAGGATCTTAAAGAGATACATAAAGCTGAACAGAAAGGACACCAACTTAATACAGAATATGTGTGTGTGTGTCTGTGTATGTGTCTACATAAACACACATACATACATGCATGTCCTAAAGCTTTTCCTTCCTTCCTTCTTTGCTTCCTTCCTTCCTTCCATCCTTCCTTCTTTCCTTCCTTTTTTGAGCAATCAATCTTCCCTTTAGTTTCCTTTTATAATAATCTTGTCTCTTGTGTTTTAACAAAAGATATAGCTAGGAGCAGCTTCATAGGTCCCACATACAAATACAATGGCCTCATGCTTGGTTGCTGCCCTCAGGAAATTAAAAAAATACAATACATCTGATCCCAGTTTCTTTTCCCTTATCTCCTCCCCGAACCTCCCCACCTCTCCACCCATCCAACTTTCTTTCTTTAGGAAACAAACAGCCAAATAAAAAACAAACCAGAATAATTAAGCAAAAGAAATAAACAAACAGAAAAAGCAAGTAAAAAAGCATGAGAAACACACACACACACACACACACGTGCTCCTTAAAAACACAAAATTGGAAACCATAGCATATAGGCAAAAATATATATTATCAATAGTAAAAAGAATCCCCTCAAAAGTATTATGAGACAAAACATCTCCAAAAATACCATCTCTTTCCTTTTGTGTTTTCCATTTACTGCTGGGCTTGGGGTCAACTGTTAAGTGTAGTTTGTACACCCAGTGAGACTCCACTGGGAAACGCTGCTTTGTTTTCACTTTGTTTTGTTTGTGAGCAGTTGTGAAGTGCAGATAAGTTTGGTAAGGGATAAGAGCTTGCGTCCACTTTCCCTCCATTTCTGGAATGCCATCTGTCTCAGAGGGGCCTGCGCGTGATGCCACAGTCTCTGAGTTCATATGTGTGTCAGTCCTGTTATGTCTGGAAGGCCGTGTCCTTGGTGTCTTCCATCCCAGTTGGCTGTTAGAATCTTTCTTCATCCTTCCCTGAGCCCGGAGTTTTGAGTGAGGAGTTTTATTCTCCCTATATAGTTTCATTTTATACTTGCCTTAAAGATTCATCTTTGTAGGTTTCCTTGGTGTGAAACCTTGAGACAAAATGTTCTGATGCCCAGCATTAGATAGGATAAGTTATCTGTAAGATGAGGTCCAGTGAATATTTGCAATTAAGTACAGTGAAAGATATAAATGCTCCTTTAAACCACTGACGCAGAGGTTTCCCGAGTCCGTAAAACCCTTGACTTTACAGCTTGGGATAATGCCAACTTTATAAATCAGATGTCACTGCAGAGGCACATGTGCCTCATCACAATGTGAACATGAAATGACAAAGATTTATTTCAATTTGTTTTTATATATAAAGAAAGAAACCGTGTGACTATTTATTCCTGCACAAATGAATGAAAGCCCTCAGCACGTCAGGTAGGTAGCCACTCCAGAGGCTCTGACCTTTCTAAGTGAAAGCAAGAGGCAAGTTAGTGAATTGCAATCAGCCCTGTCCACAAGTCACCACTGAAACAGACCAGGGCATGTTTGAAATGCACAACTGTTTCTACTGTAGTTAACGATGATAAGCTCTGTGTTGTAAGACACACCATATATTATACAGTGATTTACAAAGTGTTTCCACGTCCCTTGATTTCCACAATATCTCTTTGCTAATGAGAAATTTAAGGCATTATCTCAATGAAGGCACCTAAACTCACAAGACCTTTTTAAAATATAGCACTAATTCCTTGGTTCAAAAACAAAATGGTTTTTAAAAATTCTTTAGGATTTGAGTTGAAATCAGTGACCAACTTACTTTGCATTAATAAAATTTCCATTTTTCCTTATATTTTATTGACTCAGAATATTACAAAACCTGGACCTGGGTTTTAATCCTTGGGCCCCACATGGTGAAATGAGAGAATCAACTCTAACAGATGTTCTCTGACCTTCCCATGTGTTAGAGACATGTGTGCAGCCTCACACACAAATAAATAAAAGTAAAACATTTAAAAACTCTATTCCTGGTTTAGTCTGCAAGATCATAGCTATGTGCTGTCTACTAGATGTTTTTGGTTGGCTTAAGACATAATTTGTTAGGTATTTTAAGGGAAAACATTTTAACTTTTTATGTTTAAGTTATTCTTTAGTTTGAAAGTTAAAGTAGCCACTCTGGTTCCAAGAGACACAGAACTGTACAGGGTAAATAGGAAAGTATTGACTCACACGTTTCTTTTTGGAAAGATGATCTTTTTTGATAGGAAATTACTGAGAGTAAAATGGAACACCCACTTCCAAACACATGCATTCTGACATAATCTCCAACATCTCCCACCCAGCCAGTCTTCACACATGATGCTCCATCATGGAAAGCAAAGCAGACTTCAATTACTGTTAATCCACTTGTGATTGTGAAACGGCTTCTTGCAGGCATTTCTCTTCTCTCCTCCTCCTCTCCTCAGTCTGAATGACCAGCTTTGGAAGTGTTTGGGTGTTGAGGGCTGCAAGATATGCTATTTTTTATAGTCAGTTCTTTGTTTTTTAAAGTAAGTTTGTAATGATATATGTACATTCACATGTATGTATTTATTTATAAATAACAAATATATTCAAATACCTGGGAATTTATCAGAGGGGAAAGATATAAAATCATAAAATTAGATTGATTTTTTGTTTGTTTTGTAAGTAGAAAATAATAAGAAAAGTTGGGACTATAAAAATGAGTTGGACATTTACTTGAGATGTAACCTATAATACAGAAGCATTTAACTGTGTGTAGTAACTGTTTCACTGGAAAACAAAAGTCCAAATACTTTCAAATTAATTGTATTTAATAGTTCAGCAGTTATTTTATCCTGTTAACTGTGATGTTTTTGAGTGGTAAGGATCAAAAGTAGTTTATCTCTATGATTGAAAAAACAGAAATTATTTCTAAAAAAAATGGATGAAATTGTATGTTTCAGCAAAAGGATGAGAGCTGTTGTAGACATATACAAAACAATAAGAACAACAAAACTCCAGGCATTCTGAAAGCTCGAGGCCCTTAATAACACAATAGAACCAAATTTCAGATCTTTTAAGCCTGTACATACACCCATATCATATGGTGGCATCAAACATGATCTATCTATCTATCTATCTATCTATCTATCTATCTATCTATCTATCTTATCTATATATATGCCTATATATTAAAGTCTAAATTTCAACTTTGTCAGACTTACAAAGCAACAATAACCACAAATCAGTTTCTATGCACCTTTCCCATTTGATAGGTTCCATCTTGTATAGTGATTGTTGAATGTTCAGACTAGAAGTCTTACTAGCCTTCCCTATAGTATTTTCCTTGAAAACGCTTTGGGGAGAAGGTTTCATAATTTTGAATCTGAACTCCTACATTGAGTTAGTATTTGCGTTTTGTTATCTCTGTATTTGTACACTTAGCTTATATTGTTTCATCACCATTTGTTTTAAACTCACATTAATTTTGACTGTTGGGTCTGTTTACATCTTCGGCCTTTTGAAAGTATCATTTTATTTAATTTTCTCTTAATCCAGAAATAACAATGCAGAACATCCCAGAAACTGATCCCTGGGGATGTAATCTCATCATTTACATCTTAAGCCCTGTCCTAGAGCTAGTTTGTGAGAAGTCTGAGTCACTAACTTCTGATCCGTTATAAACCAGTGGTATGTAGTGAGTGCTATGGACACCCTCAGACATCCTGGCGGATAGAGGCTACAGAAAGAATACTAAGAGTGTGCCGCTCTGTGATTGTTTTTTAAAGCCCCAAGTCTTTCCCTTTCCCCCAGTGTTCTGCTATCATCTCTTCCTTGGAAGGAAAGGAACAGACAGAGAAGGGTAAATGGGATAGAGAATAGGGCAGAGCAGTGGGGGCAACAACAAGGGGTAACTAAGACTAAACTTGAAAAGGCCATGGAGAAATAGATTCTATAGTAGAAGCTTCCTACAAAGTATGCATAGGCACATATGAGAAGAGTTTAAATGAAGTGGACCTCTTTGAGAGGATAACGTCTTCCCAGAGGCTATCAAATAAGAAGCCCAGTACTAGATATAAGTTCCCTCCCTTCAAGTTGTTAGCCAGTCAGCAAACCTCAAAAATAATATACATTAGTATGTTGTTCTTGCTTACCTTCCAGTACTTGATAATAAGACCCTATTGTTAAAGACACTATATACTTGAGTCATAGGACACAGAAAAATTTAGCTGCCATTGACCTGGAAGCGTTATCTCTACTGGCTAGCTTTTCATAGTGCTGGAAGGAGTTGCTAGGGGAGAAAATTTATCAGTGGTCTTATTTAACTGTCACCTATGCAAGCTACAATAATGAGTGACCTGGCAAGGTATGCCTATTGATACAGTAGTGTCACAAATATTACAGTAGTAATCAACTACTTTCCAGTTGGGTTTAAGGCCCATTGCAGAAACTGGACCCATGAATTTATTCTTAACTGGGCCAAGAACGTGCCTAGATAGGCCATAGACCCTAGGAAAGAATTTATTACCATTACTTAGCTAAATGGACATAGTATTAAGCTATAACCTAAATATGTATCTTTACTCCTATAAATTAGTGCAGCTCTCAACCTTCATCGCAAATGTTTCTTTTTATAGTATATGGCAATTGATACAAAGGCTCACAATTGGTCAAAACACAGTGAATAAGAGACTGTGAAATGGTTACCCCTAAATAGAACATTCATATTACTTGCTCTATTCCCAAGGATTAGGGGACATCACAGAAGAAAGGGAAGACAATTGTAAGAGCCTGGGATAATACAGGGCCTCTGTGAAACATCATCTTCTAGTCATGACAGGAATGCTGCATGATACGACTGCACATCAGCTGTGACTGAAAACACAAGACCTCCACAAGATCAAGCCTACCGAAATCTCAGCATCGGTGAGGGAGGGACTCACGCAGTCCCATCCCTATCTAAAGAGCTATTGGCAATTGATAGTTGCTGGGGGAGGGAAAATCAGTTTATTTCAGGGGTGGCCTCCTAATAGGCAACCTATATTCAAGCAGATGGTCCTACACCAATGCACATGCTTGTAACAAGAGTGGACTTGGTGGACTTAAAGAGCACATGAAGTTGGGAGGGAAGAGTTGGCAAAGAGAATGGGAAGATCTGGAATGGAGAGATTTCAGGAGTGGGGAGGAGGTTGGATTTGATTTTAAAAAATTAGTTTCACCCATGAAATTCTCAATGTTTTTTTCCAAATTAAATTTTAAACATACCTTAAAAAGCTTTTTAATCCAAGTTACTAGTACATATGGAAATTTACTGTTTCCACTGGAAAAATGGGGAAATGTGCCACTTTCATCCTGTGGCATGAGTCCAGAGCATACGCTGTAATCTTTGAAACACAGATGCAGGTGAAGCTACAGAGAAGAGCACCCGTGTGAGAACTGAGCCTTCTTCAATTATGTACATTATGCCATGTTTAATGGGGATAATAAGCATGCCCATGGACACACACACGTGCATGCACACACACAAAGTCCAGTATCTTGGCCCTTCTCTTCTGCCTCTACATAGGATCTAGTTGAATAGGGACCTACCAATTTACCTGACAGGTAAATCAGTAAAGTCAGATCAGGTAGGTGCTAAACTCCTTCTCATGTCTGTGTTTTTCAAAAGTATGTAAAAATATGTTTTTTAATATTTAATACAGTTTTGGCAGCGGGGACTGGAGCTCAGTGGTACAGTGCTTGCCTAGTATTAATAAGGTCCTGGGTTTCTTCCCCAGTCCCCAGTGTGTAAAAAATAATCCATTTGTGCAGCTAGTTTGAGCAGCTGCCTTATATGATTTGTGTGTAAATGGACAGCAGTTTTAGTTTAAAAGCATTCATATTTAATTTGAGGAATCATGGTCTCTACACTAGATGAGGAAGCAAAGCCTGGGATGCAGGGATGATCTCAAGTTCAAGAGATGACAGAGGGTTAGGCACCTCCTGGTCACTTTAGATCTTTTACCTCATGTTTAGTCATCTTTTCTTTTTGTCACTCTGCTTTGTCAATCTTTCAGTTTCTCTACTAGGATAGATAAATAATTGTAGACATTTCGTGGTAGAGAAGGATAGGAAGGAACACAGAACAGGCCTATGCATAGGTCAGGTGCCTGTAAGAAAATCTGGTCTTGAATTGATGGGAAAAGAAGATGTGGAGGGAGTTCACCTGAGACATGGAGACGTGGGTTAGATGAGAGCTAAATAGAGAAAGTAAGAGAAAGCTGTGTTCCCACTAGGTTCTCAGAATGAGTAGGAGGCCAGAACTCGCATCCTTGGAGGATGTTATCTCATCTTTCCGAAATGTGTCTTTGTTCAGGAAAGGCACATGACTTTTGTCAAAGAAAAATATATTTAACAGCTATTACTTTTAAATTCCTTTTTACAGGAATAAGACACATTTTTGTATCCCCTCCTTTTCTTTTTTCTAGAAATAAGGATCATTTATTTTCACCACTTTTTAACTATTTAAGGCCCCTCATCTATTTACTCATTCATCTTTGGCTTTCATTGTCTTTATTTTCGTTATTTAAGAATAAGATGATAGATATTAATGTGTTAAGAGTTTTAAAATAAAAATGCATGAAAATCAAAACATTCAGTTGGCCAAAGCCATCTACAACCTGAGTTTTTGAGTGCAGTGTAGGAGCTACCAGCATCCTTATGATACTGGGTCAGTCTCAGGACAAACCCCAGGCCTACTGAACCAGAGTGCAATATACTGGAAAATCTGAGTGATTTGTGTCTGTTAACTTGAGAATATAGCACTCCTATCCTCAGGTCATAATGTATTCTGGTAAATTTCAAAGGAATATCCATCCCCCCCCCATACCTTCCACCCTCCACCCCCCCAGCCCCCTGCATAGATGGGATGTGCTCTATTCTGCCAGAATATCTCTATGTCCTTCAGGAGAGCAGACACATCTTTCCAGCACACATCTGGGTCATCTGCCTCATGCTCCCCTGCCCACAGCAGCCTTGCCAATGGCTTCCCTTGGCATGTACCTTAAAATATTAATGATATATTTCCAAGCTACTTCAGTTCCATAGACTAACCTGTTACACACTTGACAATTATAAAATTGTCAAAAGCACATACTCCCTGTTTCTCTTCACATCATGTTATTACTTGGTAACTAGCATAAGTCTATTCTTTAGTAGTGAGTGAAGTCAACTATTTTGATGCTGGGCTCTGTGATTAGCATTATTAAGTGTTGAGCACTTAGAGATCTCATGTGTATCACCAGAATTTAAGATGCTTGTCTGTGAAAATGGGAGACTGGATTTCCCTGTTTATATCAGTGCTTGAGCCTTACAAAAGGAACAGAATCTTGCCTCCAGAGAAATGGCTAAAGGAGTTTCAGCACAAGAATGGCATGCTGGGGCTTATATTGGGCGTACAAAGTGGACTGGGAGAAAGTTGAAGGAATGAGTTGTTCAGAATGAGTAGGAGTTGGAGGACTAGACTCTCACATAGCAGGGATTGTAGCTTTAGGTTAGTGGAAGACCACCTGACACTCCCATCTTTTGCCCAAAATTATATTGAAACAGATTTCTAAAATAAAGATAACAATAATAATAATAATATTATCCAAAGTATGAAATCAGACCAGAGAGATGAGGTATATAGATAATTTTTGACATTGTCAGTTTGGATAGGAGAGATGGGATATGCAGTTGGGGGGTTGGCAGAACATGGATATTCTTCATGATCCTCATTAATAGCTTCAAGGACTGTTCTACTGTTGTGAATGAAACACACTCTGACCTTCACACAGCATCTCAGCCCCCCAGCTGCCTCATCAGAATCTATGTGATCAAGCATGGAGTCTGAGGGTCAGAGTGCAACCATGTTCTACTCACAGCCATAATAGCACAGGGATGTTCTGCCAGAAGAAGAAAATTCAAGTCTGATTCTGGAGCTTGGCTAAGAGAGGCCAACGCTATGCCATTTTCCACAGCTGGACAGTCAGAGTGAATGTGTGTCTAGAGCTCAGAATGAACTGAGAGGCTGCAGCAAACCATCATCACTACGTTCCTCTCACATGCCAGAAACTTTCAGGGTTTTCCTGATAGAAAACAGTCTAGATTACTTTGATCTTTAATATTAGCATTTCAGAAGAAGATAGTATAATTCAGCAAATATTTATTCCATGACCATTTTGCACAAACAAACTAAAAATAACCACCTAAAGATGTAAAGAGGGGTAAAAAGAAATTTCTGCTTATGAATGTGTGTCTTGTGAGTCTCATGAAGAGCACTTCTATAGGGACAAAAATGCATATAAAAATGCTTACAAGTTTAATGAGATGGGAGAAGAACAGAAGAAACAAACTGGTTTCAACAAAGAACTGTGATTCTGCCCTGTTTCTGTCACACCTCCCTGGGAAGTGGGGGAGACTCACAACAGGTACCTAATAAACACAAGCTGGGTTACTGACATTGTACATAGGGGACTCAGATATAAACCAGTTAGGTAAATAGCATCTTGCCACTATCCTAAGAGGCTCCCTGGAGTCTATAGAGTAATGTTTTGGTGCCTCACTCCAGAAGGTTGGATGGCATCCTTGTATGGTGGCAATAGCTCTGACATTTTAAACAACTCCTTTAAGCAGAATGGTCTTGCTGGTATATCTTGATGTTATTGCATAGTAGTCTCATACGTTTCCTTTTGGTCCTTGGGATGAGCTGGGAGGTTTCTCTGCTTCATCATTTTACTCACACTTTAACTCCAGCCCACTATTCCTCACCTGACATGAGCCATGACCCGTTTGCCAGGCCCTGTGATCTACTCGGTATGGAAACATTTCCTCTAAGATTGAAACATTCTACCAATATTGAAACATTCTATCTTGCAGGAAAGCTCCTTAAGCAGGAAGGTAAGTAACTCAAAATAGCTTCAGGAAGTCCCTGAAACTGACCAGATTCACTATGCTCCTCCCTGTCCAAGTAAGAAATAAAAGTTGATAGTCCCTCTCAGATTGAAGGAAGCTGAGTTCAAAGAAGATTCTCGAAGAAGCTCACTTACAAAGGAGACTCCAAGAGCAGACCAGCTGCCTGGAAGAAGAAGGAGAAGGAGGAGGAGGAGAAGGAGGAGGAGGAGGAGAAGAAGAAGAAGAACAAGAAGAGGAAGAAGAAGAAGAAGAAGAAGAAGAAGAAGAAGAAGAAGAAGAAGAAGAAGAAGAAGAAGAAGAAGAAGAAGAAGAAGAAGAAGAAGAAGAGGAAGAAGAAGAAGAAGAACAAGAAGAACAAGAAGAACAAGAAGAAGAACAAGAAGAACAAGAAGAACAAGAAGAGGAAGAAGAAGAGGAAGAAGAAGAAGAAGAGGAAGAAGAAGAAGAAGAAGAAGAAGAAGAAGAAGAAGAAGAAGAAGAAGAAGAAGAAGAAACCAGCTGTGTGCTGTCTGGAATAGGTTGAGACTAACTAAGGAAAGGACACTAACCTGTTGAGCTGCCTGTAGGCTCTGCCATGTGCTCTGGGTTCCCAGTTTCACTGTTTATCATTCTTGCTTGGGTGGGCTCTGATGATGTACCTATTATTGAGTCATTTCATATTCACCCATACTCCTGTAAGTAACCCCAATAAAACGTATTGGTTCGCCAAGTTGAACTTTGGTGGTATCTCTACTTAGATCTGTCGTGGTTCCCTTTCTGGGCTGAATAGATATGTGTGTGTAGTGTTTCCCCAGGATAATTTTTGCCACACAACACCTACAGTAAATCCCTCTTGGCTGTTAGTTGCAATTAACACATAGATGGACAGATCTCCAGATGGACAGATCTCCAGGTGTGAGGCCTGAGAGACCACTGACTGTTTTGCCCCTCTGTCTTCCTCAGGGTCTGCTTCATTCAAAGTCCCTTCCAATTCCAATATCCCTAGCTCTGTATGACTTCTGCTTTATTCCAGCCTTTATTAAGATCCCTGCTGAGATGTTCTTTCTCACATCTGTCTTCTTTGACCTCAGAGCCTGGAAGACCCTCCTTCCCTGTCTTCTCCAGACCTTTTGGTGGTTGCATTTTCTATGTGGTGCACATTCCTCTCTAGAATTGGCATATGAATCCAGTGTCGTTCTATACTTGTTCTTCGTCACTCTTACGACAGTGTGAACCTGACAGGTGCAAGCACTTCACAAATCTCTTTCATTGCGGACTCAGGGCCCCACAACCAGATGTTAGCGCAGCCTCTGTACCCAAGCAGTGCTTGGCCAGCTGCCCATTAAGCTCTGTGCTTGCAGCATGCTTGCTGCTCTAAAACAGCTTCTTCTTGTTGGTGGGCCTTGGTTTTAATTACATCACTAGGAGCTGCATTATAAAAGCTCCCTTTGATCAAAGCATTATGGAAGATGCAGCCCATGTGTTTAGCAGACACAGCTAGAGAGTCACCAAAGCAATTTTCAAAACCAGGTTTGTCATACAAACAGGAGTATCTTTGAACTTGAATAATCAAGTACCTTGCTTTGTGGGTTAGTGTGAAGACTGAAATGTTCATGGTCTTTTGAGAAAGTGACACCTTACCTGAGGTTGACAGAAAGTAAGATTTGAGGTTGTTGCTTAGGGATGAGAAGAGCCCTCACGTTTTTGTATAATCTTCTTTCCTGCTATAGTTTTCTCTGTTATTCTAGCTTTTGTTGTTGTTCTCACTCATAAACAAGACCAGTGTATCTCAGTACAGAGAGTCCAATGACTAGCCCACGAGGTCCAATAGGACCAGTGCATCTCAGTGCAGAGTCCAATGACTAGTCCATGAGACTACATTAGCCAGTGGAGCTCAGTAAGCACTTGGCTCTACTGCAAAGCATACAAAGGAACCCCTCATTCCCCACCTTGGACTGTCTATCTCCTCAGTGTGCTATCTCTCCATGATGTAAGCAGTTGTTCCTTGACTGTCTCAGGACCTATGGTATTTGGTCCCTTCCATTCTTTACTAGGCAGTCATCTGCTTCCTCAGTGAGAATCTAGGCCTAGAAAACCCAGTGGATTCCTGCTTTATCACACATCCTGTATTATATGATTCCTTATGTTGGGACTCCATACCTAAAAGATGCTGACAAGTCAAGTTACGTGACACTTGGTGGATGTTACTTTGTAGAAGGGTTTCTACGTGCTTTTCTGGCTCTGTTAAGACACAGCTTAGGAAGAGATGTTTTTCAAGTCAATTTCTTCATAACTTCTGCTTTTCTTTTCTGTCTCCTGATCACTAGTAATATACTGAACTAAAACACAGCTCCAGGATTGTTAGTTCTCTGGATACTTTTGATAAATTCATGCACCTAAAATATTTTGTATCCTTCTACTTAACATTTATTTCACTAGGAACAAGTGTGTGTGTGTGTGTGTGTGTGTGTGTGTGTGTGCGTGTACACTAACTGCTTTCACTTTTTTAGGTCATACATCATACTACTTCACACTTTAGCTTTTGCTCCATTGCATAGAATTTTCATCACAGAAAGAGAATGGTTTCCTCTTTTATCCTATGTGCAAATACTATATTTGACATAAGAATTAATTGGGCTGGAGAAATGGCTCAGTGAGTCAAAATTGACCACCTAAGTTGATACCAGAGAGGACAATGGAAGGACAGAACTGACTCCTGAAAATTTTCCTCTGGCCTCCCCCCACCCCCAACATGCACACTGTAACATGAGCAAAATAAAAAATAAAGAAATAGATGTAACAATTTAAGAAAAGAATTAGTTTAAAAAGCTGCATCTAAGACAGGTAGTTATGCATACATTATGCCAGGTTTGCCTAATTTAAATTCTCTTATTGCTTATGTTTCTTCCAGACATATTATCCTTGATGCTTCACACTGATCCTGTCTTCATCTCCTCTGTATCCTCTGTGATCTATCTTGTAGAAAATGTATCCCAAATCTCCCCACTATTCCTCATCCTCTTTCCAAGTCATCTTCACTCTGCCACTGATAGCTACCAAAGCCTTCCTCTGTGTTTTTAAGGGACTATATTTTTTCTTCTGTAGTCACCCTTTCCTTAAAATGAACCCCCTACACAGTGCAGAGTTACTGCTTAGATGGACAGATGGACTGATAGGTAGACAGACAGACAGGAGATGATAGATAGATAGATAGATAGATAGATAGATAGATAGATAGATAGATAGATAGAGCACAGATTACCAGAGATCCTGCCATGCTTAAAGAATTTTCTATCACATTCAGAATAGAATTCAAAGTCTTATCTGCACTTTGCCTCTTGATTTCTCCCTCATCTATATTCCACCGATGGTCTTTTCTTTTGTCAATACCCCAAGCTAGTGTCACCTCAGGACTGTGGCACCAGACCTTTCTCTCCCTAGGATGCTCTTTCCCCTGACCTTTGCTTCGCCAGCTTTCTCTTTCTGTTTAAATCTCAATGTAAATGTCATTTTTCTCCATGAAACACTGCATAAACACTCAGCCTAAAGTTGCTATCACCATGTGCTTTTTCACACAAGCCTACTCCAGTTTTCTTCATGGCAACTGATAGTAGCCAGTGTTGTTTTCTTGTTTATATTTGGGTGCTATCTACACACAGTATACACTTTTTATGTCTTCAAATGAATACCCGATGTATGACAATCAGTCATTAAAAAGACTTTGAATTAAAAAAATGAGTGAAAATATTGATGCAATCTGTCTTTATAAGACTTAGCTTTTGTAGGGTATTTTGTTATTGTTGTCGAGTCCCTGTATCACCCAACTCCATTTGGAGTACTAAGTTAGCAATTGGCACAACATTTATTAGTAGCTTGGCTAATGCTTTATAAGCCTTTTCACTATATTTGATTTTTGGTAAGTCGACATGTCAGCTAAAGTAACTATAAAGTCAAATTTGAGTGTGTGTGCAGACGACAGAACATAGTCCTTTGCAACTGAAACAGTTGCTGTCTCCCCTTCTCTGTTGACATGTGCTGGGGCTAACTGTCTTTGCTCCAGCTCTGTAGAGAATGTGACATGCCGGGGGTGGACTGCCTTAGGAACATTGCACAGGAATTCACTTTCATTTTGTTTCAGATCAACAGGAAAAAGATGGCTTAGTTGTCCAACAAAAGCAAGAAAAGCAACCAAGCATTTTCCCTCCCTGCAGGCTCTCTTCTCTCTAGGAATCATTAGCTGCCTAAAGATGGTGGGAGTTCTCCCAGCGATCACAGTTGCAAATCTCAGAGGACATTTTGATAGGGAAAAAGCATTCACTGTTTTGTTCCAGCTTTACTTTTCATTATCCTACACATTGCTTTTGGATTTTGTCATGTCTTGAAGTCACCCATCCTCTGCATATTAAACCTTCTTTCCTTTGGTAAATTGCATCTTGTTTCCCAGATCAAAGACTATAGCTATTTATGGTGCATTTATTTTGGCCATTTCTGTTGGTCATTGTGCTTTTCTTGGCCTTAATAATAGTGAGAAGACAGGGTTACTTCCTTTAAAATGTGCTCTTCTTTCATGTAGTTCTGATTCTGCACACTTGGCCATTTAAAATTAGAATGTCCTTGACGTTGGCCCTGCCACGAACTGTGCACCAGGGGGAATCAGAGAAGATAGATGACAGAATGAAAACTTTATTTGAATCTTTGGCAGACTTTAATTTTACATTGCTTTTTTATATTAATTCAATTTCCCTTCAGAATGAAGTTGGCACTTGTTGAAGGAAGTGCTGAGGAGGTTGGAATCACTGGTATGATGAGCTCTAAAGCCCTTCATAACTATGGCACTATGGAGTGACAGCAGATTCTGCGAACACAAGGACATGTCTTTGCAAGGGAGTACAGTTCTCACCTGTTGAGATCACATGAGGGAACACATCAGGAGCCTCCTGCTGTAGTCCTTTCTCTTTGCAAATGGAAATACCAAACTACATAGCACCCTTTTCTTCTTGAGTCTTCAGCCAAAGCAGGGGATATTTTTGGATTTTTTAAAACAACCAACTAACTTCAGTCAACCTTCTTCTTGTTTGGAAAGACAAAATATTGAGCCACTTCTAGAAATTTAGCTCTTATTGTTGCATTTCTGGCTTGAAGGGACTCTTGTATCCAAGGGGCAAGTTTTGGCATTCTAGGGTACTGTGTTGGCTGCCAGCAGGTTAGTGAAGATACAACGAACCTTCCTTAGAGAAACACCACGTTTTCATTTACAGCTAAGTCAAGCACTTAAATATATTTATCACATGTGCTTAGATGATGCAAGACCTTCAAATCTAATAATAGAAGTTAAAAAAGACTAAATATTTGCAGGAAAAGAAAATAACAGAAACTTTGTGGCATACCATTCCTTGAATTTATCCTTACTCAATTATAATCATGCAGTTTCTACTCTCTGTAATTAAACATTAAATTTCATTTATTCCATATGTATCTGCTTCATGTCAGTCAGAGTAGTCTTCCTTTTATGGGACTTGGGGGTCTCTGTAAATTTATTTCAAGTAATATAAAGTAAATCTTGATGTGGTTATTTAAATTTGTATCCTTCGTGTAACATATTTATACCTATGAATTAGATCTCACATTTTATAACGTGGAATGGCTATCATCACCTGATGCTGTTCTTTACAAATATTTTCTGAGAAGATATCAGGGACTTTGATTACTGGTGACGGGAGGTTGAATGAGTTTGCTTTGACTCTAATAACACCACTAAAGAAAACTATTGCTGGCTGTTGTGAGGACTCTTCATGGCTGAGGAAGGTCGGTGTCTTCAATTTACATCATGCTATCCTTTATGCAGAAACTCTTGGTCAGGTATATCACAAATCAGATAGTTTTTATTTATCAGACTTACAAATTACCCCCAATGATAACTAGAAGTAGGTCTGTTGGTTAGTTTTTAGTTAATTTGACACAAGCAGGAGTCATCTTGGAAGAGGGGCGCTCAGTTGAGAAAATTCCACCTTCTGATCAACCTTGTAGGCAAGTCTTTGGGGCATTGCTTGGATTAATAATTGACATGGTAGGACCCAGCCCACTGTGCAGAGTGGCACTCCAGGGTAGGATGTCATGGGTTATATAAGAAAGCAAGCTGAGGGATCAGTGAGAGGCAAGTCACTGAGGAACATTCCTCCCTGGCCTCTGCTTTAATTCCTGCTTCCTGGTACCTGCCTCGAGTTCCTGCCCTGACTTCTCTTAATGATGGAGTGTGACTTCGAGTTGCCAGACAAATAAACCCTTTCTTCCACAAATTACTTCTAGTCATAGTGTTAACTGCAACACTAGAAACAAATTAGGATGGCAGTCTATAAATACTAAAGGCAAGGTTTCTAGTGGTTTGAAATGGTCCCTACTCAACATTTTCAGTTGGAATTTGTGATTAAAATCCATTGAATGTAGATTTTACAGTATAAACTCATATGGGTTGGTTGGCTTGTTATCACCGTTTAAACAGTTTAAATACTAAATAGTGCTCCACCAAACAAGCCAATGGTTTGCTCCGGATTGGTAGGTGGACAAGTCCACCTTACACAACTGCAGGAGCGATACATGGATTGGCTGTCTGGGGATGCTCTAGGTATCCTGCTGTAGGCTTTGTTGTTTGAGTGTGACATCATTTGTGCTGTGTGTGTGTGTGACGATATAGCTGAGACTGGGCCTCTGGCTAATACAATGGTACAATACACAGGTGTACTTTAAGGTATTAATTTGCTTATTATCTGGCCATTTTACATTTCATGAACATTTCCCCACGTTTGTGGGAAAGGTGAGAGCTAGGACAGTTTGACTATTTATTTTAACTACACTAAACTCTCCATAAAATAAGAATTTCAAGGTCAGAAAGATGGCTAAAATGACAAAGGCTCTTGGTATCAAGCTGGAAAGTTTGAATGGGATCAACAATGTTGGAAAAAGAAAACTAACACCCAAAAGTTGTCCTCTGGCTTCTGCATACTCATGTGTACCAATCCATATCTATCCCACACACAGACAGCCCCTGACATACATATATGCATGAATGAATGAATAACTAATAATAAATAAATATTATAAAAGAATAAGAATTTCATATTAATGCTGAATATCTTAATTTATGTATTTTCAACTTCTCATTATTTGTCCTTCTCCTTAGTTTTTGTAGAATAATGATAATGGTTCCTAGTTTATCATTGGTTGGGACTGGTGCGATGTCTCAGCCATTAGAAATGTGTATTACTCTTGCAGAGGGCCTTGCTTGGTGCCCAGAGCTGGTATCAGGTGACTCCCATCTTCCTATAGCTTCGATTCTCAAGATTACGAAGTCACTGGTCCTGAGGTGCCTGCACTAGGGTACACATACCCATACACAGACACAGAAGTGCACATAACTGAAAAAAGTATCTACTTATTCAAAACTGCTCTTCTGCTCATCCTCCTCAGTGTTCAGAAGAAGTGAAGGAAAGTGAGGTAGACATGAGTCAGCACTGAACTTCTAAGACATTGAGAAGGAAAATGTTGCCACATGTGTCAGTAACCTGTAATTACAAAGACTTTGGGACATCCAGGCATTAATACTCTTCTCTCTTTAGTCTCCATTAGAAGGTGGGTGCTGTTTAAGAGGAAGGTTTTTAATATCACGAAAAGCGTCAGAGATTTGTTAGTACATTCCAGGCACCAGAAATTTCCAGTCCAATGACAAATTTCCATGTCAATGACCTAAGGTATTTAGGATAGCAGCAGGAAGTTTTTCCTGAATTGTGAGTGGTCCATACAGCCTTGTTGATTGACTTTCCTAGTGTAATATATATGCGAATTGCATATTCATTTGTATATGTATATGATATAGATATGGAGCCATCTTGGCAATGTTTTACATCTGATTGAGCTATACTCTGTGATGGAAAGATAACATTTCTTGTTACACAAACACATTCCCCACATTATCCACCAGATGGCCTCGTTAGAAATCATTCTGAAAGTAAAATTCTGACTAGCGGGATTTTAATTATTGTTGCTCGTTTCGTTTTATTTGGGAGAATGGAGGGATGTTATTTTTGTTTCTGTGAGGCAAAAGGTTTCATTGTAGCTTGGATTAACCATAAGCCTGTTATGTAGCTGAGGATGATTTTGAACTCCTGACCTCCTACTTCTATCTGTTCCACTTCCAAGTGTTGTGATTACAGGCAGATGCCACCATGCCTGGCCTGATCAGTGTTAGTAAACTCAAACATTAAATCTAGATAAGCCACAGATATGGAGAGATAACAGAGAAATAGAAGGAGTTACATACACCATTAGAGGGCACTTTCGTAATTTTAGAAGTCTGTTCTTAGAGGTTGGCTTAGTGAGGCTTACTCTAAATAGGAATGCATTTCCAGTTGTTCATTTAAGGTGGCTAATTCCTCACGTGTGCCATGAAAGCAAGAGTACTATTTGGAGGAAGGAAGGGGCCAGGAGGATGGGAAAAGGACATGGAGAGGCCTTGAATGAGCACAAAGACTAATGATACATAGGAGTGAAAACATGGAAATGAGATCTATTGCTTTGTAGGCTAATTTAAGAAAACTTTGAAGTAGCTAATTCTTAGAATGAACACATGGGTTAAAGACACCATAAAACTTTAAGACCTCCATTTAAACAGTTTCTGAATGAATCTGTTTTGATCAGTGAGTATAAACTATGAATGGAAAAACTACATATTGTACTTGCAAAGTACAGTTTAATTACTTTTGTTGCTTTCTCAAAACACATTCTGTTAAAAACAAATCCACTCAATAATCTGTTACAATGTTAACAATGGTCAGCCTGACAACCTAGTTCAATCACTATAACAGAAATGGTTCAAAGAGAAAATCTACTCCCCCAAATTATCTTTTGACCTTTGCCATTTGAGTACACAAATGTCACGTGCATACTCTCCCACACAAAATCAAAAAATAAATTTATGTTTCAGATGTTGAACTATAGTGTGATATAATAAAAATTCCGCTGTTTTGAGGTTATGCAAATTTTAAACACTTCTCTGAAAAAAAATCTGCCTTGCTCATCACAATTGGCATGACTATTATGATGACTGTCAGAAATTAAAAGCATACCTAATGCGATTTTTATATAAGGAAATATGATATTTTGATAAATAAAAAAAAGAGGAGTCTGGATGAATGTGATTAAAAGAGGCAGCTAAGTTTAGGGAATCCTCATCTTCGACAATGTGCAGTGATTATTCTCACTTTTGTATCCCAAAGCTTCATCCTCCAAGGATGTTCAATTGACAAGTCAAGCATCTTTTATCCAAAAGTAAAAACTTGGAAATGCTCCAAAAATATATAGTTTTTTTGAGCCCCAGAATGATTTCACACATCAAAAATTCCACAAAATGAACTTTACTTCATGTGCAAAATTGCTAACTTATCATATGAATTTACCTTTGGGCTATTCCTGACAGTCATGGTGTACTGGTTTTCTCCATCTGGGGCTTTCCTAAATACTCCAAGGCATTGAATGACCTAGTGGGGTTGAGTCACGAAGTGGAACTGTATAGTTGACAGCTTTATGGACAGACAGGGAACCTACTGAGATATGCTGCCTTGGAGTAGCCAAATTCCCACCATTCTGAAGAGACTTAAACAATTGTCTGGCATTTCCTCTTAGGAGGCAAAGTTTGGGAACAGTACTACTCCAAAAGGCATGACCAAATATGTTTTATTTGGTTAAAATATCAAGTCTTCATAAGCACATTTATTGCATTCTTAGAAAATACCAAATGCTAGCCAGATTTTTCACTTTCTTTCACCTCAGGCAGTAATGGGGGAAAAGAAAGAGGACAAGGTACCTGTTGAGCTCAGCTCACCGTGTCCCTGCTTGATAAGATGAAGTTGGTTGGTTGGAACCTCTAGCTCACTTATACATGGTCTGAGAAGCTCCTACTCCCTCTCCCTCTTCCCCTCCCCCCCCACCAAACCCTGCCCCCTCAGAGAATCTCCAACAAAGAAAAGGCACCAAAAATCCCAGTTCTGTATTCTTGGCAGCTGCAACAGCTCCTCCCCTGAAGTTGCCAGCTGCCCAAGTCCTGCACCCCAACCCCACTGAGTTCAGTTTTTGACTATATTTGGTTGGGCACAAACCCAGCTTGTGGCAGACATGTCATCACCCCTCATCTATAGGCTATACAAGCTCCCTGCCTTAGTTTTTGGCCTGTGACTTTCTCCTCCCTCAATCTGTGGCACTGGAAAACCCACGCGGGAGTGGTTTTGCTCAAATAAACTCGTTCTTTTACTTTTCAATTCAGCTTGACCTGGCTTATTGCATCGGTGGAGAAACCTATTACCACTACAAAAAATAAATTACAAGTTACTTGAGTTTTAACTTTGGTTTGTTCAGATAACTCTTGGAGACTTCTGTCAACCTCACTGTCCTTTCTAGTTCTCTCTGGCCAGCACCCGATTATGTGAAAGACTTTCTGAGGACACCCAGGGGAACCTGGCAACTTTCTAAGTGCACGCTGATCCGGATGATGAATTTAAAGCTCACTAACAGGCTCCCTCCCCATCCATCTGTGGAGTTCAGGGGCCACCTAGTCCAGTTCATGAGAAAGCTGAGTTTCAGAATGTTCATTTGAATTGCTTAAAATCATATGTCTCTTTAAAGGCAAAAACTACATGCTAGCTTTCTCAGGTCTCTCTCAAGTTGTCTTTCAATTTCAGGGCAACTAAGTAGGGATGGAAGATGAAAACCCACAGCTTTCTTGAGAGATGCTGCCAAGGGCAGTTGCTGCAGCTGATTCCACCTGCAATTGGATGCCCTAGAGAGCTGTGCAACTGAGGTTCCTTTTGTATGATAACAGTACCTGCCTCACAGTAAATAATGATTCTGACCAACGTTGTAACCCAGTGCAGGCCTAACTTTCACAATGTTTGCTAAATATAGTAAGGCAGTCAGCAAAGGGGGCTTGCATGCAGTAACTCCATCACTGCAGATATTTTCAGTGGGAACACATACAAAGAAGAAAAAAATAGAAGTTTAAGTGAACTTTTGAGCACAATGATTGTGAAAAGATACTCATGTCATCATTAAAAAGTTTATCGCTTTCAAAAATCATTTTTGATATCTACAACTTTAAAATTTATTTGCATGTGTGCCTCTGTGTGTGTGTGTGTGTGTGTGTGTACAGGTGCACGCGCGTGTGCGTGTGTACATGTGTACGAGTGAATTCCACATATGTGTGGGTATTCCAGAAGATGAGAAGACCCATTGGCATTGGACTGGTGTTCCTGGAACTGGAGTACAGGTTGTTATGAGTTGCCCTATGTGGGTGCTGGGAACAAAACTTGGCTTCTCTAGAAGAGCAATAAACCACTGAACCTTCTCTCTTTTTTGATGATACCCCAAAAAAGACAAAATTAAAGGCAAACTATGTTTTAAACCAAGACCAATTAGTCAGTTTTATAGTAATAGCCTTTTTAAATGATCCCCTTAAATTCACATTATTACAGAAATTGGTATTTGACTTTCTCACTATGGAAAGTACTTAAGTGTAATATCATTGTAATTTTCTAATACTTGAATGCCTGGGAAATAATGCTTTACAAAATTTCATAAGGAAAAAAATAGAACCATTCATCAGAGGAATAAAACCTCACTTAACATGTCAACTCTTGTGCCTATCGAGGACATTCTACAGAAAACTGAATCATGAGGAAGACAGTGTACTTGACAACAGCCTTGTATGTGTGAAGTAGTAGAGGATGAGCCTTTGTTACTGATAAGAACCCATTATGGAAGTCAATGATAATGCCACAACATAACTCAGTTGGAAAGATCCTTCAAAAAGTTAAGACCAAAGGCTTAAAGGTCCCAGTGACTTTTTCTACAGCTGGCATCTGAGGCCCAGTTTCTGTTATGCAAATTTGTATGCAAATGTGCTTTTGTTAGTTGTAACAATCAGACATCAATACAATAACTCACTTTATGACTTTGAACAAATTGTTTTACAAATGATGGAATTAAACATTTCAATCTTTAAAAAATGCCTAATTTATGAAACTTTAGTATTGTAAGTAGCATATTATACAAAATTCTGAGTCAACAGTTGAGCAAGAATTTTTAAAAATGTGTAAAATACTTCCACCTTCCAGTGGGTCTCTATGACTTAGGCTGAATGTTCAACCGTGTCAGTGACTAGTAACTTTGCTGCTTAGCAATGATTATGGCTACACTTGAGTGTACATTTTGTAAAACTTGAAAGAACTGATGTTTGGTGGTTCTCCAAGCTTCCAGACACTGACAGGACTTCCTCAGTAAGGATATTGGCTTCTGTCATTATGAAGTTCTGGTTTGCTTTCTTAGGATCCAGGGAAGTCAATGAATCAAAAGTTATTTCATTTCAATATATTTTTTAATGTCTGAGATGCCAGTAAATCTGTTCTCAATATTATGAAATAGTTTGAAGGAAAAAAATGAAACACAGGAGAATCGTTTCAAAATTGTGTGTGCATATCCAAAACACATGCTGTGTCACTGATTCTGTCTAAATCAAGAGTACTGACCCCTCAGGAAGTTTCCTACCTGACCCAGTGTCTGCCTGCAGAACTAACTGAAGCCCTTGTCATTTGTGTCCAGGATGGTGCTGCTCCACTGGTGTCTGCTGTGGCTCCTGTTCCCACTCACCTCAAGGACACAAAAGTTGCCCACACGAGATGAGGAGCTTTTTCAGATGCAGATCCGAGATAAGGCATTTTTTCATGATTCGTCTGTGATCCCAGATGGCGCCGAAATCAGCAGTTACCTCTTTAAAGACACACCTAGAAGGTATTGTTGCCACAGTGCTTGCTTATGAGTGTCCATAAAAACGGCTCCACAGAAAACTCAAATGGAGCTTTGAATGTCAGCCTATGAGCAGCATTGTGTATGACTATGTGTGACATGTAGGATCACCCTGAAATTGCTTCAACACGTATGGTTCTTCAAGCATTTCCATTTATGGAAGGATAGTACAAAGAGACAGGATGAAACTCTGAGAGAACAAAATTGTGAAAAAAAATGACAGTAATCATTCTTTCACTCCACTTTAAACAGCTAGGCTTCCATAGTGTTTCCAAATATGTGTATCTTTAAAAGTTACACCCATATGTCACAGAAATGACATACTACAATGATTATATTTAAGCTGCCATGCTTTTAAATCTTCTGCCATTCATTGTTAATCTTTTGAATTTTTACAAAAGCAATTTGTCCTTCTAACTTGAGATAAATTGGCTTTCCATGACACAGAGTTGTTCCACAGCTCTAACCCACTTTGCAAAGACTAAGGGATCTTCATGTCATCTTTTCATTTGCTTAATACACTCCTCAGGCTGTCTTGTCTGCCCCATATCACATGCCATTTCCAAATTCATCTCTGAGTAGCACAGAGAAAAACTTCTATTTTTATTCAGATTCTATCTATTTAAATAGAAACAGATTCTAGATATAATATTCTCAGGCTAGACTAATGAGATTGCTGTCAAGATTCTTGAGTTTAGTTCATTGACTTAGTAATTCATTCATCAGCAAGTCCTTGCTGTATGCAGAAATTTGTACTAGCATGCTAAGCGCAAGGCATACAGTGACATACAGTTGGCCTGGGAGGAGTATGAAATCAAGTAATCACACACATACATATAGCCACAAATTGCAGTTAGTGTGAGATACGGGTAGCAACAGGCCCTGAGAGACTATACGCAAACCTCTTCTGGAATGGAGTGAGGAACGACATTTCTGAAGAAGCAGGATTTAAACATGAGTAAGGCAGAGAGGTGGGCTGTCAAAAACACATTTCAGGAATAGGAAGAGTTTGGGAGACTACATAGGTCCATTGCGGTTATAGAACAAAAAGCCAAAGAGACAGAGACAAGCAAGGATGCTTGACCATGAGATTAGTTAAAGATTTAATTCAATGCTAAAATATAAATCTGTGAAGGGGTTCAGAGCTGAAAAATGTGCATTTCTTAGCATTTTATTTATTTATTTTAATTTAAATTAGAAACAAGTTGAAAATGTGCATTTTATTATATAAAAAAGGTCTGTACATGGCCATGACAGTAATCCTGTGGCTCTTTCTAAAAGCTTAACCTTAGCTTAAACATAAAGGTCTGACAACTACTGTTGTGTGAAGGATACTTCTGAGTTATGGCACTTGGCAAGTGGTACAGGAAGCTTAAACGTAAGAAAGGAACTCTGACATCCATAATGACCTGTTGATTGAGTTTTTCTCTTAGTTTGCGAACAAGAAATTCAACATACTTCACTGACAACTTGTGGTAAAATCTGAAAAAAGGTTGTTCTCATTCTGGTCAGCCAGTGTTTCACCAGGTTCTAGAAAGTTTGATCAGCATGGTTTACAGAGATTGCTCCTGTTTCAGTGGGGGGGGGGGGAAGAATTTGGAAGTAGTAAAATGATTTAGAGGTGAACATCACATTTGGTTAATTCATTCAACAAATGCTTGGATTATTTCAGTGTCTGAATGCATACCAATGAGACAAATGGCTGCCCTCTTGTGTCTGTCAGTCTAGTTGAGGAAGACAGAACATTTAAAGGGAATAAATGGAACACGTAATACATTAGGTGCCAATAAATACTTTCGCAATAAAGTGAAAGAGACACTCATTAGCAAAGAAATATTTTACATATGGAATCCAAATGGTACTGGAGTAGAGTACTGAAGGAGCAGCTAAGTATTCCCAGACTGCTTTCTAGAGGAGTTCTCTGTCTAGAGGGGTGCTCTGTCTAGGGGAATGCTCTGTCTAGACAAATAAAAATAAAAACTGAGTGGCTTTTCTGGTAAGTCTCAATGGTCGTTATTAGAATCATCATAGGGTCTGAACTTTCCCCTAGGTATTTCTTCATGGTTGAGGAAGACAACACCCCATTGTCTGTCACTGTGACACCCTGTGATGCCCCTTTGGAGTGGAAGCTCAGCCTCCAGGAGTTGCCCGAGGAGGGGAGTGCAGACGGATCAGGTAAGGGGTAGGACCCACCAAGCCTCAGACCTCTGGAACGCAGATTTCTGCAAGGAAGGAAAGCAGCCCTGTGGCACCTGTGAAGTTGGAGTCTGAAATGCAGAGATGGCATGAGAAGACATTGACCTTAGTAAAGTAAAAGAGTCAAAAGGGAGTGTGTAATGAGGGGTTTGGGCAGCCTCTGTGTCTGCTATCTGCAAGCCTGTCTGCATAATTGCAGCATCTGAAATCCCAGGTGCTTTGATATCAGTCTCAGATGTTCTGATTTAATTGTTGTGGGGTATAAAAAGCTCCCCATAGGTGGTTTTGAGGCTCAGGCAAGGTTAAGAATGTCTCTACTAAAGTGTGCATTGCAAAGAAGAAGAGAGGCACTTAGCATGGGCTGGAGGGAGAGCTCAGCCATTAAAGGCTAGGCTCACAACTAAAAATATAAGAGAGGCACTTATCAACGTTTAAGGCGGGGGGCAAGTAAGTCAGTAGGAGAAAAGGGTTAGTCACCTAAAGAAGACAGAGAAGGTGGGAAGCAAATAGCTGATAATGGGTGAAAAACAGTGGCTCCTTCTAAGGGCATCTTAGGTTAAAGATAAAGGCCTGCCAGCTGCTCCTATGGGAAGGATGTTTGTGAGATACAGTACTTGGGCAATCCATGAAGGAACCCATGGGGAAGTAGTAAGACACAGTACAGGATCTCTGACCTTAGTGGATGAAATAGTTCTGTTCTTCCCAAAATTCTGGAATAAGTTAGTCTACACACTTTCAATTTGTGGTAATAAGCTAGAAAACAGCCGTTCACTCTGGTCACTCAGTGTTCCACCCGTTTCTAGATATTTTTGCTTACAACTTCATGGTATTGATGTTAACGGTAGCCAAATATACTTTTTGAATAGAAAAAAATGCCTTTAGTTTTATGCCTTCCTCTGTACTACTCCTGGGAACCAATTCTTTTCCACTAACTGGATCCTGCCCCTCAGAAATAATTTAAATTAAGAAAGGCCTTGCTCACATGTGGGCATCACTTTACAATGGTATTTATTTATGAGCAAGAACAGGGGTCAAAACCTAGAGGCTCATCTAGATTCATGTGTATCTGAGGGTATATTTTATTAGGTTAATGGAGAGAAATTGGTGGGAATAACACACCAAAAAGAATGTGTGAGAGAAGAGACTGTGTGGAAGTACAGGAGGAAGAATGGATTCTGTGGTGAGAAATCAGTCACCTTCTTATGTTCCTCTTGCTTCTTCTGGTGCGATTGTCTCTGTTAGAGCTGTGTCATATCTTTGACATGAAGACACGATGTCAGAAAACACAATCAAAGGTTATCGAAGCCGCAGTAGCACTGTCTATGCTTCTCCCTTGTTCTCCAGGTGATCCAGAACCACTTGACCAGCAGAAGCAGCAGGTGACAGACGTGAAGGGTACAGAGTTGTTCTCCTACAAGGGCAATGACGTTGAGTATTTTCTGTCTTCAAGTTCTCCGTCCGGTCTGTATCAGCTGGAGCTTCTCTCAACAGAGAAAGACACGCATTTCAAAGTGTATGCCACCACCACTCCGGAATCTGACCAGCCATACCCCGAATTACCCTATGACCCCAGAGTTGATGTGACCTCTCTCGGACGTACCACAGTCACTTTGGTCTGGAAGCCGAGCCCCACGGCCTCGATGTTGAAACAACCGATCGAGTACTGTGTGGTCATCAACAAGGAGCACAATTTCAAAAGCCTTTGTGCAGTGGAAACAAAGATGAATGCGGACGACACCTTCATGATGGCACCCAAACCTGGTTTGGACTTTAACCCCTTTGACTTTGCCCATTTTGGATTTCCAGCAGACAATTTGGGTAAAGATCGCAGCTTCCTGGCAAAACCTTCTCCCAAAGTGGGGCGCCATGTCTACTGGAGGCCCAAGGTTGACATTCAGAAAATCTGCATAGGAAATAAAAACATTTTCACAGTCTCTGACCTGAAGCCGGACACCCAGTACTACTTTGATGTCTTCATGGTCAATACCAACAGCAACCTGAGCACAGCTTACGTGGGTACTTTTGCCAAGACAAAGGAGGAAGCAAAACAGAAGGCAGTGGAGCTCAAAGATGGGCGGGTCACAGATGTGTTTGTTAAAAGGAGGGGGACCAAGTTCCTGCGGTTCGCTCCAGTCTCTACCCACCAAAAAGCCAGCTTCTTTGTTTACTCTTGTCTGGACACTGTTCAAGTCCAAGTGAAACGAGACGGGAAGCTGCTTCTGTCACAGAATGTGGAAGGCATTCGGCACTTCCAGCTAAGAGGAAAACCCAAAGCAAAATACCTCATTCGACTGAGAGGCAACAGGAAAGCAACATCCATGTTGAAAATACTGGCCACCACCAAGCCCAATAAGCAGGCTTTCCCCTCTCTTCCAGAAGACACGAGGATCAAAGCCTTCGACAAGCTACGCACCTGCTCTTCAGTCACAGTGGCTTGGGTAGGCACCCAAGAAAGGAGAAAGTTTTGTATCTACAAGAAAGAAGTGGACGGGAACTACAGCGAAGACCAGAAGAGAAGAGAGCAAAACCGGTGCCTTGGGCCAGACACCAGGAAGAAGTCAGAGAAAGTCCTCTGCAAGTATTTCCACAGCCCAAACCGGAAAAAAGCAGTGACCACAGAGACAATCAAAGATCTGCAGCCTGGCAAGTCTTACCTGCTGGATGTTTATGTTGTAGGACATGGGGGACACTCCGTGAAGTATCAGAGTAAAGTCGTGAAAACAAGGAAGGTCTGTTAGTTACCTGGAGTGAAGATGTATAGAACTCCAGGAGTGACATGGCATCACTTTGTAAACTGACTACTCTGACGGTGGACCAAAGTTGTGACCTGTGCTTGAAAGGAAAGATACCAACAAGTGTACATTGATGTTTGTATAACATAACCTGGAGACTTGTACTCACACATACCTGTGGTAATTAGGGTCCATCTGTCTGATGCTGGTTGATGTCAAAGGAAGAGGGTGTATGATGTCCACCACCCCTTGCTTTGAGCGTTGCATGAACTGCTTCTAAATTATTTTATTACCTAAAAATTTAAAACCATGCCATTTGTTGCACACATTCACAAATGCAAGTCATTGCTCTCTATAGATGCTAGGGAAAATATACATATATATAAATTATTTTATAAATTCTGTTTTAAATGTTGGTGTTTCTATTATAAGCTATTAAATTCTTTCTCTGTTAAAGTATAGATCTAATCTAAGATCACAATGCCCTCTAAGCAGTAATATTGTTGTTGTAAATTCTTGTTTGTTCAGTAAAATGTTAAATGCTATATGTATCTCATGTAAAAAGTTGATATACATTATATTCATGTACATAAAATTAAGAGTATTAGATTATTACACTGTTCATTTTCCCAAGCAGTACTGTGGTGTATTCAATTTCTTCTTTGTTCTTAAAACTGTGCTTTTCTGTAACTTGGCACCAAAATTTTACTCTTATTTAATACTAGGAAGGAGTATTGCTTCTCTTGACATTTACTGGCATCAAGAACCCAAATATTCAAATCTGGATTTGGGCACCAAGTGGGAGCCAGCCTTTGTGGGATCCAAAGAACCATACTAGACCTGTTTGAGAATAGGACAGGCCAAACACTATCAGCTCGATAAGCAATCATTTTAAACATGTATTTTAAGTGGCAAGTTTGAGATGCTCTAAGTGTATTCCATTTGCTTAAATGTTTGCAAATCTTTTTAGCCACTAGCTAAAGCAACTGAGAACACATTGATTAGAACTTTGGCCAGTCAGAACACAACCAGTGCACCTGCTGCTTACAACACTCACAAAACACTGCTGCTGTTAATTTTGAGTTTTCATCTGTCTTTAAAAGCAATTTAAGTGTGAGATACAAACAAATCTAGCAGATAACATCTCTAGCCTCTACCAGGAAAGCAGGAGCAGGTTTATCCTCTATAGATTTTACTCATATCATCAATCCCAACACAGCATGAGACCACAAGACCAAGATTCAGAAATACCTGTAATTTTTAATCATCTAAAACAATGTGACTTTAGGGGAATCTGTTATGGCACACCATCTCCCGTTCCCATTCACAAAGTTGAGGCGGCTGTAGATGTGGATGCAAGGACACTATTAGATACCTTCTGTCAGACGAAGTTGCCTTTTGTAAAATTCTGACTCTAAATCCTTAAATTCTACAGGTAGAATGGGGGACAGGCACAACTGTTACTCTCTTAGCTGTCTACTGCATAGCAGCACAGCCTTTGCTAGGGAGATTTCACCAACAGCAGCATTGCTGTGGATTATAGGTAGACTGTCGCTGACATGGGGCTATTCACAGTCCCTATGTACTCTGCTTCCCTTAAGAGAAATGACAGTTATGACAGACCCTCTAACTCCTCAGCAGTAACTTTTCAGCAAAACTGGTTCATCCACATAAGGCAGGGATGGCACCTGAGATCATGTTTTGAAAGTTGAATACTACATACCCAATGCTTTATTTAGGCGACTGCCATACAAGGAGAGACTAACAATTAACACCCAAAGAAAATATATTCAGTTATAAATGTAGGACAAACGGCTTCCTAATGTTAGTGAATGACTTGTAATGTTGCTGAGTGACTTGTAAATGGGACTATAGTGAACTAGCTTTACTGAAGCTTTGATGGCCTTAGCTCTTGGGTACTGCCTAACACCCATGAGGTAGGAGACAGGCTGAGCTGATCTACCCAAGTTAGCTTTTCTGTGATGGTGGAGTCTTCATATTCTGGACAAATACAGGAATCCTTTCATGGCCCTAGGAAACTTTGTCTTTTAAACTAAGGAAAATGAAACAGATGTTGTGGAACTTCATAGCAAAGGGGAATCCATGACAATCATGCCCTAGTAATATCTCAAGAGCATCGATGTAGATCAGGGACAAGAAAGAAAGAGCAGTTCACACTGACAACATTAACCTTGCTAATGTGAAAGCAAAACCTGGCCTATGCTAATTTCCAAGTGAACAATAGATACTGGGGGGTAGATGACCACTGCTGTATGTAGACAGATTTGAAAAGAGAGGGTTTCACAGTATTTAAGCTCATTATCTTTACTTTTCAGGTGCAATGACAGAGAAAGAACAGAATGCATTTAAAACAAGAGAAATAAAAATTGAACAGTTTTGTTCAGGTGTAGTGGTATACTTCCTTAATCCCAGCACCCGGGAGACAGAGGCAGGCTGAGCTCTGTGAGTTTGAGATCAGCCTGGTTTATTTAAGGAGATCCAGTCCCACCAAGAGCTACAAGGTGAGCCACTGTCTAGAAAACAAAACAGAACACAACAAAACAAACAACCCCTCAAAAAAAAAACAAAAAACAAAGGTTTTACAATTGAAACAGCTAAGTGATTTACTATGTAGACTTCAAAATCCTACTCAAATACAAATCACCAATGTCTGGTTGAAAAAGAGTCATTTGTGGGTTAGTAATCTTTTAATACCAAACATCTATAAGTTTCTTAAGAATATGTGATCATTTATAACTGATCATTTCAAAATCGTAAGAAAAAATTTTGAAGACAAAGTATTTTTTTTCTTTTTCCTTTTTGGTTTTTCAAAACAAGTTTTCTCTGTATAGTTCTGGCTGTCCTGTAACTTGCTCTATAGACCAGACTGGCCTCAAACTCACAGAGATGGACCTGCTTCTGCCTCCCCAGTGCTGGGATTAAAGGTGAGCGCCACCACTGTCCAGCTGGAGACAAAGTCTTGCTAATGTAGTTTTTTATGCACAAAGTTAAGACTGGAAGTTCAGTATTCTATTTATTAATGGTAAAACCTAAATTTTGTAGTCTAAAATTATAAAGACTCTACAAAACATGTAACAGATTTTTTTGGTTAATTTGTAATCAGAATCTAGATTAATTTTTTGTGTGTGAGTGTTTTACTTGCATGTATATCTGTGCACCAAGTGTAGGCCTGGCACCTGTGGAGCCAGAAATGGGTGTTGGATCTCCTAGGACTGTAGGTGTGGATGGTTGTGAGCCACTCTATGTATATTAGGAACTGAACCTTGGTCCTCTAGAAGAGCATAGCAGGCTCTTAACCACTGAACCATCTATCGAGCCCCTAGATTAGTTATTATTAAACATGCATTTAAAGTTTAGAGTTGAAAAAGGCATGCACAGCCTTAATTTTCGTTGCCCAAAACACATCTGAAGTAACTGTATTTTCCATGTCCTGAAGAGTTAAATAAAGTGATGAGAACTCAGTTAAAACTGATGAATTTTAGAAATTAGGCAACACTTAGTGCTTCTTTCAAATTTTTAAAAATTATTTTACTTCATGTGTATGGGCATTCTATGTGCATGTGTGTGCCTTGTGTCTGCAGAATACAGGAAAGGGCATTGAATCCCTTGGAAATGGAGTTACAGGTGGTTGTGAACTGACACGAGGATTTTGGGAATTGAACTTGGGTTCTCTGGAAGAGCAGTAGGAGTTCTTACCACAGTACCATCTTACCAATCCCATACCTTAATGTTTCTTAATTACTTTTTGTGGGGTGAAATCACACACACAAACACATTTTTGCTTCTAAATTCATTATTAGGTGTGGCTTAATCCAGGATTCCTTCCAGCACTTCACTAACCACTTCTGTAGACACACCAGCACTGCTGTCCACCTTACGACAAGGAAACTGAGACCTACTCAAGACACCAACAGAGGTTCCTTAACGCCCTTCCAACAGATTGCCAACACTTCCATGGAACACCTAGAATGGGCATCCTAATTTACAATGAGGACACTGAGGTCTCCCCAGGACTGGAACCCAGGTTCCTCCATTCCTAACTTAATGCTTACTCAGGACTTGGTTTAAAGCCTGACTTCACTTTAGGAAGTGTACAACAGTTTGCCCGGTTTATTTCTGCAGACCAGATGTCTGAAGCGTGACACAAAACAACCTGGTGGCTGACTTGAACATGCTTTTCTGGGGGTTCACTCTGGTTGCTTCCTTTCCCACTTTGATAGTGTGTCACAGACAAGAGCTGCTGGGAACTTACCTTCAGCTTCTCTCCCTGGGGATCAAGCCAAGGTGACTGCATGCAGATGTCAGCTGTCACTTATTTGTAGTTTTCTGTGTGGCGTGTGAGGGCACATCAACCATTTGTTTTCCCCCAGAGATCTTTGGCAAACATGTATACAGTAGTGTGATATCTGGGCCTTTGCTGTTGGTTTGAAAATGGGAAGTACAAGAGGGAGGAGCAGACCAGAGAGTGAAATACAGAAAGACGGGCAGTTTTGCCTCATTTCCTACTCTGAGAGGCCCAGGAGATGAAAAGAGTAAAAGCTGTAATACAACCTGGTTCATTAAGATTTTGCATGCTACATGCAACTCACAATGGAGATTCTGACCCAAATCACCATCATCTGTTAGAATTAGATCCTACTGACAGACTTGATTGGTTTAATTTCTCCTTACCCCATTCTTTCCAACCTCTGAACATTATTCTTAGTAAACAAAATTGAGGATGGCCTTACAGATCCACCCTGTATTTTCTTTTCACAAACTGCTTTATAATATTATTCCCACCTGCAAAAGGGAGAGGCTTCTGATGCATCTCATAGAAAAATAATTGGCCCAAGATTGAAGAATTGAATCTTAGGCATAGTGACACTGCTTTGTTATCTGTATGTAGGTCTCAGTAAAGACAGGAAGGGGCCAACTTTGGTGGGAGAAAAGACCCTGGATCCCTGTAAAATTCCAGGAAGTTAACATTATTCTGCACTACCATGTCTTCACAATTGGAGGGATTACATCAAGAGACAATTACAGGTAGGGATTCTACTGGAACATAGCCACTACTCACTAAGCTGCCCAGGAGAATTTTGGGAGAGTGGGTGTTTCTGAAACTTGTCAGAAATGTAGTTTTGAGTCTGAACCAGGGACAGATATATAAGGCAACCCACTAGGACAGAGCCTGGCCCCTAAATATCAGGTATGGGGACAGTTTTTGGAGGAGATCAGTGTTGATCAAGGGTGATGGGATGCAGATGACGTGGCCTGGAAAACAAGACTAAATTGAAAATGAGATGTTGAATGAGAGTGCTGTTTCAGGTTGACCCTGGCATAAAACTGGGCTATTTAAGCAGCCATTTGAAATGATAGTCTTGGCCTCCCTCCCTCCCCTCTCTCTGCCTTTCCCTCCCTCCCTCCCTCCCTCCCTCCCTCCCTCCTTTCCTTTCCTTTTCCCCCCTCCCTTCCTTTCTCTCTCCTCCCTCTCTCCCTTCCTCCTCTCCTCTTTTTTCTCTCCTCCCTTCCCCCTTCCTGTCTTTCTACCCCTTTCTCTTTTCTCTTTCTCATGAATATTGCCTAATATTAGTATCCAATCAAGTTAACCACAATTTAGAAAAAAGCAAATATGCAGTTCTCTGTAATTGCTTCTTGATATAATCTCTTCAACTGAGAAAACATTGTAGCATAGGATAATATAAGCAGTTTTTTCAGGGTGAACCTTACAAATCCCGGTGGTGTCTATATTTAATTATTATTCTAGTAGGATTTTGCTTCTGAGAAAAACTATTTATACTAAACAGAACCAAGTACTTAGTACATGGAGCACAAGGGGTTGATTATTTGAGGTGTTTTAGAAAATGTGGTCTAAACTGTCAAGGAGGACTTAGTACAGCAGTACATTTACCACATTGACTGGAATAGTCACACGGTGCTAGACTGACACCCCAAGAACCACAGGGGAAGTTCTGTTCTAAAGATTCCCTCTACATGGGGCTAGGGAAGTAGCTCAGTAGTTAAGAGAACTGGCTGCTCTTCCAGAGGAGCTGAGTTCAGTTCCCAGCACATACATCACAAGTCACAAGTCACAAATCCAGTCCCAGGGGAACCAACGTCCCTTTCTGGCATCCAAAGTCATGCATGTGGTGCGCAGACATTTTGCAGACAAAACATCCATACACATAAAACAAGTAAATTAATTTCAAAAAAGATTCTCTGTATGTGAGATAACTAGATTGCAGCCTAACCACTCGATAGTAATGACAATAGGTACAGGTGACTACAGGCAGTCAATACCACTGCTGGGATCCAATGCTTGGCTTCCAGCAGTGACTAAACCTTAGAACATTTAACGTTTTCTGCATTTTTCAGGAGATAGTAAGAACTTGAGGTGAATGAGACAAACAAGCACATATGTATCTGCTTAAATAAATAAATAATATTCCAGTAGTTTTATTATGACAAGTGTTTTATAAGTCATTTCACTTAGCAGCATTAACTATCTCCCTCTTATGAATGCAAAACTTGTCATTCTGCCTCCTGGCTGTAAGTTACAAGTTGTTGAGTTTCTCATCCTCCCGTCAACACAAGACTCAATGCTCAGGTACGGAAAAATGACAGAAATCTGAAAGCACCGTTCTGAGTCACGACATGAACCACTCGGTTTTGTACAGATCGGAGTGACTGCTGATAGAGCGGTGCTGCAAACACAGCTGTGGACCGAGCAAACTTAGCTGCTCTCAATATCAGACGCTAGTCCATTCGCCACTCCCACATGCAGGCATTGCAGCAGGCCCAACTTGAAGTGGGCAGATGAGTTCTGAGTTCTGGAGAGTTTAGTGCCAAAACATTCCGAATGTTGGTTCCTGCTGTGTTCTTAATGTCTCCAAGGAGTTGAAAATGTTCTTAGATTGCTTATTGCTCTTTATAGAGTTCGTTCCTACTTTCAAAGTCTTGGTGGCTTACCCATATTAAAGAGAGGAAAACATACCTTTATCCCACTGAGACTTCTTTTTTCTGAAGGTATGTGGCTTAGTAGGAGAAAGGAGAGTAGTAGAAATGAAACTTTGGGTATTCTTCCAAGCGTTGGGAACGTAAACTTCCTTATTTGTAAAGTGAGGATGGTGATGATCACCATGTTTCTTTCTGGGAAAAGCAGGGACAACCAAGTCTACATTGAGTGCTAAACATTTGCTCACAGCAACGATCAACTGAAGCCAACATCGCATTCTTGTTTAACAAAATGAAAGAACAAAGAAACTATACTATGTGCCCAAGGCCACAAGGTTAAGACAGAGTAGAACCAGGATATATGATATTCTTCTGGTTCTAACACAGGCATCTCTCTGCCCATCTGTATGCTTATGAGCTGTAGTGCATATCTGTGAGCCAGAACTTCACTGGGATAGGATATTGAGGAGCCAGTTGAAAGAGAGAGGGAAAAATTACCATGCTTGTAGTTTGCCCTGGACATTGGCAGGTTACCTGTGAGATGGAAAAGTGTGGACAACTAGACAAATTCATCATTGACAAGTTGTTGCTGAGCTTTTCATATTGTGTAGAATTTTGCCATACTCTACTGTGTCTTTTGCTACCACAATAAAATGAGATGGTATTTGATTCTGTCTGCTATTCTATAGAATTTTCTGTGATTCTTACATATGCTATGAATGTAATATGCGTTAATAAAGGTTTCTTAATCTTCTTGTCCATCACACACAGCTGTCCGTGTTGCATTTGTTTTTGTCTTACCCTTATGCATATTGCTGTTATTTTTTTTTACTGTGGTTTTTTTCCTACTAGCAAATATTTGGGGGAGTTGCAGGGTCCTCCTTGCAGGCAGAGCAGGGGAAGAGCAGGTCCAGCCTGTCTCTTCCTGGGGGCTGAGCGGGATGGTGACTGTCAGGACTCAGACCCTCTTCCCATTAGTTACCAGGGAGAAAAAACTCACACTAAGTTGGGAGTCTGTCGAAGCAGGATCTCGATTTATTCCCACAGACAGGAACTTATATAGGGCTGAGGTAGGGGATGGAAATCATAGGATAGGATAGGGTAAGGTAATGTGAGGAATAAAGGCCAATAGTATTCCACCAAGCAGGCAGGTAGCTAGGCAGGGGGAAATCTTGCATCAGGTCTGGCTGAGTCACCCCCACATGGAGATTACAGATTAGAGACAGGTCGCCAAACTCTAGCTCAGGAGCTTACACTGGGCCTTGCATCTGAGCCTTAAACTCAAGTCAGGCTCAGGAGCCTACACTAGGCCTCGCATCCTAGCCTTTCTTAGGCCCAACAGGGAGTTTCACTACGTAGCTGACAAGTCTTGAGTTGAGGTCTTTATCCTGAACCTAACCCTTGTATCTTTGATCTACATGACCAACTTCTGAAGTATATTCTGTTGTTTCCTATATTCGACGGCTAAAGAAACTGAGATCAGAGATGCTGAGTAACTTCCCAACTGTTTGCATTGAATAAGGGGTTCAGCCAGAGCCAAATCCTTTAGGTAGTTACAAAACCATCACTGCACGGGCTGATTCTGGAAGATCATCCAGCTGCCTTCCATGGGATTCAGTAACTCTGAGTCTGTTGGGCCATTCAATTTCCACACGACTTGCCTGGATGATGCACCCTGAGCTTTCTGGTGATGTTCTCACTTGCAATATTGCACCTGTGTTCCCATGGAAACTCTTACGTGCCACTTTTAAGGAGCTCACACACAGCCACTGCGTCTGATACAGGAATGGGAAAGGAAAAGGCCAGCCACAGGATTTAGGCAGTGCCTTTGTGGCTTTTGAGACAGTCACTGTGGCTTCATGGGTTACTTTTCTGGACAATAATAAAGGGTGGATGGCTATTCTCCTGTTTCTCTTTCCCTTCCCAGTTGGAAACCCTTTTTAATTGCCGAAGTGGATGTATGTAGATGTGTACAAGCTACATTTATGCTACTGGTACCACAAAACTTGGTTCTTCACTCTGATTCTTTCCAACCAAGAAAAATACTTTAACAATTTTACTTGAAATCTGATTATTTTTCCCCTCAATTCACATACACAAAAACCATTCCAATTTTAGCTTATAGAAAATTATACTAAGTACACAGTTCTTCCACTGGTTTTTCATTTCTGCTTATTTTGGCCCATATTCTAGTTCCACTTGGTAGCATTTTGGGGGACGGTTCAAGACAGGGATTTTCTTTGTAGCTGTGGAGCCTGTCCTGGTACTCATTCTGTAGACCAGGCTGGCCTTGAACTCATAGAGATTTGCCTGTCTTGGCCTCTTGAGTGCTGGGACTAAAGGTGTCTGCTACCACCACCATTTAAACTGCCTGTTTTCTCTGACCACCATCCTCATGCATGAAGGTGTGTGCTATGTGAGCACATACATGGTTGAAGCCTGGATCAGTCACACTTGCAATGAACCCATCCTATGTTTACTTTGTCACAGACCTCCCTGTGCAGAGAATTAAACTACTTTCAAAACTTGCACTTGTTTTCAGTCTGATAGCAGCCTTGGGAAGGATGCTTCCCAGAAAATACGATTCTTAAAATCAGACTCCTATACGCAGATGTCAATTCTAAGAAAATTACTTGAAAGCCCTGGTTCAGCCATTTTTCTTTAATGTTTACATTGCTTTACTCTCTGGGGTGATCCCTTATCTCTTGTTCGTGCTAATCAAGTCAGCATTTGGAATGTAAAGCAGACACTCTTGGTACCAATTTCTCCTGTATGCATGTGACTGTGAAACTGAATGAAAAGCAGGCTTTCCCCTGGCTCCACATTACCATCCACAGAGCCTCTAACACCCCTAAATACATTACAGCAAGGGCAAAACCAAGCATTTTAGTTTTCCATTTTATTTCATTTTTGTAAAACATTCAACGTGAGATCTAGGCTTTTAATGACTTTCTATGCTAACTGTATTATTGCTAATATTTGTACAGTTTTGTGCAGCAAATCCTTACAGAAAAAATCTCACAAATACCACCTAATATGTCTAAGACTAAAACTACACACATTTCCTAGTAAATTCTCTAGAATGTTTTATATATGAATATACTAAGCATCTAGACAAATTTTGTGTATCACATGAGGTTAGTGACTTTAAAAGGAATAATGAAGGCTTTTACAGATACTTGAGCCTTTAGTTATAGAATGGCTTGTCATATAATTAGCTTTAGTTGTCAGTTTGGCACACCTGAGCCTGATGTCAGCTGTTGGGTACCTAATAGGGAAAATGGGGTCATATTCACTCCCTTCGCTAATATTAGAGTCAAATGAATACAAAAGTACTCTTTCTAATGATAACCAAGTGGATGCAAATGTCCAATGAGGCGACCTAGAACTAGCAATCCATAGGAGAGAATTTTGTGATGGTGAGGAAAGGAGGAGGCACCCAAGCCTTCTGAAGAAGTTCCAATTATTGGTAAAAATTTAAGCTAAAATTAGAAGAGAGCAGAAGTTCTCAGAGCACAGTCCTGTTCTTCATAGGCCCACCATCTCTGAGGCTCTCATACCTTACCTTTAGGAGACTCTCTCCCTCCTTGAATTCCTGCATCAGCCAAAATACAGCAACAGTACACCCTAGGTCACATGAGTTGATCTGAGGCACAGAGTGGACATAGCCACAAGTGTCAGAGATCAGAACCACACGCTATAGTTGTAGTTGTCTGTGGAACATTTTTACAAAGAAGAGAGCCTTCTGGTGAAATTAGTGTCTATCCCAGACAAGTTATTTATATGTGACACATGCATTTTCCCCAATAAAGTAAAAGCTAACAGTACAGGTTTAAAGTCAAATAGCCTGAAGTTCCACAATGGATGCCTCTGCCTACTAGCTATGACAATGTCTCCTCAGGCAAAGTAGTTTATTAAGAAAATCAAAGCCAGGCGTTGGTGGCACACACCTTTAATCCCAGCACTCAGGAGGCAGAGGTAGGCAAATCTCTGTGAGTTCAAGGCCAGCCTGGTCTACAGAGCGAGTTTCAGGACAGCCTCTAAAACAATACAGAGAATTCCTGTCTCGAAAAACAAACAAAAAAAAAAAAAAAAAAAAAGAAAGAAAGAAAGAAGGAAAGAAAATCAAGCCTCAGAAATGTTGAGACAAACTGCAGTGCTCACACACCAGAGGTGAAATTTAACTTAAATGGAACTCTCATACCAGGCTCTGTCAGCTTCTCCAACTTCCTTTCCGAGCAGAGGTTCAAGGGACTGAGCTATGTCACTCTCCATGATTAGGGTTTCTTCCTTGTCACCAGGGGGGAAATAGTAAGAGTGGGCATAAAGGGTTACATCTTGGTGAAATAAAATGGTATCTCATTACCTCAGTGTAAGGGAGTCTGTCAGTTTGCAGTGGGAACCACTCTTAAGTCACAAGTGCCTCACACTATTTAAATAAAAGAAAAAGAAAAACAAGGATTAGTTACCAAGCGTATTAGGTTATTTTCTAGTCATCACAATTTCTCTTTTTTTGGATTTTCCATTATTTTACTGATCTGGGACCATTAGAAACTAACTGTTGTCCAATACTACAACATTTCAGATACCTAAGCATATTTTAGGTTCTTAAACCGTAATCCTCACAGAAAGAAAAATAGGAAGATTAAAAAAAAACTTTTCTAGAGAAATAAAAGAAAACATTTGTTGAAAATATTCCATATTAGGTGAGATATAAAAAACTAAACAATACAGAATAGTGTATTCCTGTAATGAGCCACAGTTTTAAGGGACCATTTACTTTCATACTTGAAAAAAAATGTGTGAGATTCTGGATTCGATGTCACCTTGATTTCTCAAGCCATGAATAACAGTTCATGGCAAATATTACTTTTTATTTAATTAAGGATCAGAAGTGTCTGTGAAGATAGACACACACAGACCTATTCACAGACAGACCTACTCACACACATACAGACACACACACACACACACACACACACACACACAAAGACTCTATCGAGAAATTTCAGATCAGCACACTTACCCAAATTAAGGGCCCTGTGTTCTCTCTCATGTGTTGTTGATTGCTTGGAAAGCCAACATTTCCAGTCCATTTATTCCAAATTTATTCCACTCCAAGGTGTTATTTTGCATGGCCAGCACTCTTGTGTTACCCCTGGCACATCTGTTGAATTCTCTGTAATTAAAAGCTTTCTGGAAAGGCAGAAATCTGGCCTTTACATCATTTTCTCATTAGTTGGATTTTTCATTCCCATTGGTTCATTGTTCAGGCTTGTCACAGCAAAACTTTCATTAGAGCCTTTTGGCTGCAGTGTTGTTTTAACAGAGCAAAGGGAATTTGGAAACCCAAACAAATACCTTTTTATCATTTTCCGTGGATCAAAGGAAGATGTGATTAGCAACACAGTTTTAACTGCTCTGATTTGTGGTCTTTGCATTTAGACGAACAACTACCATTTAAGAAATTTCCATGAATGTTAAACTTTAATGGAATAAGTTGAATTTAATCACTTGGTGTGGATTCTAAGATGCCAGAATCTCAAGACGGCAGAGGCCTTTGCGGTGTTTATGACTTTCATCCATCAGTTGGAGTGTCAGTCTTGACACTAGTGCCACAATTGCCATTAGGAAGAACCCTGCAATCTTCTGTCTTTACATTTTGACTCCAGCCATCTCCTTGCTGGGTCATCTGAGTGCCAGCTTAGGTGTCTATGAGCATGACTAGGAAAGACAAATTCACAAGTCCACATCCAACAGTTCCTCTTCTCTCAGGCACGATGGTTGCTAATCAAGACTGGAGCGAGAAAGCTTGCTGCATCCCTCACAATTCTGCTCTGGACTGACACTTAGCAGGAACTTGTCTAGGGAAGCCTTGTACCAGGCTTCAGCACATAGCTACCTCATAGACACAGGCCATAAATAATCTCAAGGTTGCTAACACCATTGCAGACAGCAGGATCAAAAGAAGGCATTCCATTAAAATGAAACCCGATTTCAGAAAAAAGATATCTTCAGCCTCCAAAGGCGTTCTGTTATGTTGGTGTTGCTCCTTGAGCTTCCTCTTGTGTTGGCTTTGCTTAATTATAAACCAGGAAGGAGTCTGGGAAACACAAATGTAGCAGGCTCTGAGGAAGAACAGGCATCTTAAGATTGTACTGGTTCGATGACTTCCCTTGACTGCATCACAAATAGCCATGGAGAATGTCATCACTTTGATAAAGGAAGAGAAAGTGTGTGTTAATAAAACTGCTCATGCACCCGGTGCCAACAAATCCTGCCCTTTAACTTGTTATCCAAGCATTACATCTACCACTAAGCATGCCTCTTTGCAACAGAGTGTAAATACCACTCCTTTGGTTCTGCTTAATATAATGCACACTTTTGTGATCAGTCTCTTTAACACATGCCTGTTCTAGGATGCTAACGTAATGCTCCATCGTTTCAGTCTTAATGCATTCAAAATAGTCTGACCATCCACATTTGTAAAACAGATAACACCAGTGCTTTTGAAACTGGCTATTAATCTGCAGTGTTATGAAACAGATGGGCTCAGATGATGAAATGCACAAGATGACTTCTTAATTCAAAGGCAGAATGAAAGCAATCTCACCCCTCCACACCTAGCAGTTTCTTGAAAGTCATAGAAACCATAGATACCGAATGTCCTAGACAAATTCCTCTTCTCCCAACTATTTGGTCACAGTGATAAAAAAAAAGTAAGAGAATTATATAACACATTATTGTATGAACAGATCCATCAAGCTCAGATACACCTACTGATTATATTTTTGTTCTTTAGCTATACACTAGCCAAATTTATCACTAAATTAATCACGGCTGAAACTGCCAAGTAACAAGAGCTAAGCAGTGAACGGTCCTCAAAGATGGCAAGTGTGTTTGCTAGCTGGCTCCTATCATGATAATAATTCACAATCAAACATGTATCATGATCTCTACAGAAACTTGCTTGGAAGATGGAAACAAATTAAACTTTAAACCATAACAGTAGAGCCTCATTTAAAGTCTAATGATCCAAAATCCCAACATAATGATCTCACTTGCTGCCATGCTAGTCAAGTAGCATCTCCTGAAATGATTACACTCATAGCACATCAAGAGGAAGAACCTTGGAGAGGTTTTGTAAATATCATTAGTAGCCAAAGATAGGCCCTGATATACAGGGAAAACAAACACAAAACCCAGGAGGAACTGGGGAGGTGACTTGGAGAGTAGACCTTAAGACTGATGCCCAGAATTCACATAAAAAAATTAGTAGGGACAGTGGTGTATACCTGTCACACCAGCATTGGGCAGGGCCTGGGGGACCTGAGGGAGGACAGAGACAGGGTCCTGGGGCTTGCTGGTCAGTCAGTATAGCTGAAACAGTGTTCCAGCTTCAGTGAAACTTGGTTTAAAAGGAATGTTATAAATGAAAGACTCCCAGCATTGCACTCTCTCTCTCTCTCTCTCTAAAACAAAGCAAACAGAAAACCCATTGGGGCAATTGGAAAGTACATTGCTTAAAAATAACTGTGGTCTTCATAAACGGATACATGGACATACCAACTAATCTGGAAGTTAGCAAAATGCTTCAATGTGTTATCCACAGGCACACTCTTAAGTGGAACCTGCTGTTGAAACATCCCTGGCTTTGTATCTTCAAGAGTACTGCTCAGGTCATATCCAGGATACACTTGCCAACAGCACAATCCTGGCAAAACTGTAAAAAGGGGAATGGAAACCATCAAATTTCAAAGCCTCTTTGGATACTTCCAACGCTTGTTGCCTTAAAATTGGACAACAAACATATTTTGCCATTGTTTACTCAGGATTAAATAATACATTTTCTTGCTAAGAAAAAAAGGCTCTTGTGGTAGTGGAAAAATATTTGATTGTTGTTGTCTTGTTTGTTTTGTGCCTGGTGTGGGGAAATTGAACATATCCCTCACTATGATAGGGCACAATATTCACAGGAACTTGTACTAGCTAATTTTCAAAGCACTTTTCAACGATTTTACTAACAAAAATTATATCTGCCATCTTCATTAGAAGTTGAGAAAATCAATGAAACTTTAAGACTACAATGAGTAATGCTTCCAGTCAGGGCTTTCCCTGCACTAAGTTATTTCATGATTTTAACAATGCAATCACCTGGATTCATCAGCTTCAACCTTATAAATAGTGGGTTACAACAAGTACTCAGGATTTCACCTTTAATTCCCCATGCAAGTTGATAGGACCAAGCACTGCAATGAGTTCAAGCATGATACTCAGTCTTCGCATATATGAACATGCTCATCATGTCATCCTACCGTTCCAACACCAAGACTCAGTCCAGAGATCTCACCTGCTGGAAGAACACTGCTCTCCAGCCTCAGTAGACTACACCAGGTACTCCTGACTTTAACACCATGGTGAGTTCTAGTCACTGAGACATAGACCATGTTCAACATCATCAGAAGACCTAAGACTCTTCGAAAGAGCAGAAATTCAAAATGGTTTTGTCAACCTCAGATCTTTAATTCCAGTTAATAACAGAGTAGTTCAAGGATGACACAATGTGTTTATTTTTCTGGTATCAGTATTTTTCTGTTTGTCTTTCTTTATTGTTGACTTAATTTGCTCTTGTATGCTTAAGGACCCCTGTAACTCCCCCCAATTATTCATCAATATCTTTTTATGCATGCTATAATTTTTAAACGTAAATATCCCTTTCTCTACTGCCAAAAGAAAGAAAATCTAACTTGGTGACCAACCTGATCCTGAGAGTAAGCTTTAACAGCTATCCACTTAAAACATTAGAATATGTTTCAGTCCACTGCCTTTTTCCGGTACATGAAATTTCCTGTTATTATAAAGCCCATCTTCATTTTTTTCCACCTAAAACTAGCCAATAAGCACATTGAAATGCATATGGACATGTCAGTGGCATTGACTTTGAAGTTGTCTTAGTCCATTTTATGTTTCATAATAGACTACCACAGAGTAGTTAACTCATAAACATGAGGATTTTTTTTGCCTCAAAGCCCTGGAAGTAAAGGGACATCTGGTGCCTAATAAAGGCTTACTTGGTGCATGCTGGCAGAAGCAAGATGGGCAAGAGAGAGCTAGATGGAAGCTGGGCAAGCCACATAGCCTTATCCACAAGGGAGATATCCTCCTTTATCTTTGAAGTCTCTCTAAAAGCTATTACATTAGCAGCCCTTGAAACTGGAGTACATGTATGTATTCAAGTCACAGCAAGAGTTAAAAATAGACATATGCCTATTTTTTCCTGGTAACAGAAATCATTCTGTTGATGTTTTTATTTAGGTTCTGTAGAGTGCTTTGAAGGAATTATATAGTTACACTCAAGAGATCGACAAGCTAGTGTAAGACACCAATAAACAATTCACTCATGCTAATTTGCACACTATTAAGATACTAATTATTATAACGGTATATGTGTATGTTTGTGCATTGCTACTTGTGTGTACAAGTGTAAAATGCATGTGTGTGTGTGTCCTTGGAGCCCCAAAGACAAGCCTGGGTGTCATTCCTCAAGTGCTATCAAACTTTATTTTTTTTAGCTGGGGCTTGTCATGAGCCAGAACTGACTGAAGAAGCTGGCTGTGTAGAGAGCCCTAAGGATTGCCTGTCTATCTCCCCAGACCTGGAATGAGTGTGTGCAATAACATTCAGCTCTTCTTTCCTTGTTTCCATGGCTTCTGAAAATCAAACTCAAGCACTTTATCAACTGCGATATCTCACTTATACGAAACACTATTTTTTTTCCTGGATATTCTGTGAAAGAGCTACACAAAGGATTCTACCTTTCCCTTTTTGGCCTATTATCTTCATGTTATGAATAAGCTGCTGTCTAACCCTCAAAATGAAAGTTTTCATACTTTGAAAATTCTGGCCATATTAGGAAGTATGTTTAGAAAGTAATCCAGTATACATGTTTATACTTCTAAAAGTCAATCTGTTAAATAATATTTATATATAAGATGCATGATTCACATTAATTTTGTCATATTTTAAAATTATATTTCATTTACTTTGGAAATACTAGACATAACAAAGTATACTAAATGACCACTAACTTTTAAATAGTATGTAACCAGAATAGCAATAGTTTATGTGACATTTTAACCATGTATGTTCAGTTGTACTGTAATTTCATGTTTTGAAAAAATGGGGTGGCTACTGCAAACAACATCATTTGAACATGGCAATTGCTTCCACCAAAATTCAGTCATCAAGTTAATCCCACATGTTCAAACTCTGTAGCAAAAGCCCAAGAAATATGAAGATTTAAGTGACTCTTCTGAAAATTACTAAATCCACAGTAAAGGATTCCAAGGAGTGGTTACAGAATGGATACCTGACAGGGATTTTAAAAGATTGATTATAAGAATGTTCAATGACACTTTTAAAAGGACAGAAAAATTATAAAAGAATTCAATGAGCTGAGGGAAATAGGTCAGCAAGAGATCTGAATAAATTTAAATTCAATAGAGAGATATAAATTCATTCAAAAATTCAAATGAAAGTTTGGAAACAAAAAGCTGAATATTAGTCAAAAAAAAATCCAGTGTAATATCTCTGGTAGAAAAGATCAAGTAGAAGACAGACAATTGGGTCTGATGACAACTTAAATTTAATAGTGATTTCAGACAATGACAAAGACAAAGTTATTGCACAGGAATCAAGATTTGCTAGATTCAGTACAGGTTAAGTGAACTTTATTCAAGGAGAAGTCATTTACACAAGAAGCAAGTGACTGCCACAAGTTCCCTCTCCAAGGATCCACCCATATTGTCCTCTGTTACCCTACTGGAAGCAAGAAAGAGAGCTGGCATCGGGAACCCCAGACCTAGTCCTACCCTCCTTCACGTCCAAACCTGTGGTCAGTGCTACAGGCGCCGGCAGGGTGAATATCTCACTACAAAAGTCCCCTTTTAGTCTAAAGAAAAATATTTCGGCTTGATATCAAACCATATACAAAGATAGCAAACATCAAGTATGCTCTAGGAGAAGGAAAAGTAAGAACAAACACACTTCAGACCTATCGTCAATGATGCAGCTAGAGCAAATGGCAAGAACTATACATATCCAGTCCTAGGGTACAGGCATAGCAGAGATTACTAGAGAGTTGTCCTAAGCTGGAAAGTTCAAGTCTTATACCTAATATTCCTATCTAGGCAGAGAGAACAATAATTGGACAGTCACTGTAGTCTTCGACCTCATCAAAGACCTGAGAAGAAGGATGACAATACTAGGGTAGGCAGGAAGTGCAGGTGAGAAACTTGCAAGAGGTGAAGAGATAAACAGCAGGCTATCTGGACAGTCACCCAAAGTCTCACAGTAGCATAGGGGCAACCAGCTTTGGCTAAGGCCTAGAATATCTGACTGGCCAAAACAGAAGCAGGGAAGTAGAAAGGCTGTCTTACCCTGACTCGGCAAGGTTCAGCAGTCTTCTAAGTTTATCTCCAGCAAGCACAGTAGGACAGTATGTCCAAAGTCAGCAGCCAAGGTAAGAGCATTAAGAAAGTTTAATGTTGATAAAGCATTATATAATCTGTGTTGGGGGAGTATTTGTTCCCCCTGCCTGTTTATAGAGAATTTCTTTGAAAGTGGGATTAGATCTCTCAACCACTGCTTGTCCTTTAGGATTATGTGGTATACCAGTTATATGCTTTATGTTATAATATTTAAAAAACTGTTTCAATTTTGTGGAGACATATGCTGGAGCATTGTCAGTTTTTATTTGTACAGGTATACGTATAATAGCCATTACCTCTAATAGGTGTGTAATAACAGAATCAGCCTTTTCAGAGCTCAGAGCAGTGGCCCATTGAAACCCTGAAAATGTGTCTACTATATGGTGCACATATTTTAATTTTCCAAATTGTGCAAAGTGAAACACATCCATCTGCCAAATTTTATTTCTATGTATACCTTTAGGATTCCTACCTGCTGGCAAAGGAGTCTGGTTATAGAAGGAACAAGTAGGACATTTCTTTACTATTTCCTTAGCTTGTTGCCAAATGATAGAAAAATCCTTTTTTTTTTTAACCTTTGCTATTTACATGGTGTTTTTTTTTTAAATGAAATTCTGAGGCCTCCAGCACACTTCCTATTAATGAATGATCAATTTCATCATTGTCTTGAGTTAGAGGACCTGGCAGACCCATATGGGTTCCGATGTATGATATATATATATATATATATATATATATATATATATATATATGTGTGTGTATGTATGTATATAGGATTAGTCCTATTCCAGATTGCTTCTTGTAGTTCTATAAACAATGAAGTTAATTCTGTATCATCAGGAATAAATTCAGGAGTCTCAGGAGTCTCAATGTGTAAGACAATTCTCTCTGCATATTGAGAATTAGTAACTATATTGAGAGGTTCTGTAAAATCCATAAGTACCATGAGAATGGCATATAATTCTGCCTTTTGTACAGAGTTATAAGGGCTTTGAACTACTTTACTTATATTTCCTGATTTATATCCTACCTTACTTGATTTGTTTGCATCAGTGTAGAATGTAGGGACTTAGAGATTGGTGTTTCTCTTACAATGTGTGGAAGGATCGTTTTCTTTATGAATTTTATTTTCTCACTTTTGGGATAATTGTTGCTAATCGTTCAAAAAAAGTTACTGCAAGCCCTTTGCCAATATTCATTATCTTTCCATAAGGAGAAAATTTCCTCATCAGTTAAAGGTACTAAGTTAAAGGTAGTATAATTTCTGGGGCTCTGTTTTTCTAGAAACAAGCAGAGACTCACATGGCTCCTTTAAGAGCGGTTTCCTAATTTGCATAAGCTGCTGGAGAAAAAACCTGTCCATAGCCCTTTCAGCAATGTTGTTTAGTAGATTAAGACTCCTAGAAGCAGGGCATTGGTGGCACATGCCTTTAATCCCAGAACTCGGGAGGCAGTGGCAGGCCAATTTCTGTGAGTTCGAGGCCAGCCTGGTCTACAGAGTGAGTTCCAGGACAGCCTCCAAAACAATACAGAGAAACCTTGTCTCGAAAAAACAAAAACAACAAAACAAAACAAAAACAAAAACAAAACAAAACAAACAAACAAGCAAAAAGACTCCTGTAGCCAGAAAACGATGAAGATTTACAATAAAAACAGATGAAGTAAACCTCTAAAGGGTTTACAGTGTGTTTAAAAATATACTTAGGCTTGGGAGAAAATAGAATGGCTGGGCAATGGTGGCACACGCCTTTAATCCCAGCACTCCAGAAGCAGAGGCAGGAGAATTTCTATAATTTAAGGCCAGCCTGGTATACAGAGTAAATTTCAAAACAGGCAAAAATAAGCAGAGTAACCCTGTCTCATAAAAGGAAAAAAATAGTAAAGAAATAGAGTTATAATAAATAAATAAATAAATAAATAAATAAATAAATAAATAAAGCACGTAAAGATGAAAAATATACAGATAGTCTGGGTACTGTATGTCATTATGTTATCTTTAAATTTTTTAATTGCTGAGAAAGGAACAACTGCTAGAAGACATTTATTTAATTATAAATGCTGCTAAATTAATCCAAAGTATATATTTTAAAAATGCTTTGACTTCAAAATTTAAGTCTAGAAGACAGGTTACTTGGGAAAAGAGTTTCTTCTTTTGTTTCCACAGAAAATGAAAAGGTGTGGATTATTCCAGACTAATATGGTTTGATGAAGCAAGACTCCCTGAAACAGTGGTACAGCTGATCCAACATCTAAAACAGCTGATACAATGCAGTCTTACAGACTACATAAACAAGGACTTGTCCAGGTTTCTGTGTTTTGTCATGATCCCCATGGTATAAACAGCACCCCCCAACCAGCCAGAAGTAGTTTGGAGAAAACAACACCCACATTCCTGAATAGTGTTTATAAATATTTGTTTTCATTTAAATGGAGTTGGTTATAAATGGTTAAGGATAACAACCAATCTTTTTTTTAAGATAAAAGGGAGATTATGGTATAGAAATGGATACCTTGTATTGGAGTGGATTTTCATTTATTGATACAAATTTAAGGTCAATTTTGTGATAAGTATATTTCTCCTCTTGCTTAGGTATTGTGTTTGTATAGCTCACTTAAAAATGTAATATATAATTAAATACAGATTATAGATAATTACCTATAATAGTCAAACTTATATTTAGGTTACGTAGGTTTTCTAGGTATATAGATATATTTTAATTGCATAGGCATTCTTCAAACCTTTCAAAGACCTACAGAATATAGTTTAGGGTTTTTCTTGACAATAAGACAACTGCTCCTGACAATACCAACTGTGACAGAAGGAAGATGGACATCGAAGAAAGTAGTTATGGAGTTTGCTTCCAATACGGCAAGACTAGCCATTTGGGCAAGACACTGCTCTTGTCTGGACTGTTTGTCTTATGCTGTAAAATATGGACATGCAGAACACACAGGAAAGTGACTGATGAAATAAGATGAACATTACTACAGGGCTCCTGCTTCATGGAAGAGTCTGCCAGACATCCTACACGACACATAGAAAAGTGACTGACAAATTGCCGATACATGTGGACAGTTTAAAGTTTCCTGCTTTGCTGAGGAATCTACCACACACACTATGGTCTATGGGCTGAAGATGGAACATTACAGAAGAACTTCGAGTGACTGATCTGTCAGTGAGTTGTATCTGTCAATTTAGAGTTTATAAATTAACCTTCTGTGGTCTTTGATGGAGCTGGAAACAGATAGTCATGGTTATAGTTTTCCTTAGTTATGATAAAAGATAAATTACATATAAGACTTTAGACTCACAAAGATAGGATAGATAAAATATTTTTAATCTTGCTAAATATTATTGGACTAAATGTTATAATTCTTGCTTAATAACTATTTATTATATATAATTTGACTATGTTAAAGTTAAAACCTTTCTTTTTATTTAGACAGAAAATAGGAGATGATGGGAGAAGTCCTCTGTACATATGTTTCTCTTATTGATTGATGAATAAAACACTGTTGCCAATAGGGAAGCAATATAGGTGGGACTAGGAGACACAGAGGATTCTGGGAGGTATAGGCACAGTAAGTCAAGATGTAGGACTCCAGAGGATTAAGAGATCCCTGGGACCTATCTCTGGTAAGATAAGACTATGTGGAAATACTTAGATTAGTAGTTACGGGTTTGAAATTAAGTCAGAGCTAGCAATAAGAAGTCCCAGATACTGACTAACAGTTTCATAATTAATATAGTGTCTCGTGTTTTATTTAGGGGCTCTAAGGCAGTTGCAGAGCCAGGAGGGAATTCTGTAACACAAAGTACTAAGAAAACATGAACAGAATATATGAGGCTTGTGAAACGTGAAAATATCAAATCTTCCCATTGTGGTCACAGAAAGAAAAGCTAACAGCATAGAAAATACATTCAAGAAATTCACAGAAAATATTCTCCAAACTACAGGAGAGGATTGTTATGTACAAAGCATTTAGAACATCAAACATTCAAGACAGGAAAAGAAAACCTTCATATGTCATATTGTGGTTTAAAAATAAAGTAGTGTTAATATTTAGGCACCTGTAGTGGCCTGTCTTTGAAGTTCCGCTAAGAGCACCACCTATATCTATTCACTATGTTCTCTTTTAAAAGGGTCTTGCCCACCATCCATCCTCTCTCTCTTTATCTCTCTCTCTCTCTCTCTCTCTCTCTCTCTCTCTCTCTCTCTCTCTCTCTCTCTCTCTCTGTGTGTGTGTGTGTGTGTGTGTGTTTCTGTTCCTCTCTTTCTCTTTCCTCTCTCCTGCTGCTCCTGTCCCCAGAGGTCAGTCTCCCCTATCCCCTTTCGTTTCTTTTATGATCCTTTACCCCTAATAATAAAAACTCGGTCTCATGGTGCCTTTCTCTCTTGAGACACATGTTTTTGTTTTGTTTTGTTTTGTTTTTCTTTTTGGTTTTTTTTTGTGGGGGGGTTTTATGAGACAGGATTTCTCTGTATTGTTTCGGAGGCTATTGGTCCAGCCCGGCCTCGAACTCACAGAGATCCGCCTGCCTCTGCCTCCCGAGTGCTGGCATTAAAGGCATGCGCCACCACTGCCCGGCAGACACATGTTTTTTAATTACAACAGTAAGACTGAAGTTGCAAGACAGAAACACCAAGTTTCATATAATGACAAGCTCATCAGAAAAAAAAAATAAATTTCTTAAGGCAAACTCTCAATTTGCTCATTTCAATCCTTGGAAGAAAATTAACTACCAACCTAGATTACTATGTGCAGCAAAACTGAGTGTAGATTGAGTTTTCCTGTCCCAGAAGTCACTTCCAAATTATCATACAAGGCTTATGCTAATTATAAATGCTCTACCAATAGCTCAGGCTTATTACTAACCAGCTCTTACAACTTAAACATTTCTTTTAATCTATTAATTGCCCTGAGGCTCATGGTTTTTACCTCTATCCCATTTTGTATGACCAACTCATTCTCCATTTAAGTGGTGACTCCTGACTTGGCCCTCCTTCTTCTCATCATTCTCAGCTTGGTTTTCCTGCCTAACTCCCTGTCTAGCTACCAGCCTGTCAGCTTTTTATTAACCAATGAGAATAATATATATTCATAATGTAGAAAAGATTTATTCGACAACACCTGAGAAATAAAACTTTTCACAGTAAATAGAAACTAAAGAAATTCATTCCCACTAAGCAAGCTTGAAGGAACCTACACACTAAAAGGAAAGGATAAACATACATGGGAAAAAATAAATTTCAATATAAAAGTAGAGTATCAGTAATGCAATCCCCATTAAACACCAGCACAATTTTTTACAGACCTTGAAAGAACAATAGTAAACTTTGTATGGAAAAACAAAAGACCCAGGATAGCCAAAACAACCTTATTCAACAAAGCAACATCTGGAGGCATTACCACCCCTGACTTCAAGCTCTATTATAGAACTGTAGTCCTGAAAACTTCTTGGTATTGGCACAAAAATAGACAGGTAGACAAATGTAATCAAATTGAACACCTTGACATTAACCCATACATGTATGAACATTTGGTCTTCAACAAAGAAGCTAAAAATATACAATGGAAAAAAGAAAGCATCTTCAACAAATGGGGCTGGCATAACTGGATGCTGGTATGCAGAAGACTGAAGATAGATCCATGTCTATCGCCAGGCAAAAAACTTAAGTCCAAATGGATCAAAGACTTCAACATTAATCCAGCCACACTGAACCTTTTAGAAGAGAAAATGGGTGGTACCCTTGAACGAATTGGTAAAGGAGACTGCTTCCTGAACATTACACCAGTAGCACAGACACTGAAGTCAATAATTAATACATGGGAGGGACCTCCTGAAAATGAGAAGCTTCTGTAAGGCAAAGACACATTCAACAAGACAAAAAGACAGCCTAAAGAACTCAAGAAGCAAGTCTCCAAAACACCAAAAGATCCAATTAAAAGGTGGGCTACAGAACTACATAGAGAATTCTCAATAGAGGAGTCTACAATAGCTGAGAGGCACTTGAGAAAGTGCTCAACATCCTTAGCCATCAGGGAAATGCAAATCAAAACAACTCTGAGATTCTATCTTACTCCTGTCAGAATGGCTAAAATCAAAAACACCAAACAACAGTTTATGCTGGAGAGGATGTTGAGAAAGGGGAACACTCCTCCACTGCTGGTGGGAGTGCCAACTCGTACAGCCACTTTGGAAATCAGTATGGAGATTCCTCAGAAAAATGAGAATCAGCCTACCACAAGACACAGAAATTCCACTCTTAGGCATATATCCAAAAGATGCACATTCATACCACAAAGACATCTGTTCCACTATGTTCATAGCAGCATTATTTGTAATAGACAGAACTTGGAAGCAGCCTAGATGCCCCTCAACTGAAGAATGGATAGAGAAAATGTGGTACATTTACACAATGGAGTACTATTCAGCAGAAAAAAAAACAATGGAATCCTGAAATTTGCAAGCAAATGGATGGCACTAGAAGAAAAACCATCCTCAATGAGGTAACCCAGTCACAAAAAGACAAACATGATATGTACTCTCTCATTATGGATTTTATACATAGATCTGGGGAGTGTCAGCCTACAATCCCATGGCCAGAGAGTCTGGGAAACAAAACCTTCATCCAATGGCTGATGGAAGCAGAGGCAGACTCCCACAGCTAAACACTGAGCTGAACTCAAGGAACCCAGTGACAGAGAGGGAGGACTGATGAGCAAAGGGGTTAAGACTGAGCTGGTTTAACCCCCAGAAACAGCTGACCTGAACAAAAGGTTAGCTCTTGAGTCCCAGACTGATAGCTGGGAATCCAGCATGGGGCTGATCCAGACCCCCTGAATGTGGGTGTCAGTGAGGAGGCCTGGGCAATCTATGGGGCCTTGGGTAGTAGGATCAGTATTTATCCCTGGCATACAAATGGACTTTGGGTGCCCAACCAACAATGAGAGATGCACTCTCAGCCTGGACTCTTGGGGGAGGGTCTAGGCCCTGTCCTGGATGAAATGATAGACTATAGACATCCCCATGGAGGGCCTCACCCTCCCTGGAGAAAGGAGGATATATTGGGGGTTTGGTGGGAGGGCATGGGAGGAGGGGAGGGATAGGGAGAAGGACATGTGAAACAACCGTGTTTCTCATTTAAATTTAAAAATAAAAATAAACAAAAAAGTAAAGAATGAGTGAGAATTAGGGAAGTGCTAAATATTACAAAACTAACAAGATAAATAAAATTAATAATACCCTCCAATGATAACTGTAAATGTTAATATCTTGGTAATTTAATATCAATGATATTAAAAGCAATGGTAACGTCTTTTAATCAATCTAACAAACAAACAGATCAGGTCCTGAAGAATTCACTGCTGAATTCTACCTACCTTTAACGAATAACAAACACCAATATTTCCAAATAATTATGTAAAACGGAAAAGGAAAGAAAGCTACCGTTATGGTCATAGTTATTTCAGCTGCTAACTTGACACACTCTAGAGTCATCTGAGTGAGTCTCTGCTAACTGGTTGTTCAGGACAGTTTGGCCTGTTACCATGTCTGTGAAGGGCTGTCTTGTTATGTGATTTATATGGGAAGGCCCAGCCTACTGTGGGCCTGGGTTGTATAAAAATGCTAGCTGAGTGAGGAAGCAAACATGCCAGTAAGTAGCATTACTTCACAGTTTCTGCTTCCAGCTTTCTGTCTTGAGTTCCTACCCTGACTTCTCTCAGGAAATGACTGTTGCCTGGAGGTGTAAAATAAATATACCTGCAGCTTGCTTTTGATCTGAGTGTTATATAACAGCAACAGAGAGTTAAGTAAGATAGCTACCAAACTCTGTGAAGAAAGTAATACAAACCAGATAACGGCAAATACCCTTATACAAAGAAAATTATCTGATTATTTCCCTGATGAACATAGACTATAAATTTCTTAATAAAATACTGTCAAACCAAATTTTCTTAGTTAGGGTTTCTACTGATGTGAAGAGATAGTATGACCATGGCAACTCTTACAAGGGAAAACATTTAATTGGGGTGCCTTACGGTTTCAAAGGTTTAGTCCATTACTATCATGGCAGAACACAACAGTGGCATGCAGGTAGACATTGTACTATAGACTGAGCTGAGAGTTCTACACATTGATCCACTGGCAAAAGGAAGTGAACTGTGACACTTGGCATAGTTTGAGTATAAGAGACTTCAAAGCCTACCCCTATAGTGATCCACTTCCTCCAATAAGTCCACACCTGCTCCAACACCTCCTAATAGTGCCACTTCTTTGTGGGATCATTGTCGTTCAAACCACCACACAAAGTTAACTATGCATATGAAGCTAACTCACAATGACTTAGTAGACTTTATCGTAGGAATAAAAGGGTGATCCATCATAGGAAAAACAACAAATGTAAGCCATCGCATCAATAGACCCAAGGAAGAAAATCACATGAGCACCTCAATAGAAGTAGGAAAGGCCTCTAACAAAGTCCAATAACACTTTTTTATAAACGTCCTGAGAATCTGAGGAAAAACAGGAATATATGGCAACAAAAAGTAACCAATACACTGTCTTGTCTTTCCTGTCTTAGAACAAGGGTTAATCATACTACACAGGATTGTGCAATAGTTTGTTTTCTAAATACTAACTGCTCCTCAGCTCTTCTTTCTGTCAGTACCTTGCTCTTATTACATCTTTTTTCATGAGTACCTTTATGTACAAGAAAAACTCTAAGCACTTGGGATATCGACCAAAAATAAAACAGATAATATATTTTATCCACATTAAAAATGAGACTCCATTTCAATAAAACAGCCAGCCCAAAAGGACATTATAGATCATAAGTGTCTCATGAAAACCCACATCTTCAAGGCTCACTCCAAGATAATTGTGCTTTTAGAAGGTGGCAGTACTTTTTAGAGGTAGGGCCTGGGTAGAAGAAGTAGGTCATTTGGAATGTGCTCTTGAAAAGACTATTGGGACCTTTGGTTTGAATGAGAATGTCCTCCAAATGCTTTGGTTGGCTTTGAAGGTTCAGAAAGTCTGCCATTCCCAGCCTCTCTCTCACTCCTCCTTGCAGATCATGGTATAATGTCTCTGCTGTTGATACCACCATGTCTTTGTTCCTCCATTATGGAATTTAATGAATCCCCTGAAATCGTAAGCCCAAATTAAACATTTTCTTTTATAGGTTTCCTTGGCCATGGAGTCTTATCTCATCAACAGAGAAATAACTAAGACAGGATCCCAGCTCCTTGCCCTCATTTTCCTTGTTTCCTGGTCACTGTCAAGTGAGCAGCTTTCCTGTATTCCTGACATAATGAGCAGCTTCACTGCAGACTTAAAACAATTCATCCAAATGACTACAGGCCACAACCTATTAAATCATAAGTCAATATAAAATTTTCTTCCTCTAATTGTACTGGTCAACTATCTTGTCACAGCAATGGGAAGTTAACGAATGGAGATTATCCATTCTCCTGATCAACTAAACTCATGTCATCATGAAAAGAGGTCATTAAGAGGTCTTAAGAGTAGAGCAACTAAACATTTAATAAAATGGTTGTTTGTCAGAAAAATCATGAATTCAACTTACTATGTAAGAATCAGTCTCTGTGTCTGATTTGAGTTTCAGTGGGTCTGAAGTTCTACAAGTTAGTTTTCATTTTTCATCAATTCAGAACAGATCTCTGGCTCTCTGTCCTTAACTGAACTAGGGGCATTAATTGCCAGCCTTCCTCTTTTGTCTTTACATCTCTGTAAATGAGAAAGAACAAGCTCACCATCAAATCCTTTCATTTCACATTCTAACCCTGATGGTCCATCAACACAGTTCCTCAGCCTGCCTGAAACTTGTCTCCAGTAGGCCTTTCTTCCATGGGATGACAGAGCATCATTTAAATAGTTTTTGTAGGTACATTGCATATCTTAACCAATTTCCACTGATAAATTTTTCTCAAGTAAGTCTGATTATCAAACAGTTTGCTAACAACAATTTTGAAAGCAATAACGGCTTCAAAATTATGATACAAGATGATGATACATAATTGACTTTCAAAGAAAAAAAAAATAAACAGACCTAGCCCAGCCATGGCAAAGAGAAAATATTTGAGTTGTTTCAAATCTTAGGAAATGCCAGAGAGTGACACTTCAAATCAGCACTGCTAAACAAATGGCTGGCTAAAAAATAATGTCTACTTGCATGGTCACCAGAGCACCTCAAGTCAGGAGACTGCAGTGCAACTGCTGACTTTTGAACCACACTCCTTAACAGAGCAAGAAACGAGGCAGTGACACTGCTGCATCCATAACTGCATCTTCTCAGTAACAAGGCAAGTGACTTGACACTGCTCTCCAATGAAGACAAGCCCCAATGTCCTTCCATTCCTTGCAGCAGAGAGCACTGAACAGCATGGAGATCACCTTTGCTCACAGGTATTCTGCCTGTGACAGTCTCCATTCTACATGACTATTTCTGAAAGTCAGGACCTCGAGCCAGCATCTAAGGCCATTGTGCTAGGCTGTCAGGAATATGGGAGGTTCACCAGATAGAGGTTCAAATGGATAGCCACCTGCTGTATCCATTACAGAAGATTTTTTCTATAAAAAAAAACATTGTAGTACATGTTTAGAACTCTCATTTTGATAAGAATATAGGTAACTTAATTCTCAGTCTACTATTTCCTCTAAATAAAACAAAATAGATGGATTCCAGAAACAAACAAATATTCCAACATACTGTTTTTTTCTGTAAAACTGAAAAAAAATTAGGATTCCAAGCTTTCAGAAGATTTAGCACAATAAATTCTGAGCATACATATGCCATCTTGGAAACTGGTGTGCTATCTCTTGATAGTGGCCAACAAGAGGCCTCTGTGGTAAGTTTGAAAGCAAATTTCCTTCTGAACCAGATATGACCCAGAGCTGGTTAGTTTTTTCAACTTGTCATAGGCATATCTGGGAAGAGGGAAATCATGTTGAAAAAAAAATTCATCTGTCATGTTGCCCTGTGGGAATGTCTGTAGGGCATGTTCTCCATTAATAATTGATGCAGAAAGGCACAGCCCCCTGAAGGTGGTGTCAGCCCTGGGAAGATAGCTGAGAAAATCATGGGGATGAAGCCAGTGATTGGAGTTCCTTCAGACTGCCTTCAGATTCCTAGATTGAGTTCCTGGTCTGACTTCACTTCATGATGGACTAATAAATTGTAAGGTGAAACAAACTCCTTCCTCCCCAAGTTGCTTTTTGTCATATTGTATTTTCACAGCAATAGAAACTCTAACCTTGGAGACCAGAGAGATCATTACTACCTCCTCTACCCCCCCAAAAAAAGAAAAGAAAAGAAAAAAGAAAAAGAAAAAGAAAAAAGAAAGATCTTGTCCTATAAGCATAGTGATGTTCACTAGGGTCAATTTTCACCCTCTCAGAATATTTGACAATGGCCAGAAAGTTTGGTAGTTTCAACTACAACAAAATTCATGACAAACAAGACAACCCCAACAACAGTTGTGTAGCCCCGTATGTCCATATACTGTGTATCCCTCTCCTGGGAAGCTGGAACCCAGAAGTGTTTTAGATTTTCTGCTTGGCTCTAAGGTGGAAAGGAAAGCACTTGAATTTGGAGCTCTGGATTGCTGCCTGCCTCCCTTTCCCTCTGCCCGAAACTGCTGCTAACAATGGAGGAAATAGCACTGAAATGGGACTGGTAATAAGCACAGAGTTTTCCAAAAATACCTCCAAGGAAAATATTAAAAATTCATCACCAATCTTCTCATAGATGATGAAAAAACATTAAAAACACTTCCATGAAGGTTATGAAATTTTAATTCATCTGTCCTATCTCCTGGAAAAGCATTAATCCTTGATGGTTTCTCAGAAAAATGCTATCAAGCCTTTAAGGAAAAGGTGGTTTCAGTGTTGTTTTGAATGTTTCAGAACAGACAAAAGTTATTATTGTTATTATTATTATTATTATTCTGTTTTAAGAGTCGCCTGTTTAATAGTATAGAACAGTGACTTCATTGTGACTTTTTCATAAGTGCAGAAAATGTAGTTGTAGTGTGATTGTTTTCACTGATCCCTTCCTCTCTCCCATCCCTCCCCACCACTTTCTCTTCTCCCCACTTTCTCCCCCCCCCCACTTCCTCTTTCCTTATAGTCTCCAATCTGGTCTACTTTGCTCACCTAGGAAGACAAATAGACAATAACCATGGATGTGCAGGTGTCTCTATTGTGACTTTGACTCAAATGGCAAATCTACTTTTATAAGGAATCTTCATGAATATTCCCACAGCGGTTGACTACACTGCATTGCTCCAAGGTGTACACAGGTTCCTTTTTCTGTGCATTCTTCATATTACGTGTTGCTTCTTGCTTCTCTGATTATAACCACTCTGACTTGGGCGAGGTGGGATCTCAGTGTAGCTGTTTTGTTTCTTTGGTCACTTGTTTGCTCTGGTCCTATGGATCAAATCCAACACATTGCAGGAACCAGGCAAACACAATGGGCTTCACCTGCAGTATTTTGTTTTCTCAGCCGAGAACTTGCTGTGGAGCCCACACTGGCCTTGAACTCTCTCTCCTTTTGTCTCCTGAGGATTACAGGCAATGATCCCATGTCTGTAGTCTCAGCAGTTTAGAATTGCATGTCCCTAATGACTAAAGATGCTGAGAGCCTTCTTTCATTTTTGGCTACTCATTCTTCTTTAGAAAAGGGTCTGTTTATGGTTCAGATTAGTTGTTCCTTTGTTGTTAACTTTTGAGATCTTTATGCAGCCTAGATATGAATCCCCTGTCAGGTAAACAATTGGCAAATGCTCCTCTCCTACTCCAAGGTTGCTGTCTCTTCAATCTCTTGTTTCCTTTAACGTGCACATTTTTATGTGTTTTAAAGACTTAAGTGTACTAACACTCCTTGAAACCTCAAAAGTACAGAAGTACAGAAAAAGGAAATTATATTTTATGCCTACTGCTATCAGTGGGAAAATCTTAAAATATTAATTAGCAGTCGGAGTCCAGGGATCCATGAAAAGAATAATATGCAGTACTTGCATTCTAAGCCACTCCCCTCAAAACTATAAAGAAGGCTCGACATTGAAACACATTAATAAAATTTATCACATAACGTTTAAGAAATCATTTCTGTATTTAAGACAAAAATCATTTAATGTTTGGGCTTGAATTTTGAAAGTGAACTTTAATAATATAATAATTTTAGATAAAAAGTGGTGGGCACTTCCTTATTACTGTTGTGTATATCATGATAAGGTATATGTGCAGACTAAATACATTTATTTTTGCTAAATTTAGTAGAAAAGATATTTAGTAGAAGAGATAACTGCTTACTGTTATACTGATGCTATTAGCCAATACAGTTAAACTAAAGAAACCAATTAGCAATATAAAATGGAAGGAGGAACTGGCATGTTTCTACTTGTAGATCAGCAGCTATGAACCAAAAATTCCATGAATTTTCAACTAAATTCCTATCACAAATAATAACACTATTTCATTGGTATTGGCGTATAAAGCATGGTATCTCAAAACACGCTAACTTGGTACACAAAATGTTTTAAACTGAGAAACTCTGAGAAATGGTAAGTATAGAAAGAGATGGGCACCTTCTCTGAAGGAATTATAAGAATTGCACAAGAGGATAGATGGCTCAGTGGTTAAGAACACTTGCTGCTTTTGCAGAGGATATGAGCTTGGTTTCTAGCACCCACACAATGTCTCAGAACCATCTATAATTCAAATTCCAGGGAATCCAACAGTGTCTTCTGACCCCTGTTGGAACAGAGCATATGTTGTGCACATACATATACAGAAAAATACTCATATAATGTATGTATGTATGTATGTATGTATGTATATGAAAAACCTTTGATGTCCAAGTTCATTTGCAGTTTTGGGTGAGGTGGTTTAGAATGCACATGCTGCATATTATTTTTTTCATGGATGCATGGATTCTAGCTGCTAAGGAATATTTTAAGAGTTTTCCATTGATATGAGGCAAATAGAAATTGAGAGAAAATACTTCATGTAATAGGTACCCCCCCCCCTGCGTCCCTAAAGTAAAGGAACATCATTATCTCCAAATATGGGAGCCTCTGAGGAGCTTTCTAATTTCCTATAGCTATTGTCTCCCCATAAGTTTCCAACCTTCATTAGATCCCGTATACAAAACATTTAACCATTTCCTTACGAAGGGGCTGATGTCACATAAAATTGGATAAACTTAAGGCTTCTTCTTGTTAACCTGTTTACAGAACCTCAGTTGACCAGCTTAGAGGTGGAAATAACTGGTTTTCTCCTCTACATCAGAATGTTAAGATGCTATCTCTAAATATATAACTGCTACCTGTAATATCCTCAACAATGTACTACCTAGAAGCGAAGTGAGTAAACTACATGAACATTTTAGGAGGAAAACTTCAGAAGACTCCTGAAGGAGAACAGACAGATCTGAATAAATAGAAAGGTCATGTTCCTCATAGGAAAAAATTGATATCTGATATTAGTGTGTGCTAAATTTATAAATGCATACAATACCAAATAAAATGTACTTAAAATTTTTTCAGAGCTATATACTTATTATCTTGAAACTTACTCTGTTTTAATACTGAGGTTATTGCTTAGGAATAAACAAACTAAAAGTGACTAGGAAAATTGGTGCAAATGAGTCATTAGTTATTACAACAAGGTATAAAGCTTGAGAATGTACCAAACATGTATAAGCCTCTGGGTTACACCTCCAGCACTAAAGTCACCAATGATAAAATGAAATACAATGCTTCCATAAATAAAACAGCCTGTAACTAAGAAAGAAGCAGGTAGATTGATTACTGAAAAAAATCCCAAACAAAAAAATAGAAATAGACTCAAATGAATACAGGTGGTTAGGATATCAAATGTAGAATGTTCTATAAAGACAATGATGGTTATGGCACAGTTGCAAAAATGAAATTTGGGTCTCATTCTATGCAATCAATTCTAAGTGGGTTTTACATGTAGATATGAAATTTCAGAATTCCCTATATATTTATTGGTGAATTTCCAATCTTACTAAGGTATTCTCTTGACTCAAAATCCAAAATCTGTGGTATAAAAATTGGAATCAATTTGATTTCAGTTTCTAAGAAAAGACTTTATTGGGCTTCACTCACAGAGACAGAAAGCATTAAATGCTGTGGTAACTTCCAATTTATAATAAAATTCATGAGTTTTCAAGAGAATTGAAGACACTGGGAAACTGATGTTGAACTACAAAATGTTTCTACAATAGTAAGCATTTGTCAGACTTTTCTAAAATTATGAACTCCCCTCTCATTGAAGTCAGCCATCCTCTCCTAGGAAATGCACAATACTGACTTATCTGAACTCTCAGAAAATGGCACCAAATGAGTCAGTGCTCACCATGATCTTTAAAAGGACAAAGCCCCCTCAGTCCATCATCAGAGCTCTGATAAACTATGTTAAATCACTGAATGAAAGCACTGAAGGAAGATGGAGGAAAGAAAAGGAGACAGAAATAGAGATGGTGGGGGGAAAAACAAGTTGCAGTTCCCTTATTTTTACTGATATAATAAGATTTCTAAGATAAATTGTTAGTGAAAAGGAGAAAGTAGAGTTGAGTTATAAGATGCATACCTGCACGTCAACACCTAAGAACACACATGAACATAAAAGTTCTAGATACATGTACAAACTAACAAAAACTGATCTCTCAACTTTAACTGCAATGTCAGGAGACAGTTTTTTTATATTTTTTTTCTTACTGTACTAGGAGGAAACCTAGATTAGTGTGCATACAAAATAAGCATCCCATTTGTGAGCTATATTGCAACTCTACAAATCTAAATCTATCTAACAGAATTTTGAATGTGAATGACACTTGTTGCTAAAATGAATTAAAAACGACTAAAGGCAGGAATGGAGAGATGGTTTAACAGTTAATTTGCTTGCTTTTCTTACAGAGGACTGGCATTTAAGTCCCAGAGCCCCTGCCAACCATCTCACAACTGCCTACATCTCCTGGGATCAGACTTCCTCATGCAGCCTCCATGAGCCACTTGATGCACATGCACATGGATATCCACATTTACATAATTTAAGAATAAAGTAGGGGCTGAAGGGATGGGTCAGTGGTTCAGAGCACTTACCTCTCTTCCTGAGAATCAGAGTTCATTCCAACAACCATGCCAAGTGGCCCACAACCATTTGTGATTCCAGTGCTAGGACATCTGACACCCTCTTCTGTTGAGTGAAAGTTTCCCGGCCTGTCAGGGTCCCGCCACCCTTGAGAGACCCAAATAAACACACCAGACTTATATTAACTATGAAACTGCTGGCTGATGACCATGGCTTCTTATTGGCTAGCCCTATCTTGATTATTAACCTATAACTACTAATCTATGTATTTCTACATGGCCTTATCTTACCAGAGAATGCATGGTGCATACTATCCTCCTGGTCTCACATGGTGTGCATCTGGTGGGCTCCTCCTGCCGGGTCCCTCTTCCTACCTTTCCCAGAATTCTACTTGTCTCTCAGTCCTGCCTATATTCCTGCCTCTACTGGTCACAGTGTTTTATTTATCAACCAATAAGGAAAACATATATACAAAAGAACATCCCCATCACTCTTATGTCCTTCAAGGGCACCTTCAAGCATGTGTGCATATACATAGACTCATTGGCATACATGTATTAAGAACTTTTTAAAAAATCTTTTAAAATAAATTAATCCTAAAAAAATAAATTATCCTTTTTACAGAATAGATAAAAAACAGAGAAAAGGTTCATTAAGGTCATCTACCAAGCATCATCATATTTTCTTTTTTTCTTTTTTTTTTTGGTTTTTACGAGACAGGGTTTCTCTGTATTGTTTTGGAGGCTATCGGTCCAGCCTGGCCTCGAACTCACAGAGATCCGCCTGCCTCTGCCTCCCGAGTGCTGGGATTAAAGGCGTGCGTCACCACCGCCCAGCTGCATCATCATATTTTCAATTTGCAAAAAGAAAGAAAGATGGTCATTCTGTAAAGATGATAAAACAGGGTTCAGATATAGGAGGATCATTAAAATAATGAATAACTATGCAAAAGCTCCAATCATATTTAATTGTGAGGATCCTAGGTGCTGGGTTCTGCTGTATGCTGTGTGCTATCCTAGTTGTAGTGGAGGTGGAGAGATGTTGCTGAACACCTCTCTCTCTCTCTCTCTCTCTCCCTCCCCCCCCCTCTCTCTCTGTCTCTCTCTCTCTCACACACACACACACATTAAATCTCATGTCACACACAGGCAAGAGGTTGGTGGTGGCATTATGTAGTGTTGAATTAATGAGCAGGCTAAAACACAAACCTTGTAGAAGACCCTAGGACAAATTGGATTCCTAATGGATTATAAGTAAAACTAAGTGGATCAGGGTAACATTGAATTGGGAAATCCATGGGACTGGGGAACCTCGCACTATGCTTATTTTCCTTTTAAAATATGTATAAGTTAAACTTGTTTAAAAGGAATGCCCAATAATACCAACTAAGAAGAAAAGGCGACTGCTAAAGGGGTGTCTCAGAAGAGTGGGAGAGATGAGAAAGCTTTGTTATTTGGTGGGGCCTTAAATGTCAATCACAGGGCCATCGGTCCCTATAGCCTTTTGTTAAAGCCATCTGCTCTTCTAACTTCCTTTCCTCCTGCATAATGCCCTCATGGTTTCTATGGAGGCAAACCTTCTCTTGTCTAGCAAAGTATACATGACCCTGCGCTTTTGCCATGATTTATCAAACCTTCAGCTTTGAGCCCTTTGAGATAAATTGTCAACTTCTTGTGGACTACCATAAAAAGAAACTTGACCTTCCAGGGTGAATGATTTGTTACGATGTAAAAAAAAATGGCTAAAGATTTTGTTCCAGCATTGTCAGAACAGTTTTGTATTCTGCATAAAAGCCAAACTGGCAATCCATTCTTGTATCTCTCTCATAAGTGGCCACCATTCTGTTACCAGCATGCCCATGTGAAAATCTAGCATTTGTTTTAAATATGAATATAAGAAGACATCATTTCCAAAGGACCAGATTTGCCCACGAGTGACTGGCATTTAGTCATGGTAACCTTTTAAACATTACTTCATGTGAAAATACAGCATTTCTGTAAGATGGCAAACTAGATGCTTCCTCTGAGAGATTGGGTGAAGAACTGTCATTGTCGTCATCATCATCATCATCTTCATCATCATCACAAATAGTTTTTATTCCCAAGAGAGAAAGAGCCACAGCAATTCCCAAAAGTGATAGATTCTCTGAAAAGTACAGAGAGATTGAAAGCTGATGTGGGGAAAGAGCTCTGCAAACCACAGCTAGAACATCAGTCACCCCCTAACCTGAAGTGGCTTACAGAGTGTGATAAACTGCCCAGTCCACAGATTGCAAAACTAAGTGTGTCCAGGAGAAGACTCCAGTATACAAGAAAGAAAATCAGGAAAGGCCACATTGGACTTGTGTCCAATCCAGACTCACCAGCACCATCAATCGTAGGAATGACAGCCCAAGCCGCTCTTCCTGTACCATGCTTAGAAACAGCAATCTCAGCTTTTGAAGATGCAGAAAGATGTTGTCCCAACATTTCATCTTTTTTTCTTTTGTCCTTGCAGTTTTCCTTTTTGTTGTACTGTTGACAATATTACAGCATTTCAGCTTTATTTTTAATTTATGTTTTATTACTTGTTTCCAGTCATATAATTTTGTTTACATAGTATTCCTTATTGGGCATTCTTCTTTCCTGCTATTTTAAAATAATATTTCAATTTTATCATAATGGAATATTTTGTTTTTTCCTTAAATACATGCTTTTATTTTCTATTCTTTTTTGTATTTTATAATTTTGTGATTTATCATTATTGGGAAATCTTTGCCTGTTTTATTTTTCAATGATTCTAATCTTACTCTCTTCTGTTTCTCTTTAAATTCTTTTCCATTCTTCTTCCCCTTTTCATTTATTCTTATTTTCCTCCATTTTCTCTTTCCCATTCTAACTCCATATTTTCATTCATTTACTACATTTCTTATAACTAAATTATAATTTCATAGTGTATGCTATATTTTTCCCCATTTTCTGGTGTATGGCTATTGGTGATATATTAGTGGGATGTATAAGTTCTTAGTGTATTCATATGGATGCAGTTCGATAATGCTGCTGAAATAAATTTGTTTTCCATCACTCAGTGGACTGGGATTGAGTACTCCAGAGCAGACTAATAATAAAATGATGCTTAACTCCCCCTTTCACCTTTTTACAGACAGACACAAGACACAAGAAATCCCAAAATGCTAAATATTTAATAGCATTAATATAGTCAAAGACAGAAACTACCCAATCCTCTTCTCAAATGCAGAAAAGGCTTTGATAAAAATCCCTTCATGATAAAAGTACTAGAGAACCTAGGAATACAGAGGACACATCTTAACATAATAAAGAATGCTACACCCCAAGCTAGTATCATGCTAAGTGAAAAAAATAAACAAACAAGTCCACTTTCTTCATTTTTGTTCAGCTTAGAGCTTGGAGTCTTACCTAGAACAATGAGACAATTGAAGGAGATACAGGGAGTACAACAAACAGGAAGAAAGTCAAAATATCCTTATTTGTAGATGATGTGATTCTATAGATAAAAGATCTTAAAGAGTGCACCAGAATTGATGAATAGATTGAGCAGCACAGCAGCAACACACAGAACTTAGCAGCTTTCCAAAACAAAACAACACACATACCAAGAATGAAGTCAGGCAACAATTTCATTCACAACAGCTTCAAAACAAACACACAAACAAACAAACAACTTGGAATAAATCTAACCAGGAAAGTAGAATATTTGCACAGTGAGAAATCTAAGATAATCAAATATGAAATTGAAAAATGCATGAGGAGATGGGGAGAATTCCTATGCTCATAGATTAGTAGAATAGTTCATCCCACCAAGCAAAAGCAATATACAGATTCAAAGCAATAAGTGAGATTCTTCTCAGAAATTGAAATATATATATATTTCATGTTTTTAAATAAAAGAGACTGGGGGGCATCAAAGCAAACTTGAACAACAAAACAAATACTACAAATATCACCATCCCATCCTTTAGGTTATATTGTAGACCTATAATATTGACCACATGGTACTGGTACAAGAAGACATTGATGAACAGAAGAGAAGTGAGGACCTATACATAATCCCACACTCTTATGTCTACCCATATCTTCTAAGTACCAACAATAATACACCTTGAAAAAAAAACATCATATTCCAGAAATGCTGCTGGACAAACTGAATAGAAGCAACATGTAGAAGAATGGAACATAATTTTTACTCTAACCTTGCATAAAACCCAATCTCCAGTTGGATCAAAGATCTCAGTATAAGACCTGATACCATGAATGTGACAAAGGAGAAAGCAAGAAATAAGCTTGAACTAATTGGCACAGTAAAGAACTTTCAATGGGAAAAAAACTAAAAGTAATTGCTGTAAAATATCAGGAGTGAAACAAGGATGTCTACTCTTTTGTTGTTGTTGTTGCTGTTGGCTTTCTTTTTTTTTTCGAGACAGGGTTTCTCTATGGCTTTGGAGGCTGTCCTGGAACTAAGTCTTGTAGACCAGAACTCACAGATATTCACCTGCCTCTACCTCCCAAGTGCTGAGATTAAAGGAGTGCACCACCACCGCCCTGCTAAGGAAGTCTACTTTTACTGCTCTAGTTTGATGTTAAACATTTGGCTAAGAGAGCAGAAAGACATGCAAGGGATACAAATGGGAAAGGAAGATGTTAAAATAAGCCCTATTTGAAGATTACGTGATACTATACTTAAAATACCCCAGTGATTCCAGGAAATTCTTGGAACTTATAAACACTCATAGCAAGATAATAGGATACAACAATTATCACACAAAAACTAGTAACCTTCCTATGTGCAATAAATTTGCAAAGTTTGCTAGTTTGCCGCACGCGCGCGAGCACACACACACACACACACACACACACACACACACACACTAATGTAATAAAAATTTCGTAAATGATGCATTTTGGTAACAAGGAAAAGAACATCAGTTGAGAAGCTGAGATTAGGCAAAGTGAAACAGGACTGTTCTGGTGTCCAGTAGCCCTAAATATGCATTATTTTGGAATGGTAATATTATGCAGTAATAGCTTGTTATTATCTGTGGTTATTATCATAAACCTACAATTTAGGATATATTAAATATATTTATCAAATAGCCTAATTTTTACTATAGGCAAACATAAAATGAGCACATAAAGTATTTAGCTTATTAGTATGTAAGAAACTGATATTATAATCCCTTCAAACAAATACTTATGAAATATATGGGTTACATCTGTTTATATATGCATATATAATCTGAAATTTCAAAAATAAATATAAAGGTAAATTAATCACTGAGACATTAAACTGTTTAATATCTTATATAGGATGACTAGCTTTGGGGCTTCCTTGTGTAGGGAAAAAGGACAGTCAAAGAAACACACCCTGAGCAGAGCCAAAGAAACACACTTTGGCCCTGCAACCAGAACTAAAGAAATGTACCCTGACCCTGAAACCAGAGCCAAAAGAACATACTTTGTCCCTGGAAACAGAGTCAGTGAAAGAAATGCACCTTGGCCCTAAAATTAGAACCAAAAGGCTAAAAAGGACCAGAGAAAGAAACACACTTTGGCCCTGAAACCTGAGCCAAATCTGACTCTAATCCTGTGCAGAAAACTAACCAATCCCTGAGCAGAGCTCTAGCCAATCTGAGCTCAGCACTAAAATCTGACCAATCCCCACCCTGGAAACCCTATATAAACCCTGTGTCTGATCAGCTTGTGTCTGTTCCCACTACCAGGCTGTCCTCTGCCAGAGTGGACAAAGCCACTCTCCTGGATTCTTCCTTTCCAATAAACCCCTTCAATGCAGATGGCAGAGAGCAGTCACTTTCCTGGATTCTTCCCTTCCAATAAACCCCTTCAATGAGCTTTGGGTGAAAGCTTTTGGCTGTGATAGAGCATAGGCAACCCTGGACAGAGCAGAGCAGAGCCAGCAGGGCTGTAACACTTGCCCCGGAAACCTTCCCTTGGCAGAGCGGAGTTGTTACACTCCCATTGCTCTCTGCTCTGTGCTCTGCGTTCCCCTGGAGCAGAGCTGAATTGTAGCAACTTCGCCCAAGAAACCTCTTGCCAAGCAAAACTGCTACACTTGGTGAACATGCTCAGCTGGAAGACCCAGTCCTGCTGGAGCGGAGCAGATACACTGGGGAAGCCTTTCTCGGAACAGATACACTGGGGAAGCCTTTCTCTGAGGCTGGGCTGTAAGCAGCTAAGATTACTGCAACCTGTGGTGGTCCTTGGCTCCCGAGCTCCAGGATACCTTTCCATCTGAGCTGTGTAACACTCAGTATTCTGTGACTCCCGAGTGCCAGAATACCTGATACAATCCTGTCCCATCTCCATCCTGATCCACCCGAAACGCTTACATTTGGTGCGGAAACCCGGGATGCCAACACCTTGTCCTCCAGATAAAATTTATGCATATCTCTCGTTCAGAGTCCTGCAAGCTAGCCTTTGGCACTTCATAGCAGGAATGATTCCCAAATAAGCAACCAGTAGTCAATTGCTGCACCAGTTGTGCCAAAGATCTATGCTGCCTGTTTCAAGTTTCATGTAACTCCTCAATTTGCAAAAGTTGGGTTTTCTGGTCTATTCTGCTTTAAGTGTTATATATACAAAAGATGTCATGGGACATTAGAGCCTATCAACTGGGACCAGAGATGTAGGTGGGGGAAAACATCTGGTGGAAAGTGAGTTACAAATACAAAGTAGGGAGCTGGAGAGATGATACAGTGCTTAAGAGCATTGGCAATTCTGGCTGCTCTTTCAAAGAATCTGGATTCAATTCCCAGCACCCACATGGCAATTGATAACTGTAACTCCAGGTCCAGGGATGTGGCAGTCTCACACAAGATTCCCCAATCAAGGAGATCAAATTCTAGTTAAACCTAAAATGGCCTCATCAGGAATACAAGATTCAAAAACCTTTGCACTGTCTTCTCCTGTCACAGAGTCAGCACAGAAGCTCAAATTTGTGATGTGGAGTAGAAAAAAAAAGCTTTTCTTCTTCAAGACAGGGAGCAAAATGAATGAAGTCCTCCTGTAACACCAAACATGAGTCAGACACTTTCTTGAGTTACTCGGCTGGCCTCATTGGCAGGTTCATAGTTCAAACTTATCCTACTCTGAACCAAAAAAAAATGAGAAGACATTTGTTTTGCTGTTTGTTTTGGTTGGTCTGTTGGTTGCTTGTTCATCAGTTTGATATTGCATCTTTTTAATCCAGACCGTCTGGAACTCTCTATGTAGCCAGGCAGGGCCAAGGTCTATAGGCATGTATTGCCATTAGTGTTTGGTCATTAATATATGGCCATTAGTATCCAGCTGGCCATGATCACGTTTATTTAAGAGCAATTTTTCTTATTAAAGAATTTTTAGCCATGCGGTGATGGCACATACCTTTAATCCCCACACTAGGAGGCAGAGGCATGTGGATCTCTGTGAGTTTAAGGCCAGCCTGTTCTACAGAACAAGTTCCAGGACAGCTTTGAAAGCTACAGAGATATCCTGTCTCAAAAAACCTAAAACAAAAAAATTTCTAATTAAAATATAATTACAGCACTCCCTCTTCCCTGTCTTCTCTCCAACCCTTTTCATGTTTCCCCCCTCACTACATCTCAAGTATATGGCCTTTCAGGAGAAAAGTTTTGAAGAATGATAGTTTGAAGAGCAAACTTCAGTTTGTGTTGCAGCTCTGCAAATTTCTCAATTTCTTTTTATCTAACTAGATCACTTATAATGCATAACTAATTGTGATACATAGAATAAGTAAATGCTTTACTAGTACTTAATTATTTTCACCTTTACATTTCCTCAATGTATTTTTTTATGGACCATTGCTGTGTAGCAGTTTCCTCCATGGTTCAAACCTTCCATCTTGGAGGGAACTTCTTGACATAAGGACTATGAAAGGAAAGTTAAACAATAGGATGTTTACAAGGAGGTAAGGAAACATCTTAACAGGAAGTAAACAACTCAAAATAGCTTCAGGAAGTCCCCAAAACTGACCAGATTCTTTAGGTATCTCTCTCTCCAAGACTACATAACCAGTAAATCATACTGAGTCACTCTCAGAGAGCAAAGCTGACAAGAAGTAGAAACACCTGAACATCCTGGAAGAGACAAAGAACTGCCTAGAAGAGCTTAGGTCAACCAAACCACATGGGAAGCACACTTCCCACATGGAAAGGACATTTACCACGTGGAAAGGACAGTCTCTAGCTTGTTGAGTGGCCTGTAGTCTCTGTGGTCTACTCCTAAGTTCCCAACTTTTGTGAGCTGTCACCCAAGCTTAGTTGGTGCTCGTCATGAAATGTTCTTTGAGTCATTTCTGCTTTTGTAAGTAACTCCTCACCCATATTTCTGTTAAGTAACCCAATATAACTCAGTGGCCCTCCAATTTTGACTTTGGTGGTATCTGTACTTGTTGTTAGCATCCTGACTGCAGTGAGTATATGTGTGTGTGTGGGGGGGGGTTGTCCCGAGGAAAAGTTTGTCACACAACAGCCATGCCATTTTCATCTCTTTTGTCAGTAGTAAGGCTTAGGCATCAGGAGGAGGCTTAATGAAAGTAATGCCACAATAGATAGTTAGTATCTATGAATGTATTGTCCTGGGAACTTGAAGGGAGCAAATCATGAGGATTTAAAATTGAACTAAATTTCAGGTTCTTGAAAGAAATACTTTGAATGCCAGGAGAAAAAAGTCTAAGATGAATGATTCTACAATAGACTAGGGCTGGGTTTTTAATGGGGGTTGCATCTGATTAATGAGATGTTTTGTCCTCAAAGGGAATTTAATACAATAGGATGGGGAAACAGCCCTAGCAGTCTGCAGTGTTCAGACTTGGGAAACAAAAAAGGCATTACTTTCAGTACTAGAATGTGTTCATCATTTATCACAAAGTTAATTCAAAAGACCTGACTCTCTTTCTCTCCTTGGTTAAAAAAAAAAAAAAAGAGGCAGGGAAACAGTGTTCCTTAATTCACATGATTCTAGCAAAGAAGCCAAAATGTTCGTATGATTTTCTTGGGAGGGATTGTGAGTATTGGTTGCCTTCCTATGTTAGTATGTTGAATACCTAGTGATTACACTGAACACGGTGTCTTAAAAATTACAGTTACTCTCTATAGCTTTGCATCATCTTTCGTTTTTATTGTAAAGTTTGATAATATGTATTTAGCACACAGTGAAAGGAATAATAAAGACATACAACTGTATCATGTGCTTTGATCATACTTGTCCTCTCTTGTCTTCCTATCTTCATCTCCCAGGTACTCTTACTTCTACTGCCATGTGATGTCATTGCTACCTTTCATGTCATAAGATTTTGTACATCTATATAAAATATAGAATGTGATGATGATTAAAAGTTCATGTAATTTGTTTTCTGATTTCTTTCTTTTAATATATTATTTCCAGTTGCAGCTATCTTCCTACAAATGGGTTTTTTTCTTTTTGTCTCACTAAAACACCCTTATGTCTACATACATTTTCTTTAATAATTTATTTACTGATGGATGCTTAGAATTATTCTATAATTTGGCTATTGTGAATAGCATTAAGGTAAAAATAGATGTGTTATAATTCTGTGATATTCTTACAGAGAAGTGTTTGGCTTTTATACTTAAGAGCTATAGTTGTATCATATGATTCTACTTCTAGTCTTTGAAGGAACCTTCCTGATTTCCAGTGTGATGGATACAGTTGTTTTCCCTGCCACATCCCTTTTCACACATTCTCATCAGAACATACTATTTTTTCTTTGATTTTTTATTAATAGATTACTTTTACAGCCCATCTTCCTATCTTCTAAGTCCCTCCCTATTTATTTTGTTGATGGTAGTCATACTGACTAGCATAGTGTGGTATCTCAATATTGTTTCAATTTTTGTTCCTCTAGTAGTTTTTGACATCTGCATTTCAGCTTTTAAGTATTTTATGTTCATTTTTTATTTATTAGATTATTTGGCTTCTTGGAATTTAGTCAATGACTCCTTTATATACTGTAGATGTTGATCAGACGCATTGCTAGCAAAGATTTCTCTCCCATTCTGTAAGTTGCCTCTCCACCCAATCTTTCCATTTACATTATAGAAGCCTTCTTAGTGTCATGAAAGCTGATTTGTCAACATTTGGTTTGATTTTCTTAGCTATCCAATTATATGTCCGAAAGTCTTGAAGATCCTCCTCCACTCAAGTTTTGCTAAAGCAGTTTGAAAGTTTTAGTTTTTGAAGTAAGAGCTTCAATTGACTTTGAATTGATGGTTCTACATGGTGAGGGATATAGATCTAGTTTCTTTCTTTTACTTGTTGGCATACAGTATCCCCAGTACAATTTGCTGAAGACATTTTTTTTCACCTAATATAGGTTTTTGGTATCTTTGTCCAAAAGTGTAGATAGAAAGCTGGGCTAGCATGGACCCCTAGATTCAATTTTGTCATTGCAAAAACCAAAATAAAATCAATTGACAAATGTCGTTTGAATGACAAGTGTTCTCCATAGGCTCATATAATTGAACACTTAGTCTCCAGTTGGCTGTGTTATTTGGGAAGATTATGGAACCTTTAGGGGGGTATATCCTTGCTGGGGGTAGTGTGACTGGTAACAAGCTTTGAGGTCTCACATCCAGGGCTCACTTCTGGCTCCCTTTCTTTCTTCTTGTGTGCAGATGAGAGGTGACCTCACTGCTTCCTGTGTGTGGATGAGATGTGCTCTCTCTACTTCCTGCGTGCAGATCTGTATCCTGAGTCCCAGGCTTGCTTCATAACCCTGCCATGCTTTTTCCACTGTGATGTATCTCCTTTGGAACTATAAACTAAAATAAACCCCTTTTTCCTTTAAATTGCATCTGGTCATGGTATTTTGTCACAGCAACCGAAAAGAAACTAATACAGCTGTAGTTTTGTAGATTTTACTCCTGGATTTTCTATTCTGTTTTATTGACAGATATGCCTGTTTAATAACAATATGTTGCTGGTTTTGTTACTTAGTTTTGTAGTGTATTTTGTTATGTAGTGTAGTTATATTCTTTGTGGGATTTCTTCGGCTATTTGCCATCTGTATTTGCTTCTGTATGACTTTCATGTTTTTTTTTCTTTTTCTGTGACTGATATCATTGGAATTTTGATGATGATTTCATAGAATCTGCTAGTTACATTTAGTAATATGTAAACATATTTGGTAAAAATATTGCTAATTCTATCAATCTAGGATCATGGGAAGGGTTTCCATCTTGAAAAAAAAATTTTTTTGGTTGTTGTTCAATTTCTATGTTTGGTGTTTCAAAGATTTCACTGTGGAAGTTTTACATTACCTTAGGGTTATTTGGTGGTATTTTATTGTTTTGAGACTAGAATTGTCTTTCTGTTTCCTTTTTCAGCATATTATTGATATTTTCATATGCTGGTTTGATAAGTTTTTACTAAATTGTGTTTATTGGTTCCAAGAGTTTTCTGGTAGAGACTATGAGGTCTCTTACACATTAGAACACACTGTCTGCAAATAGAGATAATTTAATTTCTGCCTTCCATATATATATATATATATATATTCCTTTTATGTCTTTTTCTTACCTTATTGTGAAAGACCCTGGCCCAGTCTAAACAGGCAGCTGAGGCTTATGGAAAATTCCATTTCCCCCACAGCTGAATAGTCATTGCTATCAGAAGGGAGCTCAGCTCAAGGTCCCCCACAGCTGAATAGTCATTGCTATCAGAAGGGAACTCTGCCCAGGGACACAGGTGTCTGCGGGCGACCGGATAGCCAGCCCAGCAGGGTTGAGCAAACACAGAGACCAATTGTTCCTCAGATAGGGCCAAGGCCGAAACTTGAGTTTTAAGAAAAACCTCTATTTGCCCGTGCTCTGAGCCCTAGCCACATTTACATTACCCAATCAGGGTCCTGTTACTAGGCTTCTCGCTTCTGTACTGCGCTTTTTGCTATAAAAGAACCCCTGAGTCCCCAGCTCGGCGCGCTCAGTTCCCCGAGACTGAGACGCCCGGGTACCCGTGTGTTATCAATAAAGCCTCTTGCTGTTGCATCCAAGCTCGTGGTCTCGTTGTTCCTTGGGTTCGGGTCTCCCTTCCGTGAAAGTATCCCTGCTGGGGTCTTTCATTTGGTGCGTTGGCCGGGAACCTTGAGATCCCCGCCCAGGGAACACCGACCCACTTCTGGGAGGTAAGAATTGTCCGGACTCAATTTCTGTTTGTTGTCTGCTGTCTGTCTATGCCTGTTATTTTCTCGCGCCTGCGTCTGCGTCTGTAGTATACAGCTGTATGCATCTGTATCTGGCAGCACCGAGGAGGAACTGACGAGTTCATACTCCCGACCGCAGCTCCAGGAGACGTCCTGGTAGCGTCTGGAGTCCTTAAGGACTCATCTGGGTTAGGGGTAGATGTCTAGGAATCTGCCCCGTCTGTTTGGGGAAGTCCCGCTGGGATTTTCCATCCTTGTAGGGGACGAGGACGGGAGCACGAGGCCCCCGTCCCCGAGCCCAACTGAATTTTTGCTTTTGACTTTACGTCAAAGCCGCGCAGCGAAAATCTGTTTGTTTTTGTTTCTTATTTGTTCGTCCGCCTTAGTGTCGTTAGCCATCGCTCTCGAGGAGATGGGCCAGACAGTTACCACTCTGCTCAGTCTGACCCTTTCACATTGGCAACAGGTTCAGGAATACGCTCATAACCGGTCTGTCGATGTGCGCAAGAAGAAATGGATCACCTTTTACTCTTCCGAGTGGCCAGATTTTAATGTTGGCTGGCCACGAGATGGCACCTTTAACTCTCAAATTATCTTCCAGGTGAAAGAGAAAGTCATGGATTCTGGGCCCCACGGCCGTCCGGACCAAGTACCCTACATAGTCACCTGGGAAGCGTTAGTTCATAACCCTCCTACCTGGGTGCGCCCCTTTGTGCACCCAGGAGGTCCCCCCCTCTTCCTCTTCCCTAACCCCTGCCAATTCCAACCCATCCGCACCCCCCCTTCCGCCCCCTTTGACCCCCTCCCCACATCCTCAGCCCTCCCATGCTGGCCTTTATCCCACCGTAACTAAGCAGAAAGAGAAAAGAGGAGGCCCCAAGGTCCTCCCTCCGGAAGACGGTCTCCTGTTGGATCTTCTGACGGAGGAACCTCCACCGTACCAGGCTCCTCCGGCAGGTCAACCGGCAGCAGTAGCAGCAGCAGCAGCAGCAGCCGAGGCCCAACCTTCGCCTCCTACCGACCCGGAGCCCTCACCTATGGCCTCTAGACTGCGAGGCCGCAGGGAGCAGCCCGCTCCGGATTCCACTGCCCTGCCCCTCCGGATGGGCCATGATGGCCAATTACAATACTGCCCGTTTTCTGCCTCTGATCTTTATAACTGGAAAAATAATAACCCCTCCTTTTCAGCAGACCCTGGGAGACTGACTGATCTATTAGAGTCGGTTCTCACTACCCATCAGCCCACCTGGGACGATTGCCAACAGCTTTTGCAGGTCCTCCTCACTTCGGAGGAAAAACAACGGGTCCTTCTTGAAGCCCGGAAGAATGTTCCTGGGGCAAATGGACAACCTACGCAGCTTCCAAATGAAATTGATGCTGCTTTCCCCCCTTGACCGCCCAGACTGGGACTTCACCACTGAGGCAGGTAGGACCCATCTACGTCTTTATCGCCAGTTGCTTGTAGCGGGTCTCCGAGGGGCAGGTAGGCGCCCTACAAATTTGGCCCAGGTAAGACAGATAGTTCAGAAGGCAGAGGAATCGCCAGCCGCATTTTTAGAAAGGCTTAAGGAAGCTTACAGAATGTATACCCCATATGACCCTGAGGACCCCGGGCAAGCTACTAGCCTGACCATGTCCTTCATTTGGCAGTCGGCCGCTGACATCAGAAACAAATTACAGCGGCTAGAGAATTTACAGGGTTGTACTCTACCAGATGTATTAAGAGAGGCGGAGCGCATCTTTAACAAGAGAGAAACACAGGAAGAGAGGGAAGAGAGATGGAGAAAAGAGGACCAAGAGAGGGCAGAACGTCAGAGACAGGAAGCTGAAGAGAGGGAAGAGAGATGGAGAAAAGAGGACCAAGAAAGGGCAGAACGTCAGAGACAGGAAATTGAAGAGAGGGAGATAGCGAGGGACAAGAAGCGTAACAGAGAAATGACTAAACTGTTGGCCACAGTAGTCGCAGAGCAGAGACAGGATAGGCAGAGAGAGGGACAAAGGGGGCCTCGCCTAGAAAGAGACCAATGTGCATACTGCAAGGAAAAAGGACATTGGGCAAGAGAATGCCCCAAGAAACAAAGAAGGACATTTCAGAGGCCCAAACCCCGTTCTCAGACCTCCGACCTCCTGAGCCTCGGAGATTAGGGAGGTCAGGGCCAGGAGCCCCCCCCTGAGCCCCGGATAACCATACCAGTAGGGGGGGCGCCCAGTCACCTTCCTGGTCGACACGGGGGCCCAACACTCTGTTCTAAATCCGTCACCCGGCCCCCTGAGCCGCCGAACTGCCTGGGTACAAGGGGCCACCGGCGGGAAACAGTATCGATGGACCACGGACCGCCAGCTCCACCTAGCGACCGGTAAGGTGATGCACTCCTTTTTACATGTTCCTGACTGTCCATACCCCCTCCTGGGTCGAGACCTCCTAACGAAGTTAAAGGTTCAAGTACATTTCGAGAAAGCCAACATAAGAGTCACAGGGCCAGAAGGGGCCCCACTCACGGTGCTGACCATAGCCTTAGAAGAGGAATATAGAATACATGAGCCCAAGGATGACTCTTTTAAGGTCAAGGACCGCTGGCTGACCGACTTTCCCCAGTCCTGGGCAGAGACTGGAGGAATGGGACTAGCCCTTCAACAGGCTCCCATCATAGTCCATTTGAAGGCATCTGCTCTCCCGGCCTCAATTAAACAATATCCCATGTCCCGGGAGGCCCGCGATGGGATCAAACCTCACATTAAGAGGCTACTGGAGCAGGGCATTCTAACCCCCTGCCGGTCCCCCTGGAACACTCCCCTGTTGCCAGTCAAGAAGCCCGGAACCAATGACTATAGGCCGGTCCAGGACCTCCGGGAAGTCAATAAGCGGGTTGAGGACATACACCCCACGGTCCCCAATCCCTATAACCTCCTGAGTGGACTGCCACCTGACTATGTTTGGTACTCAGTCCTGGATTTAAAGGATGCCTTCTTCTGCCTGCGGCTACACAAAGACAGTCAGCCACTGTTTGCCTTTGAATGGCAGGATGCAGACCTGGGAATCTCGGGACAACTTACATGGACTAGGTTGCCCCAAGAGTTCAAAAATAGCCCCACCCTCTTTGATGAGGCCTTACATCAGGACTTGGCCGGATTTAGAGTCCACCACCCTGAGGTCATCCTCTTACAATATGTGGATGACATCCTGATAGCCACCAAAACAGAGGAGGAATGCCTTAGGGGGACAGAAGCTCTCTTAAAGACTTTAGGAGACTTGGGGTATAGGGCCTCTGCCAAGAAGGCCCACATCTGCCGGACCCAGGTCATCTACTTGGGGTACAGAATCCAGGATGGAAAACGTTGACTAACAGCCCGCAAACAGGCCATCCTTGACATCCCTCCTCCCAAGACCCCCCGAAAACTGTGGGAATTCTTGGGAACGGCAGGTTTCTGTAGGCTATGGATCCCCGGGTTTGCGGAAATGGCAGCACCCCTGGACCCCCTCACCAAGACGGGGGCTGCCTTTGACTGGGAGGAGAGCCAGGAGAAAGCCTTCATGGACATCAAGAAGGCTCTGCTCAGCTCCCCAGCTCTGGGGTTACCTGATCTGACTAAACCCTTTGACCTATTCGTGGCTGAGCAAGAGGGTTATGCGAAAGGGGTCCTAACCCAAAAACTTGGACCCTGGAGACGACCGGTCGCCTACCTATCTAAGAAATTAGACCCCGTAGCGTCAGGATGGCCCCCATGTCTCCGCATGATCGCCGCCACCACAGTTCTCATAAAGGACTCTCATAAATTGACTTTGGGGCAGCCTTTGACTATCTATGCCCCCCATGCTATGGAGGCGGTCATCAGGCAGCTGGCTCACCAATGCCAGGATGACTCATTACCAGACTCTGTTACTGGACAAGGACCGAATTCACTTCGGGGCTCCGGTGACCCTAAACCTCGCCTCGCTACTTCCCCTGCCTGGGGAAGCAGAGACTCATGACTGCTTGCAGGTCCTGGCTGAGGTCCATGGGATGAGAGCTGACCTCACGGATCAACCCCTTCCCAACCCCGACCATGTCTGGTTCACGGACGGAAGCAGCTTTGTACATCAAGGGGAGCGGAAAGCCGGTGCTGCAGTGACAACTGAGTCAGAAACAATTTGGGCCGAGGCCCTGCCGCCGGGAACATCGGCCCAACGAGCAGAACTGATCGCCTTAACACAGGCCCTGAGACTGGCAGAAGGTAAGAAACTCACTGTCTACACAGACAGCCGCTACGCCTTCGCCACAGCTCACATCCATGGTGAAATTTATAGGCGAAGGGGGCTATTGACCTCAGAGGGCAGAGACATTAAAAACAAAAAGGAAATCCTGGCTCTCTTGGGAGCTCTGCACCTGCCAACCGCCCTCAGTATCATACATTGCCCAGGGCATCAGAAAGGCGACAGCCCAGTCGCCCGGGGAAATCGGAGGGCAGACCTGGCCGCCCGGGAGGCTGCCCTGGCCATGGAAAACAGCAGTCACCTCCTTCAGGCAGCTGTAGTCCCTGTAACAAATGAGGCTTCCGAGAAGACCTCTCCGTCATGGGACTATGAGATAAAAGACATCAAGGCCATGAAAAGACTGGGGGCGACCCGAGTACATGATGGTCTCTGGACCTATCAAGGAAAAACTGTCCTTCCCCGCCTAATGACTAGATATCTGGTTAACAGCCTACACAAACTCACTCATTTGAGCTCCAGGAAAATGCGAGAACTATTAGCCCGGGAAGAAAATACTCGCCACCTGTTGGGAATAGAAGAAATACTAAAACAAGTGACTGAGCGATGTGATGCCTGCACCCGCGTAAATGCGACCAGGCTACAACTACCCATGGGGACTCGAGCTCGTGGGCACCGGCCTGGGGTGCATTGGGAAATAGATTTCACAGAAATCAAACCAGGAAAATATGGATACAAGTACCTCCTGGTTTTTGTTGACACCTTCTCGGGATGGACTGAAGCCTACCCCACCAAGCACGAGATGGCAAAGGTGATCACCAAGAAACTTCTTGAAGAAATCTTCCCCTGTTACGGAATGCCACAGGTATTGGGGACAGACAACGGGCCTGCCTTTGTTTCTCAGGTAAGTCAGTCTGTGGCCACCTTATTGGGGATTGATTGGAAATTACATTGTGCTTACCGACCCCAAAGCTCAGGACAGGTAGAGCGAATGAATAGAACCATTAAGGAGACTCTAACTAAATTATCGCTTGCAGCTGGCACTAAAGACTGGGTCCTCCTGCTCCCCCTTGCCCTCTATCGTGCCCGGAATACACCGGGCCCCCATGGCCTCACCCCTTTTGAAATTTTATATGGAACCACCATTCCCTTTGTTCAGTTCTTTGACCAAGATATTTCTGACCATGCCAATTCCCCCTCTCTTCAAGCTCACCTGCAGGCACTCCAGTTGGTCCAGCAGGAAGTCTGGAAGCCCCTGGCCCAAGCCTACCGAGACCAGAGGAGACACCCTATCGTCCCCCACTCCTATCACGTGGGAGACAGCGTTTAGATCCGACGCCACCAGGCTAAGAACCTTGAACCCCGCTGGAAGGGACCATACACGGTCCTGCTGACCACCCCTACTGCTCTCAAGGTGGACGGGATTGCTGCTTGGATACACGCCTCGCATGTAAAAGCTGCCTCCCCTGAGGATCCGGACCCAGGATGGAAGGCTCAGCGCACTCAAAATCCTCTAAAGATAAGACTTACCCGTTCCTCTCCCTCCTGCTAATAGCCCTCCTCATAAAATCAAATACTGGTTTAGCCTCCAGTCCCCATACCATTTATAAAATAACTTGGGAGGTTCTCTCCCAAGCGGGGGGAGGTCATTTATGCTGTCACGGAACCTCATGCACTTGGGACATGGTGGCCTACTCTGTGGCCTGAATTTTGTGATTTAGTAGCAGGATTGGACACTTGGGACATTCCCCATTGCCACCCGAAGGCATGCGCCAGTGGTTCCCACTTTTACAGATGTCGACGTGCACTCATGGACTCCAGAGAAACCACCCCCGGGTGTGTTGATCAAAGAGCCAGAGAGCAGCTAAATTCAAAGGACTTCTATGTCTGCCCCCGAGATGGGCGTGCCTGGCAACAGGCCCAGAAATGTGGGGGATACGACTACTTTTTCTGTGCATCTTGGGGGTGCGAGACCACAGGGGACGCATATTGGAGGCCATCCTCATCCTGGGATAAAATACAAGTACGCAGAGGCTGGGACAAAGGACAATCTGGAATGATAGGTATGCCCCTTGCCATTTCCTTCACTGCGCAGGGAAAGCAAGCCCCGGACTGGCAGACTGGGTATACCTGGGGTTTGCGTTGGTATCTATACGGGCCAGACAGGGGGGGTAATCTTCAAAATCAGATGTAAAGTGGCTCCTGTCAATTCACAGGCCATAGGCCCTAACCAGGTCCTTGCTGATCAAAAGCGGCCTAGCCTACTCATGCCCATGGGCTGATACCAGGCCCATGACCCTGCCTAGAACCACAGCCGCTCCCGAGCACAACTTCCCCCCAGGAAGCACTCCCAAACCCTCCTCGGGTCCCCCTCCTAAAGGCACGGGAAATAGAATATTAGCCCTGATCCAAGGGACATATGCCACTCTGAATTTAACTCGCCCAGATAAGACTAAGGAATGCTGGCTTTGTCTGACTCCGCAACCTCCCTATTATGAAGGCTTAGCGGTTGTGGGCAAATATACAAATCAGGCCACAGCCGAGGCCCTTTGTGGGACAGCCATGCAACATAAATTAACCATCTCAGAAGTGTCTAGAAAGGGGCTATGTATAGGTAACGTCCCCGCCACGCATCAAGGACTATGCAATGCTACTGAGCCTTTGCCCCAAAGTGGCCGCTACTTGATAGCCCCCAATGGGACATATTGGGCATGCAACACTGGATTAACCCCTTGTGTCTCCACCACGGTACTTAATACCACCGTTGACTATTGTGTTCTGATCGAATTATGGCCTAAGGTAATTTACCACCCCTCTGACTATGACTTGATAAGAACTGGCCGCAGTAAGAGGGAACCTATCTCCATCACTACTGCCATCCTACTAGGGGGATTAACCGTGGGAGGCATAGCAGCAGGAATAGGAACCGGTACCGTCGCACTACAGGAAACTAAACAGTTCCAACTCCTACAACAAGTAATGCGTGCGGATATTCGGTCCTTAGAAGAATCTGTCGCTGCCCTGGAGAAGTCCTTGTCCTCCCTGGCAGAAGTAGCCCTCCAAAATAGAAGGGGACTAGACCTCTTATTTTTACAGCAGGGGGGAATTTGTGCGGCCCTTAAAGAAGAATGCTGCTTTTATGCAGACCATACCGGAGTGGTAAGAGACAACATGGCTAAAATAAAAGAAAGACGCCAAAAGTACCAACAACTAATTGAGTCCCACCAGGGATGGTTTCAGAACTGGTATAACAGGTCCCCTTGGTATTCGACTCTCATATCCACCATTATGGGACCCCTGATCATTATACTTTTGATTCTGATGTTTGGGCCATGCATCTTAACCAGACTGACCCAGTTCATAAAAGAAAGGTTATCGGTTGTACAATCCCTGGTCTTGACCCAACAGTACTAGCAGCTAAAGCAAAGAGATCTCGAGATGGCAGAAACTCCTGAATGAAAGATTCCATTCAGTTACAAGAGCAATGGGGGAATGAAAGACCCTGGCCCAGTCTAAACAGGCAGCTGAGGCTTATGGAAAATTCCATTTCCCCCACAGCTGAATAGTCATTGCTATCAGAAGGGAGCTCAGCTCAAGGTCCCCCACAGCTGAATAGTCATTGCTATCAGAAGGGAACTCTGCCCAGGGACACAGGTGTCTGCGGGCGACCGGATAGCCAGCCCAGCAGGGTTGAGCAAACACAGAGACCAATTGTTCCTCAGATAGGGCCAAGGCCGAAACTTGAGTTTTAAGAAAAACCTCTATTTGCCCGTGCTCTGAGCCCTAGCCACATTTACATTACCCAATCAGGGTCCTGTTACTAGGCTTCTCGCTTCTGTACTGCGCTTTTTGCTATAAAAGAACCCCTGAGTCCCCAGCTCGGCGCGCTCAGTTCCCCGAGACTGAGACGCCCGGGTACCCGTGTGTTATCAATAAAGCCTCTTGCTGTTGCATCCAAGCTCGTGGTCTCGTTGTTCCTTGGGTTTGGGTCTCCCTTCCGTGAAAGTATCCCTGCTGGGGTCTTTCAATTGCTTGCTAAGATGCCAAAAATATTGATAAACAGTAGAGAAAGTGGATAATCTTATTTTGTTCTTGATTTAATGGATATGTTTTGTGTTCTCCCCATTTAGAGCAATGTTGTATATAGGTTTGTCATAAATGGTATTTACTATTTTGAGGTATGTTTCTTCTCTTAAAGAGTTTCTTTAGAGATTTTATCATCATGGGATATTGGATTGTGTCAAGATATATTTATGCTGTGGCTTTACTAATGTTGAATCATCTGTATATCCCTGTAATAAATCCACATTCATAATAGTTTTTAAATGAGTTTTAAAGTTTTATCTGCCAATACTTTTTTGATAATCTTATATTCATGTTCATCAGGGAAATTGACCTATAACTTTTTTGTTATCCTTTTATTTTGTATTGGTCACAGGTTAACACTTACTTTGTAAAATGTGTTTGTGGTATTTGCCCTTTTTTTCTTGGATAGTTGAGGACCCTTGGGTTTGTTCATTAAATGTCTGGCAAAGTTAAGTAGTGGATCTGTCTGTGATTCAGGTTGTCTTTACCTGGGATACTTTCTTATCACTCCAGTCTTCATACTTGTTGTAAATCTATTTATTTTTATTTAACCTTGGTTTAATATTGTTAGGCCATGTGTATGCAGAAAAGTTATCCATTTATTTTTAGATTTTCAAATTTATTGAAGGGTATGTTTCTAAAATATACCCTAAAAATCTAAATTTTAAGGGAATCTGTTATAATATCTCTCCTTTCAACTCTAATTTTAATCATTACATGTTCTCCCTTTGTGTTGCTGGTTTAGCCATAGACTTGTAAGTTTCATTTGTCTTTTCAAAAGATCAAATCTTTGATTTATTGTTTGTATATATCTCATTTATATTAAGATTTTTTTGCTGTGCATTATTTCTCATCATCTTCTAATTTTTGGCTTCGTTTGCCCTTCTTTGTTTTTAGGATCCTGAGATACATCATATTATTCATTAAACACATTTATAGCTTTTTAGTGTAGACATTTATAGAGATTAGCTTTCCTCTTAGATCTGCTTTTGTTGAATCCTACTTCTGGTATGTTGTGTTTCCATGATCATTAAATTTTAGGAACTTTTAAATTTAACTCATTCATCATGGGATAACTGGCTCAGGTTCCATGAGTTGTATATTTCTGCAGGTTATGTCACTTCCTGTTTCAGTCCATTGTGATTAGATAGAACACAGAGATTATTTCAATTTTCCAAGATGGACTATTTTAGACAAGGTTGTGTGGTCTGCTGAGGATGGGCATTCTCAACTATTGAGGTTGAAGAGTCAGTAGATATCTACTAAGTCCATTTGATTTATAATATCAATTAACTACCATGTTTGTTAATTTTTCTGGTCTGGCTGAACTGTAAATTGTGAGAATGGAGTGTTAAAGTCACTCACAAACATCATGGTTGAGGTCCTCCTGTGCCTTTATATTCAGTTGTGTTTAGTTTATGAAAATGCTGATTTGCAGCATGTGTATGCTGAATGTTATTTTAACCTCATACTGGACTGCTTCCTTAGTCGTTGTAAAGCAGCATTGTTTATCTCTTCTGACTTTGGTTTGAAGTCTGACTTGTCAAAGCTTATTATGACTACACCTGCTTTTATTCTGTCCTGCCTTGGAACACCGTTTTTCTGTCACCTAGAGAAACATCCAGGGAGTTGTGCTTCTCGGAGGCAACAAATGGAAGGGTATTATTCTTTTTAATCCAATATATTAGTCTGTGTGTTTTGATTTGAGAATTGGGGACATTAGCATTCAGGATTATTGCTGAAATGCACATAGTAATTTTGTGTCATGTTTGTAATGTGTGGTACCTTCCAGGTCCTTATTTGCATTGTCACAGTGTAGTATATTATTTGTTGAGTCCACTGGATATGTTGATCTCTCTTCAAAGTGCAACATTCCTCCAAGTAGCTCCTAACTTAGTAGATTAGTGGACATAAATTCCTTTTATTCATGTTTATCAGCCAGCCTTTTCCTTCTGTTTACATACAATGGACCTTTGTTAGTGATGTAGTGATAGGGGCTGGCAGATTTGCTCTTGCAGAGCTTGACGGAATCATCCCATGCCCTCCTAGCTTTTAGAGTTTCTGTTGGGACCTCTGCTGGTATTATGATGTATTTGCCTTTGGATGTGACTTGGCACTTGTCTTTTCTAGGTTTTAGGATTCATTATGTTTTGTTCTGTACGTTTAATTTTAATATAGTGGCAAGTGGAGATCTTTTCAGTTCTTTACTATTTGACATCCCAGTGCCTCCTGTTACTGGGATATCAGTTTCTTTCCATGGATTTGGGAAATGGTCTAATATGAGTTTGCTGAATATATGAGTCTTTTTTAAATTTGACAAAAATCCTAAGTATTTATATGTCATGCTAATATAATATCATTGCTGAAAAGTACTTTTAGGAAGTATTAACAACTAATAAGTTAAATCTACATAAAGTCTTTTATTTATTTATGCATCTATTTGTCCATTTTGGTTCTGTGTAACAGGGTTTTTCTGTGTAGTCAAGACTGGGTTTGAACTCTGTAGCCTCCTGTCTTATCTTCCTTAATGTTACTGTTTCAGCAATATTCTATGTTGCCTGATTTGTAGTTTTTTTCTTTGTTTTACTTTTGGAGGGTTGTGTGGAGGGCTAAGATTCTACAATAAAATCAACAGATTAGATGAAATTCAACAACAGACCAACAATGTAATCAAACTGAACATGAAAATGGCCCAAAACATGAGTGATTTACAGCATACAGTGACCTCTTCTGTCTGTGCTGGCATGATAAGAACCTACAGTTAAGTATCATCCTCATCCCTCATTGAGGACATTTCTTTTTGCAGCAAGTGGTGATCATTTCAGAAAACAGCCAATCAAAATGCAATTGTAGAACCCAGTCCCATCTGATACCATCTATAACTCAAGTCCCAAACCTAAGGCTCATGGATCATTTTGGAAGGGTTAGGGGCAGAAACAACCTTTTTCATAGAAAAGATATTTATTGACTCATGAATCACTTACCAAACTCAGTGTGATTGTTTAACTAAATGTGTCCAAATTTGGTTCCTGACATAACAATGTAAATTTGTAGTGACAGTGCTAGAGAAAGGACTGAATTGTTGAGACCAGAAATGATCCAAGGCTTTCCCTGAGGCTATGATGTATGGAGACAGAACACAGTTCCTTCTCTAAAACCAGGAATGTGTTTGGCAGAACAGGTAATGGCCTGGGGTTGGAGCTTGGCAGAGCGGCAGGTTCAGATCTTGAAAACCCAACTCTTGCCACCATATGGGGCTGTGGTTATCAGTCCCAAGGCCACTGTGTGCTCAATCTGTAATGCTCTTGAGATACCGTGTGTTCCCTTCGTGCACCATTGGTTTGTTAGCTTCCTCATGACTCCATCCCATTGTATGACAGTTTCTGGTGACTCTGTCCCATTTCTTCCGTGGAAATAATATGTAAGAGACTGTACTTTTGTTGTTGTTTTGTTTTTTGAAAGAGGGTTTCCTCCATGTAATAGCTCTGGCTGTCCTAGAACTCACAGAGATTTACCTGCCTCTGACTTCCAAGTGTTGGGATTAAATGCATTTGCCATCACTCCCCGGATATGCTGTACTTAATAATAAGCTGGCCTGGCACAAAACTTAACTTGTGCCAAGTCTCTTGAGCCCATCTGTTCTATGCGTTCACCTCTGATCCTATAGGCTGCCCTCTCAGATCCCCTAGGCTTTTCATCTCATGAATCTGTCTTTGAAGATCAGCCTGCTTGTCCAGGTCACTCAATGCTCTGTCTCTTGTCTCTGTGCAAAACTGTAGTGGCATTTGAAATTTTTATTTTGTGTATAATTTATACCTCAAAATGAACATATGTCTTTTTTTTCTAGCTGTTTAATTTTTTTCTTGTTCTAAATAGTCTCAATTTCCAATTTAATTTCTGTTTTTACTTTTTTATTTTGGAAACACTCTTATTTTACATATCAATCCCTCCCATCCTCCCATGCCCCCTACTGATCACCCAATCCACCCCCCACCCACTCCCCAAGGATAGTGAGACCTTCCATGGGGAATCATCAAAGTCTCTCACATCATTTTGGGGAGGGCCTAGGCCTTCTTTCCTATATCTGGGCTGTAATAGTATCCATCCATAGGGAATGGGCTCCCAAAGTCCATTTGTATACTAGGGATAAACACTGACTCTGCTGTTAGAGGCCCCATAGAATGCCCAGGCCTCTTAGCTAGCACCTACATTCAGAGGGATTGGTTTGATCCAATGCTGGTTCCCCAGTTTTGCCACTGGGGTCTCTGTGCTCTCACTAGGTCAGGTGAACTGTTTCTGTGGGTTTCTCCAGCATGATCTTATTGTGCCCAAATTCTGAACCCCAAAATTACCAAGAGGCCCATTTCTATGCAAAAGCAAAGGGTCTTTTATTGTAGTTATTTAACGAGCTAACCCATTAGTTTGGGCCCTTCATCCATCCACCATGGCGGATGGCTGGAGAAAGACCCGGAGAACCCACAGCGGAGATCTTCAAGGGTAGCATAAGGGGAGTGTCTAGGGGTATGAAACAGTCTCAGGGTTGGTGTACTTCCAGGTTTGGATGACCTACCCTGTGTTGATTGGTCAACTGGTTGTTATGGCCCATAGGCCCTCCCAGGGTGTTTGCTATGCTCTGCACATCACTGTTGTGCACTTGTCTATAAAGCACACCCAGAGCCATAAAGCACAGCCCCTACAGCTAGCTTCTGATTGGTTCCTTGCCATGAGGAGGGCATCTGACCTCCTAGTGACCAGGACAAGAGCAGCAAGGTCATGCAAGCACATGTTAGCCTGTCGTGGCTGTTAAAATGGGTGAGGGGGGGGTCGCATGGGGACACAACAAGCTGGTCACTACAGTCTTGGCTCCTTTGGTCATCCCTTCTCCCTCTCTAAAACTGGATTCCGGGAGTATGTCTCAGTGCTTAGTTGTGGGTGCTTGCTTCTGCGTCCCTCAGCTACTGGATTCAGGCTTATGTTTAATTTATTGTCCATGACCCTCAGGTTACTACCTCACCTATCCTAGCAGTAAACCCCACAGAATCTGAGGCCACTACTGGCAGCTAGTGGAGAAACAATGGGCCCACATCAAGGGCAGCATGTGCTGTCTTTCCTGCTTCCAACATCTTAACATTAAGTGAAGATCTGCCCTCGCAGTTAGAGAGGTTCAAATCTGAGAATAAAAGCTTCATTTACTAGATTTAAAGTGCCTTTCCTCAGTGTTCAAAGTCTTTTTTATGATTCCAAATTTCCTTTTACCCAAACATTTACTATTCACACTATTGTCCTCAAGTTATGTTTTTTATTCTGATACATTTGTAAAACTAGTTTACAAATCTTTACTCATGATTATTCTCAGATAAGTAAAATAAAGCAAATTAAAAGAGCATATTCCTCAACAACATTTTAATAATGATTATCTAAGTGATTTCCCACGACTCTGGTGTTTTTGCTATTCTTCATGTATTTCTTTATATTTCAAGTATTCATGCTTTCAGAAAAAAACAAACAAGAACAACAGAGTAAACTTAAGGACTAACTAGTTCAGATACATGTTGTAAGTGATTGCTTTCAAAGAGTCTTGATAAAAATGTATAACATTCAGACTTTGCTGTGAGCCATTCTTAAGAACTTGGTCTTATAATTGCAGATCCAGGCAGGGATCTAGCATCCCTGTGATCTCCTTCAAAACTGACATTGACTTATTCACCAGCCTTAAGCTCATCTCTTAGGCTCCTAGCTCCCCATTGTAAAGCCTGGATTATAGCCTTTCTTGGAGACATACAATAGCAGAGCAGCTTAGGTTTGTTAAGCGTTTTAGTTGAACCTGGGTCTTACTACTCTTGCAATTTTTCATATTATTTAAGGCAATAATGAGGATGGTAATTATTTCTCCTCAGTGCCTGCTCACACAGTAACAGAACAAACTTCTTTGTAAGGTATGTAGCTAAGATTTGGGAAGGAGACGGAATTGCTTGATGACAGAGAACCAAGCACGTTTAGTAATACAAGCCTGGTAGAGGAGCCACATGATCGTTCCTAGGAGTCCCCAGTTGTTTCCTTTAGAAATCTCATTTGTTTATTTGTTTGGGGGTTAATTGAGGGCTAGGGAATCTAACGTGACACAAAATACAATATCGCAGGAAATATTATTCCCAATGTGAGTTGAATGGGAGAAAACACACCAGCAAATTGAGCAATTATTTGAATTAAAGCCTTTCTTACCTGTGGTATTGTCAGCGGCAGGAGACACAGAAGGCCCAAAGCAGCCACCAGCAGCCCAGGTAAGGCTGGCTCCTCTGCTGTCACAGAAAGAATTTAGGAAGAAGCAGAATGGATCAAAGCTGGGGAACTTACAAAGTATTAAGACAGTCATCCAATGAAGGGACAGTGTGCAAGAAGTAGATTCAGATTGCTCTGGATCGTGGGGGGGCGGTTAGGGAGAGGAAGAGGAGAGACCCATCATCATAAGAATGTAATTCACAACAAGGCTAAGCAAGTAGAGTTTAAAATATAATGATAGTTTATAAATTATATTTAAAAATATGAATGGATCTACTCTTTTAAAGAATTCTCTTTTGTCAATGGAATTAAAAGGTGCATTGTTTAGAATTAGGGATGAGGGTATAGTATGTCCGTGGTAAAATCCAAGGAGACAAGAACTCTGGCCCTGGATAAGCATATTTTATACCTTTGTTTGTTGCTTTTGTTTGTTTTATTTTTGTTTTGGTGGTGGTTGTGTTGGAGGTTTTTTGTTGTTGTTATTTTACTGAGATGTGTTTAGGAAAGCAAATTATCTCTGTATAGAATTTTGGCTTTATCCACTGTGTTGAAATTTCTGGAATCCCGGTCAGTAATGAGGGCAAACAATGTCCCAGAGTGAAGGTTTCCTTTCCTTGCTCTCACCCCCTAGCTTTCTTTGTCTTTCCAGCCTCAATAACAAATGAACAGGGAAATGACGCTTTACTAAGCATCTCTCTGCTGACCAAGGGAAAAAAATATTCCTTAAATTTAACATAATTGTGTTTATGTAAGGGTAGGGCTTATGATTTCTGAGGTTTTGGAAATAATAGGCTAAACTGAAATAATGATTAAAGCCAAATAGTTTTGAAATAACTTCTAGAAGCAACTGTTACCAGCTTTTATTTTTATAAATCACTTGATGGTAGCAAATACATTACAATAAAAAATGCATTCTTTAAATTATCAAAAGTGTCAGCAAGGAGAATTACATTCTGGAACTGGGGGGGGGTGGGGGTGGAGTGAGTGAACAGGCAATATTTTCCTTAAGGGTAGAAAAGGCTTTCTTAAGTATTGACGAAAGGCCTAGTTAATTGATTAAGAAAATAGGTTGTGTCTTGAATTTCTTTTGAGGAACACAAAGTTCAAATCAGTAGTGAACATGTGTTTTGTGTTGAGTTCATGTCAATATGATTCGATCCAGGCCTTATATCCCCAACTGTCCTGTTGCTAACAACATCAGACTGGGAAGTAAAGGGGGAGTCAACGAGGTCTGTGTTTCAAAAGGAGACTTCAGTAAACAGGACACCAGGGAACCTTGCTTGTACCCTGCAGTGATACCATGTCAATGCCTTATTCCTTATCCCTCTTAATGTCACGAGGGGACTCCTTTTGCACTGAGAAATTATAGTAGAAATACAAGGCCTGTCAGAAGCAATTTTTCTAAATTAGACTGTCAACATGCAGACGTTGGCCCTAAGATCTAGCCAGAAACTGGCTCAATAGCTTCACAAACATCCTTGAATGGGTGGAAGTTCTATGCCTTTCATGATGCTATGGGCTGTCTTGCAAAATTTTTGACTCCAATTTTGTTATTTTGAACTTTAACTAAACTCTCCCATGAGGAGTTTCTTCCAGTTTTGTGATTTTCATGACATCACTTCATTTGCTTTGTTGCTTTAATCAACAATGAGTATAAACATAGCTTGTTTTGATATTTGCTAAGTGGATTTTGGGTCTCTTATATAAGAACCTATGGTTTTTCACAACTCATGAATTAGTAGTTATGTTGTAAAAGAAATGCATGGCAGTCAAGTAATGTTTCCCTGGGTTTGAAGATATTTGCTTTATTTCTCCCCACCCCCACCCCAGCCCATGCACATGTGTGAGTGCTGAGAACACATGTACCATCCAGTATCAGGTTGCCTTTGGGATTCAGAGATTATACTTGATTGCCAACATTGTGTATCAAGCATGTTTACCTACTGAGCTATCTCACCAGTCCTGTTTTCCAACTTTTCTTACCAATATTAATCGCCAAAATAAAAGGAAAGTGTAAGTCAGAGGAGTGATAAGTTTCATTCCAATATTTTTATCCTTGCTACTGGCTTTCTAGTCTATGGCAACTGATCTTTTGGTCAGTTGGGCAGCAAACCAGATGGTACTATGCCCTTAGAGATTGACTCCCCCACACAGCTAATCCTTCCAGGAAATACCTTCATAGACACATTCTAAATACAGTCCAGCTGACAACCAAGGGTTATAATTTGAAAAACGGCCTATGAGAGAGGGAGATAGAGAGAGACAGCGAGTCAGAGAGACAGAGAGGCAGAAAGGCAGACAGAGAGAAAGGTGGGTGGTGCGTGTCTGGTAAAGTGGGGAGTAGCACAAGCACACCACACATAGACCAAGAAGTCAGGACCCTGAGCAGGCCACAGTACTGCCTGAGTACTGCCAGGTCCCCAATAGCAGGTCAGTGCAGGTGCCTAAATGCAAGCACCAAGTTTAGCCATCACAGCGATTTTGTTTGTGATAAGGGCACATCAGATTTTGCTTCTCTTTTATTCCTGGCCTCCTTTGAATAAAAAAATAGTTACTGGATTGACCTATATATAAAGCTATGGTTCTAAGCTATGTCACTTTTAGAAAAAAAAAATATAAGTGTATGAATGTGTGTGTATACATTGAGGTGGGGTAATTTTGCTGCTGTAGCAATTGTTAACACACACACACACACACATATATATATATATATAGCATTTTTTGTAGATAACTTACAGTAGCACATTTTCAGCACATAATTTGTCATGTATTTACATTGTAAAACTATCAAGCTTTTCTTATTATATTTAATAATGTATTATCTTCCGATTTAAAAAGTTGTTAATATTACAATAACAATATTAATTTGTAATATGTTTTCTGATTATCTTGTTGAGCTTTTGACTAGGCAAAACATTCTTTTAAATATCTGTTCACGGGGGCTGGAGAGATGGCTCAGCGGTTAAGAGCACTGACTGTTCTTCCAGAGGTCCTGAGTTCAATTCCCGGCAACCACATGGTGGCTCATGACCACCTTGAATGAGATCTGGTGCCCTCTGCTGGCATGCAGGCAGAAGGCTGTATACACAATAAATAAATAAAATATTTAAAAAAAATCTGTTCACACTCATCCTTAAATGACTACTTTATAAACAAATATTTAGAGTAATGTTATTACAATAAATGCCCTATATCTGTGTTTAGAAACATGCAGAGCTTTCTGTGTGAGTTTTACATATTATTTGAAAGTTTACGGATATAAAGACTCATAAGTATAATGCATACAAAGTGACTACTGAGTGCTCTTTGTGTTTAATGCCATGTGCTTTGTTTCCCGACTGCAGACACATGAAATGGCCAGTGGCATTCTCTGAACATTTCTGTTCTTTATATGTGTACATGTGTGTATGCATGCACACAGATGCAAGTATGAGTAAGTATGTGTGGACGTGCATGTAGAGAACAGAGGTCAATCCTTGGTGTCATTGCTCAGGAGCCATGCCCTTTATTTGGTGGGGGACTACAGAGTCTGTCACTGCCTAGCTAGCAAGTGCCAATGGTCCTCAGTTGTCTGCTTCCCTGGCAGTAGAATAATGAATGTATACATCATGCACAACTTTGGACTAAATTTGGATACCTGTACTTTGTGTGCAAGTCCTTTACCAGCTGAACTTCCCCTCTAGTTTCCATTTGAACAGAACCATTAGGGTGAAAATATAGCCATTGGGGTAGTCCTGCTATTTGAAACCTTGTCCACACAGATTTACCTTCATAAAGTAAGTGTTTTGTTATTGCATATATGAGATGTACTTATATATCAGAAACTGAGTGTGTTATGGTCATTACCATTGAATTTGTAATTCATGTGGCTGATACTTTTATTTTAATCAGTGTTGTAGACCACTATACTGGCAACCAAAGATTCTAAGTTTTGCTTCAAATGTAGAAGGTAACTTACTATACAGAAGGCTTCTGTGTGGTTCTTATGTGTAATGATGCTAACATGTTCCCTTATATCTTACATGTATTTATGCACCTGTTGTATTACATAAGCCTTCAAAGATGAAGAGCTTACAAGTCTTTAGCAAGCTGGTGGGCGCCAGAGTTGTCAGTAGTGCTATGCTTCTCTGAGTGTTCATGTGTTCCTATTGTACACTGAAGTCTCTCTCCCTGCAGAGATGCATATCCTAACACTTTCTACTCTAAGTAGTGCTCCTAACAATGAGACAGTTTTAGACATTAGTCACTTAAAGAGTACATGACAGTCTATTACTGAAAGGTTACACTTCCTTGCTTGTCTTGTTACCAGGCAAGGAAACTCTAGAAGAGAGATTATGGGAGAAAATGTGTTGCAGTCATTTATGCACCTGTAAATGGTCACAGGCATCTTTTTCCATGTTGGTGGGAATATGCCCCCTTGCTGTGGACAAACATGGTCCTGCCTGTCTAAGGTCAAACACCTCTAACTTTCTGAGATCTGACTCCTTAAGCTGCCAAAGAGATCTAACACTACACCTAAAAACAAATAAACACATAATTTTCTAATGAAAGACCCCAGGCGGGGGACTTTCACGGGAGGGAGACCCGAACCCAAGGAACACCGAGGCCACGAGCTTGGATGCAAACAGCAAGAGGCTTTATTGATAATACACGGGTACCCGGGGCGTCTCAGTCTCGGGAACTGAGAGCCCCGAGCTGGGGACTCAGGGGTTCTTTTATAGCAAAAAGCGCATGAGGCGGGGGCTCAGAACGAGGTTTCTCTCATCTGGACAGAGAGGCAATTAAGGTTTCTCTCATAACTCAATTCTCGGCCTTGGCCCTATCTGAAGAACAAAGGTTTCTGTGCCTGCCCAATCTTTCTGGGCTGGCTGTGCAGACCATAGACACCTGGGCCCCTATCTGGACAGAGATAGTAGTGACTATGCAGCTGTAAAGACCTTGAGCTGAGCTTCCTTCTGATCGAAAAAATGACTATTCGGCTGATCTGTGGGGGAAAAGGAATTTTCCATAGGCCTCAGCCACCTGTGCTGGCCCGGGGTCTTTCACTAATTAGTTTTAAGTATTTGATCTTATTATCTATTTTTTCTTTAAAGGTTTGTAACTGTTTTCTTTTAACATGCTGCAGAAATACAACTTCTGACAAAGGAATATTTTTGTGATGTCAGGACATTAGCCATAGTGTAAGTTACTTAAGAATTAACTTAAGCTCGTCCAGCTTCAGAGCTACTACTTCTAAAACTCTTTGTTGTTTAAAACTGGTCATGAAGAGTTTCATTTCTACTAAGGCACTGACATCTACCATTTTTCTACTTCTCCCCTAGTGTGGGATAACTGAGACAGGTATCATCCAAGTAATGAGGGACAGAGCACAGAAGACAGACAAAGGCAGCCACCAGTATCTTCAAATAATGATACTCAGAGTCAAGAGGAGAAGTTGTGAAAATCAGTATCAAGCCTATCTGAGCATGGTAGAACTTGCATTTAAGGCTGAAGCAGGAGGACCATAAGTTTGAGCCCAGTCTATGTTTCATAGCAACACAAAATGGAGTCGTTTGTGCCAGACTTTCTAAAATAGCTAGAACCAAGTGGTTTTGGAGCAAAGCTTCTTAGAAATAGTTACTTGGTTTTAACTAAATATCTCTGTCAATGGCTCCTACTTGTGTTCTTTTTCTATTTCTGTTGTATTGGTTTCAGACACAGGTATATTTTGATGGGGGATGTCTTCCTGTATGCTGTGAATATGTTTCTCTTATTGGTTGATGAATAAAGCTGTTTCAGCCAGTGAGCAAGCAGGATGTATGAGACAGGAAGTACAGTGGGGGGGGAGGGGTACCAGACTACGATAATGCTGAAGAGAGGAATACAGACAGTGAGTCTCAGGAGAGATGCCATGCAGCTAACAGGAAGGTGTGATGCCCAGGCATTCTCCGGTAAGCCAAGACTATGTGGAGATACATAGATTAATAGAAATGGGTTAATAATTAAGAGAGAGCTAGCCAATAAGAAGCCTGAGCCATGGGCCAAACAGTTTATAATTAATACAAGCTTCTGTGTGTTTATTTAGAACTAAAGTGCTACAGGACTGAGCAGGACAGAAACTTTGGCCTAAAATATTTCGCCTCAAAGTTGAAAAGAACAAACAGACTATGAAAGTGTAATCACTCTGGAAGGAATGAAAATATTCTGGAAGCTACTTGTGTTCTTTCCTTTGGCTATGTGCTACTCAAATCATGGTATTTCCCCAGGAATCTCATGATAAGAAAGAATCAGAAAGCCTTAAGCTTTTCTGGTTGTCAGCCAGAGGAGAAATTGTTTTATGAAAGATTCCCCACAGCTCTGACAGCTTTTCAGACCACCCTGCATGAGAGACTGAAGCTGAGACAATTGTGATGGGCAGGGCCACACCTTGACCAGTACTGCTATAGACCAGTACTGCTTAGTTATACACACCTCTTGCCCTCTATTTAAATCTAAACCTCTAAATATGGATATGGGGAGCTCTCCAGGAGGACTCTGTTCATCTTTCCTATGTGGCCACATTAAATAGATACCTACCTGCTGTTTTTCACTTGCTCTTTAGTTTGTCTATTAAGGATGTGAGTCTGGCCTTAGCTTTTTTTTGAACTCTCAGGCACAAAAGACTCTGGGTAGCCAAAGCAATCCTGAGCCAAAAGAATAATGCTGGAGGTATCACATCACATCGAGCTATGCTATACATCCACAGCAATGGAAATATGTGTTATCAGTACAAAAAATAGTAGAGCACTCAGCTATAATCCAGACAGATTCAGCCTCCTGGCTTTTGACAAAGTTGTCAAAATAAACATTAAAGATAACCTCTTTAATAAGGAGTGCTGACCAAACTGGATCCATGCATGTAGAATGAAACTAGGTTCCTGTCTCTTCCACCTACAAATTCCAAATGGAGCCAACATTTAAAAATATTTTACTTATGTATTCTTTTGTGTGTGTGTGTGTGTGTGTGTGTGTGTGCCTAGATGGAGGTCACTGGACAGCCCATAGGAGTCAGTTCACTCTAACATAAGGTTTCTGAGGATTGAACTCAGGTCATCAGCTTACTGGCCAGACTTTTATCCACTGAGCCATCTTTCTTGGCCCTCAATTAAATATTATGATACAGGACTTGAAACTCTGAAACTGTTAGAAGTGAAGAAAAAACTTTAAGGTCTATGTACAGACAAAGACTTTCTGGACAGGTCTCCAGTAGCTGGGAAACAGCCCTGACAATGGGCAAATGAAACAGCATGAAATTAAAAAGCTGGAAAGCAAAGGAGACAATTAAATCAAGTGAACAGACAGATTTCAGAATGGGAGAGAAATCTTTGCTGACTGTATATCTGACAGGATTGTTGTACTTTTACAAAGATTTGTTACTGTTTTTAATTGGGCTATATTTACAGGTTGCCGGCTACAGTAACTCTACTCTTTCAAAAGCATTGTTTAGAAGCAATTAACATTTGATTGCTCCAAAATTTACATTTAAAACCTTGATTCAGTTTAGTTGGGTTTTGTTGTTTTGTTTTGAGGCAGGTGGTGGTCTCATCAAATGCTGTAAATAACAGAGACTAGCTTTGAACTCTTAATCATCCTGCCTCCTGAGAACTGGGAATGCAGGTTCATGAGGCCACTCCTAGCTTGAATTAAGTAGTCACCCATTACACCCAAATTCTGAGATGGCAACTTGCCCTATTTGCCTTCTACATGGGTGGGGTATTGACATTACCTCTGGCCGTCTGTAAATTGTTAAGAGTCCAGCAGTTGAGCTTGTGGAGAACTTGTGGAGACTGGGACTTCTTTTTAGCCACTGAACAATACCTCTTGGCACCATACCCATGTTTCTTACAGGGATAAAGGTCAGAACTGGCACCTTGCAGGCTCAGACAAAGATTCTGAAAGTAAAAGTCCTGATTTATGACTTTGTGGTCAGGAAAGAGGTGTATCAGACACAGAGGGAGCCCTTTCATGGGGAAATAATAGGGGAAGTGAGGCAGGGAGGGGGGCAGGCCTTGGAGGACTTACACAAATGCTGGAAAATTAGCATATGAGTAAAACAAGCTGGCAAGGCGGAAGGTTGGAAGACCCAGACTGAGCTAAGAACCGCTTGCATCCAGTGCAGGCACATTGGCCCTCAGAGTGTTTGATTCTTGCTTTATCAGCCAGTCTGCTCCAGGCAAGGGAAATCTTCAAGAGCAATCCAAGAGACTCCAGACACTTGAGGAAACTTTTACACTGGCTTTTGCTGTTTTCTATAGAGATGAAACAAAGACAGAACAAAAAACCAGGGCTAATGACTATAGGCCTAGGGAGAAGTGGCTTTGCTAATATCACCTCTTAGGAACAATACATTTTGTTAAACAAGTAAAAAAAAGGATTCTGAAAGGCAACACTTGCTGCAGAAGCCAGAGCCTTAGTTGAGTTATCTTCACGACAGTTCTAGAGAAACAGATCCTTTCCCTCTCCACCAGAAGGAATCATTTTAGAAGAACGGGACTTCAGTGTTAAGTTGGAAACTCCAGGTTAGTGGAAAGGTTAATGGAAACTCTCCACCACTGATGCAATAAGCCAATCAGTTCAAATTAATAAATCCAGGTTTACTCTGAGCAAGACATTCCTGCATAGCCCCAGGGAACGGAAAACGAGGAACCAAGAGGTGAATCTAGAGGTGGGGGCTTTTAATGCTCTCCGGGGGTGGAGCCACCAATGGTGGGCTTTTTAGGGGCTGACTCTGAACTGAGGTGACTCCAGAGGAGTGCGTGAATACCTTTCCACCCAAACTGTAACACTCAGTACTCTTTGGGTCCTGAGTGCCAGAATCCTTGTCCATCTGATACCAGCCACTGCAATGCTTACAAAAACTATATTATCTTATTTAAAGGCTAATTGTTCAATTTAGCATGGTTTAAGATGGATGCCTTCCTGAGGGGCTCGTTTTCTCTTTGATAGGTGTGTGATCTGCCCAACTAGATTGTTAGGTCTACTCAAAGATTCCGTTCTTTTGACCAGAGGGAAATAGTTTCCCCATAATGGGGTAATGGGTCTTAGCTGCTCCTGTAATGGTTGCCTTTGAAGAGTGAGGTTGCTTGATATTTCCTAACTTTGAAAACCCAAGCAATCAAAGAAGTTCATCAAGGCAACTTAGGTAACTGCCTGGTAAGTAAACACATTGATCCCACCCCCGTAATACTGTTGCTTTATTTTCTTCCTTGAAAACTCAGGACTTATTATGAAGCATGATTCTGATGTAAGACTGCTTAAATGATTCAAATATCAGCTGTTGTGAGGTTGGAATGATGCAGGTTTAGACCCAAATTACTAAATAGCCCCTTGACAGCAATTTATTGCCTTCTTTTGTGTGTGACCTAACATTAGTGTGACTGTTAGGTAGATTCTTTGGGATATACAGACAGGGCACAGGTTGCCACCAACCAAAAAGTCAAGAATGTGGCTTCAGTAGAGATTTTCCCACATTTCTGAATCCCATCTATATGAGTTCCCACCAAGATGCTTTACAAAACCTTTATTAAACTGTTACTGTTATTTGCCATGCACAAGAACTGACCACAATATATACAACAAAACCCACTTAAGAGTTTTATTAGTAAAGAGTAGGGAGAGGAGTTGTGCACAGGCCTGTTTGGAAGAAACGTGGCAAGAGAGAGGAGTGGGTCAGACGCATCTGTTTCAAGTCACACAGCACATGTGTGTGAGGGTGTATGTAGTCATATTTATGAATGGATGCATAGATTATGTGGCCATGCTGTGCATGCCCATAAGGCCCTGGGATAGCATGACAGGCATTTTGCTTGAATGTTGATGGCATATGTGCAGTCAAACCAAGAAATGCTAATAACTGGAATGACTGGGCATTTTGCCTGGACATGGCTGTGGGACCCCGGAAATGACAATAGTTATCATGTTGGAGTGTGGAACTCAAGGTAACCTAGGTCTGTAAATATAATATTTGAAATGTTAGTTGTTACAAATATTAACCAATTGTAAATAATATCAGTGGGGAAGAGACAGTTAAATCTGGACCCAAATGTGAGTGACATTGGCCTGAGAAACAGCCGTATTGGCCTTTCTCCTGGCCTTGACGAAGGTTCTGTGTGGGGAGTGGTTTCTTCAGCTTTGCTAGAAGACTAGCAAACTGCGAATCAACAGCAGTGCCAGTGGACTGACTGCAGGTAGGGGTCCAAATCCTCTGCTTCAGAATAGGTTGTCCAGTGAGGCTACTGACTGGCTGAAAGAATATGGAATTGAAGATTATGCTGCCCCAGGCCAACAAAACAATATTTATTAATGAGTTATGATTCATGTTACCTGGAAAGACAGGAACTATCTCATTAACTTCACTTGTCACCTGCCTTATGGTAAAACAGATTATAATTCTAATTTTAAAAAATGTTTAAAAAGGCAAAGACTTGTATGATCTCTCCCCATAATTCCCCAGGATCTGGAACTAAGCTGCCATCTTCCATGCAGTGAGGACAAGAAGCAAAGACTGACAATTGTATTTTATTCAGGGGCTTCCCTGTCAAGCTGGCATAGAGGCTTAACCACACAAACGCAAACGACTCAGTTAGTTTTCTATCCCTGTCTCCACAGCCTTAACATCCTGAAGACAAGATTGCACATGCCTGCAAACTGTTAGAAGGCTGACAAAATGTTATAAAAGAGAAAAAAGAAAAATGGTATCTTAACTTCTTTGATGCAAAGATAATTCCTATTTATAAACCTACTAACTAGTTGCAATGTAATAGTTGCATATGTCTCCAAAGAGACACTTGTGTCTCTCAGTCTAACTATCAGACTATTTAATAAATGGACCTCAAGAAATGGGAGTTTTCCCAGGAGTCTCTTTTTCTGGGTTCATCAGGAAGACTCGATGAAGCAGTATGTGTGTGTGTGTGGTTCCTCCCCCACTGTGTTTTGCCTTAACTTGGGATTATAATGAAAAGTAAAATTGGTCTGCAGAGTGGTAGGAGAACGACATTTCTGATGGGGGCAGTTCCAGGAGCCCCCGAGGTAGAGGAACAGTCACATCAGGCTGGGAGAGTGTGAGGGCTTTGCAGCATCACCACATCCTGTTGTCCTTAGATGCCCAGGGAACCTGAGGACTGTAGTCGCTAAACTGCGAAGACTTGTGGCCATGCTGCTGGTGTCACAGCATGGAGCAGGAAGGCTACAGGATGTAGTTCATGGTTTTAGGCTTTGCTTAATGAGGGGTATTGTCCTGATTTTGTGCCCAGATGGTCATCTGTCGGGATTCATCACTAATTTCTCTGGAAGATGGTACTTGCCAAAAGGTGATTCCGATTTGATTGTGGCAGCATCTGGAAACATATATAATTTGATGCCTGATTTTGGTTCCTCAGGCTTCTTTGAGTGAATCATGTGTGATTATGCATACTCGTGCACAAGAGAGAGCCCTTCCAGCAAAGCCCCCATGTGTTGCACTTATTGGAAAAGTGTCAGTCTGTCCCAGATTATCTCAAAAAATTAGTTTCGTCATTCTCAACAGGTACACAGGAGTTTCAAAGAAGATAATCACAATTTATCCTTATAAATCTCTAAGGATATAAATATTAAAAAGAAGTTTTACATTATACAAGTATGCTTCAATAGTTGTCTTATGACATGTGTATTAAGAATTCTTCATATGTTAGCATACATTTATATTTTCAGTCTACTGTCTTTCCAAGCATTTCTTTTGTTTTCCTTTTTGTGTGTGGGGCTTATTTTTTTTTTTTTTTTGCTTTTGTTGAAAACGGATTTTTTCCCCTCACATAGTATATGCCCCGTCTGTTGTTTTCCCTCCCTTTACTCTTCGCAGGTCCTCCCTAACTCCTCTCTTATCCAAGTCTACCCCAGTTCTGTCTCTTATTAAGAAATGAATAGGTTTCTATAGGATAATAATAAAATAAGGTAAAATAAAAACTAACACATCAGAATTGTACAAAATAAACAAACCAAAGGAAAGAGCCAAAGAGAAGACACAAGAAACAGACCAACTCATTCACACACTCAGGGATCCCATAAGAACACTAAATTGTAAGTCATAATACATACACAAAGGAACTGTAAGGCAAAAAGAGGGTAAGAAAAAATATATATATATCTTTTTTTAATAAAAAGAAGAGCGCTTACATGACATTATTAAACAAGGAGCCTCCAAAGATGCCACTGGGTTTGTTTTCTGTTGGTTGTCTATTGCTGGGCATGCAGCCTACACTTAAGAATAGTTTGTTTCCACAGTGATATTCTCTAGGGGAAAACTAAATTTTCATTTGCAAATGGGTATCAATTGGAGATTGCTTCTGAGTTATGGATGGGGGCATGTGCCGTCTTCTTTCAATTCTAATACTTCAACGGGGGCAGACCCATGCAGGCCCTGTAAATGCTGCATCAGTGTCTTTGAGTTCATATGTGTTTTGATCATGTTGCCTCGGAAGGCCTTTTTTTTTTCTTGGTGTTCTCTATCCTCTCTGGATCTTACATTCGTTCTGCCTTCTTTTCTGCAGGATTCCCTGAGTCCCTGATTTGATGGAGGCCTCCCATTTAGTTCTGAGTGTTCCACGGTTCCTTACTTTTCTGCACTTTGTGCAGCTGTGGGTTTCTGTATTTGTTTCAACCTGCTGTAGGAGGAAGCTTCTCTGATGATAGCTGAATAAGGAACTGATCTGTTTCCTGGCCTGAGTCCCAAGAAAATTTTGTAAACTACCCATATATCAGTTACTAAACAATGATGAATGTGAGTCCCAATGTGCTTGATCATAGACAGATTATTAATGACTTATGATACCTTAAATTGTAGTATGTGAAATTGACTGTTTTTGAACCAAAGACTAATTGTATTGAAGTCAAACCAATGGCACATCATAAATAATTCCTGCCCTGCTTCTTCTCTTCCTAATAAAATCGTTCAACTTTATGGTAATGCTTTGCAAATATTAATTTATTCTTATTCTTTAAGAATATTGTCTTTACTATTGCTATAACCTGAATGCTGTGTTCTGCTGATAAAATTTCTTCCCATGAAGAGATGTAAGCAAGGTCTACTCCTGTTAGTGTCCCAATGACAAATCAATGTGTACTTCCACTAAAGTACCCTGGAAACCAATGAGTTTATTGGGCCTCCTTATAGAGCATAGGTGAGTGTCTACTTATAGGAGTGTGGGTGCTTCTCTCCAAATAAGCCATATCAAAAAGGCTTTACCTAGCACAGGGATGAGGGCTTCCCCACAGCTTCTTAGATGGAGCCCCTACTTCCCACAGTTGTCCTCACCTCTAAGTTCTACTCCTTCTTCTAGGTCATGTGCAATTAAGACATAGTAGTATATACCAGTTGGTTAGGGGCTGCTGGATGCTCAGGTGAGGGTTTCATGACCCTCCCCATAGTCCAAAAGGGGATATAAACAGTCAAGAAGCCCACCCCAGATAGTGCTTTTGCAAGGAGGCACAGCTGAACTCAAGATGGTGGTTGTTTTGCTCCAGGGATAGTCACAGCATACTGTCAATAAGTTAATATAGTGAAATATAAACCAAAGTGATAGTATTGGGAGGTAGAGCCTTTCCTCTAAGAGACAGTTGGGTCATGTGATCAAAGCCCTTGTGAATGAAATTAATGATTTATAAAGTTTAAAAATGAATATGCTATGATCATTGGATTCACTGAGGCAGAACATTCCCTACATTTGGGGAAACCTGGGCCACAGGTTTTCCCAGGGTACACACTAAGACTATCTCAAGAGACTGCTCAGAGTTACTGGAAGTTGCCTTTTTGTGGTTGGCTTATATTGCAGCATGCTATCCCAATTTCACACATATTGCAGTGTATATGAAGATTATGTATTCACTTTGTCTTTAAATATATTTTTATTTATTGTTTGAGGATTTCATGATTGCATATAATGTGTTTCAGGCAAATCAACTTCTAATTCCTTTCCTCTTAACTATTCACAGAACTCCCCCACCCCATGTTCCCCTCTCAATTTTCATGTATTTGTTTTGTTTATTAAATCACTGAGTCCAGTGTGTTCTGCCTGTATATGCATGCCTATGAAGCCATCCACAGGAGTGCCAATCTCCTAACTAGGGTGGCACATTTCCATCTCCAATATATTATCTTAATTGACATCAGTTGTAATTAGTACTATGCTTTGAGTTATTTTCCTCATTCTTTCTTCCCTTTGTCTTCTTCTACTGTTTCCCCCTTTTACTTGGAAGCATCCTAATTTAAAAGAAATTTAAAAGTGTGTTTGTGTGTGTGTGTGTGAGAGAGAGAGACAGAGAGAGAGACAGAGACAGAGGCAGAGAAACAGAGTGCACATTTGTTCAAGGAGGACAGAAGAAAGCATGTCAAGTAATGGAAATTAAAATGTGATCATAGCATCTAACTGGGTTCAATGGGTAGAGAATAATAAGTTCAGTTGGATGAGGAATCTGAAAGGATAGTGGAAAGTAGGTCCAAAAAGCAGGGAACCAGATTGTGGCAGCCCCTGGGATGTGGATTTGGGAACATCCAGTTGTTATGTGCAAGGGCACATGAGCCAGTTAAAGATGGAACCAAAGAGAAGTCAGAAGTTGTTTACAAAAAAGGATGATTGTTTGCCAGGATCGTACCAGACGAGGTCACTGCATGAATAGCTAGGAAAGCATAGGGCACCATAGACTGACCTTTAAAACAATTGACTGACTGTGTTCCCCATCTCCTCACTGATGGGAGATGTCCTTCTGTAAATCTGTCTCTCTTATTGGCTGTTAGATAAAGTACTGTTGGCCAATAGGGAAGCAAGATAGGTGGGACTAGGAGTCTAGGAGGATTCTGGGAAATGTAGTGAACCGTCAGTCGCCATGTGATTTCTGGGAAGAGGGGATGCAAGTCTGCGTTCTTGGAAAGATAAGTCCTTACAAAAATATATATTGGTGATTATGGGTCAATAATTAAGTCAGAGATAGCCAATGAGAAACAACAGCAAATGGCCAACAGCTTCATAATTAATATAGCATCCTGTTATTTGCTGGTTCAGACAGCTTGGCAGGGCTCAGGCAGTTGGCGGAGAAAACTACACATTACACCTCACTGTGTTTTTTTGCTTTAAAAGATGCTTGCTGTAGGGCAATAAAGGAGTTCCTAATGACTTGACTCCCATCTGTGTCTGATTGTCTCTAGGATTGTGGGATTCTGGGGAACTTACCCTTCCTTGGACCCAGCTCAGCCTTCTGCAGTTAGGCTAAGACCCTGCAGTGCATGTATTCAAGTTTGTAGAGAGGAGCTGAGGTGTCAAGGCACTTCAGCAACACTATCCACGCAGTGACCCCTACAGCACACTCAAGGGGAAAATGCTAGAACACAGTGTGCCCCTAAAGTGCTGTGGGTAACAGTGTTAGTGAGGGAGAAATTAGGGTAAGAATGGACAATTCAAAGCTAAGGCTCCTGACAGTATTTCAAACACAAATGCTGATGAAATGAACTCTTGGGAGGAAAATGAGAATACTGAAACATGTTGAAATTGTGTTCCCAAGTGTCCAAATTTTGACTATTGAATTTAGTGGGAAAAAAAAAGCACAGCTGTTTAGGCATCCTATTATTTGCTCTGTTTTTTGTTTGAGTTTGTTTTTGTTTTTTTCGTGTTGTATTTTTCTTTTTGGAACTAGATCTTATGCTAACACCAAACACATTCCGTAGAATAACACAGTTCTTTTGCTCTCTGTTAAGCAATACCTGGAATAGATTCATGTTACACTTCACAACTAATAAGTGGGTGAAACAAAGTCTTTATCTTTTACAAGAAGTGATTCTGGTTTGGATAAATATTGAATGAATAGGCAAATCATTCTTTATTAAGGATATTGCCTAAGGCGAACTAAAAGGAGGGCTTCGAGTATAGCTCAGTCGGTAGACTGCCTTTGTGCACAAGGCCGTGTTCAGTCTCCCAAATCACAAGACAGGGTGTGTGGCACACTGGCATATACCTGTATTCTCTGCACTTGGGAGGTAGAAGCAGGAGAATCACAAGTCCAAGGCCATCCTTGGCCGTGTATTTGCCACCAGCCTGGGATACATGAGACAATGAATTTAAAAATAAAATATTTAAAAAGTTTCAAATTTGGTAACATTGATGATTTCTTTTTAAATTTAATTCTGTTGCAACTATTTTTAAAGCCTTGACTTTGAAAGACCTATAGCCACTATGCAATCACAAGCATCAGGAATAGTCCATAAACCCTGCCACCTGGTAATCATTTTTAATTTCATGAGGCAGGTTCCCTCCTTAGATCCATACTTCGTAACTGCAACTAAAATGGAGAAATGTGTTGGGTCCCTTGAAAGCAAAATTCGGATTACATTTGTGAAGTTATTCACTTTTCGTGAGGCATGATTTATTGAAAGCTTGGTCATTTAAATTGGTAAGGATTATCTGCAATAAAGTATTTGAAAGTGACACTACTTAGAACTACCAGGAAAAGAAGAAAAATAATATTTTATTGCAAATTGCTACTTTCAGATATCAGTTTTCATTTCCCATGAAAAGATATAGAGCTGCGGAATTACCAACTTCCACATTCCCCCACTGAGTGAGCCTTAAAGAGCACTGTAATTTCATGCATAAAATATTTCTTGCAGCATATGATAACACTAGAGCTCTGGGAGGCTGGCAGAAAATAGGAAAGGAGGTAGTTAGAGGAAAGGGTGTGTGTGTAAACTACTGAACACAGGCTTCCAAATTAAATTAGCCAAATAGCTTGCAAGATCACCTCATATTATCTCATCTCTAACCGCTCCTTTTCTGAAAGTCACTATAGCTACCTTATGACATGGACTTTAATCACTTTCCTAGATACTAGTGTTAGCATACATGTGACAGAATTCTGAAGTAGTAACTGATTATTGTGCATTTATCTATGCTAGGAACCAGACCAAAGAGAAGTCTTACACGAAAATGTATTTAGTTCTGTTAGGGATAGTTAACTTTGCTTGTTTTAGTGTGGAAAGCATTTACATTCAGAACTTGCTAAAGAATGCAAGCACCAAGATATTCCAAAGTGTTAAATTGATAGAACATTAAAACTAACTTCACAGAGACATGGTGTAAAGTGAGACAAGTCAGAGCTACATGTAACCCTGTCTCAAAAAAGCAAATAAGTAAATAAATAAATAAAGCAGTTTATGAATCTGAACATGGATTGCTTATTACTTTTAGTGGCACACAGGATGATAGAAGCTTTATTGAACAATATTTGCCTTATGTGCTATACATCTTTTTCTCTTAATTGAAAAATGTCAGTGGATACATATTATGTACATGGATGATCAGGGTAGCAAGTATATATACTACAAAAAATGCCATCTGGGGGGAAATACTTAAATCCTGCTATTTTTGAAATATACAATTCATCATTGCCCACCACAATGCTTTACTAGTTATCATAGCAACCACAGTTGTTTATACATCATTTGTCTTGTTTAGCACACTACTTCTTAACTACCTTCCCTTTATAACTGCTTCTGTCATTCCTTGTAACTGTCATGGTATATTCCTCATCCATGTCATGAGAGAAAACACAGTGTTTGTCTTTCTATGTCGATGTCATTTCACTCAATGTAATCTACAAGCTCATCCATGTTGCTGCAAATGGCAGGAGTTTGTGCCTTTATGACTAAATAGTATCCCACTGTTAAATATTTCATATATTTTCTGTATCCATCTATCAGTGGATTCCTAGATTACTTTCACATGTTGGCTATCATCTGGGAGGAAGTTGTTTGTTTTACCATACTGAGTTCGGGTTCTTTGGGTACACACAGTGGAATTGCCAAATCATGTGGTAATTCTAATTCTTGTACTGTGGAAAAAACAACCTGTTTTCTATAATGGTTGTACTAATTTGTATCCTAGTCAATAGTATGTACAGATTCCTTTCTTTATGTCTTTGCCAGCACTAGCCATTTAAAAAAATTATTGCCAATATTACTTTTTGTGTGTTTGCATACATGTGCATGTGTGTGTGTGTGTGTGTGTGTGTGTGCGTGCATAGGGGTGCATGATACTGCACATATGTGGTTGTCAGAGAAGACTTTGTGGAGTTATGAGGGAACAACAGACCTTGGTCGGAGGCCCACTGGCCCATCAGCCTGGGAGCAGGCAGCTGTAAGACAATGTTTACTAAAAACAATATGGTACCGGGGAGCAATAAGTTTCTGATAAGGGCTTGCCCACGGGAACACACTGACCTTGACCTTTTCCAAAGACCCATCCACTGCCTCCTCTGGGGTCAGGGCAAATAATAACCAGCCAAGGTAAGAAAAGTGAAGCCATCTTGAGGAGCCTTCGGAAAAGCCTTCTTGAAGTTTTCTTTGCACCACCGACTGGTCTCTGTGTCATCAATCCCGACACCCTCTGCACATTCTCGGACACAGGCTGCGCAGCAGAGTTAGTCATCATTCCACTATTCCATTGGATTCTGGAGATCAAACTCAGGTCAGCAGGTTTGTACTTTCACTCCATTAGCCATCACCAACCCTCTACTTGTTATTCTTACTCAGTCTTTGCTTTTAGACTGTGTCTCACTATGTAGCCCAGCTGGCCTTGACCTCCTGGAGAACTTTACCCTGTCTCTCAAATACTCAGATTAAAGAAAGGCATGTACTTTGTCATCTGTAAGTTTTTCTGATAATTACTATTATAATTGAGTGAAGTGACACCTAATTTGCGTTATGATGCGTAATTCCAAGTAACTATAAAATTTCCACGGTTCCCTTTGCCTTTGTTTTATAATTTCCATTGTAGATTTTATTTTTAACGTGTTGGGACCTTGTTTCATGCATGAAAGCATGGTCTGTCTTGAAGAACATTTCAGTTGAGTCAACAAAAAGGATGCGCATGCTTCAGCACTGGACAGTGTTCTCAGATGGGAGTCCTCAAGGTTGAGAGTCTGTTAAGTCAACTCTGGGTTGCATTGCGTATTTGGCCCCTGGGTCCTTCCCTGTCTTCTATTGGTCTTGTTGAGTAAATCACCTCCATACTTGCTTGCCATGTCTTCTCAAAATCTCTTCTAGGAGCAATAAGTATGGTCTCAGGGAACTTGATTTCCCTTTTCAGCCTACCTTTTCTGTCCCTCTTTTTGGGTGTATATGGGTATACAGTTGGTATGTCCTCTTGTTTGTTAGTAATAACCTTGTCTGTATTACAGTTTTAATACTGTTTCTTTGGGGTGTGTCATCCTGGATACAAGCTTTTCCCACTCCTCTGTGTTTCTGTTAGTGTGGGGCTTGTTTTCTGTCCCTTCACTTTCAGTCAGCTTGTCCTTAGTATTTGTCCTTGGGTTTCTATTACTGTGAAGAGACACCTTGACCTCAGCAACTCTTGTAAAGGAAAATATTTAATTGTGGGTGGCTTACAGTTCAGAGGTTCAGTCCATTATCATCATGGCTGGACATGGTGGTGCAGACAGACATGGTGCAGGAGATGGAGTTGAAAGAAGTTCTACATCTTGATCCGCAATCAGCAGAAGCAGACTGTGTGTCACATTGGGTGTAGCTTTAGCATATATGAGACCTCAAAGCTTGCCCCTACAGTGACACACTACCTTAAACAAGGCCACACGTCCTAATAATGCCATTCCCTATGGCTGAGCATCCAAACACATAAGCTCTATGGGGGCATACCTATTCAAATCACCACAGAATAAAATTGAATTTCATGTATAGGTTCCCTACAGTTGGGGTATGCTTCCTCTTGCTTTTTAGTTTTATCCCTTTGGATAATCTGTATATTTCATTTTATTTATATATTTGTATTTTAGAGATAAGATGTTGGTGCACATACCAGGCTGACCTTAAACTCATTATGAAGACTAGATTACCTCAGATTTCAGTCTTTTTGTGTCTTCCTCATAAGAACTGAGATTTTAGGCATGTACCACCACTATGCTTGGTAGTCAACCTACACATTTCACTTGAGAACTTAATCCACTTAACATTTTAGACTATTACTGATTGTAGTGGCCTACCCTTGTCATTGAATTAATAATTGTCAAATAACCTTTGTTGTTCTTGCTCTTTCACTGTCTGTGTATAGCCTGGTGTTTTCTGTTTTAATTTCTTTCCTTTGTGTGTCTCTTTTAGCATGCATTCCACACATTCACAATGACAATTACCATCCTGTTATATCTCGATTTAGCATTCCCTTAGATATCCTCTTATTGCTGACCTGCTGGAAGTGAGTTTCTTAGATTCCCTTGCCTGAGCAAAAAGATTTCTCCTTCATGTCCAGAGAGTAACTGTGCTGGCCCAAGATCTTTCAACACCCAAGGTATTTCATTCTCTTCTGGAACAGTCTCTTCTAAGAAATCTACCTGGGTCTACTGGTTATTCCCTAGTGTCTAGGTGCCTTTCCTGTTGCTGTAATAAGTTGACAAAAGCAACTTAAGAGAGAAAGGGTTTATTCTACACACAGATGCAGTATGTAGTTGGTCATGGTGGGGAAGTGAAAGTGACAGGAACTAAAATGTGCCTGGTCTCATTGCACCCACATTTAGGAACAGGGTGAGAAATGCTTGTGCTCAGTTCCCCTTCTTTCTGTGAAGTCCAGGACTCAAGGTCAGAGCACCTGCTATGATGGGTCTACTGAAAATAATCTTCACAGGCATTACCAGAGGCGAAATAATCACACACAGGTTTGCTTGGAGGTCCAGCCCCGATGTGATTCCAGATCCTGTCAGCTTGAAAACACCAATGACTCCACTTAATGTGTGAGTTGGTACCTTTTTTGCCTATTGATTTTAGAATTTTCTCTCTTGAGTTTGGAGAGGACCTCCTCCATTTGAATCTAATTAATATTCTGTGATTGTCATGGGTCTGGATGCCCATCTTTCTCTCAAGACTTGGTAGGTTTTCTGTTATTTCACTAAATGTGTTTTCTGTTTCTTTCTTCAGATCTTCTGTGGAATTTTGGTAATGTAAATATTTGGTCACCAAATGATTGCCCACAGATGTCACAGGCTTTCTCTCCTCCTCCCCAGGGTTTGTAAATTTTCTCTTTGGGATTATTTATTCATTTATTTTGTGATGGCAGAATTAATGGTTTTCCTGACTCCTTGATATTTTATGTTTCTTGTGCACCTGCATTGATATCTGTGCATTTAGGATAGCACTTCTTTTTTTTTTTTTTCCTACAGAGACTTTTATTGTGTATATTGACTTGCACTAGTGTGTTGGCTATGTATGTTGGGTGTTGTGATTTTTTTGTTTATTTCTTTACTCTTTGCATCAGTTATCTGGGCTGTAGGTATTTGTTGCTACAGTTCTATGGTATGATTTTCTTGGAGCGAGGTTGCCATCTGATTGACTGACAGGCTAGCCATAGATGCTCCTGCAGGGAAAATGAGAGGTTATGTATACGATTAAAACACATTACATGCACGTATGAACTTATCAAAGAATAAAAAAAACTAATTCAAAACATTATTGCTTAAATGAAAAGGTATTTTGTGGCTTTTGTGCACACTGTATTTCTCTTCTTCCTCCACTGTCCTGACCATCCCTCTTTAACAAATGACCTCTCTTTCTATGTATGCAATTATCCAGTTCACGTTGACCTGTTTGCTGTTTGTACCAGTTTAGGATTTCTGTATTGTCCCTGAAAAACAACAATAAATACAACAAAATCAAAAGCTAAATTCGTTCTTCCTCGCACAGCAGTATTGACTACCTGTGGTTCTTCATTTAGCGTTGGGTCCTTGTGATGAGTTGACTAGTATGGTTTTTGTACATGTTGTGCAGGCATCCGTGATGTTGAGAGTTCATGGGTACAACATCCTTGTCCAATCTAGAAGAAACTATCATGAAGTAGTTGTTCTGGACCTTAGGATCTCACACTCTATCCACTCCCTTTTCTGCTATGTTCCCTGAGTCTTAGATATAGGAGTTATAAGTATCTCATTTGGAGTTTGGCATCTCATGGTCACTTTTTCTCTGCATTCAACAGGTTCTGCGTCTCTCTAACAGTATCCATCTGCTGCAGAAAGAAGCTTCTTTGATAAGATGTGGGAGCTGCACTTACCTAGGGGTATAAGGATGAGTATTCAGCAGACTACAGTTCTTACTTTAATTCTCCTCTAGGACTTATGATATCTCAGGCATTAAACCAACTGAGTGGGCTTTAGGTTCAATTAGACAGCTATTGGTTGTCCCTATAATATAATTGCCACTATTGCATAATTGAGGATATATTGTTCATCCTGTCATTGCTGCAGCTCCTAAGCTTTACAGTGGGTAGGCAACTGATATGTTTTGTCTGTTGGCCGCATGAACTCCCAACACTATGAGAGCTCTCAGGGAGGAGGCTTTTATGCCAGCTCCAGCTTGATTCCTCCAAACCTGTGACCAAAATGTACGATATCTCAAGCAATTGTGTGTTATCTTCATGTTAATGATATAGCCTATATTGTTTTGGATGTCTCTTGGATACCACTGACCAATAACTTGAATGGAGGTATTACCTTCTGTGCAGTGCGTTTCTTTTAGATAATCCTTGGTGTCTATGATACGTATTGTCCTGCCATGTGGGGGTAACTGCATTGAAAATATCATCTGTCTGTTTGTCTTTGTATTTTATGTGCATTTAAAAATATTCTTTAAAAACATAGGATACCAACATTTACAAACATTACAATCTTAAACTCATCTCTGAGGCTGAGCCAGAGAATATTGATCTTAAGTAGGCAATTTCAGGTTGGGGACACCAAAAACACCCTTTTTGTAGAGAACCTATCAATGGGGGTGAGGAGGCTGTCTAAGCCCATTTCTTCATCTTTGCATTGAGGACATCATCTATGATTCTACCAAGGTTTGCTGTTTTTGGTTGTGTGACTTGACAGATACTTTTGGTTTGTAAAGAAGTTCAGTAGTGCCAGAAATAACTAGTACTTTGCCTAGCAGAAACCTGGTCATAAGTTCTGCAAGAGTGTTTTTCCTCCTAGAGAGTTTGTGTACCAGGCTTTCTCGTTTTTGGGCCACCAACTAGCTCCCAAATCATGACACAGAGACTTCTTATTAGTTGTGAATGCTTGGTCTAGCTTAGGCTTGTTTCTGGCTAGCTCTTTTAACTTAAATTAACCTGTTTCTGTATATCTACATTTTGCCACGGGAGTTTTTACTTTTCTTTCTTTCTGCATGTCTTACTTTCATTGTCTCTTGTGTCTGGCTTTTGGCAGTTTCCGGACTTCTTGCCCCAGGCATGTCCCTTCTTTTTTCTTGTTCTCTTCTGTCTTCTTACTTAGTTCTACCTTGAGCCTAGATTTCTCTTCATATTTATTCTGTCTGCCTACTAGCCCCACTTATCCTTCCTCTGCTTAGCTATTGGTCATTCAGCTCTTTATTATACCAATCAGGTGCCTTAGGCAGGTAAGGTGAAACAAATGCTATACTTAGCGTTACACATATATTAAACATACATTCTTACATTGTTAACAAATGAGCACAAACAAATGTAACACATTTTTACATTGCTAAAATAATATTCTGCAGTATAAACAAATGTAACCCATCTTTGCCCAATTAAAATAATATTCCCCAACAAGTTTGGTTAGAAATTACTTCAGACTGCAATCAAATATATATTTAAAGCAATTTTGTTATATTGTTTTCTCCTCTTCTCATTGGAATGTCTGGGTCAACTCAAAACCTAGCTGACTGTATGTTTCACCAATTCTTTCAGCTTTAGGTTATGGATATACTCAATATAGACTTTTATGGCACATTGTAGGCACTCAGTATATGAAGATTTACTCTAGGTGTTTTCCTCTGCTCCTTTGACTTCTTGTCAACACATGTTGTACCCTATGAACACTAGCTTTTGTAGTGATATGACAAATGATTTTTCCTTCAGCTTTCCTCTTTAAAGTGTAACTCATTTTAGTTCCATCCACTTATAGACCTTTTCCTTATTAAATATGTGCATGTATGATATCTACATCTCCTTACTTTAGGCATCATCTCTCCATAGTGCTATCAATATTTCTCAATAATTGTCACAGATCTCCAGAACATCCCACTGCATTCCTTAATACAACATTGTGCCACCTGTAGCCAAATTTTTGATCAGAAGATACAGATGATTTGGGAAATTTTGAAACAGGCAAGGTATAAGCTGCTTTTCAAAAACCACTGACTTATCACTTGGGCCCGTATCTATGTGCATTTATGGAGATCTACCTGTGCCCTGCTGGAAGGCAGTATCCATAGTGTGAGACTATTGAAACTGTGGTGTTCATGTGGTGTCCTATCTTAGGTGTCTCAGTTTATGCAGCAGGATTTGGAGCTATATTGGGTATGAAGCAGTTGTAGAAGGTTTCTCCATTTGTACAAGTAGATGCCACCAACTGTCCAGCACCTACCTGTAGGCAAAAATTGGTAACTGCTTTATCCCCACAAAAGGTAGAACAACAGGTATCAAGGTACACCTGGAACATATGGGCATACCACAGTTATAAAGAGCAGTATCTGAAGTATAAAGCCTAAGAACTCAGAGAATATACCAAACCAAGGCAGTACTTAGAATATTCTAGAGGCCCTTATGCCCCTCCCTTTGCCTATCAGACCACTGAAACAATGGATCATGTGGACTTCCCTAGGAATCTCATAAATGGAGAAGGAAAGTCTGATGCCTGGTCCACTGGAAGACCTTTCCTCCTAGGAATTGATTTTAAAAAGTTCTGATAACTCTTCAGACTACCCTGCATGAAAGATTGGAGCTAAAATGATGACTCCGTAGGTGCAACCACACTTTGACCAGTCTGCTTTCTCACAAAATGTTCCTTGCTCCCTGTTTAAACCTTATTTTCATGCTAAGGTCCTGAAGATGGACCGAGTGGAGTTTCTGTTCCTCTCTATGTATTCCTCTTCCTAATGTAGGCATATAGAATAGACTTTTTCATTGTCTCTTCAAGCAGGTGTTCGACTTTGCTTTTGATGTGTTTTGATAAAACATTCTGAACAAAAACAACTTGGGGAGAAAACAATTTTTTGACTTATGTTTCCCATCTTGGTTCATCACTGAAGAAAGCCAGCGCAAGAACTCAAGGCAGGGACTGAAACAGAGACCATAACAAAACACTGTTTGCTCCTCATAACTTGTTCAGCTTGCTTTTTTTTTTTTTTTTAATACAACCCAGGATCATCTGACTCAGGGATGACACCATCCACAGTGGGCTGGGCCCTCCCACACCAATCGTTAATCAAGAAAATGTCCCATAGACCTCCTATTGGGCAATTGGATGGGGATATTTTCTCAATTTAAATCCCCATTTTGGAGAGGACTCGCTAGTGGGTGTCAAGGTGACAGAAAAACCAATAAAGGTAACTGGTCTACCAGCCTTGTTGAATGGGATGCCCAGGCTCTGACTGGAACAACAGGACTTTGCAGTCACAAGCCTTAGAAAGTATAATTACTTGGAAAGTATAATGCGTGGAAGGTATAATACTTCCAAAATATATTACTTAAACACTTATGCCCAACTTTCAGCTTGAACTGGAGCGTGCTATTTGGCAGCTCATTAGTTCAGCCCTCTACACAAACACACAACAACTAGTACTCAAAAGGTTTTCCAGACCTTCAGGGTTGGTCTCAGTTGTGGTCAGCAGAAGACTGTTTTGGAGATGCCAAGGCCCATTTCGTTCTGCGTTTGAGGAGACTCCAGAAACTTCTGCCAAAGGCAGAGATTTTGTGGAGGGCTGGTGTGGACACAGGCTCATCCTCAGGGTGGGAGGTTCGGGGTGGGGGACCGAGGTTTGGGGCTCCCAGACACCACCGCCAACTTTGGGCCAATCAGCGTGGCCCGGTGGCCCCGGCGCCCCGCCGCTCCAGAGGCGTCTGCCCTGGCCAAGGAGGGGCCGGGCCGCAGGGAGCGGAGCCGGGAGGTGGGGATTCTGGGAGCAGAGCTCATTTCCTCCTCCCGGCCGCCCCTGGCCCGCACCCCATCTCCACGTGCGGCGCCCGGGGCGCGCGGCCGAGCGGCGGGAGGATGCTGGGCATGTACGTACCAGACAGGTTCGCCCTGAAGTCGTCCCGGGTCCAGGACGGGATGGGGCTCTACACGGCCCGCCGCGTGCGCAAGGTGGGTGAGCGGCCCGCACAGGCCGCGCCACGTCCCAGGGCCTGCGGGGAGTGCGGGCCTGCAGGGAGCGGGCGTCCTGGCTGCCCTCCGCGGCTGTGGCGTGAGGCTCCAGTGGGCCGCCGTTTCCCGGAGCCCGGCGCCGGGCGGCCTCAGCCTTCAGAACTGTCGCTGGGGTCATACCCCTCACTTCATATGCAGATGGGCCCGGCCAGCCTGGAGCCCAGTGCAGGCCCGGGAGCCTCAGAGAGGAGGCCCTTTAGCACTGCCACCCTGGGGTGATAATCTGCATTTTAGGCCTCTTTTCTTTGCTCTTTTGGATTTTATTCTGACTTTGGATCACCTTTTAGAACTGCACAGGCGTGCGATCGGTGCAAGCACAGGTTGCCCTGTCTGAGTGATGACGCACTGCAGATGTAGCCAGCTCTTTGCAGAGATGTAGAAGACAGGGTACCAGAGCACTACACATCTTAGGACATGGTGGCTTGAACTATGGTGGGTTAGCAGATATGAAATGAACCAGGGGGAGGCAGGACAGAAGCACCCAAAGTGAGCAGGACCAAGGTTCACCGAGCAGGGCCCATGCTTGGTACTTTGTCCATACATATCATTTGACTTTACCAGCTCAACACTCTCTGGAGCCAGCTCTTGGTTCTCATTTAACAGGTGAGCAGCAGAATTCTAAAGTTAAGCTTAAGAGGCTTCAAACTCATGGTTTCTGAATGGAAAGCGTATGTTCTTTTCAGAACATTCTGTTATGGAACAGCATGCTTTAGAATCCTTGCCCATGACACTTTCCCATCTTCCCCTCCCCACTGTTCAGGCTTTGCCTTGTTAGATACTTAAAAAAAACAGAGGCTCAGAAGATGCTTCTTGACACCCCAGTCTCAGCCCCTGATACAAAGAGCAAAGCCTAGTAGACTGATGAGTTTATGATGCGACCCACAAGAAGTTTCTATAGCCCAAATGGGAAAATAAAAACACAAACAAACAAACAATCTCTCCCCCCCCCACATCTTGACATTTTATTGTTGGCTATTTGGGAGGATGTTAAAATGTAAACAAGCAAAACACTGGAGTTAATACTTCATTCATCAATGAGTTGGATAGATGTTGCCAAATGACCAAATGTTAAAATCAACAGTCTTTCAAAGCCAAATACAACCATCATCAAATGACTCCCTTATGCCATTGACATTCTAGTTCTGTTTTTTAGTCTTAGCAGCCTGAAAAATGCCCAAATGGACTTTGCTTAAAAGTTTCTGGTATAACTATAATTAAAAACCGTTTCGTGCTCATGAGACACCAGAGTTGTTCAGCAGTAAGAACTATCACATAGTTCTTGTTTTGCATTACTCTGATGTTTTTTTAGTAGTTGGGCTGTGCATTTTCTTTTGAGTTTTTCACATGCTGGTGTTAGGAGTACTACTTGATGTGGGATGAGGTATCTCGAGTGATAATATCGCAGCATTGGTAGGTGCTCATGTCATGCTGCTAATGTAACTTTAATAGAAAACACAGATTTTTCACCCAGATTACATCTAGCATGCTGACTACGCAGAGCACTGCTTACAGTAAGTAATCTAGACTACTTTCCACAGAGTTGTTATCCCAGGAAATTCAATCAGAAGGTCATGGATGGCTTCACTGGTGGCTTTTCATCGGCTTTTGCTTTTCCTCCCCTAAACCCCGGGGGACAAAACTGAGTTCTAAGATCAAACTGAATGTTCTTACAAGAACACCTTACCCATTTCACCATGTCTCAGTTCTTTTTTCCAAGTCACCCATGTATGTCTTACCTGACCGAATCTCAAGAGATCTGAGAGATAATATCTGTGATTGGATCTGTGTTAAGGACCTCACTTAAAAATACTCTTGTTCTTCTAAACAGATTTTGGGATTTACCACCTTGAAGTGTGTGAAGTAGTTACAGATGTTATACTTTTATAGGAGGTGTGCATGTATAATACTTCTGTTGTACAATGTAATTAAAATTCAAGTTATCTGTTGATTTAAAGTTTGGAGACTAGAGTTCATAACAGGCTTGGAGAATCTTCCAGGAAGTGCCCTGTTTGTGTGTTCCCTGGCTTATTTGGGATTCCTTCCCAAAGGAACCCCTTACTTCTCTAGACACATCCCTTTGTGAATCATTTGCATTTCCTGCCTTCAGTTTCATCACATCCTGGCCCTGTAATGATACACCCCTTGCAAATGTACTGACTGGTGTTTTACTTTGTTTGCCTGTTTCATTGGTTCTTGGTTGTTTAACATTTGGGCATTGAAACCTGGGTGTGTTCCTTTAACCAGGGGAAGAGATGATGTGCTTTGGAGCAAGAGTAGGAAAGAGTAAACTCTATAGGTTCCAAATAATGGCATTTTAAAGAATGTCATAGGTGCTCTAGTAGACACATTGTCATAGCAAGCGTAAGAACTCCCAACCCCAGATATTTATAGCTACTACTAAGCTTCCTATGCCTCCCACAGTACCAACTGTTAACTCCCTGTCTTCCAGACTCAATCAGATGCTTATATCTGATGAAAAAATGTTAACGAAAATAAGTTTAATGTCCAGTTTGTAAGAATAGAATGAAAATTTAAAAAGCAAAGGAATTAAGACTGGGCTGGTTTAACCCACAGAAACAGTTGACCTGAACAAGGGGGAACTCTTGGACCCCAGATTGATGGCTGTATGGAGATCATGGGACTGACCCAGACCCCCTGAATGTGGGTGTCAGTGAGGAGTCCTAGGTAATTTATGGGGTCTTGTGTAATATTTATCCCTGGAATATAAATGGACTTTGAGTGCCCATCCCACAATGAGGGATGCTCTCTCAGGCTGGACTCTTGTGGGAAGGCCTAGGCCCTGCCCTGCATAAAATGATAGACTCTGGAGATCCACCATGGAGAGCCTCACCCTCCCTGGGGATCGGAGTGGAAACTGGGTGGGGGGCTGGGGAACCTGGTGGAGAGGGCAGGAGAGGAGGGGAGGGATAGGGAGCTGGGATTGACATGTGAAACAAGTTTGTTTCTAACTTAAATTTAAAAAAGGATAAAAAACACTGTAGCATGGAAGAAACTGTAACATGTAACTGTAACAAGTAATATGTAATAAAACTCCTTGGTTTGTTCTCTCTCTCTCTAAAAAAAAAGGAAAAATAGAAATAGATATTGCACCATTTACTGAAAAAAAAGTAAAGTTGAAAGTGTGTAGTTTAGAAGAAATTACATGATTAAAACAAAACCATCCAGTCAAACAAACAAAAATCCCCTGAAAGAGAAAAGAAAGGCAAGCAAAGAAAGATTACCATGTTCATACAGGAAGACTAGCTTTTGTGTAATAATGTGTTTTGCTAATTAGCTTAGAAGGTGACCCTTTAAGACAGATGGATTTTTATGCTAGGTCTGAAACTGCCAGTAGATGTTTATTTCATTTTCTAGTGGCTCATGGTAACTCACTAATCTGGAAATAGAGTCACTGTAGTGACACTGAATCCCTGTTTATACAGTCAGGTGTCACCATGGGGACCCATGGAGGCCTTATGTTTCCTTCTCTTCTTGCAGATTTTTAAAGGTACATCATAGATCCACTTAAACCGATGTTTTCTAAACTTTATATTTTGCTTTTGTGATGATAGCAGCTACCAATGCTTACATTTTTTAAACATTTAATACAGTTTAGCTAATGAAGTGTTTGTGAGGCTGTTGCAGTTGTTAGGAACTGTCCTTGTTACTGGAGACAGAGGGTGAATGACAGCAGTCAAGGATGCTTTCCTCAGTTCTTAGGCCATGTAGCAAAACCCTACTTCATAGTTGACAGAACTGATGTGAGGGAAAAGGTCTGTTCACACTAATGTGTTTCTTCAGAATTTGAACTCAGGTCCTTCCACATATGAGTTGGGCATTCCTAATATAAAATTGAAATGTTCCAAAACTGGAACATTTTGAGTCTGTATGCTAACAGAAATGGAACACATTATGTAAAGAGAAGCCTTCCTGCCAACCTGGTTCCAGAGCCGCACCAATCCCAAATGAACACACAGGAGGCTATATTAATTATGAAGCTGTTGGACTTGCTTGTTTCTTACTGGCTAGCTCTGACTTAAGTATTTATCCCATAATTGCTAATCTAAGTATTTCTCTTACCGGAGAGGTTTCCGGGCTTCCTACCCCATGGCATTACATCTTGACTCCTTGTGTTTCTCCTTCCCAGAGTCCTCCTGGACTCCTAGTCCCATCTATCTTGGTTCCCTATTTGGCCAACAGTGCTTTATTGACATACACAGAACTTCCCCAACATTTCCTCTTTTCTGTCTAAACAAAAAGAAAAGTCTTAACTTTAACATAGTCAAATTATATATAACAGAACAGCTATCAAGTAAGAACACAGTTACAATATTTTGTCTATCAACATTCAGCAAGGTTTAAAGAAAATATCATCCATCCCATTCTTGTGAGCCCAAAGTCCTATATGTAGCTTATCTTTTATCATAACTAAGGAAAACTATAACTATCTGTCTTCAACTCTATCAAAGACCATAGAAGGATAATATGTAAACACTAGAACTGACAGAGACATCTCACTTCCTGGACAGTCATCCGGAGTTCCTCTGTAATGTTGGGGCATCCATCTTTAGCCCATAAGGCCACAGTGTGTCTGGAAGACTTCTCAGCAAAGCAGGAAATTTCAAACTGTCCATCTGCATCAACAGTCTGTCAGTCATTTTTCTGTGTCCTGCCGAAAGTTTCGTAGACTCTTCCATGAAGCAGGAACCCTGAAGGACTGTTTGAGTTCAACAGTCACTTTTCTGTGGGTCCTGCATATCCAGTTTATACAGCAACAGTCAAACAGTCTAGGCATGACACTACATGTAGCCAGGCATACTAAAGTGTGTATGAAATTACCTTCAGACAATGTGTAAAGTGTACATGAAACATTCTCCATTTGGACTTGGATTTCATACCCACATATGTATATATCTATCTGTATCTATGTCTGTAACTATATAATACCCTTCCCTCAAATCTAGAATCTAGAACACTTTTGGCTTTTCATAGGTAAGATTGTGAATACTCAGCTTGTACTCTTTCTATTAAAGAGGTATCTCCCTGTAATCATAAAATGTTAAGTTCACAAGTGCAGATTCATATGCACTCAAATACAGATTATTTTACAAAAATAATAGAATATGTGCAGTTCTGAACATTTCTTATTCAGCAGCAGCCTGTAGGTAATTCCTCTATTTTGGCTCTTGTTATAATTATTTTACCAATTGTTTTTTTTTTAAACTAGGGCATGCTAATTAATGGGTTCCATTGTGGTATTTTCATGTATGGATGCCATGTACTTTGACCTCACTCACTCTCTTTGACCTCTCTTGTCAACCATCTTCCCCCACTGATCTTCATTTTCCTAAATAAATCTGCCTCTACTTTGATGTCTTAGTATTTTTTTATTTAGATGTTTTAAATTTATATTTTAAATCTAAATTAGTATCATGTAAGAGAAAACATGTGATATTCATCTTTCTGGGGTTGGCTTGTTTCATGCAACATGATGGTCTTCACTTCCATTGATTTGCCTACATATTGCATAATTTCAGTGTGTGTGGCTGAATGAAACTATGGTGTGTATATGTGTATAATTAAGTAATTCATTATTATGGATATTTTCATCTGTGTGTCTGTTTATGGGTACCCAGACTGATGCCATAACTTGGCTACTGTGAACAGCTCTTTTATGGTGATTGAATACAATCCATATTCAGTTGTGCCATAATGTTTATGTCCTATTTCATACATTCATTCAGATACTTTTATTCACACTATAGGCCAAGATCTGTATGAGATACTTGGCTAGAATAGGAAAAAAAAGCATGTTCTGTCTCTTGTGGAGCTTGTGTTAAATTATATCCTGGATTAGAATATGATATGTATATAGACAAAAAACGTAGAAGTAGAGCTGGGTGTGGTGGGCTGGCATTTAAGTGAAGGATGTTATAATTAGGTAGTCTTGTTAGTTTCCCTTAAAGTGAGAGTTGAGCAATGTTGTAAAGGATGGTAGGAAACCAGACAAATATATTTCTAGGGGAAGAACCTTCTGGCCAAGGGAGCAAGCTAGTCAAGTCCTGAGACAGGCATGCTTGCTTTGCCTACTGGTTTCCAAGAAGAAAAGAAATTCTAGGAGTGAACCAGGGGCAAGTCCTAAAATACCTCAAGGATGTAGGACTTAACAAAGGGAGGCTACTTGGAGAAGTGCCACATTTCCTAGAACATTTATTTCATGCAGCTGAAAATTGGCATTAATTTGAGTGTATTGGACGCCTACAGAGGTGGGTCATATGTTTATCAAGGATTACTCTGGCTGCAGCATTGAGTATAATCTGTTATGGAAAAACTGTGTAATTAGAGACTTACTAGGATTTTCTTTCTGTAATCCATGGGAGGCAATGAGGTTCACACAAAGTGTCAACTCTGAAAGTGCATTTTGGAGGCAGAGGGACCAGGGTATGGTAGAGTGTCAAAGAACAGGAATGACCAAGGCAGTTTCCAAGGGTTTAGGCTGAAATCCTGGAAGGATTAAATGTTGGTTAGTAACCACATGGGGAGTTTGTGTGCAACAAGTTTGAAGAGATGGACAAATGCAGAGCAGCGTATGTTAAACTTCAGTTTTGTTTGTGAGACATCTGGTAGATGCTTGGGGCATGTCAGGCATCAGAATGAAATACTCAGCCTTCCTTCCTCCCATCTTTATTTTCGTTATACATTTTATTCTACTTGTAAGCTTTACAGTTATAATTTTTTCTTTTGATCACCAGTTATCTTTTAGAACAATAAAAATAAAAATTTGTGATTGTTCTTTACTGTTTTGGTTTTTCTTTTTTTTTTTTGTGATGAAAAATCATGAACAAAAGTGACCTATGGACGAAATTTATTTTGGCCTACAGTTCCAAAGATAAGAGTCCTTAATGGTGGCAGGCAGCCAGAGCAGGACACTTAGAGACACAAAGAGAAGACAGAGAAAGTGAACTGCAATTGGAATAAGACTATATAGTCTCAAAGCCTGCCCCCAATGATGACTCCCTACAGCAAGGCTTCAACTCCTATAGGTTCCCCAACCTCCTCAAAAAGTGCCACTAGCTAGAAACCATGTGTTCTAATACTTGAGCCTATAGGTGATATTTTTAATTCAAACTATCTCATTATTCTCCCTGGCTCCCTAGGCTCATGGCCATCTCATGACGCAATACGCATTTAATTCCTTGTCAAAGTTTCTATAGTCTTAACAGTCTCAACACTCTTCAACAACTGCAAAGCCTCACGTTTCTTCTGAAACTCAAAGCAAATCTTAAATGTGGATAGCTGCTATATTAAAAAAAAGTTACTTATGTCTAACATGTGTAACAATGGCAGAGAATATAACTTCCTACCATAAAGAGAATACTGAGGGTATAGTGAGAAAATACTGGACCAAAACAAGACCAAAATGCATTAGAGCAAACACCAAATCTAAGTCCACTGTCTAAGACTTCAGTTTTAAAGGGGTTAGATGGCTCCAACCCGCTCCAGCTCTGCTGTCTGAAACATCTCTTCTTGAGCTGGTTCCATTCCCTATGTAGAGCTCTTAGTAGATGTCTCATGGCTGTAGCATTTCCCACTTCTTGGTCTGTATGGGAACTTAGGGTCTCCTGCGTTCTCAGGACCATCTTGAAGGAACTCTAGTCTTGCCATACATCACCCACACTCAACAGCTCTTTGGCTGCTGAGAATCCCTGACTCTTCACTCTTACACTTTTCCTATCTCCAAAGTCATTCCTCCATAGATAACAATGCCGTGTTAGGTAGCCTATTTGGGATGGACATTGACCCCCTTAAACCTTACATTTGCAGTCGCTTTTGTATGTTGCAGCAGTTGCTTTCTGGGAGTAAGCAACCTCTTAGGATTTTTCTTTCACTAAGTAAAGACTCAGTTGGATGGGGTCTTGCCCTGAGGCCACCCTTCCCTTTCTTCTAGTGTAGATCAGTTCTCTCCCTAATGGTCCTAATCTCTTTTTGGCAATTACATCCTCTTTTCCAGCACATTCATGGGTGACATCATTAATCTTCCTAGTCTTATTTTCTCTCTAAACTGTATTTGGTATACTTCCCCACTTGCCCCTTTTCATTGTAGACTTGCGTAAGTATGAACAGAAATAACCATGTCACCAACTTGTCATACTGTCTTGAAATGTCTTCCACCAAAGGAATTCGTCCTTTTAAATTTACCCTGGGCAAATTTTTAGGACATGGGCAGAAGGCATACATATTCTTTACTAAAATATCGAGAATGGTCTCCAGTTAAGTTGTTAATATTGTGTCCTCTGAAACCTCATCGGTCAAGTTGATACTGTATGCATTACTCTAGTACCACCATCTTCCTCTATTATTAGAGGATGCTAATCTCTGATTACAGCATTCAACTGCTATTCCAGTTCTAAATTCCAGAGTTTTTATCCTAGCTGAATTTAGTTAATGGATTTTTTTGCAGTTTTTCTTATTAAACCATGTGTGCAATATTTCCTCTGAATCTGTATATGAAAATTGTTTTCCTTATGTCTTGAATTGTTTAAATGATTTTAAATAGTTTGTATATTTTTATACACACACATATTGAACAGTTTCTTTATATTGTTTGGTGCTTAGTGTATTTATAGGTAACTTTCTAATTTAGCTGGAAATCTTGCCAACTCTTGTGGTTTATCTCTAAAGTTCAGAGAGTTTATTAGAGTATGCCTAGGTTCTGATGTCATGGAGCGAGTGACTCTTATGTCACCTAGCAAAAGTAAATGGTTCTGATGCGCACCTAGCATGGGAGTGACTCTGATGTCATTTAACATAGGAGTGAACGCTCCAAGTTCACCTAAAACAAATTGAATGCCTCTGATGTCACCTAGCATGTGCCTCTGATGTCATGATACAAGGGTGAGTGCCTCCGAGGTCACCTAGCATGGCAGTGCCTCTGGTGTCACTTGGCATGGGAATGAATAAGGCCATTTGATTTATAGAGGTAGACTTATCTTCAGCTTTAGAAACCGTCTTCCAAATTACTGTCTTTCAACCTAATTTTTTTTTTAATATCCTCTGAACTACATAGATTGGAGCTGTCCTTGAATTGTTCTCCTGAAATCTCATTCTTACCTCTCTTTGTTTTCCTTTGAGATACGTCTTTAATTTGATTCATATTTCTTCCTATGTTTCAATACATTTTCTAAAAATACCCACGTTTTTTAATTATTAAAAGTTTTCATTAATGATGATGGCTGAGTGGGTAAGTGCTAGAAAACTGGAATTCAGATATTCAGGACCAACATAAAGAAGCTGGGACTTCACAGTTCGCTTGTCATTCGCGAGCTCTAGGTTCCTGAGAGACCTCCACTAAATAAAGATGAAAGCAACTGAGGAAGATATCCATTGTCAACATCTGGCCTTCACAGACATGCAGACACACACGCACGCACGCGCACACACACACACACACACATAGGTGCTCTCACATAGGTATACTCACACACATGGGAGTGTGCATAATACATGCACCTATACTACAAACAAATACTCATTCAAGTGAGTTTTTATTTTAAAAAGTCCTTTGAGTTGGTGTATTTTGATGTCTCTAAGTTTCATTAGAAAATTTGTGTATTCTCTGTTTATTTTAATTCGTGTTCTTGTTTGCTGTGCTATGTGGGGGCAGGACTTCAGGACCCCATGCATGTGAAGTATCTAGCTGAATCTCTAGCCCTTAGTATTCCTGCAACTGAGGAGTCCATCTGCCAGAGGAGGTTGTCTTCCTTTTTAACCTCTTGAGTTGGGTCTAATTGTTTCGCTTTGATCTCACTCTCTCTCTGGCAGGTAGATCCTGCTCCTTTAGGCTAATTCTGCAGATTGCAGTGGGATGTTAAGTCACATCAGTCAACTCTCTGGCCTCTATGCACTTTTCTGCACACCAAGGGCAGATGTCTGTTCCATGTCTGGCTTTGAAGTTGTTTTCATAACTCTTGTTTCCAGTGACTGGCCCAGTCCTTTCTACTGCCTCATGCTGGTTCTTTTTGACTTTAGACCTTACTGTTGCAGTTACTCACAGATGCAAATAGCAGCTGTTTTGCTGAGAAAATCAAGTATGGAAGGAAGTGGAGAGGAAAGAAATTACGCTGCTTTTGGATATGACATATCTCTGTATTTATGCCTGTTTCTGTGTCTGTCTGTGCATCTGTCAGTGTGTCTGTCTGTGTATGTATGTGGTCTGTTATCTCCTTCTCTGTGTACTTCCACCATCCCTTCCCCACAACTCTGTACTGCTTCTTTTTTTGTTGTTTTTGTTTTTGTTTTTGGAGACAGGGTTTCTCTGTATTGTTTTGGAGGCTATCCTGGAACTGGCTCTGTAGACCAGCCAGGCCTCGAACTCCCAGAGATCCGCCTGCCTCTGCCTCCCGAGTGCTGGGATTAAAGGCATGTGCCACCAACGCCCGGCGGTACTGCTTCTTTCACATGTATTTTATGTGATGTGTTTAAATTGAAGAGTGAAGGGTTATAGGCACCATTGCATTTCTTCTCCCGATGCCTGCCATAGCAACTGTACTTCAACTATTATTTTAATGTTTGACAAAACAGTAATTTCTGAATGTCTTTTGACACTAGCCCATATTCACTTTATTACAGTTGCCTGTATTTTTTTTTAATAACAGCTTATTTGTGAACCAAGATCTGATCAGGGACCACATACTCATACTGGATTTTTTTATTTTGGATTAAAAGCCTAGGTTCCAGCTTAAAAAGCTGTTCTTGGCCTACCACCCACACTCTACAAAATACAGAGGGATATCGGGAAGAAGCAGACAGAGAGAAGATTGACCCCATTAGTAAAAGGAAGGAATAAGGGGGTATAAATGATCCAAGTGTGTCTCAGGGTGCTGTCATGGGGTCTAGGTTTAAGTCGAGGGCAGGAAGCATGCATAATGGTGCCATCTTGGTGAGGTCGGGTCCCAAGGCTTGTTATTCTCTAGGTCTAATCTGTCCTTCAAGGTGGTCCAATAAATTGTTACCTTGTTTATCTGTTAATCCCTGAGGGTGGGACTTCACCCCAGAAACAGGTTTCCCTCTTCCTGGAGTTTAAGGTGAGTTGAGACAAAGCTTAAGGATAGTAACTCCCTTCTGCTTTTTGGTAAAGAAAGTACAAACACAAAGCAAAGACAGAGAAGCTGGACCTTCTTTACGGTTTAATTATCTTGTAAACCCAAGAGAGGAATGAGGCTTTTTTTTGTAAAAACAATTTCTCAGTGTCTGCTTCAATGGTTATATCTAACATACAACTCTTCCCCTCCCTATCTTCTTTTTAAGTAACAATGGCTCTCAGAGGAGATGGGGCCTGCTGTTTGCAGAGTATCCCACATACGGATTTATCTAGTTGCTTTCCCAAAATTTTATTTAACTAGTTTATCTTTAGTATTTCCTGTATTTCCTTTAACTTGGAAATTCTGTAAATAATTTTTATCATGAATATCATGAATACACCATGAAGTAAAACTATATGATGGCTATTATTGGTTGTCAACTGACTATATCTGAAGTTAACTAAACCCCATGAGAGGTTTTCCGTGATTAATCACTTGAATTGGGAGGATCCATCTTTAATCTGGTTTGCACCTTATGGTGGCAGCCTATATAAAGAACATCCATGAAAGAAGGACACTTTTTCTCTTCATCTGCTTTCCTTACCTCTCACTTGCAATCCATTCCTTTACTGGCATCAGAGCCTGCTTCTTTGTGATTCTAGTGTATACTCAAGACCAACTGAGCATCCAAACCTTGTAGACTGAAAAACTACTGGATTCTTGGACTTCCTTTTGGTAGACAGCTATTGATGCACTAACTGGACCACAGCCTGCAAGCCATACATATAATTATGTATTATATATACACAAAATTATGTATATTATAATTATGTACATTATTGTATAAATAAATTATATATACTATATGTCATGTAATATATACATACAAATCCCCTTTATATATTATATATTCATATAAATACATATTCAAATAAGTCCTCTTTATACCCCCCCACACACGCATGCACGCACACGTGCGCGTGCGCAATCACTTCATTCTATCTGTTCTCTTCTGGAGAATGTGACTAGTTAATACTAGGTTATTTTATAGCCTATCAAGGGGCATGTGACTGACTTATGTGTCTGGGATGATGCTCATTGTTCCATGATGATCCTGATGAGGGCTGTTATTGAAGGTGCAGGATACCTTCCCTTGGCTAATTTTAATAAATTGTTTTCTAATTATGGCTGATAGAGTTCTTTTCTTCCAGTTTTTTAAAAATCAGTTTCTGTGTATTTTATTTACTCTTTTGTCCACTTTTGTTTCTAAAATTATTCTAAGTTTGGCTGAAAGAAGCTCTCTCTGGCAGAACTGTAGAGCTAGAGGAATCAGCTCTTCCATGTCCCTGCTAATGGAAGAGAAAACTGAGGCTCACCTGTTTGGGACACATTGGCATCGCTAATTAACAGTAGAGGAAGGCTTAGAATCCACATCTTGTGAGCCCTCACCAGTGGTGACCCCACAATTCTAAAGGAGGCTTGGCTTTCAACCCCTTCCTACTAATTTGAAATGTGGATGAAGTTTTGCCATCATACATTTTTTTGCTTATTAAAAGTCACCAGAGAGGTGAATGAGTGGTCAAGGCTACTGACTGCTCTTGGAGAGGATCAGTTTCAGTACTTACGTGGTGGATCACAGCCATCTAATTCCACATCTAGGGTATCCAACACTCTCTTCTGAACTTGCAGGCACCACACATGCATGTGGTGCTCATATATACACAGAGCCAAAATATTATGCATATAGATAAAATTAATCTTTTAAAAAATGAAAGTCACTGTTGGATCATATATAAATCGAGGGATCCATTATGTACTTGATTAGGAACCACTAAAAGCCATTGTATGCTAAGTATGTGATCAGCCTCAGAGGAGAGAACACATTTTGGAGATGTGAAGTATGTGATTCCCTTCTGGTTTACTTCATGCTGAATTGAGTCACTCCACCTCATGTACCCTTCAGACAAACACACAATTCCAGAATGGGTTTCCTCCAGAACTAACCATTCTTATGGCCAGACATGATGGTGCTTATTTCTCATCTCAGCCATGGCTCTCAAGAGGTAGAGGAAGGAGGAATGCCCCAAGTTCAAGTCCAGACTGGTATACTCATTGGGCTACATACAAACCATCAAGACTCCATAGTGAGATTAGATCTCAAGAGGAGACCAAACCAGTATTTGATGACAGGCAAACAAAAGCTTCAGAGGAAATGAGACCAGTGGGAGGGCATTAACACTAACAGAGCCATGATAAGGACTTCACAGAGTCCTTAGTGGAAACTCCCATCTGTAAAAGATACAAAACCCGAAGCTTGCAGTTTAAGTAGCATGATTACACTCTGAGCTCACAAAGACCAAAGGCATCTGCAGAGAGCCCCAGCGCTGGCTACTTCATCACCCACAGCCCTGCAGGTCTGCAAGGCCCTGCCTTCCTCAAGGCAGATACTCAGTACTCAAGACTGTCCAGTTTACGAAACCAAGTACAACAAGGTTAAGACCAATCTGAAAACAGATGGAAAAATAAGGTAGGGTTAGGGTTAGGGTTAGGGTTAGTTAAGATTTGTCATTAGCAGGTACGGTCAACTTCAGGCCACTCTATCATGTGTTTAACATCACATTTTGCAGAAGGTAATGTGAACTCAAGTCCAAAGGATAGTAAAAGCCAAACCTTTATTAATGACTCTACAAGACTAAATGATTGATTAGAACTTCCTGAACGTGACAGCTGGAATGTCATAGATCTAGAGCCAAATTATCTTACAGTGTCTTTAGCTCCCTCAACAGTTACACCTTACTCACCTCCAAGTCTGACCTAACATCCCTACGAGTATCAGGTGAAATCTATTAGGACGTATTAATTTTGTAGATAACTAGCTTCCACTAACCCAAAACACAAATGTTATCAGATAGATCTGAGTCTACAGCAGAGGGTTCCCCACTATTTTGTCACTGGCCCATTTGATGTTCCCACCAATGAATTTGAAAAGTGTCTTGGCTTCTGCCTTTATTCTATTCTGTAGTAACAAATTCTGCATCAAACTCTTTCCACAGTGGAATGCACATGCTACCTGGGGCAACCTGAGTCTGCTCCTGAGAGCTCTCAGCATATATTCTCACATGCCAATCTCAACAAGATCCATTCAGTATAAACTCCCAGTGGCACAGGTCCACACACCCCAATGAGAATATACTCTCAGTGTTGTAGTTCCACACGTGTCAATCAATCAGTTCTGCTCATTGCCATGAATGCACACATGCCAATAAATCAGTTCCTCTTAACATAAACTCCCATGGGTGCAGATCTACATGTACCAACCAGAATACACGTTCAGTGCCACAGATCCACACACACACTGACTGATCGTTTCCTCTTAGCACCATGGGTCCGTACAAGTCAATCAATCATTTCTTCTACTCAGTAAAGAAGGAGAGATGGTACCCAGTGAAAGGTCTTTGCATTATTGGGCTGGTGTCCTTGAAGACCCCTCCCTTTAGGATTCTGACCTTATGACCTGTAATATGATGCTTGGTCATGGCCCCAGAAGGAAGCCAACTACAGTGACTAGTCTGTTAATATTGTTTGTTCAAGTGACCCTTCTTACAAGCACACTAGTGAATGTATCATGATGATTAGATAAGATAGTTGTGTTAGCTGTAAGACATGAGAATGTCCAGCACTAGGTCTGTGGTATACTGTGGCTGAAACCCAGGTTCAGTTCCTTGCACTGTCTAAAACTGGATTTGGAGGCCCACACGTGTAACCCCACCACAGGAGTATCAGAGTAACAGTAGCAGATCATCGTCATCTTCAACTACACATGGAGCTAGAGGCCAGCCTGGAGGACACAGCACCATAGCTCAAAACACATGGACAAATATGAACAAACAAACATGGGCTTGGATGCCAGCCTGGGGCACACAGGACCACACATTGATACACACATGACAAACATGAACAAAGAGACATGCAGTTGGAGACCAGCCTGTAGTACATGAGACCGTGCTTCAACACACATTTACACAGACAAACAGACACAAATACACAAACAAGAATAAACAGATATGTGGAGTTGGAGGCTAGTTAGGGGTACATGAGGCCACATCTTAAAACACATGCAAACACATGAACTAATGAAAGTGTCCCTTATTATTATATATGGTTTCATAAGTCCGCACACATTTAGAGACCATGCCTCATAACCGACACAGCAAAGTCTACACACATTTTTAATACACTCAGAGTCTACACTTCACAGCTGACACAGTTGGTACACTCAGAGTCCACACCTCAACAGCTGACACAGTTGGTACACTCAGAGCCTACACCTCATACCTCACAGTTGATACACTCAGAATCTCTACATCTCAACTGACACAGAAAGTCCTAGTCTACATGTCTCACAGCTGACATACTCAGAGTATACACCTCACAGTTGACACACTCAGAGTCTGCTCCTCACACATCACAGTTGATACACCCAAGGGTCTACACCTCACAGTTGATACACCCAAGTATCTACTCCTTACACCTCACAGTTGATACACCAGAGTCTATGCCTAACAGTTGGCATATCAAGACTTCAGGTTTATCCGTTGGCATTTTTCTCATGGTTTACAGGCCCTTTGCCTGTGCTTCTCACCAGGATACTTGTAAGGATTCTGTCCCCTCCACTCCATTTCCAGATACCGATTTTTAACAAAGTGTAGGACTCAGTATTTGAAACAACTGCCCTAGCAATGCTCATGCAGTGCTTGCAAAGCACACATTTCGAGGTTCCCTAAGTAAACCACAAGGCTTCTGGAAAGATTGGCACGCCAATTTCAATGTTATTTATGAACAGCCTTCCTCTGAGAACAGTAAGCATATTTCTTTCTTGTGCACAATAGGGATGGATTTGTGATTTTTATAGAAACCAGGTGATGTTCCGGCTGGTGGGCTTGTCTCTCAAGTCAGGCAACACTCGTGCTTTTCATTTTAACCACCCCCACCCCGACCAGAGGCTGTGAGGAAGACGGAAACACACAGCAGAATTTTCAGAGGTTGTCAGAATTTGAAAGTGGAGCAGTTTAACTCTTTTATGTTGGCTTCTGTGTTGTGGGTTGAAGCTTTTAGACTAAAACAGATTAAGCTGCACTTAAAAAATATGGAAACATTTTCTATTAATTTCATAGTTTATATTAAATAGTTAATATTTTAAAAAATGAAGATGTGGATGAAAAAGATTCCAGGAGATAAACCAGTTTATTTTAGTAGCTGGCTATTACAATGATGCTTTTTCAACATAATTTTTGCTACACAGGGTGAAAAGTTTGGACCTTTTGCTGGAGAGAAGCGGATGCCTGAAGACTTGGATGAAAATATGGACTACCGACTGATGTGGGAGGTAAGGTATGGCTGTTAAATATCAGGGCTGTGTCTCTGTTTGTATGATACTAAAGTTAGGGCAATGAATCAGTATTGGTCTCAATTGAGCTTTAGGTACTGCAAGGTCTTATTGTTTTTAAAGATTTAATTTTTAAACTGTGCGTCTATGTGCGTGCGTGCGTGAGTGCGTGCGTGCGTGCGTGCGTGCGTGCGTGTGTGTGTGTGTGTGTGTGTGTGTGTGTGTGTGTGTGTGTGTACCAGTGAGTGCAGGTGACTGTAGAGTCCAGAAGAGGATGTTAGATCCCCTGGAGCTGGTGTTACAGGTGGTTCATAAACAGTCTGACCCCTGGCGGAGCAGCGTGGGTGCTTGCTTAGCTGTGGAGTCATCTTTCCATACCTGGAATGTCTTCATTTTGAAGGCCAGCATTAAAAATATTAGACTACTGCAATAGTTGCTAGAGAATTCTTTTAGAACTCTGAAATATAACTGTTGTCACCAGAAATGATAAAGGATGGTTAGATTTCAAAGTAAACAGGCACGGAATTTAGAATTGGGCTTTGTAAGTGAAATTGTGCTTTACCTTTAACCTGTATTTTCCTGTTGCAGTTCTAATTGTATAGAAGTAACTTTGTATTCCTTTTTCAATCCAAACTTCACACTTAAGCTATACTTGCCTTTAGGATGTACATGTAAGGGACTAGGATGTTGTAAACTGTCTTTACTGCTTGAAGTTTCTGTTCTGTAGGATTTGCATATGTGAGTGTGTGTCTTTTTAGCTCTATTGATTAGAAGGGCCTGAGGATCAGAACTAAGGAATCAGGCACTCAGAGACAGTTGAAAGGGGAATTTGAAGACCTCAGCAGCAAGAATTCTATTAGGTGGGTAAGAGCCGAGGCATGTGCCGATGGCTTGAAAGGAAGAGTTGTAAGTCAGAAAATGTGTTTTGTTTTGTATTGCTTTGCTTTTGAGATAGGATTTAAGGCTAGCTTGTAACATATAAAAAGTGATTTATTTCAAGGTTTAAGTCATGTAGTTGTGGGATCTGAAATGTGTAAGTGTTGTGGTTTGAATGAGAATGACCCCATTGGATCAGATGTTTGAATACTTGCTTACCAGTCGGTGCCACTGTTTGGGTTGGTTTAGGGGTGTGGCCTCATGGAGGAAGTCTGTCACTTGGGGTGGAATTTGAGATTTCAAAAGCCATGCACTATTTCCAGCTTACTCTCTGCCTCCTGTTTGTTGTTGTACAAGATGTGAGCTCTCAGTTGTTCCTGTTACCATGGCTGCCATCTGCTGCCAAGATTCCCTGCCATGATGGACTCTTTTCCCTCTAGAACTGTAAGCCCACCCTAAACCCTTCTTTCTGCTAGTTGCCTTGGTCATGGTGTTACATCACAGAAACAGAAAAGAAGCTAACACAGAAGGTGAGACCGACAGGCTGGAAACTCAGATGAAGGTTAATGCTTTGGTCTGCTTCTGGAAACCTGGCATTCTTCTCTTAAAACAATGGACCAGTGGAGTGAGAGTGGGAGGTTATCTCTTTGACATACAGTGAATCTATTGTGCAGAATATCAAGATTAGTGTTTTGTTCATTTGTGTGGTACTGCAGCTTAGCTGGTTGACATGTAAATCCATGATAGCATGTGTCTGCCAGCAAAACGCATGTATGTACATCCTGCTATTACTGACACTGTTGGAGAGGTGTGCAGTAATGTGAAAAAGGATTCCAAAAGGTTTCTGCAGCATAAGGGTCAGGAGCAGAAACTGGCAGCTGGCTACACTGTAATCCAAATGGAAAACGTTATTGATACTGTCATAGTTTAGCAGACTGCTTTAATTGCTTATTTTTATGACTTCTACCATGTTTCCATAGGCAGTTCATCCTTTGCCATGAGGTTTCCCGAAATTGTCATGTGAAAAAGGAACCCCATTCCTCTCCCTCAAGAAAAACCCCATACATTCTTAAAAATAGCAGTATTTAACAAGTTGCTAATAGTTTTTGATATTTGCTGTCCTACCAATCTAGCTAGGCCTCGCATCCATTAATTACTGAGATGAGTGAGGGCGAAAAGCAGAGGAAGATTTTATCAACATGTTGTGAAGAGGGGATATAAAGGAGTTCCATGAACAAGAGTTCATCTTCTCTTTATTGATACGAACTTCAGATTTAGACAGAGGAAGAATGGGGCAGGAGCAAGAAATACCCCTATTTAAGCAGTCTTGGTTATGGTGTGGTTTTGCCCATCATTGCCTCAGCTCAGGTCCTGCAAGGAGGTGCAGCAAATTGTTAAACTGTCAACCATGTCATCCCCGAGAGAACCCAATCTGGCACTATGATCTACTCCAGCATGTAGTCTTGTCTACCATAGATGGTTGTTATCACCTTGGGGTGGTCTGTTCCTGCCATCAAAGATGACTGTGCGTTTGTAGCACTGTGTCTTCAGCCTAAAATGGAAAAGAGACAGGTTAGGCAGACGAATGAACTAGTGATTTTTCATGGTCATGCAGGAGCAAAGAGAAAGAGCTGACAAAACGGAGGCAGAAGTGGAAGGTTTTCACTGTGTTCAGCTACCTGTGGGTCTAAGTGGAGAGTGACTGCTTCCTTTTAGTAAAAACAGCCTTAGAGTAAGAACACTTAAAATTTGACATTCTCTTATTTTCCTAAATCTATCACCTGGCAGAGCAATGATGAAAACCTTCCTCTGTTTTTTTCTTTTTAAGTCCAAGATCATTGGAATTGCCAGAGTCATTAATTATTACTTCCCCCACTACCCATGCATTTTGAAATGCAGCATGTTAAACTGCTTAATTTTACTTATTTTAGTCTGCAGAAAAGAGTCAATATTATTTTATTATTTATTATTATTATTATGGAGTAAATAATGTTTTCAAAATATTCTTGTCCAAATATTTGAGGTTTATGGGTGCTTTTTATAGATTGCTGATTTCCTATAGTGGCGGCATTGTTTTAGAATAATGGCGCCCATCTGATGTGAGCCCTGTGGTGTAACTGGTGGTTTTCCCAATGATAACAGTTGCTTTTGGCCCTTCATTCTCAGCTTCTAGTTAGCACATCCCTTCACAGTGCGGGTGGTCCCTACTTGGTAACTTCCCTCTGCTGTTGGTTCTACTCAATGAACACACAGGAGGCAGATGAAGGGGGGAATGTCTATATTATTAATGAGTAGGTATTAACTTTTAAGTATGTTGCTCCAGAAAAGTTTACTTAGAGCATGTGACTGAGCCCCAGCTGGAGTGGGAATGCTGTACTCTTTCTTACATCTTGGTCTTAGAAAAACCTGTGGCAAGAGTTAAGTCTGCAGAGTGACTCCTGAATGTGTTTCCTAACCATCTTCTTGTAGGCTCAGTCCTAAGCTGTAACTTGATGGAGGGCCATAAGAGAAATGGGGAGGTTTGTTATGTCCCTTACTCTTTAGGAACTACACTCAAGCAAAGCTGGATCCTTGACTATGTCTCAGAAAAGAATTTCAAGACAAAGGGAAGTGTCAGAGTGTTTATTAAGATAAGCAAGATTAAATACTTTAGACTGAAACATGGACATTCAGACAAAGGACATTCTTAGATGCCTCCACAGTGGCTGTGTGGCTTTTAAAGTTAATTAAGAAAGTTTTAAAGTTTAGTTTAAAAAGTACAAGTGGGTTTACTTGCCGGAAAGAACAGTGAGAAAGATCATTCTTAAGGAATGTCTTGTGCATGAAATGGGTTGGTGGTTTTATGAGGTGTTTTCCTTAGCTTTAGGGATGAGAGAGGACACCAGTGCTGTTAAATGCAAGGCCAACAACATTCTGGCTCTGTGTAAGCTAGCATAGTTAGTTGCTTTTAATGTTTCTGAGATGTGTTTTGGAAGATGAGCACTACCCCTTTTTATCAGCTTTGTTAAAATTTTAGACTTGTAGCCTGTCTCATCCTTCCCACATCCCCTCCATTATCCCTATATGTTTTTGTAGAGGGTTGGAGATGTAGTGACAAATCAGACTGCAAGGTTGCTGCTGCTGGAGAAAGGAGTCATAAGGAGATTTAAACTGTAGAGCAGTGCAGTCTAATCCACATCAACAAGTGTCTGCCCCTGACGTACAGCTGGAGTGAGGTAAGAGCAGCACTCTGCTGAGTGAGGTAAGGGAGCGGTGTCCTGACTCTTGATGTCTGGTACAGATTTGGGCCCCAGTGATGAAATGCATGAGATGTGATTGGAACTAACCAACATCTAGAGGACTTAGTGCTTCTGTATTGAAAGAGAAAAATCAAGAGTGACTTTGAGATACCTGTTCTGGGTAGAATGGAGTTCTGATCCTTAGTGATGACTGTTAACGACAGGACCTGACTGGTGCAGGAGGCAAGCTTCTTGACACCCATGAAAGGCCTTTGGGGGCTTATGCTGATTGGGTTAATAGAGCTGGAAAGACTCATCCTAATGATAAGTGTCACCATTGTCTGGGCTTAGTCCTGTAATTCATGGAGAGGAGAGTGGACAAGCCCATTTCTTGCTTCTTGATAGTGGACACCATGTAACTGTTTGTCTCAGGCTCCTGCTGCTCTGACTTCCCTACTGTGATGTTCTAGAACTTTGAACTGTGAGCCAAAACAAACTCTTCTTCCTGTAATTTGCTCTTGGCAGGGCTTTCCATCACAGCAATAGGACCAACAGCCAAACAGTGATGCACTTAACTATAGAGAGCACTTAAAGGACAGAGATGGGATGAGGGAATGCCCTCCATTTCCAATCCTGATGAGATGACTTGTGTTGTCTATGATGTTTACTCCTAGGTCTTTGCACACTATATCTAAAATGTAAGTATCCTTGTATTAATGTTTACTGCATGTTTAATATTTAATAAAGATATTGAAAAAATACATAATCTGTGCTTGTTATTTTGCATTCTTAGTAAATATGTGATTCAGCAGTTAAAAAACAAGTGCATTGATTGCCTCATTGCTTGCTTATGTTGCAGACATCTTTCCTTTTCGTGAAGAGAGAATTAGACTGAAAGTCAGTTTGTTAAGAAGTTGCCTGGTTGGATATTGAAGCAGGCATTTTATTTGTATGCTTTTTATTTTTCATTGACCTTGTCTGCTGGTTACAGCTGCTCTGCTGTTGGGAACTTGACTCAGTACCAGTTTCCCAATGTGTTTTAGTTTTTGGAAAAAAAGTTTTCAACTGTTTCAAATCGTTTATTTTTTTCATTGTTTATAGAAATCCTTTTAGGTGTTTGGAACAAAGAAGGTTTTTTACGAAATGTTTTTCTTTTGCAGATGGTAACATTTTTAGGTTCCAAATGGAACTACTTAGTGGAGACATTAGTGGAAAAATACCACCTATGAAGCCTTCAGAATGCTACAACTGGTGATACAAATGCTGTAATGTAGGACATCCGTACTGACACTGGTCCCTCTACTAGAGAGACAGGCCGGTGAATATTAGTGCCTTCTGGACATTTTGCATTACCCAAGGCTGGGCTTTGTCAACTCTTGCACATTGGCTCTTAAGTCTTTTCAACTAAACCTCACATAGGGTTAGAAGAGTATCGAAGGGGCTGCATTGTATGATTGAAACAAACAAGTAAACAGGTTTCTTGATTTGGGGAGTACACCTGCGATCGTTGTGGTCCGATCCTGACTTATGCACTACAGGCATTTTATTTGACGGAAGCAGTTGTTTGTAATTATAACAACCTTCAACTTGTTAAATAACAAAGAAGACCATGTTGTCAAAAAGAAAAAAAAAACAGTTATTGAGGCCACTGCAGGCATGATTGTCAGTCAGCTCAGGGATGATGTCAATTTCCTCCAATCTCACTTTCTCCTTGGTAGTGGCTTAGCCTCACTGCTGGCAGATAGCACAGAGGATTTTATGTTCATGTCAATATACTACATGACACACTTATCTGAGGAATTTCCTAAGCACATTAAGACATTTTGGTAAAAAATTAGTTAACTCCATAAGAAATGGTTTAGAGAAAATATTTCAGATTAGTAAGCAGTCCTTTCATGGAAGAATGTATGCATTTAGGGAAGTAAGAACTGTAACAGTATACTAAAATTGAGGGGTTGGTATCAGTTTTACTATTTAATGTAGAAGTAGCATCAAAAAACAGCCCCTTATCTTTCATGAATTTGGAGGTATCTCCATGTGGACTGCCACGCTTGGTACCAGCATGAGATACACTTTGGCTCCCTTTAACCACTTTAGCATCAGGCTTTGATTACAGTTGCCTTTCAAGAGCCTTAGTCTCTCTTTCACAAGTGAGAAGCAAGTCTGGATGGGATCTTGCCTGAGGGCTCCCTCCCTTTATTTCAGTATCTGGGCTCTTCCAAATGTGTTGATCTAACAATTATGGCCTCAATTGTCATCCCTGAGAATGTACAAGCAATACTAGATAAACTGAGAAGATTATATTTAGGAATATGTAATTATATACATATATGCATGCAATAATAGTTAATGAAAAAAAGATGCCATTAATTTGAAAGACAACAAGGAGGAGTCTGGGAGAGTTTGCAGGGAGAAAAGAAAAGAGAGAAAGTAATCATATTATAATTGCAGAAAAGTAACCTCTCTTAAAGCATAACATTGGCTGTAACATTTAGGTTGTCAGTGTTTGTTTTCTCCATTTTATATTTCTTGGTTCCCTGTTTACTCTTTTTCATTGTAGAGTTACATAAGAGTGATGATTAGTAACACACAGCAGAGTCAGTGTTATGCTATCTTAAAATCTCCTCCATCATGGATATCACAAATAAAGAATTCAATTCTTTAAAAAAAAATCTCCTCCATCAGAGATATTAGTCCAGTACTTTTAAACTTAATATCTGGGAAGGTTTTAGGACACAAGCAGAAATGTAAATGGAGGTTTCTCATTCTACTCTCCAGTTCCCAAATAACCATTCTATAGTTTAATATTAATTATAATTGCTTGTCCAATGGCTTAGGCATATTACTAACTCTCACAATTAAATTAGCCCACTTTTACTAATCTGTATCACCACATGGATGTGCCCACCAGCAGTGTGCCCTGATACCTTATTCCTTTGGTGGCTATATGGTATCTCCCTGATTCCTCCTTCTTTCTCTCCTTGTTTCTGTTTGGATTTCCTGCCTGGCTCTGTTCTGCCTGACCAGTGGCCAAAACAGCTTTATAATGGGGAATATCCTTCTGTATATGTGTTTCTCTTATTGGTTGATGAATAAAACACTGATTAACCAGTAACCAGGCAGTATAGGTGGGACTACCAGAAGAGAATTCTGGGGAGATGATGCAGAGAGAAGTTGCCAGGGAGAAGCCATCTAGCTGCTGAAGGAGTAACAGGTCTTGGCATTCTCCAATAAGATAAGGCCATGTAGAAATACACAGATTAATAGTTATGGGTTAATAATTAAGAGAGAGCTAGCCAATAATAAACCTAAGCCATCTGCCAAAGAGTTTGTAATTAATATAAGTCTCTGTGTGCTTATTTGGGCCTGAAGGTGAAGGGTGGAGAGACCAGGCTGGACAGAAACTCTGATTACAGCTTTATTCATCAACCAGTAAAATCAACACATATTCACAGTATACAAAAGGGCATCCCACATCGCCTTCCCTTTTCTGTCTCATTAAAAATGAAGGTTTTTAACTTTAACATAGTAAAATTGCATATAACAAAGCAGTTACCAAGCAAGAATTACAGTTACAATATTAGTTTTATCTGTAGTTCACAAAATTAAAGAAAATACTCTGTTATCTATCCTATCTTTGTGAGTCTAAAGTTCTATATCTTATATATCTATATATATAATTTATTATATCATAACTAAGGAAAACTATAATTTTAAGTATCTAGTCTTCAACTCCATCAAAGACTGCAGAAGAATATAATATGTCCTAAGTAAACAGGAAATAGATTGTAAGCAACTTCCAAAACACCAGAAATTACAGAGTTATCTGGCTGCCTGGACAGTTGCCAAAAGTTCTATTGTAACACAGGGGCATCCATCTTCAGCCTGTAGGCCTAGAGTGTCTGACAGTGTTTTTCAATGAAGCAGGAAATCTGAAGAACTGTTCCATCTTGTTTTGGCAAGTTCAGCAGTTACTTTTGTGTATATCCTGCTTGTCCAGTTTATACACCTTATTGTCAAGCAGTTCCGTTGAAAAACATCTTCTTGCCCAAAGGGCTAGCCTTGCCACATCGTAGGCAAACTCCATAAGGAGCTTGTTCGTTAACCATCATCCTTTTGAAGTAATTGATGATGTCAGGAGAAAATTTGTCTCACTGTTGATCTAAGTCTAAGTTCTTAAAATATTTTAAATGTCATATTCTGTAGGTTTTTGAAGTGTTTGAAGATTACCTGTCCATCTGAAATATATCTTTGTATATCTAGAAAACCTAACCAACATGCCTACACATGTGGGAACAACAGACCTTGGCCGGAAACCCACTCCTCCATCAGCCTGGGAGCAGGCAGCTGTGAGACAAACTTTACTGAAAACATGTTTACTGAAAACAATCCAGTGCCCTAAGAAATGTTTACTGGAGCCCTAAGTTCCTGATAAGGGCTCGATAAGGGCTGGCTCACTGAAACACCCTGACTTTGATCTTCCCAATGGCTAGCCACTTCTTCCTGCCCCCTGCTGTCACCGATTCTGGTGTCAGGGATTTAACCACCAGCCAGGAAGAGGAAGAGAGATGTGTGTGCATGTGTGGGTGTATGTATGGCAGAAGCTTTTCTGGAGGGAAGCGAATTCTTGGGAAGTTCTCCTGAGCCTTCTTGGGGAGCATAAAGATTTCTCAATCCCGACACCCTTGACACATTCTCGGATACAGGCTGCACAGTGGGCGCGGCATATACATTTGACTATTATAATGACTATTAATTTGTATTTCAGACTATACATTTTTAAATGAGTTGCATAAACACAATACCTTAGGCAAATGTAGAAATATACATATAGTATAACAAAATTGAGCTTGAATTTGTACCAATAAATCAAAATCCATAGCAATGTAAAGAATCTTGAAATTAACAGTTGGTTTTTGGATTAAAGTAGATTCAATACTCTACCCCTTTTTATTATCATAACAATCTACCTTTTCCTCTATCATTTCTATGTCATATCTCCTGTTTTACTTTAGAAAGAGATTGATTATGACTATTAACCATTTGTAACCAACCCCCCTTAAATAAAAACAAACATTTATAAAAACTTATTGTGGGAGTTTAGGCATAGTTTTTTATACACTTCCTGCTGATTGGAGGCACAGGTAATCTTATGGGAATCCGGAGAAAATTTAGAATTATGGTTAAATATTGGCTGTACTAGTCTTTGAGGCTGCATCATCTCAGTTGGTTGTCTTAATGTTGCTTTGAATGTTGGATAACCTGGGCCATTGCTCTCATAGGAGACCTTACAGGGGATCTTACTTGATCAAACCATATTTGCCTGGAAGGAATCCACAGCTTTTCATCTGTGAAAACAAAAGCAGAACCTCTTTTCTAAAGCAGTATAGCCTTAGAACAAAATTTTGAAGTCAAGATATCTTTAAAATACATATGTTGGTTTAGCTTAGCAGTCCCCACAACCAAATGTCTGTCTGCTGTTAGCTCATTAACAGTCAAAAAATTAAAAGAAACCACCATAGTATAATCCATGGCCCATTATAATTTTCTTTTATTTTATTTGTCCTTTAAGAATGTCAGTTTATTTAAATTATTTTTTATCTATGACTCTGTCTATCTGCATCACAGAAAGACTTTTTTCCCCAAAGTATCACAGGATATATTAACAACCAGTTGTTAATATTGTTAATAGTCTTAATATTGGTCCCATTGCTCCCTTCTGAAAGAAACACTATGACCTGGACCTCTATAGACCATGTTGCTCTCTGTACTATCTTCCAAGCTCCTGTGAAGATCTCCCATTAATCCCTGCTTAGAGTATTCAGTCACTTTCCTAATTGAAAGTCCCAAAGCCTTCAATATTCTTCCAAAAAACAGCATGGTCAGGTTCTTCTTAGTAGTAATATCTTAGTCCCTGATTCTACCTTCTGTCTCCCCTCCCTCCCTCCCTCCCTCCGTCCCTCCCTCCCTCCCTCCTTCCCTCCCTTACTTCCTCTTCTTTTTAGACAGGGTCTCTCCATGCAGCTCTGGCTGACTTGGAACTCACTATGTAGACCAGTCTGGCCTCAAGCTCATTTAGACCTCAAGCTCTGCCTAGGTGTTGGGATTAAATGCACGACCCACTAAGCAACACTGCTTTTCTATTGCTGTGATAACATAAAACACCATGACCAAGGCATCTTTTCAAAGGAATGGTTTAGTTGGGTTTTTGCAACCAAACGAGATAAGATATTACAAGACAAAATTCTGTCACTACTATAGCAAAGAAGCTTGCCAGCACATATGGATAGTAGCTGGAGAGAGAGAGAGAGAGAGAGAGAGAGAGAGAGAGAGAGAGAGAGAGAGAGAGAGAGAGAGAGGAGAGAGCAGCAATGACAAAAATCTTTAAACTCTTAATGCTCACCTTCACTGACTTACCTCTCCAACAAGGCCATACCACCTAAGCCTCCCCAAACAGATTGACCAATTAAGACCAAGTATTCAAATGGCAGAGGCCATGGGAAACATATCATTCAGTGACACAGTATTACCACAGCAAGTGCTGAAGACAACTAACTTCATAACAAGAAAGGTTTATTTGACTTAGTTTGGGGATTTTAAAACTCAAGACTATGAATGCTATTACTTTGGTCTTGGATGAGGAAATGCTATTGTCACATTATCATAGGAACTGTTGTGGTTGTTAGTGGTCACGCCTTGAGACAGTAGCAGAGAATGGGGGAGGCTAGGCTTGCTGCTTTCTGGACAGCAAGAGAACTATGAGGAAGTCACATATAAATTATCTTCTTAAATATTTTTAAAAACTATATTTGTGTGTTTAGAGGTCAGAGGAGTAGGTTTTCTCCTTCTACCATGTAGTTCCAAGGGTGGAAATCAGATAATTGGGCTTGGAGGCAAGGACCTTTTACCCTCTGAGCTATCCTTCTGGGCTCCCAGTTTATCTTCTGCTTCCTATAGCAAGGCCACTCTATCCTCTCTAACCAGATCTGACAGCCAGGTATAAGCATTCAAATTATGAGCTTTGGAGAACATTTTAGATTCAAACCGTAACACAGACCATTGTGAAGACTCTTCATAGGCAACACACTAAACACTTTTTTGAGGTTTTAAGAGATACTGACTCTGAGGAATCCATTGGTAGGGCTCTGCCTTGACTCATGTGATCATTGGTGGCACATAAGCAGGAGGAGTTGGCATGCTGTGTGGGAGCTGACAATGATTTCCTTGGTCCAGGACTTGCCAGGAAGTGGACTAGGTACTGAGCAGGGGCAGGTGGCAGGGCTGTGTATACATAAGGGGTAGGAGTTGGTGGAATGCTGAAAAGACTCTAGAAATTACATTTTGTGGTTTGTGTAGTTCTTTGTGACCCCACTTCCCAAACTGAAGGGTGTGTTTGTGGATTGGATTCATTGTGAAGAGTCCCTAATTCTGGAGTCTGCTTTCTCCTATCCTACTGTGGGTTTATACATGCTGTTCTTTGCCTACATCTGCAAAAACAATTCCAGAGAACTGTACAAAGGCTTCTGTTTATGATAACACTTTAAGTAAGTCTCATGGCAATCATGACTTTGTACAACATGGATAAGTCCTCTGTGAGATTCTGTGTGTGTTCATTGGGTGAGTTTCGGAGCAAATTTTCTTGCTGGTGCTGGACTGCACAAGGCTTCCTCCAGAGTTCACTGTGGTACCCTTTCTTAATCCTTTCTCTAAATTTTCACCTGCCTTTCCTGCCTATTTCTCTTCCTCATTTCTTCTTTCTGACCAAAATTTTGCTCTATCCTGGACTAATACATGTGCACATGTGTATACACACACAGTTACACACATATGTGTACACATGGATACACACGTATGAACTTACACATGCACATACATGAGTGCACACATGCACACATATACATAGGCATACATACATTTATACATACATATATACATGCACACATACACATATATACTCACATATATACACACATATACACATGAAACACTTGTCTACAAGTATGTGTATACACATGTGTGTACACACAACAAATGTCCTATACACATGTACATGCATACACACAAGGCACATACACATGTACAATAGACCCACATATCACACACAGATGTACACACACATGGATTCTTGTATGTACACCTACACACAGATACAAAAATACAGGAATATACATGTACTACATATGCACACACATACACATATATGCATACACCTATACACACAAATATACATAGACCTCTCTCTCTCTTACACACACACACATACACACATATTACCTCAATGTGATTTAAAATTTTCATTAATATCCCATTGAATATAAATGAGCTGAATTTGGGGCTCCGAGGAAGGGAAAATCATCCTTGTAAGATGGAATTTTGGGTAGTAGAAATCAGTAATACTTTTACACATTTAGCAAAACAAGTAATATGCACGTGATTTTAATTATACTACATCATGTTACATAACTTGATATGAAAACTATACCATAACAAATGCTTTGGTAATAAGAAATTTAGAATTGATTTTAAATTTATACATTATTTTTTTGAATTCAGTTTTATTACTACTTTCTTGACATTAGAGCCGGTAAATACACTTTACTTGGATAGATGTACTTTTGAAATTAAAACACCTTTTTTCCAAGGTTAAATCAATTTTTCTAAAATGATCCAGGTTTGCCTATTTATTTAAGTATATTGAGGGTCAATCATTTCATGGTAGTTGATTCAATTACTGAAAAAATGATAAGTGGCTTTTGAACAATTTGTTTTCTCATGTATTTATGTGTTATTTATTTATTTATTTAGTCAGTGTTGGGCTCAACTCAGCATATTAGGCATGGCAGGCAAGCATTCTACCAGTACACTACATTCTTAGTCATAAAGTTTTTAACTATGAAATTTGTAAAATCTAAAGTGAGATGTAGTGTTTCTTAAAGAACAAGTGCATTTATTGGTACTAGGTGTACATATAAAATATATTTTCTGTTGGACAGTATGAACAGGATGTAGAAAACAACTTGGGCTGTTCCTTTAGAACTAGTTCATGGCAGAGGTGAAGAGAAGTGCAGCCCATTGGTGGAGAAAGTGGACGTGAGTTTATTTTGATATATTTTAACTTTTAAATTGTTATATATTTTAGCACTTAATCTTAGCTTAGGACTGGAGATATACTTCCCCTGTAGAGTGCCTACTGACCCTGTACAGATCACAGCTTTGATACCCCATACAGCATAAAACAGGACATAGTGGAGCACAATTGGAATCCCAGTCCCAGCACTTGAGAGACAGGCAGAAGGGTCAGAATGTTAAGGTCGTCATCTTTAGTTAAGTTGCTAGCTTGAGGCTTTTTTGTGATCCTTTCTTTAAAAAAAAGAAGAAAGAAAAGAAAAGCTTTAGTTTGTATGTTTTAATGAGCACGTTGTTGCTTAGAGCGTTTTAGATTTACACAGAAATTGAACAGTAATTAAGATTCCCATGTTGCCCTTCCCCCTCTCCAATTCTTCTAGTATCAGCATCTTTTCATTAGTTTTGAACTTTTGTTTCAATTGATGAGACAGCATGGATCCATTATATTACAGTCTGTGGTTTATGTTAGAGTTTACTCTGTGCTTTGATTCTTTAAGTTCTGATAGTTATTATGTAGACTAGCTTCCCAACTCCACTAATCCTCTGTCCTTCGTCCATTACTTCTCCAATGCCCTATTTCAGTTGCTGACAGTCTCTAGTCTTTTTTTTTTAATCTAGAATACCATGTATATAGCCATTTCAGATGATAAATTTCATTTAAAATCTATATATTTAGATTTCCTGAATTTTGAGGCTTTTTTAAAATTTTTGAGGATTTTAAGCTCATTTAATCTTATTACTGAGTATTAGTTTATAGTATTCCACAGTGTGTGTATTCTCTTATTGAATGTCTTGGTTAGACAGTGTGAACACGGTTGCTATTGACACTTAATGGGCAGGATTTTGCATAGACACACATGTTCAACCTATTTGAATAATTGTCAAGTAGCAGGAGCACCTGGTCATGCAGTGAGAGCATGTTCAGTTTTGTTAGAAACTACTGAAATGCCTCGCAGACCCTGTGCCATTTGGTTCCATCCAGCAGTGAATGATCATTTCTGTCACTCCATTTCCTTCTCAGTGTGTTGGATGAAAGTATGGCATCTCTCCTTGTTTTAATTTCCAGCCTCTGAAGGATGTGTGATGCCGAACACTCTTCACACGCTTGCTTGCCATCTGTATGCTGTTTTGGTTGTGCTGTCTTTTTGTCATTTTCCATTTAAGCAACTGAATTGTTTTCTTCTTTTGAGTTTTAAGTGTTTTCTGTAGTTTTTGGATACCAGTAATCATTTTCTACCAATCTGTGGATTGTCTTTCCATTTTTTTGTAATATTTCTCATGAAATGCTTGCTTTAATTTTAATGAAATCTAAGTTAATTTTTTTCTCACTAATCATTGTATTTGGTCATTATCAAACACAAGGATACTTAGAATTTTCTCTGTTAATTTCTTGGAGCTTGTCTTAGGTTTTTCATGTGAAAACATGATGATCAAAAGCAACTTGGGAGGAAAGAGTTTACTTGGCTTACACTGCCACTCTTAGTCCATTACTGAAGGAAATCAGGGCAGGAGCTGGTACAGAGGCCATGAAGTGGTGTTGCTTACTGGATTGCTTCCCCTGACTTGCCCAGCCTGCTTTCTTGTAGAACCCAGGTCCACCAACTCAGAGGGAACACCACCCATAATGGGATGAGTCCTCCCACACTGAATCATGAATTAAGAAAATACTCTAAGAGTCTTGCCTACAGCCTGATCTTAAGGTTCCCTCTTGTCAGATGACTTTTGCTTCTGTCAAGTTTATTTAAAACTAACCAGCACAGAGTTTATTATGTTAGTTTTTTAAAACTAAGGACATACAAAGTGATTCATATTGTAAAGATAATTTTTGTGAGAGGCAAAAGTAATTCTATGTATAGATATGTTTTAAGAATACCAATGTTGCGTTCTTCTAGCTCTAGTCTATAGGGCCAGCTGTCCTCTTACCATTGAATCACTTTATCTCATTTGCCAGTATGTTTACATTATCATCATTTTTTATTATTATGAAAATTCTCTGATTGCTTTTTAATGTAGTTGTTTCAGTAGTTGAGGTTTCCCATTGAGATCTTTGATCCATTTGAAGTTGACCTTGCGGGTGATAGATGCAGATCTAATTTCATTCTTCTGCATGTGTACATCCAGTTTTCCCAGCATCACTTCTTAGGGATTTTGGCTTTACTGTGTGTTTTCAGTATCTTTGTAAAGTATCAGGTGGATTTAATTACATTACAACTGGTCTTCTGTTCTGTTGTTACCCATCGATGGCCTGCTTAGGGCCCAGGGAGAACAAAGGCTAGGCTGTCCTACAGCTGTTAAGTATGAGCCACAAAAATGTTCAGAAGTTTGATTCTGGGTTAGCTTGTTTATTGGGGTAACAGGCTAGTATATACAAAGCTTGAAAACAAAGGAACAAATGAAATGCACTTAATTTGCATACATGGGTCAAATTAAGGGCAGGTTGACTTACTTTATCAGCTAAAGAATTCCCTGTTGGGGACAGTGCAAGGGAGGGAGCAGAGACTTACCAGCAGCAGAGGTGGTCTGTCCCATGTTTATCAGCTGACAGGCTGTCAGCAAAATAACTTGTGTTGGCACCAGCTTTCTGGCAGGGAGGAAAAGACTTGCTGACTTTTAAAATGGCATGACCTTTTGTCCCTATGGAGTGAATCCAGGTTTCCAACCAGGGTCCAGAAGGAACCCTGGATCCTACAATAAGCCCCTGAGAGATTTCAGGGTGCTAACACACTCCACAGATTTGTTTTATTCTGGAATTCCACACTGTTCCATTGATCGTCATGTCTATTTAAACCAATACCATGCTATTTTTTTTTTTTACTATAGCTGTGTAATATAACTTGAAATCTGGTATGCCAATTCCTCCAGCATTATTCTTTTTCTTCAGGACTTTTGTGGCTATTGAGAATCTATTGTGATTTCATATGAGGTTCAGGCTTGATTTTTCTTTTCCTGAAAAGAATGTCATGAGGGTTTTATTTGGGGCTGCATTGAGTCTGTAGATTGCTTCTGGTTTTGATGGTCTTTTTTAAAAAAAATATCTATTCTACTAATTCTTTAGCTCAGGGGGGTCTGTCTTTCTGTCTCCAATGATTTCCTCATTTTTTTCTTTTAAGAGATTTAAAATTTTCATTGTAGAAGATATTCATCTACTTAACTATGCCTACTACTAAGTGATTTTGTTTGGAGTGTTTCTACGATTTCTTTCTCAGCATACTTGTTTTTGTTTAGAGAATGGATACTGGTTTTTGATTTTGTAACTTGCCACTTTCTAACAAGTGCTAATCATTTCTAGATGTTTTCCTATGGAATCCTTGGGATGTCTTATGTATAATATTACATCATCTGCAAATAGACTTTGGCTTCTTTTCCTATTTTCAGTCCTTTAATTTCTTTTTCTTCTCTTATTGCTCTAGCTAGGTGTTCAAGCACTATTTGAAGAGGAGTAGAGATAGTGGAAGCCCTGTCTCATTCCTGAAGTTAGTAGGATTGCATCAAGTTATTCTCCACTTATGATGTTGATTTATGATCCTTCTGGCCATTTATCTCTTTAGGCCTCTTATTATGAATCCATGTTGGATTTTGTCAAATGCTTTTTCAAGCATCTATAGAGATTATCATATAACTTTTGTCTTTATATCTGTTTATATGATTTATTGTATTTATTGACATACATATGTTAGTTAAACCATCCCTCTATCATGGTAGGTATCTTTCTGATGTATGCTTGTATCCATTTACAAGTATTTTGTTGAAAATATTTGCATATATATGTTAATTAGGGATATTTGTCTAATCTCTGTTGTTGTTGTTATATCTTTAGTGTACTTTGTTGTTGGAGTAACACTGGCTTCACAGACAAGTTTGTAAATGCTCTATTACCATTTTTTAATAGTTGCAGAAATATTGCTTGTAGTTCTTACAAAATCTGAGAGAAATTTTATTGGGTATCCATATAGACCTGGGCTTTGTTCATTCAGTAGATTTTTTATGCCATTTCAATATCCTTATTTTTATAGGTCTTTTGAATTGTTGGTTTCTTCTTGTTTTCATTTTGGTAGCTCAGCTATGTATAGAAATTCATCTCTTTCTTTTAGGTTTACCAGCTTAATGGAGAAAACATTTTTTAAAATATTCCCTTCTATTTCTTTGGTGTCTGTTGTAATATGTGCTTACTTTTATCTAATTTGTTAATTTGTGTCTCTTTTTCTTTTAGTTAATTAATCTAAGGGGCTGAAATTATAATAGTTTATTTTTCAAGGAACCAGGTCTTAGATTCAGTGATCCTTTGTATTGCTTTTTTTTTTTTTTGGTTTACGTGTGTGTGTGTGTGTGTGTGTGTGTGTGTGTGTCTGAGAGAGAGAGAGAGAGAGAGAGAGAGAGAGAGAGAGAGAGAGAGAGAGAGAGAGAGAGAGATTAACTTTGCACTTTTAAAATTATTTTCCTATCTACCAAATTTGGTTTGGTTTGTTCTTATTTTTTTCCCAAAATCTTGAGGTACATCATTAAACTATTTATTTGTGTCTTTCCTGATTTTCTGATGTAGGCACTTAGAGCTGTAAATTTCCCTCTTAGTGTGGTTTACATTGTGTCCCAGAGGATTTGCAAAGTTGTATTTTCACTTTCTATTATTTCCAGGATTAAAAAAAAACTTTCTTATTTAACCCATTCATCATCCAGTAGTGGCCTATTTTATCTTTATGAGTTTATTTATCTATAAATTCTTTGGTTCTTGATTTTGAGTTTTATCACATTGTGGTCAGAGAGAATACATGAAATTATTTCTGTGTTTTTGTATTATTTTTAGAATCATTTTGTGTTCCAAAATATGGGCTATTTTAGATGAAATTCAATGGGCTTCTGAGTAGAATGTGTATTCTTTGGTGTTTGGGTACAATATTATATAACTATCTGATGGGAACTGCCTTATTTTCACATTAAGGAATGAAAAAAATATACTTCTTCTTGGAGTAGTTTAGACTGAGAATGAGCTCCAGTTTGCATTCTCCCCTTTCATCTGTCTGTACTTTGTAGTCTGTGGCCTGTCTGTTGTGTGTGTCTCACGTCTGTCTCTCCCTGTTGCCTGTGTGTGTTGTCTGCCTCTAACAAAGGACTTTGCTCTGCATTTAATGAACAGCACAGAAACAATGGTATGGGAATGGTTTATTTTTTAAGGACATCTTTACCAGGGTTTTTACTAGGGAAGAAGTCACTTTCCTGACCCCAGCTGATCCAGACTAGCATTGAGAACTTCATACAGCTGTTATCAAACCATAACCACATGTTGCTTTTAAATGTTTATCAAATATTTATTGTTTAATGCTGCTTTTAGAGTGTTCCTTGTTGGCTGCTTTCATCAAATGATTACCACAACATGTACGTACACACATTTATTATGCTGGTTCAGGGGCATGGAAAAGTACATTACATAAGATGTACATTTAGCCTTGGTGATAGCTGCTTACTTGGTAAACTGAAGGCATAGTAAGATTGGGTACATTGTTTTCCTAAACTTGGGGTAAACATAAACATACTGAACACAGTAGGACAGCAGATTAAGGACATAGTTTGAGATGATCTCAAGGCACATTCTTAACTCATTACAAAGTGTGGCAAAAGTTCAGTCTCTTCCAGGTCAAGACATATTTTCAGTGTTGTTCAGTGAATGAAACCAACTAATTGATGTTTTTTTGTGTGTTTATTCATCCAGATGACTTATCCATAGAAATAGTGGGTACTAAAGTCAGCCATTAACACTGGAAGGGAGTTAATTTCTGTCTTTATGTTGGTATTATGCTTTTCATGAGATTGAGCGCTTCAGAGTTCAATGTATATATGTTTGGAATTGTAATATCTTCTTGGTTAATTGTTCCCTTGATCAGACTGAAGAATCCTTCTGTTTCTCTTCAGATTAACTTTGGGATGCAGTTTGTTTTTATCAGGTATTTGGATAGTGATGCCTGCTTGTTTCCTGTTTCTATTTTCTTGGAAACTTTTTCATTACAAAGTTGAACATATCCTTTTAGATTATCTTATATGAACCAAAAAATTCTTAATCTATTCAGTTAGCTTTTGTCTTTTGATGAGGAAATCAAGGCTATTAATATTTAAAATGATTACTGAAAGGTGTTCAGATTACTGTTCATTGTGTGCATCTTTTGTGTTGTGTTCTTAGTTTTATTTTGTATTTCAGTTATTATAGCATTGCTTTGTTTCCTTTCTGTAGTCTCTTGGCTCTGCTTATGCCTCTCTTCAGTCTGAAGTATTGTTTGCAGTGTTCTCTATAGGGCTGATTTGGTGGACTTGAATCTTTTAGCCTGTTTGTATCTGGGAAGCTTTCTTTCTCCTTCAATTCTGGCAGGTAGAGTTGCTTTGTAAGGTAGTCTGGGTTGGCATCTGTGGTCTTTTAGAACTTGGAGTGTATTGCTCAAAGCTATTGTGCTTGTAAATTTTCCATTGAGAAGCCATCTGTTATTCTGATGGGCTCTTCTTTATATATCATTTGTGGATTTTCTCTTGCAACTTCTAGTACCCTTTCTTTGTTCTGTATATTTAGTGTGATAGCTATGGTATTGTATAGGGAGCTTTTTTGCTGGTCCTGTCTATTAACAGCATGAATTGTAAAGTAACTTAACAATTGCATTTATGAATTTATTTTTATATAGTATATCATCCATGCTTATGGCTGGCCTGGAATTCTTTCTGTAGAATTATAGAGATGCACCCACCTCTGCTCCTTGAGTACTGGGGTTAAAGGCAAGACTATGCTTGGTCTAGCAATTTATTTACAGAAAGACTTAAAGTTGACTTGTAGAAGTGAACCTGTTATTTATTTATTTTTCAAATGATGGAAGGAAGATTTTCTGAAATTGGGTGGCAAATACTCTAACATCAGATGTGCATGAATTTGTCTCAGCAACACAATTATGAACTGAGGAACATCCTAAATTTCCTAGGAGTGAGTGTCTTGTATATTTGTATATGACCCAAGTGGCCTGGGGGCAGTTTTATGCATTTGCCTAGTTTTTCTGAGACCAAATGAAATAATTAATTTATATTGGAGCCAACTGACTTTTAAAAGCAAGTAACATAGCAGAGTAAACTGTATAATATTGAAATGTTGATAGCTTTTTTGCTTTACAAAGTAGTGTTTTGTAAAAAAGAAAAAAAAAGCTTGAGTTATTTATCTTCCTAATATGGCACCTGGTTTTAAGTAGCTGTTGCTTTTATTTTATTTTTTCCCATTTTACTAAAAATAGATTCTTTTCTCAAACAATACATCCTGAATACAGTTTCCCCACCCTCTACTCTTCCCATTTTCTGCTCACCTTCCCTTCTATCTGGATCCACTCCCGTTCTGTCTCTCACTAAAAAAGAATAGGCTTCTAAGAGATAACTACGAAACAGAACAAAATGAAGTATAGTAAGACGAACAAAGACCATCACCTTGAAGGTGGACAAGGTGAACCAGCAGAAGGAAAAGACTAAACCAAAAGAAGCCAGGTGTTCTTACCCAGAGCACTGAACCACACTTTGTTCCCCAGGCAGTGGCTGTGCACCTATGTGTGCCAGGCGCCTTGTTTATGGCATTTACTGACTCATAAGCTGTATTGCTTTGTCTGTATCACACTTTCTCCTTGCCTCTTGATTAGTTATATCTGCATCATTTCTTTTGAGTTCTAACACTGGCTTAATCTTTTTTGTTCCCTCATTTTTTTCATGGGAGTTGGGAACTTGGTTGGCTCCCATTCTATCTGGCCTGTCAGTATTCTCCAGCTGTTTCTTAGGGAGAAGTTAGATGATGGCTTCAGGTGTGTCCTTGTCATGGTACTTGAAGTACTCTACAGCTCAGACCTAGAGGGATCACTGGGCTTTTTGGGGGGGGGGTTCAGCCTCATCCCCAACACAGTGCTCCAGGGAAACACCACCACTCAGTTGAAGCTGGATTGCAAATCTAAATGAATTCTGTTTTTAAGTAAGCTGTGCTCATGTGGTCTATGATTTTGCTTCCTAAGGTGGACTGAGTGTAGGCTCTGGCTAGCTAACAAGTAAATGGGAAAATTTGCCACGTGCTGTCAGTTATTACTTTGAGCCAGGCAGCCTACTTCAGATGTACCAGCCATCAGAGAGGATTGATTTCATTCCTGTCAACACTTCCACAGGAAGAAAACAGTGTCGATCAGTTGCCTAGCAGAGAAAGAAACCTGTTTCCAGTCCAGAGGAGAGCCCTGCCTCACAGGCCTTACTAAGTCCCTCTGCACACTCTGCAAAATCCTTCAGCAGCTGTGGTCTCAGGCCCAGGCTAAAGGCCCAGATACTGCAGACGTAAACAGTTGCCTGCAAGCATTGGCCTCAGTCTGCCTACAGTGTCAGTGTTGTCAAGAGAGAGAATTTCAACCCCTATGGCACCAAGAGTGAGTGCGGTGTACATACATACATGCAAGCCAAACCCAAAGAAAAGAGGATGAACACTTCTAGTAAAGCATTTAGAAGACAAGCCCTGCTTTTCTCTCCCTCTTCAACTTTTCTGACAAGGCCCTTGAAAATCGAGTACACCTTGGCTGTATAAATTATGTGACTTAGACTGAGGGTTGGAGATGGACAAGTTTTCTCAATCTTTTTTTGTTCATTTGTTTTGCTTTGTTCTTTTGAGACAGGGTTTCTCTGTAGCTTTGCAGCACATCCTGGAACTCGCTTTGTAGAGTAGGCTGGCCTTGAACTCACAGAGATCTACCTGTCTCAGTCTCCCGAGTTCTGGGATTAAAGGCATGTACCACCACCACCCGACTCTCTCATCCTTTTAAATTTTGTGGTAAATAATCAAAGAAATTAACTAATTGATTAAGAGACAGGATCCCATTATGTAGCCCTGGATGGCTTGGGAATTGCCGTGTAGACCAGGCTGTCCTCAAATTCAAAGAGAACTGCCTGCATCTGACACCTGAGTGAAGGCATGTTCCACAAAACCTAGCCAAAATCTACTTTCTACTGTTGTAATTATACAGTTTTATCTATCGTCTGTCTGTCTGTATCATTTTTTTGTGGTTCTGAGGATCCAGTCCAGGGCCCAATCCCTCAACACTATACATTTACCATACATTTCAGTGTAATTATAACAGTATTTACATTGTGAAACAT